>NC_139995.1:49547299-50147299 GCF_964263955.1 Coregonus lavaretus
GAGGGCATCAGTAACCAGAGCCTTTTGACTCTGCAGTGGTGTCGGGGGGGGGGGGTGAGGGAAAGAGAGGAAGGGGAAAATATTACTGTATCGTGTGCCTGCACAGCGGCAGCATGTGTTACTGTTAGAGGGAGTGGGAGAGAGAGAGAGGCACTGTATAATGTTCTCTCTCTACAGAGAAGGCTCTTCTGTGACAGAGCGAGAGAGTTAAGAGGGAATTGAAGCAGCTTGCTGAAAGGTAAAACACGCTCCGTGGTTCATTCATGATATTGAGGACATAGTCTGGAGTTTATAATGGGCACTGAATGGAAAGATTATACTCTTTGAATCTTCCCCTCTTGTGCACTTCTTTGTGTACTGTGTTTTCACTGTGATTTGTTGATAGAGCGATAGATTGATATTGAACCCTAATCTATTGGGTTTTTCAAATGGCAGACGTGACTAGAAGAGAGTATTGACTATTGAGAGAATTGAGTACTGTATATAGAGTATTGAGAGTATTGAGTAGTACTGTGAATAGAGTATTGATTATTACTGTGTACAGAGTATTGAGTAGTACTGTGTATAGGGTATTGAGTACTGTATATAGAGTATTGAGTACTGTGTATATAGAGTACTGCTGTACAGAAAAGCTGAGAAGCATAGTAAGAGCTAGGTAGTTGAAAGCGGTTGAAGCGTACCTCCAAATGCGTGTGTCTGTGTGTCTAGACGGTTCTGTTTGAGAGGACAGCTGTCCTAACAATCTGTGGACCTACTGCTTCTGGTCGTGTGAGCTATACAGGTTGTCGTGATGTATGCACTTTGTCAGCTGTTCAGATAAAGCACTGGTCTGTTGACATATGAATTGAGGTAGAGATTATACATGTTACACTCATGTATTAGTGTATGAATGGTTTGGATTATAGAAGTGTAAAAAGATCACCTGTTTTTATGGAGTTCGTCCCATTCTTTTATACTTGATTACTTTGTGGACTAAGAAGTTGTATTGCACTGTGCAATGACCTGCTTACAATACATGTAATGTATAATTTAAGACAAACACCTACAGATAGTAGCAGAGTATCTTGATGGGGTGAAATTCTCTCATGTGGAACATCTTGGGCAACATAGCAAAGACACATACAGGATTTGATGTTCTAGTTAGAGGCAAGACATATATTTTTTTATATATATTTATATTTTAGTCATTTAGCAGACGCTCTTATCCAGAGCGACTTACAGTTAGCGAGTGCATACGTTATTTTTTAGATTTTTCATACTGGCCCCCCGTGGGAATCGAACCCACAACCCTGGCGTTGCAAACGCCATGCTCTACCAACTGAGCTACATCCCTGCCGGCCATTCCCTCCCCTACCTTGGACGACGCTGGGCCAATTGTGCCCATGGGTCTCCCGGTCACGGCCGGCTACGACAGAGCCTGGATTCGAACCTGGATTCGAACCAGGATCTCTAGTGGCACAGCCTTAGACCACTGCGCCACTCGGGAGACATGCTATCCCTTCATAGCAAGCTCTAGGTATATCAGGAGATCGCTTGCAAGACAGAAATAGTTCTGTCAGTTTACATAGAGCTCTTTACTGTTGTGGTAGAGCTCATTAGCAGAGGTGAAGTGGATTGTTCTTTAGATAGGACATGCAGTCTTAGAACTAAGTGTAAAAGCAGTGGACTGAGCAGATGTTACGTTGTTGAGCTTATTGGTAACGGTGGGGAGTCATCTCTGTCTCCATTCCAGCTGCAGCCTCTGCATGTACTGTAAGGTATATGCTTTAGTGGATGCATATTGCGTAAATGACTTAAGCCTTCTCCCCACTTAGTACGGAAGCAATAAAAGGAGAATATGCCCACACACACACACACACACACACACACACACACACACACACACACACACACACACACACACACACACACACACACACACACACACACACGTGTTTATATTTACCCAGCGTTTTTAATATACTGTGTGGCTAAACTGGGAGATACAGACAACAATAGGCCTCATCTAACTGGGATTATAGGGTTGCTATTTTCTGCGCTGTGGCCATGGCAAGACCTCTGGTGCTACTGAGGCTTATAGGTTTTTTGTGTTGTTTTTTGTGTTACGGGCATGACTTATGGATTTGTAGGGTTTAATAGATTTTTATTAATCAAATATAGTTTATTTTGCCTAGAAAGTTGGCTAGATGAGTTACACAGAGTATACCAAACATTAGGAACCTTCCTAATACTGAGTTGCACCCCCTTTTGCCCACAGAACAGCCTCTATTCATCAGGGCATGGACTCTACAAGGTGTCGAAAGCATTCCACAGGGATGCTGGCCCATGTTGACTCCAATGCTTCCCACGGTTGTGTCAAGATGGCTGGATGTCCTTTGGGTGGTGGACCATCCTTGATACACACGGGAAACTGTTGAGTGTGAAAAACCCAGAAGTGTTGCAGTTCTTGACACAAACCCGTGCCCCTGGCACCTACTACCATACCTAGTACAAAGGCACTTAAATATTTTGTCTTGCCCATTCACCCTCTGAATGGCACACATACACAATCCATGTCTCAATTGTCTCAAGGCTTAAAAATCCTTCTTTAACCTGTCTCCACCCCTTCATCTACACTAATTGATGTGGATTTAACAAGTGACCTCAATAAGGGATCATAGCTTTCACCTAGATTCACCTGGTCAGTCTATGTCATGGAAAGAGCAGGTGGAATATCCAGAAGCATAAAAGGGTTAGAGTGAGAGACAGGTTTGTGTGTACAGGTTTCATGTACACTTGGGTATTTGCCTGTGTCAAAAAAACATGGTGAAATAGCATGGTCTTTACACTTTGTAGAGCAAGTAGAGATCTGAGTTGACGGATGAACAAACAAACAAATGCCTTGATGAGCATTCAGAGCAGCGTAGGGTCTAAAGTAAGGAGGTCTATCAAAATAGCTACCAAAATCTCTGTCTGGTCTCAATGGTTGGAAGGCATTTTCAGCTGTTGATTGCCCCCCCACCCCCCCCCTCCCCAAAGCACTCTCTCGCTCACTTTCTCACTCACTCACTCACTCTCTCGCACTCTTACTCTCTCTCCCCCTCTCCCCCTCTATCATTATATCTCTCTGTCAACTCCAAGGTCTCCCCTTCTCTTTCACCCAAATGCTCTTGCTCTCCCGCCTTCTCCCCCAAGCTTTCTCTCCCTCCCAGCTCTGTGTGCCCACTCCCTCTATCCAATGTCTCCCCCCCATGCCTCTCGTGCATTATCTTAATCTCTGTGTCTTTTGTCATCTCATTATAGTAGTGTTTATTTGGTGGAAAGGGGAAGGGGAAGTACATGCTTGTCTCCCATGGCGGCATGACTGTGGTTTGTCTAAATTTTACTGTAACCCCTGTACTGTAACCCCTGTACTGTAACCCCTGTACTGTAACCCCTGTACTGTAACCCCTGTACTGAAATCCCTGTACTGTAACCCCTGTACTGAAATCCCTGTACTGTAACCCCTGTACTGTAACCCCTGTACTGTAACCCCTGTACTGTAACCCCTGTACTATAACCCCTGTACTGAAACCCCTGTACTGTAACCCCTGTACTATAACCCCTGTGGGACAGACAGACAGGCAGGCAGATGGAAACAGAGAGAGGGAGTTAACGAGCATGCTTTCTCACTGGCTACTTACTTAGCCACAGCAACACAGATCCTACGTCTAACCTGTGCTCTTGTTGAAATGTTGGCTGTGTCTCTTTGAATCAATTTCACAGTGGTTAAGAGGAGAGAAGAAGATGCTTAGAATATATAAGATGTAATATATTATAAGATTCTTGAGAGAGTCAGACTTAGAGCTGGAGTGGAGATTGTGTGTGTCAGTTGTCTGAACTGCTGTCTTAAAGAGTATTCTCAGCTCAATATTCTCAGGGTTTGGTTGGTTACCTCGCTAGGTCAAAAGTGGATGAGTTACTCACTTCTTCCCCTTCTCTCCTCCCTCTCTTCCTCACTTCCCTCTCTTTTGCCTTAGCAACTGGAAGTTAGGTCAGTTCTGTCTTGGAAGTCGTCCTGATAAAACCTATTATTGGATGACAGACAGAATGTAACCTCTAACCTCTGACTCAAACAGTCAGAATTAGTCTTTGGTCCCACTGACTCAGAATACCCAGCCACTTTCTTTATTTGCCTTTTGCCTTCCTGCTACTGAGAGACCTGGCCCAAAATAGCACCAGACAAAGTTACAGCCAATGACCAACATTAAATATCCAATAGTAGGCCTACAATAAGCAAAAAAGGGTCACAAAGTACTTTGAGTGGAAATTCCGCCCCAATATCCTAGATCTCTGGATCTGGGCATACAGCCTCAAGAAGGTAGTAGTGATGCACTTATCATCTAGTTAGGCTCGTGCTTGGCGCCATTTTGAACAAGATGACTGCGTCCTGAAAAAGTATTTTGTGGTTCATTGGAATCCATTTAAATTGTGCCATGATGGCATTGGCAACATCTTAAAGTGGTATTTTGCAGTCATATGTGGCATTCCCATTCATTGGAATCCAGTCATCTTTCCATCACAGTAAAGTTCTAATAGGTTGGTAGGCCACAACTGCACTGAGGAGGTACTTTTGTCTAGTTCTTCTTTCTACGTCTATGACTTTGCCTCTCTGTCTCATGCTGGCTGTACGGAGGGACACATGGGCAGTTGTACTTGTGTAATACCAGTCAGTAGTCCCTGAGGGTTAGATGGGGGACGGGCAGCCACCTCTGTAAGTAGTAGCTAGTCTATCTGATGGACAAGGCAAACGTAACCAGATGGCCCTAGCAGCACACTGGCTAAATGAACTAATGAAGCTCCTCAGGCTGCTGCTGCTGCTGCCCTGGACATGTGTACACTGTGTGTATGCGTGCGTGCGCACCCTTGTCCATGTTAACATGCGTACGTGCGTATACAATATTAGTGTAAATAGGCTACATGCACGCAACACAAGCATGTTAGCGAGTGTACAGCGCAAGCGACTCTGACGGTGTCCTGCAAATTGCATCCTGTTGACTCATGAGTCATTCAGTGTGTGTCTGTGTGTGTGTCTGTGTGTGTGTCTGTGTGTGTATGTGTGTGTGCTATGCTACTGTGTTCAACCCCAGTCTCGAGGGGCTTCAGTCCGTGTCTGTCTGCATCGTCTCCTTCCTGTGACTTACTCCATCATTTATCCAGTTAACCACCATTATTACAACCTATTAATTAACAGTAGCTTCCTACCCTGTGGGATGAATCTCTATTCAAAAACTAGGGCTGCATCCCAAAAGCCCTATGGGGCCCTGGTCAAAAGTAGTGCACTATAAAGTGAATAGGGTGCCATTTGGGACGCAGCCTAGAACTATTGTGCTTTCCTGCTCATCTGGGTCATGTTCAGTGGGATGCAATGTTCGAGAACATTCACATAGAAATAGACCATGTGGAACAGACATGCTTTTCTGTCATGTAGGACAGGGAATCATGTCAGTCTCTATGCAAGTCGTTTCTATCTGCTCCCAAACATGACCCTGGTAAACAGGTCACGTGGTCATGATGTCATCACTTCCTGTTACGTAAAACACACACAGACATACACACACACACACACTTCCACTGGAACTCTGACATCGATTTTATAATGGCATAATGTTACTGTTCTATACCAGGGTTCTATACCACTCTCTCTCTCCCTCAATTGAATTTACATTCAATTCAATTAGCTTTCTTGAGAAATGGCAAGTCAATGTCTCCCACATTCTTATATCCTTTTCAACCCTTTCTCAACTCTTCCCTTCTCTATCTCTTCCTCTCTGATTCTGACTCTCTCTTCCCTCCCTCCATCTTACTCCATTTCTAACACTCTCGCTCTGTCCATATTTCTCTCTCTCTCTCTCTGTTTTTTTTCTTGTCATGTTAGGGCAGGCAGCAGAGTGGAGTGGTTGAAGTGAAAGTAGTAAGCTCAGCTGTGATCTAGGGCTGTTCAACTGGCTGATGATGGTGTTTAAAGAGCTGCCTGCAGGAGCTCCCTCAGCCCAGCAGTAAACAATCAGACAGCACAGACCTCCCTCCTCTCTCTCTCTCTCTCTCTCTCTCTCTCTCTCTCTCTCTCTCTCTCTCTCTCTCTCTCTCTCTCTCTCTCTCTCTCTCTCTCTTTCTCTTTCTCTCTCTCTCTACCTCTCTCTTTCTCTCTCTCTACCTCTCTCTCCCCCCCTCTCTCTCCCACTACTCTCTCTCTCCCTCTCTCCCACTACTCTCTCTCTCTCTCGCTCTCTCTCACTACTCTCTCTCTCTCTCGCTCTCTCTCACTACTCTCTCTCTCTCTCTCTCTCTCTCGCTCTCTCAAATTCAAATTCAGATTTCTTTATTGACATGAAATACAATTTGTAGATATTGCCAAAGCAGTATAGTGGTACAGCATTTCAGTAAATACAGTACAATGCAATGAGGATGAAGAAATCCAGTTCATTTCAGTAGTAATAATAGTACATATAATCATGTATACAGGTACAACACTACTGCTGTTGTATTGTGTAATCTTCGGTCAATACATTTAATTAAATCAAAATAAGATTACAAAAAGAAAAAGAAACATTGGCTAATAAATAAACTATCGCTCGCTTTCTTTCTCTCTCTTTCTTTCTCTCTCTCTCTTTATCTCTCTCTCGCCCTCTTTCTCCTCGCCCTGTCCATCCCTCCACCAGAAACACAAGCGAGGGAGAGACAGAGTTGTATGTGTGAGAGAGAGAGTTGTATGTGTGAGAGGGAGCACTGTATGTGTGAGAGAGAGAGAGTTGTATGTGTGAGAGAGAGAGAGTTGTATGTGTGAGAGAGAGTTGTATGTGTGAGAGAGAGAGGTGTATGTGTGAGAGGGAGCACTGTATGTGTGAGAGAGAGAGAGTTGTATGTGTGAGAGAGAGTTGTATGTGTGAGAGAGAGAGGTGTATGTGTGAGAGGGAGCTCTGTATGTGTGAGAGAGAGAGAGAGTTGTATGTGTGAGAGAGAGTTGTATGTGTGAGAGAGAGAGGTGTATGTGTGAGAGAGAGAGAGTTGTATGTGTGAGAGAGAGTTGTATGTGTGAGAGAGAGAGAGTTGTATGTGTGAGAGAGAGAGTTGTATGTGTGAGAGAGAGTTGTATGTGTGAGAGAGAGAGTTGTATGTGTGAGAGAGAGAGTTGTATGTGTGAGAGAGAGAGTTGTATGTGTGAGAGAGAGTTGTATGTGTGAGAGAGAGAGTTGTATGTGTGAGAGAGAGTTGTATGTGTGAGAGAGAGAGTTGTATGTGTGAGAGAGAGAGTTGTATGAAAGAGAGAGGGCGAGAGAGAGAGGTTATTTCTCTCCCTCCATCACCCAAATAACTCTCTCGCCGTCGCTCGTGTTTCTGTCCTCCCTCGCTTCTCTCTGACTCCCTGTTTAGTTTCATATCACACATCTTCACATTTTGCCCTGTCGTGTTTTCAGTCCAGTCATCTGGAGTGTGTCAAAAACAAAGATTACATTTTGTTTAGTTTAACACAAAGTGGCAGAGATGGCTTAGTCAAGGTCAATAGGTCACGGTCTGGCTGCTTTGTATATTGACGTGTGTGCATCACATGGTAGTGATGCCTTAGAACAGGTACACAGGTTGTGTGCGTGTGAGGCCTCCTCTTCATTCCAGACACACAAACAAACACACACACGCATGCATGCACACGCACACACATGCACTTGTGCACACACGCACACGCACACACACACACACACACACATGAAGATGCATAAAATAAGTGTCTGTGTGTGTGTGTGTGTGTGGGCGGGTGTGCGTGTGTGAGTGAGTGTATGTGTGCATTATTGTTTATTGGCGTGTGTGTGTCTTCTATCTTCATGTGTTCGTTAGTGAGTGGAATGAAAAGGAGGCCTCTGTGCATTCAGGAAACGTCTGTCTAATTGCCAGCTGGTAGAGCACGGCGCTTGTAACGCCAAGGTAGTGGGTTCGATCCCCAGGACCACCCATACACACAAAAAAAAAAAATGTATGCACGCATGACTGTAAGTCGCTTTGGATAAAAGCGTCTGCTAAATGGCATATTAATATTATTATTATTAAGGAGATGTAATGTGGTGGTGGATTTATTTTGGCCCTGCTCTACCCCCGTCCTCCCCTCCTCCCCTTCCCCTCCTCCTCTCCCCCACCTCCCCTTCCCCGCCTCCCCTTCCCATCCTCCCCTTGCCCTCCTCCCCTTCTCCTCCTCCCCCTCCCCCTCCCCTCCTTCCCCTCCTCCCCCTCCCCTCCTTCCCCTCCTCCCCCTCTCTCTGGGACATGAAGCTGCAGTGTGCATTTGAGTTGTGCTCGCGTGCATATGTGCAAATACATGTGCATGTGTGTGTGCAAACCGGTGTGTGTCGAGTCTGGCATCACGCCCCACTAGTCTGTCATATGGAAGGGGTAAATCTCAGAAGACAGCATGACAGCAGCAGTGTTTCCTCTTCAGCTGTTGAGAGAGAGAGAATCCCCTCCATCAGCACACTTCCCTCTCTCCTCCCCCTATCCACCTCCCTCCTGGACAGAGCACAATAACTATCTACCCACTGAGCCATGTGACTTGGCATAAAGTGTGTGTGTGGTCAGCATGTGTGTATGGAGGAGAATGTGTTTTTAGTTGCCATCATTATGCGACAGGTATCTTCTGTATGACATTCAAGTTCTTTATACCCCATATATATAATAATAATAATATTTTTTTTGTGATATCCAATTGGTAGTTACAATCTTGCCCCATCGCTAGGACACAGCTGCGCCACTCGGGAGGCCCTATACCCCAATGTATTAATAAAGTGTGTTTGTATTGATAAGTGTAGATTGTGTACTAACCTGTGTTCTGTCTTTCAGGTGACATCCACCTGCGTCCCAGCCCCAGACCTGGTGAGGATTCATTTAACTCTGTCCTCCTGCCTTCATGTGGTTCTTGTTTTGGTTTGTTTTAGCTCTGTATGGCATTAGTAAGGTGTTCTCCACTCTCCCTTTATTTTCTGATACTTATTGCGGTTCTGTACTACAAAAGCCCCAAATGTAAATAGTTGATGTCTTTCCCTCATTCTCAGCAGGGCTCCACCAAGTCCTCGTCCCAGAAGAAGAGGAACTCCCTTCCCAGGTACCAAACACTTTTTAAAAGATTTTACTGAGTTACAGTTCATATAAGGAAATCAGTTGATTGAAATAAATAAATTAGGCCCCAATCTCTGGATTTCACATGACTGGGAATAAAGATACCTTTAAAAAAAGGAAGGGGCGTGGATTAGAAAACCAGTCAGTATCTGGTGTGACCTCAATTTGCCACATGCAGCGCGACACATCTCCTTCGCATAGAGTTGATCAGGCTGTTGATTGTGGCCTATGTAATGTTGTCCCTCTCCTCTTCAATGGCTGTGCGAAGTTGCTGGATATTGGCGGGAACTGGAACATGTTGTCGTACACGTCGACCCAGAACATCCCAAACATGCTCAATGGGTGACATGTCTGGTGAGTATATAGGCCATGGAAAAACTGGGACATTTTCAGCTTCCAGGAATTGTGTACAGATCCTTATGACATGGGGCCATGCATTATCATGCTGAAACAGGAGGTGATGTTGGCGGATGAATGGCACGACAATGTGCCTCAGGATCTCGTCACGGTATCTCTTTGCATTCAAATTGCCATCGATAAAATGCAGTTGTGTTCGTTGTCCGTAGATTATTCCTGCCCATACCATAACCCCACAGCCACCATGGGGCACTCTGTTCACAACATTGACATCAGCAAACCGCTCGCCCACACAACACCATAAAACGCTGTCTGCCATCTGCCCGGTACAGTTGAAACCGAGCAAACTTCTCCAGCGTGCCAGTGCCCATCGAATGTGAGCATTTGCCACTGAAGTCGGTTATGACACCAAACTGCAGTCAGGTCAAGACCCTGGTGAGGACGACGAGCATGCAGACGAGCTTCCCTGAGACGGTTTCTGACAGTTTGTGCAGAAATTCTTCAGTTTTGCAAACCCACAGTTTCATCAGCTCTCCGGGGGGCTGGTCTCAGACGATCTGCGGTTGTGAGGCCGGTTGGAAGTACTGACAAATTCTCTAAAACGACGTTGGAGGTGGCTGATGGTAGAGAAATGAACATTCAATTCTCAAGCAACAGCTCTGGTGGACATTCCTGCAGTCAGCATGCAAATTGCACATGCCCTCAACTTGAGACATCTGTGGCATTGTGTTGTGACAAAACTGCACGTTATAGTGGCTTTTTATTGTCCCCAGCACAAGGTGCACCTGTGTATTGATCATGTTCTTTAATCAGCTTCTTTGTATGCCACACCTGTAAGTGGCACAGCGGTCTAAGACACTGCATATCAGTGCTTGAGGCATCACTACAGAACCGCTGTTTCGATTCCAGGCTGTATCGCAACCAGCCATGATTGGGAGTCCCATAGGGCGGCGCACAATTGGCCCAGCATCGTCCGGGTTTGGCCGGTGTAGGCCGTCATTGTAAATAAGAATTTGTTCTTAACTGACTTGCCTAGTTAAATAAAGGTTAAATTTAAAATGTTTAAATAAAATAAGGTGGATGGATTATCTTGGCAAAGCAGAAATGCTCACTGAAAATTTCTGGGATCATTTATTTCAGCTCATGAAACATGGAACCAACACTTTACATGTTGCCTTTATATTTTTGTTCAGTGAAGGACTTGTTCTCTTTCTACTTAGTAGTGAAGGACTTGGGACGGGATTCAATCAGTTGCACATAGTGTATTCAGGAGTGTGAGTGCGGAGTGATTCGATTTATTAGGATCCCCATTAGCTGATGCCAGTGGCGACAGCTAGTCTTACTGAGGTCCGACAAATAACAACAAATACATTACAGACAAAATACTTTAAAATGTGCATCTATCAGTTACACATACATCAGTACATACACACAACATGTACATGGGGGAGAGGTGTTGTGCCATGAGGTGTTGCTTTATTTGTTTTTTGAAACCAGGTTTGCTGTTCACTTGCGCTATATAAGATGGAAGGGAGTTCAATGCACTCATGGCTCTGTATAATACTGTAAGTTTCCTTGAATTTGTTCTGGACCTGGGGACTGTGAAAAGACCCCTGGTGGCATGTCTGGTGGGTAAGTGTGTGTCAGTGCTGTGTGTAAGTTGACTATGCAAACAATTTGGAATTTCCAACACATTAATGTTTCTTATAAAAAACAAGAAGTGACACAGTCAGTCTTTCCTCAACTCTTAGCCAAGAGACTGGCATGCATAGTATTAATGTTAGCCCTGTGATTACAATGAAGAGCAAGACGTGCCGCTCTGTTCTGGGCCAGCTGCAGCATAACTAGGTCTTTCTTTGCAGCACTTGACCATATGACTGGACAATAATCAAGATAAGATAAAACTAGAGCCTGCAGGACTTGCTTTGTAGAGTGTGATGTCAAAAAAGCAGAGCATCTTTTTATTACGGACAGACCTCTCCCCATCTATATTACCATTGAATCTATATGTTTTGACCATGACAGTTTACAATCTAAGGTAACACCAAGTCATTTAACAGCCACACCATTCATTGGCAGATTCAGCTGAGCTCTAGAATTTAGGGAATGATTTGTACCAAATGCAATGCTCTTAGTTTTAGAGATGTTCAGGACCAGTTTATTACTGGCCATCCATTCCAAAACAGACTGCAACTCTTTGGTAAGGGTTTCAGTGACTTCATTAGCTGTGGTTGCTGATGCGTATATGGTTGAATCATCAGCATACATGGACACACATGCTTTGTTTAATGAGAGTGGCAGGTCATTGGTAAAAATAGAAAAGAGTAGAGGGCCTTAAGAGCTGCCCTGCGGTACACCACACTTGACAGGTTTGACATTAGAGAGCTTCCATTAAATAAAACCCTCTGAGTTCTATTAGATAGAAAGCTCTGAATCCATGATATGGCAGAGGTTGAAAAGCCATAACTAGGGCTGTGGCGGTCACGAAATTTCGTCAGCCGGTGATTGTCAAGCAAATAACTGTCGGTCTCACGGTAATTTACTGTTAATTAACATAGCCTACAAGCGACTGATGCTGACCTTTGCAACATCTACATTTTAAAAAGTGAAATAAATCCATGTAATATAACCTACACCTTCACAATAAATCCATTATTTATTTTAGACAGGTCTAAAGAAGCATGATATGAAGAAAATGTAGTCTATTTCAGAAGAACAGAATAGCATACTCTGAGTTGTCCTTATGTTAGGTCCTGATCTGGCTATGCCAAATGGCTGTGGGCTACGCTAGTTCATTTAGCAGACAAGATTTGCTTAGAATTCCATGTCATTATTTTATATTATTTTATAGTATGAAGAATACAATTGAAGAAAGCTGAATAAAATAGAAAGGATATTTTCTCCAAACGATTTGAGGAAGTGCGCACATGCGGCTATTCTGTGTTGAGCGGTTAACAAATAAGTAGGTATTCCTATATGCTTAATTTAGAGTTATTAATGTAACTTTAGTTGTTCTACAAACGTTGGGCTATATGTTTTGATTGTTAATACTTTGTAACTCTGTGTGATGCGACTCTAATGATGATTTGAAAAAAGTCACTTGAAAGGCATGAGCTCTGCTTTGTTTTTTGCGCAGGCTGTACACACTCCGCTTTGTGTGGCCATAATGCACCCTAAATAAATCCATGCCTTTTGCGGCCAGTGGCTGTTATGCCCTTCTTGCTGAGTGCTGCACGCTCCATCATGTGATCGGGTCTTTCTCACAGGCTACAAGTGAAGACAGACACAACGGGGACGCAACTGCGCATGTCCTTATCCAATTCCGAGGTGCATATTGAAGATATTGGAAGAACTGTCCACATTTACTTTTCGTCAGCCAACAAGATGAGTAGGCCTAACGAACAGCAAAAGCACTAACCAATGTCAATCTACTATCCCCATAGGTCAACCTATTCTATTCTGTGCGAGAAATAAATATTCCAAACATAGTCTGAGACAGTTGTGGGATGCGATAGATCCAAAATTAATACAACCACTAGCATCAAAAAACCTTTTTTACGCAATGTGGCTGACGCAACAGATCAGAACGTTTAGCTTAAAATGTTGATAAACTATTAAGCTATTTCTTCACATTACAAGTGCAGCAATGCACACATGGTAGTAGGCTATAAGCACAAATGTTCAATTAGCGGAAAACACCATTAGCAAAAGTGACCGCAAATGCAATAATGCATGGAATGCTTTTATTGTAAATGTGCATTTTTATGGTGAAAATTATCTTCCCCAAACATGAACCTCACACACTGCTTATGTATGCCAGTTAGGCTCTACACTCCTTGTAAAGCGGATTAATGTGCTTAATTTTAAGAAGTTATTTGGCCACTTTAGTTGTGATACAAACCTTATTAAAACATATATGCCTATGGCCTAGGCTACATGGGGTGTGCATTGATGTCAGAGTGATTAGAGGGACAGTAGAGTGCTGAGTACCAGGCAGTTAGCAAGTTTGGTAGGCTACTAATGACCATCAGCAGCATCAGAGCTTGGAGAAGCCTAATTACCATGACTAAGCGGTCACGTGGAATTTCACTGCCTAATACGGTCACCGCAACAGCCCTAGCCATAACACATACGTTTTCTCAACAACAAGTTATGGTCAATAATATCAAAGGCTGCACTGAAATCTAACAGTACAGCTCCCACAATCTTCTTATTATCAGTTTATTTTGTGTCAGTGCAGTACATGTTGAGTGCCCTTCTCTATAAGCATGCTGAAAGTCTGTAGTTAATTTGTTTACAAAGACTTTCCTCTAGGCTCAGATTAAAGATAGGAGTGGCTTTAGAGTCAGCTACCATCCTCAGTAGCTTTCCATCTAGGTTGTCAATGCCAGGAGGTTTGTCTTTATTGATCAATAACAATCATTGTTCCACCTCTCCCACACTAACTTTACAAAATTCTAACTTACATTGCTTTTCTTTCATTATTCGTTTTTTTATGCATGAGTACAATGGCTCACTGTTAGTTGTTGGCATTTCCTGCCTAAATTTGCCCACTTTGCCAATTAAGTAATCAAGACCTGGTCAGATGAAAAATGCAAAGTGATTGTTTTGTTTTTATGGTTTCACAGGAAGAAATCTGAATTTTTGAGTGGGTGGTGAAGGAGAAATTAAGAGAGACAGCAGATGATGGAAGAGAGTGATAGAGTAATTGACCCTCTTTCTCTCTCTTTCACTATCCCCCTCCTCTCTCCCTCTTCCTCCTTCCCCCCCTCTCTCTCTCTTCTCCTCCAGGAGTAAGAGTGTGGATCGTGTGATGGAGAGAGTGATGGCGAGGCACTATGACTTTGACCTCACCTACATCACTGAGCGGATCATCTCTGTCTTCTTTCTGCCCCACTTGGAAGAACAACGTTACCGTGGTAACCTACAGGAAGTGGCTGCTATGCTCAAGTCCAAACACCAAGATAAGTTCCTGGTGAGTTAGGGGGGAAAGGACTACTGTATTTGGAAAAAAGCAATTCACACATCCAAAATGTGAACTAGGTTGTGTTCATTAGGCATCAAAGGCAACTAAGCAGACTGAAACAGGGAGGGAGGGACTACGCTCGTTTAAATGTTCTTGCAAATCGTTTTCAAACTTTTGCGTGCACTAATGAACATGACCCTGGTGCTGGGAACATCAGTCGATACATATGTATAAAAAGAAGCCCACAT
This sequence comes from Coregonus lavaretus, assembly GCF_964263955.1. Lineage (NCBI taxonomy): Eukaryota > Metazoa > Chordata > Actinopteri > Salmoniformes > Salmonidae > Coregonus > Coregonus lavaretus. The sequence continues at coordinate 49,561,991 of NC_139995.1, forward strand.
ACCATATTGCCACTCCCCAAAGTTAATTTATTGTCTTATCATCCCACCCTGAGAGGACTGGTGTGGGTGCATGCTTTTGCTCCCGCCAAGCAGTAACACTCCTAATTAAATGTATCAACTAATCATTGTCCCAAATTAAGGCTTTGATTTTTGGAACGGGGCATTTTACTACTCAGCTGAAGCAAAAGTCTGCACCCACAACGGCCTTTACAAAGTAAGGTTTCCCACTTCTGTCTATATGGAGATCAAATGGACATTTAAACTGAATAAATGTATTGAATTATCCATTTTGATCACACATTATACTCACAAAATGCAATGAAAAGGAGATCATATTTAATTTGAAACAGATTTTAAGTTCCAACTTAAACTTTTATAACACCAAAAACAAAGGTGTGTTTGTTTGTTGTTTGTTTGTTTATTTACTTGTTCTGGCAGAAATGTAATGATCTGTGAACAACAGTGTTTTGTATCGTAACCTGCGAACAATTGTGAACCATTGAGGTAGCGCCATCTTCTTCCATTACTCTTTTATATAGCAAGTGACCAATACTCATGCTTACATTCCGTTTGGGTATTAACTATGTTACTGTGTGGTGTTATAAAGAAGCAATACAAACAGTATATTGTTCTTTTTAAACAAACGCTAATTGTTTTGTTTCCTCCAATCACTTACGTGATGTGCATTTTTGCCACACAACTTGCAGTCAACGTTGAGGCAATGTTGTGTGGTGGTTGTGTGCTTGCTGGGTATGACATTGTTGATTTCCTATTCTTTTTGTCTCAACGTCTGCCTCTACCAGCTCTTAAACCTGTCTGAGAAGCGTCATGACATCACACGACTCAACCCCAAGGTAGGACGACTACATACACACTAGGTCTGACCCCATTTTGTCGACTGTTTGGTCGATAGGCTGTTGGTCGGCCGAGACTATATATATATATATATATATATTTTTTTTTTATGGCTCATGAGACACCTGTCTGATTCACGCCGCTGGGATGGCACACCAGTATCACCAGTAGTACATTTACCTTTAATTCCCATAATTTATCATCCACAATATTTGTTTGGTTACGGTAATTTATGTTAATGCATTCAATATAATATTATTATTACAGTATTTCACCGTTCTCATTGTCAGAATGGACACGTTGTTTGCGGACCGCACTTGTGAGGAACACGTTTTGGTTTATTTCATTCCATTTACGAGTTGTCAATTTATTAATTGTCTTTTATTTGTAGCGCTCCTGTCAATGTTCAGTAAGGACATGCACCTGATTATGCATTGGAGTAGGCCTAGGCCTGCGTGCAAATGTAGGCCTATAAATGTGGCCATTTGCAGAGCTGATAGTATTTCTGATTGTCTTAACTCACCACCACTGTGGAGCTTCTCAAATATTATTTTTTCTTCACCTCAAATACAGTGAGGGAAAAAAGTATTTGATCCCCTGCTGATTTTGTACGTTTGCCCACTGACAAATAAATGATCAGTCTATAATTTTAATGGTAGGTTTATTTAAACAGTGAGAGACAGAATAACAACAAAAAAATCCAGAAAAACACATGTCAAAAATGTAATAAATTGATTTTAATTTTAATGAGGGAAATAAGTATTTGACCCCCTCTCAATCAGAAAGATTTCTGGCTCCCAGTTGTCTTTTATACAGGTAACGAGCTGAGATTAGGAGATTAGGAGTATGTGGGAACTCCTTCAAGGTGAGGTGACTACCTCAAGCTCTAAACCCTCAGAGGTAGTAATCACACCGGTGGAGAGAGGGGCATTCTTCTTACCAAAGCACATTACCTTTGTTTTGGAGGTGTTCAGAACAAGGTTAAGGCAGAGAAAGCTAGTTGGACACTAAGAAAGCTTTGTTGTAGAGCGTTTAACACCAATCGATTGGTCGAAAGAACAGACTACTCTAGGTCGACCAAGATTGTTTTTTTGTCGGGGACTGTCCTAATACACACACTCCAGAGTGCTACTAGTCCAGTCTACATGTGTGAATAAGTCGATAAATAATAGCCTGGTCCACATCTGTTTTTGCTGTCTTGCCAACTACTATGGTCATATTGTCATGCCAAACATGGAGTTGGCAAGACAGTAATAAATAATAATAATATGCCATTTAGCAGACGCTTTTATCCAAAGCGACTTACAGTCATGTGTGCATAAATTGTTCATATGGGTGGTCCCGGGGATCGAACCCACTACCCTGGCGTTACAAGCGCCATGCTCTACCAATTGAGCTACAGAGGACCACAGATCTGGGAGCAGGCTAACTAAATAGCCCTCAGAACCTAAAATGTTCTCTCATCTTCAGGTTGAAGACTTTGGTTGGCCCGACCTGCACGCCCCTCCACTGGATAAGATCTGTGCCATGTGTAAGGCCATGGAGACCTGGCTGACCTCTGACCCCAGCAACGTGGTTGTCCTGCACTGCAAGGTCAGGGAGGGTTTAGTGACTTGTTGTATTGTGTTGTGTTTTCTGTTCAAATATGTCCAGTTATCTTACATCTCTCTTTTCTTTTCTTTTTTCTTTTTTCTCTCTCACAGGGAAACACAGGGAAGACGGGGGTCATTGTGGGTGCCTACATGCATTACAGCAAGATCTCTGCAGGGTATGTGATGTGTGTGTGTGTGTGTGGGGCGGGGGGGGGGTAGCCTGTTTATTGATAGCCTGTTTGTGTGTGTGTAGGGCGGACCAGGCCCTGACCACTCTGGCCATGAGGAAGTTCTGTGAGGATAAAGTCTCCTCCTCGCTACAGCCCTCCCAGAACAGGCAAGAACATCTCCCCTCTCTCTCTCTCTCGCTCTCTCTCTCTTATGCCATGCAACTTTCCCGCATATTCCCCCCCATTTCTCCTCCCTCTTGTGTGTTTTACTCCTAATTCTATACCCCTCTCTCTCTCCTCTCCTCTCCAGGTATATGTACTACTTTGGGGGTCTGCTGTCGGGGGCGATCAAGATGAACAGCATTCCTCTATACCTTCACCAGGTCCTCATCCCCAGCCTGCCCAACTTCCAGGCAGCAGGGGGAGGTCAGTGTCCTACTGTACAATGTGATGTAGTACACTACACTGTCAAATCTAAGTTGTTTCAACTCGAAAATATATATTACCACGATGCCTTATGGTTTTAATTGAAGTAAACTCAGTAAATCAATTTTATTTGAAAATGTAAGGTCAAATGTGTGTAGTAACTCTTCTTTTCAAGTTGAAACAACAGAAAATGTTGAGATGGAAATGAGTTGGAACGTATTAGTTTAGTACTGTTAGGAGTATCAGCATTAGTATTTTTAGTTTAGTACTGTTAGGAGTATCAACATTAGTATTTTTAGAATGATCAACTAGTATTTTTAGTTTAGTACTGTTAGGAATATTAACATCAGTATTTTTAGAATGATCAACTAGTATTTTTAGTTTAGTACTGTTAGGAGTATCAACATCAGTATTTTTAGAATGATCAACTAGTATTTTTAGTTTAGTACTGTTAGGAGTATCAACATTAGTATTTTTAGTTTAGTACTGTTAGGGGAATCAACATTAGTATTTTTTGTTTAGTACTGTTAGGAGTATCAACATTAGTATTTTTTTTAAATTATCAAGTATTTTTATTGAACTTCAAAACTTTGGGGGGATAGATTGCAACCCATTCTTTTTTAATGACATCACAACAACACCCTCTTTCTCCCCCTGCTGTCTCTCCTTCTTTCTCACACTTCTTTCCCTCTCTGTGCAGGTTACTATCCTTTCCTGAAGATCTACCAGTCTCTACAGCTGGTCTACACCTCAGGCATCTAGTGAGTTCATTTATGTTGTTAACGATTATTGTGGTGAATAATAGCATATGGTCTCTAGTGTGTTTTTCACTGTGTTCCCTTTCCACTTTCACACACGGTAGGTACTTGTGTACCTTTGTTGGGACTTGTTTATGCTGTTTATATGTGCTACTGTCTGTGTTTACATGTGTGCTGGTCTGAGTTTACTCCAACTGAACAGGGTTTACCTGTGTTTTACTATGTTGAGGTGTGTTTTGACTATGTTAGCATGTGTTTTGACTATGTTGAGGTGTGTTTTACTATGTTGAGGTGTGTTTTGACTATGTTAGCATGTGTTTTGACTATGTTAGCATGTGTTTTGACTATGTTAGCATGTGTTTTGACTATGTTAGCATGTGTTTTGACTATGTTGAGGTGTGTTTTACTATGTTGACGTGTGTTTTGACTATGTTTACGTCTGTCTGTATGCGTAGCGACCCCCAGGGCTCCAGGGCGAGGAAGCTGTGTGTGACGCTCGAGCCGGCGCTACTGTTGAAAGGGGACATCATGGTGAGAGAGCACTGTTAGACACAAAATGGATGCCCAGTGGCTAACTTTCACTCCTGTTAATCATAATCTACTATCTCCCATTTGACCTGTTCTCTTATTGGTTTATAGCCACAGAAGTAAACAAACTATCCTCCATTTTGCATTTGAATAAGAATGCAACTGATTGGAGCTTTTGTTGCCAATGTGGCGCAAAAATAAGTATTTACCCGCTCTCTCCCCCCACGCCGTTTCTGTCTCTCCCTCTCTCCCCCCACCCGTCTCTGTCTCTCCCTCTCTCCCCTCTCTCTCTCTCCCTCTCTCTACCCCTTCCCTCTCCCTCCTTCCCTCTCCCTCTCTCTCTTTCTCCAGGTGAAGTGCTACCACCGGCGGCCGCGTGGCTCAGAGAGGGAGGCAGTGTTCAGGCTGCAGTTCCACACCTGTACAGTCCACGGAGCTCAGCTGTGGTTCGGCAAGGGAGAGCTGGACCTGGCCTGTGCAGGTACCTTACCAGGGGTGGGATAGAGTTAGAACGTCAGGGAGTTTAGGAATGAGGGAGAGGGAGGGGAGGAGGGAGAAGGGAATGATTGTGTTTCAGGACGAAGTCCGGTTGCTTATTATTGGAGGCAAGTACACACTCTCACTCGCTTGCACGCACACACACACACACACACACACAAATCTGACTTGGAGGCAAGACGCAAAACAATCTGACAAGAAGCAACCATTTTTATGATTAAATTATTTATGTATTTATTTTAAATAATATATTGATATACAAATAAAGAATGTATTAGCAAACCTATACCTACCAATATCCTAACTGATACCTCAGAGGCAGAGAGTAAGCCCATCGCCACTGCCAACTCCAACACCCCCAGAATGGCCTCGAGTTTCTCCATCTCCTCATCAGAAAAGAGCCACTGCTCGTCAGAGCTCCCATGTTGCCTCTTCTGTGGAGGCTCCACAACCTCATCCTCCTCATCAGTGTCCTCTGAGTCAGACCAGGCCCACCTCCAGGCAGTGTAAAGGCTATTTTACCAAGAAGGAGAGTGATGGAGTGCTGCATCAGATGACCTGGCCTCCACAATCCCTCGACCTCAACCAAATTGCGATGGTTTGGGATGAGTCGGACCGCAGAGTGAAGGAAAAGCAGCCAACAAGTGCTCAGCATATGTGGGAACTCCTTCAAGACTGTTGGAAAAGCATTCCAGGTGAAGCTGGTTAAGGGAATGCCAAGAGTGTGCAAAGCTGTCATCAAGGCAAAGGATGGCTATTTGAAGAATCTCAAATATAAAATATATTTTGATTTGTTTAACACTTTTTTGGTTACTACATGATTCCATATGTGTTATTCCATAGTTCTGATGTCTTCACTATTATTCTATAATTTCGAAAATAGTAAAAATAAAGAAAAACCCTTGAATGAGTAGGTGTTCTAAAACTTTTGACCGGTAGTGTATGTACCATAAATCCTGGTACTGTGGTGAAGTCCCTTACTGAGCTGGTGAAGTCAGGCTGAGGTGGTGAAGTCACTTACTGAGCTGGTGAAGTCAGGCTGAGGTGGTGAAGTCACTTACTGAGCTGGTGAAGTCAGGCTGAGGTGGTGAAGTAACTTACTGAGCGGGTGAAGTCAGGCTGAGGTGATGAAGTAACTTACTGAGCTGGTGAAGTCAGGCTGAGGTGGTGAGTCACTTACTGAGCTGGTGAAGTCAGGCTGAGGTGGTGAAGTCACTTACTGAGCTAGTGAAGTCAGGCTGAGGTGGTGAAGTCACTTACTGAGCTGGTGAAGTCAGGCTGAGGTGGTGAAGTCCCTTACTGAGCTGCTGAAGTCAGGCTGAGGTGGTGAAGTCACTTACTGAGCTGGTGAAGTCAGGCTGAGGTGGTGAAGTCACTTACTGAGCTGGTGAAGTCAAGCTGAGGTGGTGAAGTCACTTACTGAGCTGGTGAAGTCAGGCTGAGGTGGTGAAGTAACTTACTGAGCTGGTGAAGTCAGGCTGAGGTGATGAAGTAACTTACTGAGCTGGTGAAGTCAGGCTGAGGTGGTGAAGTCACTTACTGAGCTGGTGAAGTAACTTGCTGAGCTGGTGAAGTCAGGCTGAGGTGGTGAGTCACTTACTGAGCTGGTGAAGTCAGGCTGAGGTGGTGAAGTCACTTACTGAGCTAGTGAAGTCAGGCTGAGGTGGTGAAGTCACTTACTGAGCTGGTGAAGTCAGGCTGAGGTGGTGAAGTCACTTACTGAGCTGGTGAAGTCAGGCTGAGGTGGTGAAGTCCCTTACTGAGCTGGTGAAGTAACTTACTGAGCTGGTGAAGTCAGGCTGAGGTGATGAAGTCACTCACTGAGCTGGTGAAGTCAGGCTGAGGTGGTGAAGTCACTTACTGAGCTGGTGAAGTCAGGCTGAGGTGGTGAAGTCCCTTACTGAGCTGCTGAAGTCAGGCTGAGGTGGTGAAGTCACTTACTGAGCTGGTGAAGTCAGGCTGAGGTGGTGAAGTCACTTACTGAGCTGGTGAAGTCAAGCTGAGGTGGTGAAGTCACTTACTGAGCTGGTGAAGTCAGGCTGAGGTGGTGAAGTAACTTACTGAGCTGGTGAAGTCAGGCTGAGGTGATGAAGTAACTTACTGAGCTGGTGAAGTCAGGCTGAGGTGGTGAAGTCACTTACTGAGCTGGTGAAGTAACTTGCTGAGCTGGTGAAGTCAGGCTGAGGTGGTGAGTCACTTACTGAGCTGGTGAAGTCAGGCTGAGGTGGTGAAGTCACTTACTGAGCTGGTGAAGTAACTTACTGAGCTAGTGAAGTCAGGCTGAGGTGGTGAAGTCACTTACTGAGCTGGTGAAGTCAGGCTGAGGTGGTGAAGTCACTTACTGAGCTGGTGAAGTCAGGCTGAGGTGGTGAAGTCCCTTACTGAGCTGGTGAAGTAACTTACTGAGCTGGTGAAGTCAGGCTGAGGTGATGAAGTCACTTACTGAGCTGGTGAAGTCAGGCTGAGGTGGTGAAGTCACTTACTGAGCTGGTGAAGTCAGGCTGAGGTGGTGAAGTCCCTTACTGAGCTGGTGAAGTCACTTACTGAGCTGGTCAGGCTCAGGTGCACACCAGTCTACTTCCCCTGCAGCAGAGACAGCCTGGACTGGACTCGGCGGGGGGCTGGGGCTAGGAGTGAGAGTGAGGGTCTGTAGGGCTGAGACCACCTCCTCAACATCTGAGGCAACAGGTGGGTTAATGGTCCCAAGGGGAAGCAAAATAGCCCCATAACATCAAAGATCCACCACCATATTTTACAGTAGGTATGGAGTTCTCTTCTGTATATATTTTCTGTATTCTTTTCTGTGGCCAAAGAACTCTGTTTTCATGTCATCCAACAAATGTAAACGCCTGGAGTTTGCTAAACGGCATTGGCACTTGGATTGGAACCGGTGCTATGGTCAGATGACGTGAAAATAGAGCTCTTTGGTCATGCACACCAGTGGTGGGTTTGACGTCAAAAGAAAGATGCATACAGTGGTATGAAAAAGTATTTGCCCCCTTTCTAATTTTCTCTACTTTTGCATATTTGTGATACTGAATGTTAACAGATCTTCAACCAAAACCTAATATTAGATAAAGGGATCATAATTGAACAAATAACACAACAATTACATTTTTATTTCATTTATTTCATAAACAAAGTTATGCAACACCCAATTCCCCTGTGTGAAAAAGTAATTGCCCCCTTACACTCAATAACTGGTTGTGCCACCTTTAGCTGTAATGACTCCAACCAAATGCTTCCTGTAGTTGTTGATCAGTCTCTCACGTTGCTGTGGAGGAATTTTGGCCCACTCTTCCATGCAGAACTGCTTAAACTCAGTGACGTGTGGGTTTTCAAGCATGAACTGCTCGTTTCAAGTCCTGCCACAACATCTCAATTGGGATTAGGTCTGGACTTTGACTAGGCCATTCCAAAACGTCCAATTTGTTGCTTTTGAGCAATTTTCATGTAGACTTGATTGTGTGTTTTGGATCATTGTCTTGCTGCATGACCCAGCTGCGCTTCAGCTTCAGCTCACAGACGGATGGTCTGACATTCTCCTGTAGAATTCTCTGATACAGAGCAGAATTCATGGTTCCTTCTATTAAGGCAAGTCGTCCAGGTCCTGAGGCAGCAAAGCATCCCCAAACCATCACACCACCACCACCATGCTTGACCTTTGGTATGATGTGCTTACTGTGGAATGCAGAGTTTGGTTTTCGCCAGGCATTACTGGAACCATGTCGTCCAAAAAGTTATACTTTTGAATCATCTGTCCATAGAACGTTCTTCCAAGAGTCTTGATGATCATCCAGGTGCTTTTTGGCAAACTTGAGTCAACTTTTTGGACGAGATGGGTCCTATTATGCCTGGCGAAAACCAAACACTGCATTCCACAGTAAGAACATCATATCAAAGGTCAAGCATGGTGGTGGTGGTGTGATGGTTTGGGGATGCATTGCTGCCTCAGGACCTGGACGACTTGCCTTAATAGAAGGAACCATGAATTCTGCTCTGTATCAGAGAATTCTACAGGAGAATGTCAGACCATCCGTCTGTGAGCTGAAGCTGAAGCGCAGCTGGGTCATGCAGCAAGACAATGATCCAAAACACACAATCAAGTCTACATGAAAATAGCTAAAAAGCAACACATTTGAAGTTTTGGAATGGCCTAGTCAAAGTCCAGACCTAATCCCAATTGAGATGTTGTGGCAGGACTTGAAACGAGCAGTTAATGCTTGAAAACCCACACGTCACTGAGTTAAAGCAGTTCTGCATGGAAGAGTGGGCCAAAATTCCTCCACAGCAACATGAGAGACTGATCAACAACTACAGGAAGCATTTGGTTGGAGTCATTGCAGCTAAAGGTGGCACAACCAGTTATTGAGTGTAAGGGGGCAATTACTTTTTCACACAGGGGAATTGGGTGTTGCATAACTTTGTTTATGAAATAAATGAAATAAAAATGTAATTGTTGTGTTATTTGTTCACTTATGTTCCCTTTATCTAATATTAGGTTTTGGTTGAAGATCTGATAACATTCAGTATCACAAATATGCAAAAGTAGAGAAAATTAGAAAGGGGGCAAATACTTTTTCATAGCACTGTATACAGAAATAACCCCATACCTACTGTAAAATATGGTGGTGGATCTTTGATGTTATGGGGTTATTTTGCTTCCACTTGTTCTGGGCCCTTGTTAAACCTGGTTGCCTCTGCCAGGAGGCTGAAACTTGGCTGCAAGTCAATCTTCTAGGAAGACAATAACCCCAATCACACACCAAAATCCACAAAGAAATGGTTAATTGACCACAAAATCAATATTTTGCAATGGCCATCTCAGTCTCCGATAATTCTGACAATCATTTTGACACCTATCTTTTTAAGAAAAAAATGTATTGCTTGTTAAACACAATATTTTTCTCAGAGCAATTGTATTAGTATAAAATAATATAATTTACCCCTTTCTTTTGCATACACTATAGCTTGGTATTTGTATTATTTATTTTATACAGTCTTTTTTGCTAATCTTTATCAAGGGTGACAATAGTTTTGGTCATGACTGTATATGACATCGCCATCGTCCGCCTCCGCCTCCTCTGTCCACTATGTCCAAGGGGGCAGCTCCAAGGATGGTCTCCAAGGAAGATGCTGAATTCGGCACATTTAGGGAAAATCTCACATCTAGTCTTGGGGTTGTTGCCACCAAAACAGAATTCCAAACAAACATTGGCGCCTAGCAGACCAAACATTCTCAATTCTAAGGGTGAGTTGGTAAATTCACTCTGGCCATCTACTCCGATTTCAGAGCACTCTCGTCTGAGTGTGCCAGAGCGCAGAATAACTGAGGAATTTACGAACGTGCAACACCTGTTGAATATGACAGGTGTCAGTAAACATCTGCAAAAACACTTAATTCAATTGTTGCAAGCAGCACAGTTACAGTCACCAATGGTCTAGATAACATGAAAACAGCCTATCCTGCTCTACTAGGGCAAGTAAAATGGTCAGTGTTCTCTCATTTGTGTCTGGAAGTAGCTAGCACCCTACTAGTCCTCGGCCAGAGCGTCCAGTGTGCTCTCTGAATGCTCTGAGAGTGAAACGCTCTGAATTTGCGAACGGACAATCTGACAACACTCTGAATTTATGAACACCAAGAATGCTCTCTGGCACTCCAGAGTGAATTTACGAACACACCCTAAAATTCTATAAAATGTCCTATGTTTGATTGTGATATCATCATATTCAAATGTAATTGTATTAGTTTGAATCAAAATTGCTTTGACAATAAAATAGAACAGGTATGGGCTGTTTCAAATCAAATTAGAAGGGCTTGAGCTGCTATCTTCATTTATGATGCGTTTATATTCTAATGTCAATTTTCTAAAAATGTAGACTCACCATTACAATGAAATAGAAGGATATTAGGCTCCCCATTAGCTGTTGCTCATGCAGCAGCTACTCTTCCTGGGGTCCACATAAAACGTAAAATACATGACAGAGTACAGAACAAACAAGAACAACATAAGATAATATTACATTAAATAATTTGTTTAAAATAAGATAGTCATATTGTCAAGACACCAAGGGACAACAAAAATACTATTTACACACTATTCCTATACAGTGCCTTCAGAAAGTATTCACACCCCTTGACTTTTTCAACATTTTGTTGCGTTACAGTCTGAATTTTTGTCACTGGCCTACACACAATACCACATAATGTCAAAGTGGAATTATGTTTTTTGACATTTTTACAAATTAATAAAAAATGAAAAGCTGAAATGTCTTTAGTCAATAAGTATTCAACCCCTTTGTTATGGCAAGCCTAAATAAGTTCAGGAGTAAAAATGTGCTTAACAAGTCACATAATAAGTTGCATGGACTCACTCTGTGTGCAATAATAGTGTTTAACATGATTTTTGAATGACTACCTCATCTCTGTACCCCACACATACAATTATCTGTAAGGTCCCTTAGTCGAGCAGTGAATTTCAAACACAGATTCAACCACAAAGACCAGGGAGGTTTTCCAATGCCTCGCAAAGAAGGGCACCTATTGTAGATGGGTAAAAATAAAACAACCTGACATTGAATATCCATTTGAGCATGGTGAAGTTATTAATTACACTTTGGATGGTGTATCAATACACCCAGTCACTACAAAGATACAGACGTCCTTCCAAACTCAGAAAACCGCTTAGGGATTTCACCATGAGACTTTAAAACAGTTACAGAGTTGAATGGCTGTGATAGGAGAAAACTGGGGATGGATCAACAACATTGTATTTAATCCATAATACTAACCTAATTGACAGAGTGAAAAGAAGGAAGCTTGTACAGAATAAAAATATTCCAAAACATGCATCCTGTTTGCAACAAGGCACTAAAGTACTACTGCAAAGAATTTGGCAAAGCAATTCACTTTTTGTCCTGAATACAAAGTGTTATGTTTGGGGCAAATCCAATACAACACATTACCGAGTACCACTCTCCATATTGTCAAGCATAGTGATAGCTGCATCATGTTATGGGTATGCTTGTAATAGTTAAGGAATGGGGAGTTTTTCAGGATAAAAAAGAAATGGAATTGAGTTAAGCACAGGCAAAATCCTAGAGAAAACCTGGTTCAGTCTGCTTTCCACCAGACACTGGGAGATGAATTCACCTTTCAGCAGGACAATAACCTAAAACACAAGGCCAAATCTACAATGGAGTTGCTTACCAAGAAGACAATGAATGTTCCCCAGTGGCTGAGTTAGAGTTTTGACTTAAATCTACTTGAAAATCTACTTGTGGAATAAGTCAAGGGGTATGAATACTTTCTGAAGGCACTGTATACATACATATTATTATACAATGTAAAATATAATGTTAAATAATGTAAAACCAGTCCTGAATGATTTTAACATTGGTGGCACAAGAGAAATTCACATGGTTTCATAGAACACCTGCAAATGTTCTGATATACAGAAAAATCCTAAACTACCCCACTAAAATTAAAATTTTTGTTACCATACAATAGGGTTTTCTATAGGGATATGGAGAGACAATAGAGAAATGAGTTGCTATAGCTATGTTCATTTCTATGAAGAGAGATAGACTATTCAGTGAAACTCATGCCACCTGTTTTTCAAAGCATGCCCTGCTTTCAAGTTACTATGTTTAGATAAACATCAAGAGTATGTATGCAAAACACAAGACTATCCTGACACATATTGTTCATCCCAACACTAATCAAATATCTACAAATATGTCTTTAAATCAGTTTCCTTGAAATGGTTCAATTCACTCTGTCTACCTCAAAATAATTCAAGAGCTCGACTAAGCCACGCTAATGCACAAAGTTTCTGAACCAAATGGAAAATGACAAGTGGATAAAGGTTTAAGGTAAAGGGTAAACCATGCTACTCCAGACAGTGCACTTAAATTGTAAATAAAATATACATAAGATACACACGTGAAATATACACACAGATGCATATATTTCACTGCATGTATATGTATGACGTATACTGAGTGTACAAAACATTAAGATCACCGTCCTAATATTGAGCTGCACCCCCTTTTGCCCTCAGAACAGCCTCAATTCGTCGGAGCATGGACTCTACAAGGTGTCGAAGCGTTCCACAGTGTTGCTGGCCCATGTTGACTCCAATGCATCTCACAGTTGTGTCAAGTTGGCTGGATGTCCTTTGGGTGGTGGACCATTCTTGATACACACAGGAAACAGCGTTGCAGTTCTTGACACAAACCGGTGTGCCTGTCACCTACTACCATACCCTGTTCAAATGCACTTAAAATCTTTGGTCTTGCCCATTCACCCTCTGAATGGCAAACATACACAATCCATGTCTCAAGGCTTAAAAATCCTTCTTTAACCTGTCTCCTCCCCTTCATCTACACTGATCGAAGTAGATGTAACAAGTGACATCAATAAGGGATCATAGCTTTCACCTGGATTCACCTGGTCAGTATATGTCATGGAAAGACCAGGTGTTCATAATGTTTTGTACACTCAGTGTATTTATAACATACTTAAATTAAAATATACATGACATATACTGTGTATAAGATACACACACATTACATATTTCATGTGTGTATCTTATACAGCATATGTAATGCATATTTGATGAGAGAGAGAGAGAGGGAGAGAGAGAGATTTATAAAATGTCTTGTTTGGATGCTGATTGGTTGATATGTGGGACAACTCCCGCAAAATGCCATTAAAAAAAGATTTTGTATGCAAAAATATAATTCATATAATATAATATAATATGCCATTTAGCAGACGCTTTTATCCAAAGCGACTTACAGTCATGCGTGCATACATTTTTGTGTATGGGTGGTCCCGGGGATCGAACCCACTACCTTGGCGTTACAAGCGCCGTGCTCTACCAGCTGAGCTACAGAGGACCCCCCTGGCTCTGGGGACTATTAAATGTTGAGCCAGGGTGTGGATTTTCTATTGTTTAGTTTTCTAGGTTTGTGTTCTAGTTCATGTATATCTATGTTGGCCAGGGTGGTTCCCAATTAGAGGCAGCTGTAGCTTGTTGTCTCTGATTGGGGACAATACTTAGGCAGCCTGTTTGGCACTGTTATTTTGTGGGATCTTGTTCCGGAAGGTTTGTGTTCAACCCAGGACTTCACGTATCGTTTGGTTTGTTGTTTTTTGTTCGTGTGTGTTAAGTACGTTAATTAAATAAAATGTACGCTTACCACGCTGCGCCTTGGTCCGCTTCATCATGTAACGATCGTGACAGAAGATCCCACCTCGACTGGATCAAGCAGCGTGACGAGGAGAGAGGATGGACTTGGGAGGAGATGAGTGAGAGTCTGGCAAGAGGGATGGAGGCCATGAGCACGGGGGAGAGACAAGCCCAAAACATTTTTAGGGGGGGGGCTCACGCCGTGGACGACGAGGCAGCAGGAGGCCGCGATAGAGTGGTTCAGCCGGTTAGCAGAGGAGGCCGCCAGATTAAGGGGGTCATTGGTCACGAGGGAGAAGGAGAGTGTAGAGGCACGGCGAGAGGAACTGAGTAGGCAGCAGAGGGAGCGGAGGTTTATGAGGAAACCCAGTCCCGCTCCTCGCACCAAGCAAGTGGTGTGTGTCACCAGTCCGGTCCGGCCCGTTCCTGATTCCCGCACAAGGCCAGTGGTGTGTGTTCCCAGTACGGTCAGGCCCGTTCCTGCTCCCCGCACTAAGCCTGTGGTGCGCGTCGCCAGCCCGGTCCGGCCCGTTCCTGCTCCCCGCACCAAGCCAGTGGTGCACGTCGCCAGCCCGGTCCGGCCTGTTCCTGCTCCCCGCACCAAGCCAATGGTGCGCGTCGCCAGCCCGGTCCGGCCTGTTCCTGCTACCCGCACCAAGACAATGGTGCGCGTCGTCAGCCCGGTCCGGCCTGTTCCTGCTTCCCGCACCAAGCCAGTGGTGCGCGTTGTCAGCCCGGTTCGGCCCGTTCCTGCTCTCCGCACCAAGCCAATGGTGCGCATTGTCAGCCCGGTCCGGCCCGTTCCTGCTCCCCGCACCAAGCCAGTGGTGCGCGTCGTCAGTCCGGCACGATCCGTGCCTGTTCCACCGGTGCCTGGTCCGGCACCGGTCAGCTGCTCCGCGCCGGAGCCAGAGCAATCCGCTCCACCGGTGTTCAGTCCAGCTCCGGCCAGCGGGTCCAGACCAGGGGCGCTACGGGGGGGTAGAGATAGAGGGGTGGTCACGCCCGGAGCCGGATCCGCCGCCGAGGCGGAATGCCCACCCGGCCCCTACCCTCTTGTGTTTGGTTGGCGCGGTCGCAGTCCGCGCCTTTGGGGGGGGGGTACTGTCACGCCCTGGCTCTGGGGACTATTAAATGTTGAGCCAGGGTGTGGATTTTCTATTGTTTAGTTTTCTAGGTTTGTGTTCTAGTTCATGTATATCTATGTTGGCTTGTTGTCTCTGATTGGGGACCATACTTAGGCAGCCTGTTTGGCACTGTTATTTTGTGGGATCTTGTTCCGGAAGGTTTGTGTTCAACCCAGGACTTCACGTATCGTTTGGTTTGTTGTTTTTTGTTTGTGTGTGTTAAGTACGTTAATTAAATCAAATGTACGCTTACCACGCTGCGCCTTGGTACGCTTCATCTAACGACGATCGTGACAACCATTTTATAAAAGCAACAATGCCCTCGAACCTGGGAATTATTGTATGACAACTCTCTCCATGGGCTGTATCCCGGCCCTTGGCTTCCCCTCGGGCCTCAGAACAGCCCTTGTCGGGAGTTGTCACACAATAATTCCCGGGTTTTCAGGCATTATTGCTTAAATACAGTGGGGAGAACAAGTATTTGATACACTGCCGATTTTGCAGGTTTTCCTACTTACAAAGCATGTAGAGGTCTGTAATTTTTATCATAGGTACACTTCAACTGTGAGAGACAGAATCTAAAACAAAAATCCAGAAAATCACATTGTATGATTTTTAAGTAATTAATTTGCATTTTATTGCATGACATAAGTATTTGATACATCAGAAAAGCAGAACTTAATATTTGGTACAGAAACCTTTGTTTGCAATTACAGAGATCATACGTTTCCTGTAGGTCTTGACCAGGTTTGCACACACTGCAGCAGGTATTTTGGCCCACTCCTCCATACAGACCTTCTCCAGATCCTTCAGGTTTCGGGGCTGTCGCTGGGCAATACGGACTTTCAGCTCCCTCCAAAGATTTTCTATTGGGTTCAGGTCTGGAGACTGGCTAGGCCACTCTAGGACCTTGAGATGCCTCTTATGGAGCCACTCCTTAGTTGCCTTGGCTGTGTGTTTCGGGTCGTTGTCATGCTGGAAGACCCAGCCACGACCCATCTTCAATGCTCTTACTGAGGGAAGGAGGTTGTTGGCCAAGATCTCGTGATACATGGCCCCATCCATCCTCCCCTCAATACGGTGCAGTCGTCCTGTCCCCTTTTCAGAAAAGCATCCCCAAAGAATGATGTTTCCACCTCCATGCTTCACGGTTGGGATGGTGTTCTTGGGGTTGTACTCATCCTTCTTCTTCCTCCAAACACAGCGAGTGGAGTTTAGACCAAAAAGCTCTATTTTTGTCTCATCAGACCACATGACCTTCTCCCATTCGTCCTCTGGATCATCCAGATGGTCATTGGAAAACTTCAGACGGGCCTGGACATGCACTGGCTTGAGCAGGGGGACCTTGCGTGCGCTGCAGGATTTTAATACATGACGGCGTAGTGTGTTACTAATGGTTTTCTTTGAGACTGTGGTCCCAGCTCTCTTCAGGTCATTGACCAGGTCCTGCCGTGTAGTTCTGGGCTGATCCCTCACCTTCCTCATGATCATTGATGCCCCACGAGGTGAGATCTTGCATGGAGCCCCAGACCGAGGGTGATTGACCGTCATCTTGAACTTCTTCCATTTTCTAATAATTGCGCCAACAGTTGTTGCCTTCTCACCAAGCTGCTTGCCTATTGTCCTGTAGCCCATCCCAGCCTTGTGCAGGTCTACAATTTTATCGCTGATGTCCTTACACAGCTCTCTGGTCTTGGCCATTGTGGAGAGGTTGGAGTCTGTTTGATTGAGTGTGTGGACAGGTGTCTTTTATACAGGTAACGAGTTCAAACAGGTGCAGTTAATACAGGTAATGAGTGGAGAACAGGAGGGCTTATTAAAGAAAAACTAACAGGTCTGTGAGAGCCGGAATTCTTACTGGTTGGTAGGTGATCAAATACTTATGTCATGCAATAAAATGCAAATTAATTACTTAAAAATCATACAATGTGATTTTCTGGATTTTTGTTTTAGATTCTGTCTCTCACAGTTGAAGTGTACCTATGATAAAAATTACAGACCTCTACATGCTTTGTAAGTAGGAAAACCTGCAAAATCGGCAGTGTATCAAATACTTGTTCTCCCCACTGTATATATAGTTTGGGTTGTTTAGTCTTGGCTGTTTGTCTCTCTGTAGATAACCGCTTCCCTCCAGATGCTACGGTGGAGTTTATCTTCTCCTACAGCCCAGAGAAAATTAAAGGTACTGAGAGAGAGCGAGTGTGTGTGTACAAAGCTGTGTGTGTGTGTGTACAAAGCTGTGTGTGATATCTAGTATCTGTCTCTCTTTTCACAGGGCGAGAGTACCGTAAGAATGACCCCTCTGTTACAGTGGACTACAACACCTCAGACCCAGTGGTGCGCTGGGACTCCTATGAGAACTTCAACCTGCACCACCAGGATAGCACTGAGGGTAAGGGTGAAACACACACACATAGGGGAGAGTGGGGTAAGTTGAGCCCAAGGGGTAAGTTGAGTCACCCTTGTTTCTAGGAATCCATACACAAAATTAATCATTTGACCAAATATTTAGGAAGAGGTCATAATTTCATGGAGTCTGTGAAGGAAGAAACCACATGGAAAAAGTGGTAAGCAAGTTACGTCCAAAAAACAGATTTTCAAATGTATTTATTGTGTTGGAGGTTTCATGATGCTTGTATCTAAACCTATGTAGATCATTTTAAGATTGTTCTATACATCAGTTGGGGTTTCTATAAACTTCAATATGAGGTCCTAAACCTAGCATGAAAGTGCATCCTTGTAGCTGTGTGGGCTAATATAGTCAAAATGTTTGCCTTTGGGTAAGTTGAGCCAACGGCCATGGGGTAAGTTGACCCAATGGTTGAGCCAATGGCAAGTTGAGCAAATTGAAATGTTTTAATGGAAGGCATTATCTCTGGGATATGAGGTAACAACAGGGCCTGGCCTATGATTAAAAGACGAAAAAGCGATTCTGATTGTGTTGAATTGTGTTTGGGAAATAAAGATAGATATGGTTTTAAAAGGTAGTGGTAATATGTAATTCAGTACAGAAATGTGTAGGCGGCTTAACTTACCCTGTACCGCGGCTCAACATACCCCATACCCGGGATAAGTTGTGCCAAGAAAGCTATCTTATTTAAAACTGTAATGTTGACATGAATTCTGATTATTTCCAGGGATACACAACACCCTGAAATATATATATAGATATCTTTGTTAGAAAGAATACTAGATTTCCCTGGAATTGGCTCAACTTACCCCACTCTCCCCTACAGACACACATACTGTATCATGCACGCAACTACACCCACACACACATGTCCCTGGTGTATACACTCACGCCACCAAGACAACAATCCTGGACTCATACACACACAAACACACACACACACACAAGCTAACCCTGAATCCCTCTCTGGTTGTCAGACATCTCCCACACGCGTGGTCCTCTGGACGGCAGCCTGTATGCCCAGGTGAAGAAGCACCGGGGCCGGGGCTCCTTCGGTGTCGCTGATGCCTCTCCCAATGCATGCCCCAAAGGCAGCCCCACAGCCAAGCCTCCTCCATCGGCCCAGCCTCCTCCACCGGCCCAGCCTCAATCTCAACCTCAGCCCCTGTCCCTCAGCTCTGACTCGGGACACTCCTCCACCCCCTCCGAACACATAGAGGACCCCCCTCCTTGCCCCCTGTCCCACCTGGAGAAAGAGAAGGAGGAGATGGACTGTCTACTGCGGATGGGGGAGGGTGGAGAGAGAGACAGGGTGAGGCAGAGGGAGAGGGACCGGGAGACGGCAATTTTGGATGACGGAGACTCTGTTCCAGATGGAGGGTTGAGGCGGGAGCAGTGGTCATGTTGCGTTCGAGCGGGCCACGGTCCAAGATGTCAGAGGTGTGGGGAGGCATCGGGTTGGGAGAGGGAGCTGTGCTTTGCTAACGGACATTGTATGGACCGCTGTAACAGCAGCACCAAGGGGAACCCAAAGAGCCGAACATTACCCGCCTTACCCTCCCAGCAGCCGGTGTCTCATCGCCCCCTGGAGCCCCGTCTGGACTTGTGCCATCACCATAGCGCCCATCCCTTGCCCGAGTTGCTGTGGGAACGTCCCCCGCCCCCTTTACCCTGTCTCCATCGGCCATGCTACCCCTACCCCGCCCCTGAACACGCCCACCCACACGCCCACACCATCCCGGCCTCCAATATGCTCTTCTGCGGTGGGGAGAAGTGTCAGGTCTTTCATTACCCCGCCCCCACCCCCCCTCGCCTCTCACACCAATCCCTGCCTTCCAGCCCGTATAGGGAGATGTTTTTCAGCCCGGCGGCTCCTCCCCCTGGTGGCTGCCCATGCCGAGACTGCACCTGCAGGCGAGAGCACCAATCGGCTTCGGCCAGAGCCTTCCACCCGCTGTGCCCGGACCAACCAGAGAGCCCGCACTGGGCCCGAGGGCGGGACTCTGAGCTGTGGGACAGGGAGGCAGGGCTGAAGCGGGGGAGGGAGGGGCCTCCTCAGCTCTGGGAGGTGGAGAATCCGTGGGAGGCGGAGAGAGAGGCAGAGTTTTGGCAGCGGAGGTCAGTGGGAGGGATGACACCCTATAGAGGCTGTCACTCCCCCCTGGGTCAGGGTCCCGGGTACCCCAGCCCCCACCCCTTCCTGGACAGCCCCCTTGGCAGCAGTGGATACAACACCCCCCAACCCCCCTGCCACTCCTGCCCTTGTTCACCCTACCAGCAGGCCTCCCCCTCGGAGAGCCACGGGATCCGGGGGTATGCCTCGGGGTACCAGTCTGGGTCCACCTTGCCCCTGCCCCCTGGTGGCCCAAACCCTGGTGCTTCCCCCTCGGATACACCCACCGACCGGCAGCAACAGACTGATGGAAAGACTGGTAAGTGACGCAATCTCACACATTGGCGAACCGTGACTATAGGACCTAGGCCTTCAGAGGGACCAAAAATCTAATTAAAGAGGCCTGGCTGCGCTTCGGGCTGCCACACACACAGAGACAGAACCGGCATGGACACAACATGACACACAGGATAAAATAATGCACTGTTTACACAACTTATGGTAGCCAGCACCACTATCACACAATCACCAACAGCGACAACAACAGTGTCACATCAAAGGTGGCAGGCTCATGGTGCTGAAAGGACAGTGACTGTAATACGTGTGCACTCCATGGCGCTGAAGGAGAGACAGTTTTGGTCAAACACATAGACAAGGCTGATAGACAAGCGACAGCAGTCACATACAGCATCAAATAATGTTAAAGAATAAGCAGCCCATTCACTCCAGTAGGCCCCATGAAATCATACCACTACAAAATCGCAACCATTTCATGTCCAACATTTTATTAACAAACCAGATATTTCTTCCCATTGCAAATATATTTTATCACGTTCATCACACTGACCGGTGATCTAAAGTTTAAATGCAACAATGTTTCACAGTCAAAGAGATAAGAGATAGCTAACAGCAAGCGAGCTGCAACAAAAAACAGTTTCACTCACCAGATATTGATAAATTGTAAAGGAAGTTTGAAAGTTAATCTTGAAAAGGGTGATGCTAACAAATTAGCAACAACATTCACCTTGAAGTTGATAACAGCTGCTGCAGCCGCCGTCACCAATGTCACACTACTACAACACAAGCTAGCTAACGTTACTAGCGTTAGCGTGGGAAAACTACTGCTTGCGACGCAGATGTTTTTGGTCTGGCACTCTCTTCTTTCTGGCAGACTACAACCTATTAGTGTATTGCTGCCTCCTACTGTATTGGCTGTTTATCAGCCTGCTATTCTTTATAGCATCACCGCCTGGTATGGCAACTGCTCGGCCTCCAACCGCAAGGCACTACAGAGGGTAGTGCGTACGGCCCAGTACATCACTGGGGCCAAGCTTCCTGCCATCCAGGACTTCTATACCAGGCGGTGTCAGAGGAAGTCCCTAAAAATTGTCAAAGACTCCAGCCACCCTAGTCATAGACTGTTCTCTCTGCTACCGCACGGCAAGCGGTACCGGAGCGCCAAGTCTAGTCTAGGTCTTATTTTACTGCTGCTCTTTAATTATTATTATTATTATTTTTTTTTTAGGTATTCTTTCTTAAAACTGCATTGTTGGTTTAGGGCTTGTAAGTAAGCATTTCACTGTAAGGTCTACTACACCTGTTGTATTCGGCGCATGTGACAAATACAATTTGATTTGATAAGAATTCATTACCTCTTGCACTCTCAGTAGTGACCTGTCTAGGCCTTCTCCCACCCCATTGCAAGTCAAAATGTGATTGGTTCATTCCACTGTCAGTCCAAAATTCTGCTCTAATACAGTTGAATGGCCTTCTGTCCAGCTTCTGAAGGCCTAGCCAATGGCTGGCTGAGCTAGCTAGTTTTATCTACCCAGAGACCACCAAAGAAAATCCTGATTGGATTATTTTTTCTATTCAGTATTAACCCTTCTCTTTCCAACACAAATTGAAGAGATTAAATCAGGAAATTATTACAATTATTGTAAAGATGAGAAAGAAATTAAAACATCCATTTAATAAAAAAATATATTATCCCCCCCCCCCACCCCCCGCTCCCTTTCTCTTGCTTTCTCTCTAGGTGCATCAGACGTGGTGCGAAACAGTGTTGGTATGGAGGACTCTTCTTCCCAGGGGTCAATGGGGCAAGCAGAGGTTGACGGACAGCCCACTTGCCCCACACCTTTATCAGACTCTGATCCAGACTACACAGCCATCACTAGCAGCCCTGCACACAGTGAAGACAGGTGGGTAACCCTCAGCCTCCTGTTGCTATCTCAGACGCTGTTTTGCTAATGGTAAAGGTTAGTATTGGGGGAGGGGGAGCTGATCCTAGATCTGTATCTAGGGGACACATCACCTGGAGCATGGATCCATTTTCTTCTTGTGGTGTTCGCTTTAGGTTTGTGTTTTCAGTGTGAATTGTGTGAGACGAAGTGGTGAAGAAAACTGTGGAGCAGGATATGTAATACAGTGATGGATTAAACCAGTGGAGCAGGATATGTAATACAGTGATGGATTATACCTGTGGAGCAGGATATGTAATACAGTGATGGATTAAACCAGTGGAGCAGGATATGTAATACAGTGATGGATTAAACCAGTGGAGCAGGATATGTAATACAGTGATGGATTAAACCAGTGGAGCAGGATATGTAATACAGTGATGGATTAAACCAGTGGAGCAGGATATGTAATACAGTGATGGATTAAACCAGTGGAGCAGGATATGTAATACAGTGATGGATTAAACCAGTGGAGCAGGATATGTAATACAGTGATGGATTAAACCAGTGGAGCAGGATATGTAATACAGTGATGGATTAAACCTGTGGAGCAGGATATGTAATACAGTGATGGATTAAACCAGTGGAGCAGGATAGGTAATCTGTTTCAGCATCTGACCTGCCTAATTCTCAGTTTAATTTCTTTTTTTCTTTTTTTTAATAGGCTAAATTACACGTTCTGTTAACATATGACCCCAAAGTGAATTGTTCTTGCAATTTGTAGTCTGACATTTCAGATTTACATATCATTTTTTTAACTAAGTAGTTTGGATATAGTGAACTACTTTTCAAACTTTAGTTAAGGAAACTATATTTTTCTTAAGGGTAGCTTTAGTGTAGCTTAACTTCTTCCAGTGTCAAGTAATTGGGAGCTTGGTAAACTATATTTTCAGAGTAGCTTCCCCAACACTGTATACAGTGATGTATTAAACCAGTAATACAGTGATGTATTCTGCCAATAAAGCTCGCCAGCTTGTAGTCCTGGAAAACAGAAATGAGTTACTTCTAGTTTGTTCAGCCATTCCCATGGGGAAAATGAATGTGGAAAGAATAGGGTTTGGGGATAAATGCAGAAAATAAGAGTTTAACCAAGGCTTAGGAGATCTTATACGTTTTGTTCTATGAGATAATATCAGTCAGTTAACATGACCTTTATGAGTTAGGAAGCCTTTGTGCTTTTTTTAAATTACATAAATCCTTCAAAATTCACAAAAAGTGACGTTAGCTGATGAAGATTATCTCATAGAACAAAACATATACGTTCTCCTAAGCCTGTGTTTATCTCAGACCTTATTTTCTGCGTTTATCCAAAAACCCTACAAAAACTCCATTCATTCCCCTATAGGCTTTGGCCAATGAGCCATGGCGGAGTGAATGCCTACAGAAAGACGACATTACTATTGCTTGCTATGTGGCTGAACACCAGGGGTGTATTCATTAGCGCACACCGTAGCAAAAATTTTGAAACAGAAAACCAAAAACAAGTGTTTCTTATCGAACAAATTCAGCTAGGTCCCTCCCCGTTTCAGCCCGCTTGCCTCCGTTTGGTTCCTAGTGAATACACCCCAGTAAAGTACCGTTTAACGATTCCTGTGACTCCTATTGAAGTCAATACATTACAACTGGCAATGCCTCTTCTTGTCCTTTCAATCAATTTCCCCTTGGATAATAATTAAGAATCTAGTAGTACTTTTTTGGATGTCCTCCTTTCTCTCTAAATGCGTTCTCATTGACACAGTTTTATATTTAACATATTTTATATGTTCCCTTTACTGTTGTGCTGAAAAAGCTGGAAGTATGATTGCGAAATCATTATGTACCTTTTCTACTACGTTGTCTTCAGCACTTTTGAAATGTGTAAATAAGCAGAAACAAACTCTTTTCCCTCTCTGTCTCTCTCTCTCTGTCTCTCTCTCTCTCTGTCTGTCTGTCTGTCTGTCTGTCTGTCTGTCTGTCTGTCTGTCTGTCTGCTCCAGTGAGAAGAAGCCAGATGAAGAGACATTTGACGCCACTGTAGAAGTTTCCCCCCCGAGTCCCCCAGACGGCCCCCAGGGGCCCCAGGAACCAAGTCAAGGGCCCCAGCAGATAGAGCCCCTCAGTGGGGCCCCCGTCTCTGCAGCTCAAGCCTCCGCCTCCACCATCCTGGAACCTAACACTAACACCAATAGTAACAGTAGCACGCCGAAGACCAAAAGGGCACCGCACCTAGTGGTAAAATCCACAACAACACCGACAGCATCGACAGAGTCACAAAACCAAGGCAGTGACCGCTCTTCTAAAGAGTCCATACAGATGCCGAGTGAACGTGCGAACCCTAGTGACTCACAACAAGTGCACATGGAAGTGCACACTGTAAGTGCAAGTGTGCATCCACCTCCCCCTACAGCTGAGGATGGAGAATTGAAGGTCGTGGAGAGAGTACTACAGATGTCCACTCAGACCGCTGCCGTCCCGAGCGCAAGGCATTCAATCGTACCTGTCCAAGTGAAACTCAATGGCAGCGCCCTCCTCAGTGGCTCACCCCAATTAGAAAGAGGCTGCAGCGCATCACCGAGCCCTTGCTCTACCCCCAGCTCTGCCCCTCCCTCCCCACATCTTGACATTGGCTCCCCAGAGCAACGTCCCTCCCCTCAGCCCTCTCCATTGGCCATGGACCCAGCTGGGCGGAGACTTACCCCTGTGAGTGACAGTGACCCCAAATCCCCATCCCCTGTCCCTGACGGGTACAACACCCCCACCTTCCCCCTGGCGCCCTACTACTACCCCCTTCTCAAAGTCCCCCACGTCCCCTACTCGGGGTACACCGCTGTCACTATCGCCGCCGCCCAGCCCCCACTCCCTGAAAAGAGGCGCCTGTCTTCCATGCCAGGGTACCGCAATGGGCACGGCTCCCAGTCCCTCCTGAGTTCCTCCCTGGGTGCCATACGACCCATGGGTCCCTCTCCCCAATCTAGCCCCCTCCACGTCACCTTCTCCCCCTCGGTGGGGGTGGGGGAGCTCCCCCCGCCGGTCAGACGAGGACTGGCACTGCCTAGTGTCAAAGAGGAGAGCAGCAAGGTCAATGCCAAGTTTGTCCAGGACAGCTCCAAGTTCTGGTACAAGCCTGGCATATCCAGAGACCAAGGTAAGGGAACAGGCCTGGGCTAAAGTTTTGAAGGATTCCCCTTTATTTAGATAGCCCCTCACAGATCTAGAGAAGCTCACTCTCAACAACCAGTGTCAATTGCAACTGTGTTGACATGCAAACATCTTGTACGATCTTCTTGATTTGAGAAATACTGTTGTAGTGTATACTTGAATGAAAGGTAACTCATTTCTACCATAGTAATACTTACTCTAGTGTTCCTCCTCCCCCTTGTAGCCATCGCTGTGTTGAAGGAAAAGGAGCCCGGCTCCTTCCTGATCAGGGACAGTAACTCCTTTCAAGGGGCCTACGGTCTGGCCCTCAAGGTGGCCAGCCATCCTTCAAACAACGTCAACAACAGCAAAGGTAACGGGGAAGTCATTATTTATTTGACAAAGCATTTTAAAAATCCATTGTCTATTCTATTTTGTTACAAGTGATATCAATTATCTCTCTCTCTCTCTCTCTCGCGCTCTCCCTCTCTCTCTCTCTCTCTCTCTCTCTCTCTCTCTCTCTCTCTCTCTCTCTCTCTCTCTCTCTCTCTCTCTCTCTCTCCCCCTCTCTCACTATCCCCCGTCTCTCTCTCTGTATATCTCTCTCGCCCTCTCTCTCCCCTCTATCTCTTCCTCCCTCCTTTCTCTCTCCTCTATCTCTTCCTCCCTCCTTTCTCTCTCCTTCTCAGTGGATGATCAGGAGCATCTGGTCAGACACTTCCTCATTGAGACAGGCTCTCGGGGGGTCAAGATAAAGGGTTGTCAGAACGAGTCCTATTTCGGTGAGTCCTATTTCTGTCCTGCAGATGTCGCTGTTGGCCTCACAATTACGTCTATCATTGCTTTAATACCCTTTTTTACACTATCATGGAATTCAGTGCTATCTCAGATATTTAATTTCACATTATCCTTCACAGTACAGTTCCGGATACTATGGTGTATGTGTAACCAGGCCAGCGCAGTACAGCTTTGCCTGGCTCAGTAGTGTGAAAATGGTTAGAAAGTGACTTTCCTTCCTCGTCTTCTCTCCTTCACCTGTGATGATCTGATATGCGTATGTGTTTTAGGAAGTTTATCTGCCTTGGTGTACCAGCACTCACTCACCCCTATCTCCCTGCCATGTGCCCTGTGCATCCCTGAGAAAGGTAAATCCCTATGTGTTTCAACAGAATAACTTTGTATCAAACAGTATGGGGGCAGATACTATATGTACAGTGCCTTCGCAAAGTATTCAGACCCCTTGACTTTTTCCAAATTTTGTTACGTTACAGCCTTATTCTAAAATTGATTAAATTGTTTTTTCCCTTATCAATCTACACACAATACCCCATACTGACAAAGCAAAAACAGGTTTTTATAAATGTTTGCTTATTTATAAAAGTAAATGAAATATTACATTTACATAAGTATTCAGACCCTTTACTCAGTACTTTGTTGAAGCACCTTTGGCAGCGATTACAGCCTTGAGTCTTCTTGGGTATGACGCTACAAGCTTGGAACACCAGTATTTGGGGAGTTTCTCCCATTCTTCTCTGCAGATCCTCTCAAGCTCTGTCAGGTTGGATGGGGAGCGTCACTGCACAGCTATTTGCAGGTCTCTCCAGAGATGTTCGATCGGGTTCAGGTCCGGGCTCTGGCTGGGCCACTCAAGGACATCCAGAGACGTGTACCGAATCCACTCCTGCGTTGTCTTGGCTGTGTGCTTAGGGTTGTTGTCCTGTTGGAAGGTGAACCTTCACCTCAGTCTGAGGTCCTGAGCGCTCTGGAGCAGGTTTTCATCAAGGATCTCTCTGTACTTTGCTCCGTTCATCTTTGCCTCGATCCTGACTAGTCTCCCTGCCACTGAAAAACACCCCCACAGCATGATGCTGCCACCACCATGCTTCACCGTAGGGATGATGCCAGGTTTCCTCCCGACGTGACGCTTGGCATTCAGGCCAAAGAGTTCAATCTTGGTTTCATCAGACCAGAGAATCTTGCTCTTTTGGCTAACTCCAAGTGGGCTGTCATGTGCCTTTTACTGAGGAGTGGCTTCCGTCTGGCCACTCCACCATAAAGGCCTGATTAGTGGAGTGCTGCAGAGATGGTTGTCCTTCTGGAAGGTTCTCCCATCTCCACAGAGGAACTCTGGAGCTCTGTCAGAGTGACCATCGGGTTCTTGTTCACCTCCCTGAACCAAGGCCCTTCTCCCCCGATTGCTCAGTTTGGCCAGGCGGCCAGCTCTAGGAAGAGTCTTGGTGGTTCCAAACTTCTTCCATTTAAGAATGATGGAGGCCACTGTGTACTTGGGGACCTTCAATCCTGCAGAAACGTTTTGGTACCCTTCCCCAGATCTGTGCCTCGACACAATCCTGTCTCGGAGCTCTACGGACAAATTCCTTCGACCTCATGGCTTGGTTTTTGCTCTGACATGCACTGTCAACTGTGGGACCTTATATAGACAAGTGTGTGCCTTTCCAAATCATGTCCAATCAATTGAATTTACCATAGGTGGCCTCCAATCAAGTTGTAGAAACATCTCAAGGATGATCAATGGAAACAGGATGCACCTGAGCTCAATTTCTAGTCTCATAGCAAAGGGTCTGAATACTTATGTAAATAAGGTATTTCAGTTTTTGTATTTTTAATACATTTGCAAAAATTACAAAAAAACTGTTTTCGCTTTGTTATTATGGGGTATTGTGTGTAGATTAACGAGGAATTGTCTTTATTTAATCCATTTTAGAATAAGGCTGTAACATAACAAAATGTGGAAAAAGTAAAGGGGTCTGAATACTTTCCTGAAGGCACTGTATACTATACCTGTATCAATAGGGCATGGACTATGTGTGTGCATGACACAATATACAATATACGCTGAGTGTACAAAACATTATGAACACCTGCTCTTTCCATGACATAGATTGACCAGGTGAATCCAGGTGAAAGCTATGATCCCTTATTGATGTCACTTGTTAAATCCACTTCAATCAGTGTACAGTGGGGGAAAAAAGTATTTAGTCAGCCACCAATTGTGCAAGTTCTCCCACTTAAAAAGATGAGAGAGGCCTGTACTTTTCATCATAGGTACAGGTCAACTATGACAGACAAATTGAGAAAAAAAATTCCAGAAAATCACATTGTAGGATTTTAAATGAATTTATTTGCAAATTATGGTGGAAAATAAGTATTTGGTCACCTACAAACAAGAAAGATTTCTGGCTCTCACAGACCTGTAACTTCTTCTTTAAGAGGCTCCTCTGTCCTCCACTCGTTACCTGTATTAATGGCACCTGTTTGAACTTGTTATCAGTATAAAAGACACCTGTCCACAACCTCAAACAGTCACACTCCAAACTCCACTATGGCCAAGACCAAAGAGCTGTCAAAGGACACCAGAAACAAAATTGTAGACCTGCACCAGGCTGGGAAGACTGAATCTGCAATAGGTAAGCAGCTTGGTTTGAAGAAATCAACTGTGGGAGCAATTATTAGGAAATGGAAGACATACAAGACCACTGATAATCTCCCTCGATCTGGGGCTCCACGCAAGATCTCACCCCGTGGGGTCAAAATGATCACAAGAACGGTGAGCAAAAATCCCAGAACCACACTGGGGGACCTAGTGAATGACAATTGGTGGCTGACTAAATACTTTTTTTCCCCACTGTAGATGAGGAGACAGGTTAAAGAAGGATTTTTAAGCCTTGAGACAATTGAGACATGGATTGTGCACGTGTGCCATTCAGAGGGTGAATCGGCAAGACAAAAGATTGAAGTGCCTTTGAACGGGGTATGGTAGTAGTTACCAGGCGCACCGGTTTGTGTCAAGAACTGCAACGCTTCTGGGTTTTTCAATCTCAACAGTTTCCCGTGTGTAGCAAGAATGGTCCACCACCCAAAGGACATCCAGCCAACTTGACACAACTGTGGGAAGCATTGGAGTCAACATGGGCCAGCATCCCTGTGGAATGCTTTCGACACCTTGTAGATAGAGTCCATGCCCCGACGAATTGAGGCTGTTCTGAGGGGAAAATGTGGGGGGCAACTCAATATTAGGAATGTATATTTACATTAAAAAGAGTGTATGGGGTGCACGTGTGTATGAGAAATGTGTATTGGGAGTGTGTAATGTGTAAGTATGGATGCATGTTGTGCATGTACGTACCCAGAGAGTTAGCATGATTTAGTGGTGAGTCATGGGGAAATGTCCTAATGTTGTTATGGTGTTCCAGATCTGGTCGGAGAGATGCAGAGTGCCAGCAACACCAGTACTGCAGCTGACCTCCTCAAACAGGGCGCAGGTGAGAGAAAGTTCAAGGGTCAAATACAGTGGCTGCTCAAGGTACATGGATCCCTATAGAGAGATGGGTAAACAGAGTGGAATGCTAGCATGACTTAGTAAAAAATACTCACATTCTATCAATGCATTGAGCTCGGCAAGCTTATCTCAAGTTAGGTGAGGCCTTGTGTAGGTGTGACATGACCCACTTACATCTCTAAATACTGTTCATCCATCATTCCTCCCCCCCCCCCCCCTCCCCTCACCTCCAGCCTGTAACGTGCTCTACCTAAACTCTGTGGAGACCGAGTCACTAACGGGGCCTCAGGCTGTCTCCAAGGCGACCAGGTGCACTCTGACCCAGAGCCCTCAGCCCATGGCCACCATGGTCCACTTCAAAGTGTCCACTCAGGGCATCACGCTGACCGACAGTCAAAGGAGGTGTGTTTTAAAATGTTTTGCAACAGAACACTAAAATGAGCATTTCTTATTGGACCATGGTGTAAGTGTAGGCAGTCCCTCCTTGTTTTAGTCTGTTTCCTCCAGTTTGGTGCCTAATGAATACAACCACTATACAGACTCTTCTTCAGGAGACACTACCCCATCAACAGTGTGACCTTCAGCAGCGTGGATCCTCAGGACAAGAGGTGGGACCAACGTCATGCTAACGTTAAGAGTAGCCTTAAGACAACGCATGGAACGATGGGGTCTGACACTCTGGCTTTAGGCCTATATGCAACCATTGCGACATAGACCTTGTGCACATGTGAATACCACCGAATGAAAGTTGAAATGTGATGTGTCGTGAGCAATGACTTATATGAGCTGTGTAGCGAAGTTGACCTTGTATTTTGACATGGCTGAACACTGCTTTGTTTGGTACACAGATGGCATTGTGGTTCAGGGTTGGGTCAATTAATCTCTAAATTGTTCAATGTTAAAGCGGCAATCAGCAGTAGTAACAATTCCCTGCCCCTGTTTCAGTAAAAACCTGAGGGATGGGGCTGGAGAAATGTAATCACTCAAATTCATAGTCAGATCTATGGATGCAAGGACTGACCATCCATAATATCAACATGATAGTTCTAACCATGTTTTGAGGCTATATAGTGTTGCTTTACATTTACTTAAACAAGCTTATATTTTGGGTTCTGATGGGTTACGACAGTTGAACTAATCTCATGAGGCATTTATAAGTTATTTTCTTCAAGAGTCATTGGGTATATATCATTAATTTCTAAGTACAAAATGGATGTAGTAACTGCTGATTGCCCCTTTAACTTAAAATGAATTTCAAATCAAATGGATCCCAACCCTGTTGTGGCTAAATGTTGCTGTAGCCTACTGCGCATTAACCCTGTATTGCACCATTATGGCTGAATACTGCTACATCTAGAAGGCCTTCTATGGATGTTTCTACATACTGGTATGGTATAAACCTTTTTGTGTATGTGCAACTACAGTATAGTATGTATTTTCTGGTTAAGAACAACAACCCTGACGGTATGACTGCACTTCTTGCTCAATTTGAGAAGCTCCAACTGCCTCAATGCATCTAAGACATGTTGTCTTTATGTCCTTGTCTGTCTGTCTGTCTGTCTGTCTGTCTGTCTGTCTGTCTGTCTGCTTCAGGTGGACTAATTCTGATAACAAGTCAAGCAAGTAAGTGCTTGTGTCTCTGCTTGTGCCTTTGTGTGTAGATAGAATTGTGTGTGCATCATGGCAATTTATCATACAGTGCTCTCCTTTTATAAAAAGATGACTCTTATAAAATTGATCCCTACATTGAATGAACCTTAAGAGAACGACAGTGAATATAAGTCATGTGATGCTCCAGAGTTTCTTCTTATATCTGTGCTTCTCACGAAAAGAGCGCTGAGAAAAAACAGTTTTCTACCATCATAGATTAAAAAAACACAAATCCTATTCTCTTTTATTCACCCGTCTGGTTATCTTATCTCCCACTCCATCCTTTGTTTGGTTTCCTTCTTCACCTCCTCTCATCCCTCTCTCTCGCTCTCTTCATCCCTCACTCCTGCAGGGTGTTTGGTTTTGTGGCAAGGCGGACTGGCAGCACGTCGGAGAATGTGTGTCACCTGTTTGCCGAGATGGACCCGGAGCAGCCGGCTGTGGCCATCGTCAACTTCATCAACAAGGTCATGCTGGGGCCCCAGCAGCAGCAACGCAGATGAGCTAGGACCCCCAGGGGCCACAGAGCAAGGGCAACAACGGGGGATAACTGGGTGTAAATTGGTGTGGGTGGAAGGAAATTGGTGGGTTGGATATGTGTGTCTGCAAATTGGTCAGTGTGTTTGTGTGTACAATTGGTGTGTGTGTGTGTTTTTGCATGTTTGAAGACAGCTGTCCACTGGTGAGGAACCGGATTGGACACAATCATGTCCATCAGGATGGTACATTAGAAAGGTACAGAATAGCTTTTGAGGTGATAGCTTTAAGCTTTTCCTCTACAATTGAGTGAGTGGATTAACACCACCTCTGCCAGGGGAGATTTCGCATTTCATTTTTTTGTAACGTCCATTCAGTTACTGTTTGCCATCACCTTTCATTTAATCATATTATTTATGACTATTAAGTATTTGTAATTTTAAATAGGCAAGCCTTGGAAAAAGCCTGAACGATATCAATGACTAACCAGTTTCCACACATGCAGATATGGAAAATCACTTGTTTTGTTGGTCAGTATTACGTTACCCAATGTCTGTATAGTCAACCTCTTTGAAGAGAAAACAGCCCGGAAGGGGGTTATACAGTAAATACACTGAGTGTACAAAACATTAAGAACACCTGCTCTTTCCATGACATAGACTGACCAGTTGAAAGCTATGATCCCTTATTGATGTCACTTGTTAAATCAACTTCAATCAGTGTAGATGAAGGGGAGGAGACAGGTTAAAGAAGGATTTTTAAGCATTGAGACATGGATTGTGTATGTGTGCCATTCAGAGGGTGAATGGGCAATACAAAAAATTTATGTGACTATGAACAGGGTATGGTAGTAGGTGCCAGGCGCACCGGTTTGTGTCAAGAACTGCAATGCTTCAGGGTTTTTTCACGCTCAACAGTTTCCCGTGTGTATCAAGAATGGTCCACCACCCATAGGACATCCAGCCAACTTGACACAACTGTGGGAAGCATTGGAGTCAACATGGGCCAGCATCCCTGTGGAACGCTTTCGACACCTTGTAGAGTCCATGCCCCGACGAATTGAGGCTGTTCTGAGGGCAAAAGGGGCAGTGCAACTCAATATTAGGAAGGTGTTCTTAATGTTTTGTACACTCAGTGTATGTGTGTGTGTGTGTATTGTCAGAAATAGGAATCGGATTGGGAGTCATTTTACTGCATTTATAGTTGGACTGGAATGTCAGCATTTCCTGGGTCATGTTCATTATGTGCCAAACGGACTGAAACAGGGAGGGACTACCTGGACTTGCTGATTTTCGGTTTCTGTTGGAAAACCTTTTGAAAACGTTTTTCCTTGCGTGCCCTAATGAACATGACCATAGTCTTTGTTATGGTTTCTACCATGCCAGTACTGCGGTAGTGACAGGGCTGACATGCCAAAGAGAGGAAAAATTAAGTGATCCTATAGAGGAAGATGAAGAAAGCGAGTTGATAAAGAGCCATATGAACTGTGCACTTTTTAAACCAATGTTTCATTTCACACACAGTATCCCAAATAATATTTTCCAAACCTTAAAATAGCTTTTCTACATTATGTTTATGTATTATTAATGATTGTGCGTTATGCACTTTAGTGTAGCAATTATTAAATGTGAGCGTAGCTCACAATGTAAGTGATATTGGTCTTGCATTGAGATTCAGGAAATAATCTAAATCCTTCCCCCCATAAACTTGTTTGATACCAAACTATATTTCATATGCAAATGAATTCAACCTGCTAGTGAACCATGCAGTCAACTGTAACTTAAAAATAGTCCCAGCTCAACATGCTTCACAATATGGGATACAGCAAGAAAAAAAGAACCGTATGATGATCTTATTTTTACTGTGTTATCTTGGAGAAAGAAGTAGCTTACTGGTATCTGAGGACAACTATAATATCACAGTAGAGAAAGGCTTCCATCAACACCAAAGGAGTACGAATTCGTATTGTCTAATTGCCAGGGCACGCAAATAAATTCCACTGAAGCCAAAGGCAATAACCAAGCACTCGTATTTTGTTTTGTATAGCTACACTGTATTATTGAGACTTGGTTATTTTATACTATTTTTGCTGTTTTGTTATCGAGTGTTTTATATGACAAAACATTGCAGTATTTAGATTAATTACGTGTTTGTATTTTCCATATGGAGTTTATATGACAATAATATATTTGAAGTGTCTGAAAAAGTTTATAGGCCTAACAAATGGTGTAAGAACAAAAAAAATCTATTTTTTTTTTTGAAAATTGAGTAAATAAAAGGGTAAAAAAATGAGTTCTGTCTGGCTTTATTGCAATTCCCTCTGAGAAATCTTGTGATATTTCCTTGGGATTTTATTAGATCCATCAAAATACTCGTAATAGGCCTGTGGTGGTAGACTATTTATGGGGATAGCAGAGCAGACGTATTGATATGAGACTACAAATCCACATTTATATCTGAGATATAACCATCAGTAATTATACTGTTAATAAGATTGGCAATTTATAAATTGTGTGACTAAGGATATTTTTTATCAAAAGGACGAGGTCCTACCGAGATTTGAACTCGGATCGCTGGATTCAAAGTCCAGAGTGCTAACCATTACACCATAGGACCGCTCTCGGCTTATACATCTGAAAGCAGTGTTGTTATACTGCGTACAATATCTTGTCAGCTAGCTACTCGTGCTTTAGTAACGCTATTCAAGCTTATAGTTGCAACTTTGACAGCAGCCATTTACAACGTGGAATTGCAAAAACATGCAAGCCTAAATGCTGGCCAAAACTAAAAGTCATGGCTAGCTAGCAAACTAGCTAATAATCTAGCCCGCCAGCTACTGCATAGAGCAGCATGGGAGCTAACCAGCTGGCTAGCTCTCCCCTCGTAGTTTGCTGCTAGTTAGCTACGTACAGCTAGCAAATAACACCGATCTTATGAATTAATTCGTCCTCGATTCTATTTTCACTATTTTAACAGTTAGCTGAGGGTTTCTCCTCCTAGCATGCAAAAGTCACAAGCCAGCAAACGTAAGCATAGTTATGCTATCTGTTAGCTAGCTAGCTAAATTCAACCAATAAAGGCAAGACGGTTCGTAAACGTAGAAGACGAATCCCGGTTTCTGTAGGACATAATACGGCATACAACTACGCAAGTTCTAGTAGCCTAGCTAGCTGTGCTGCAAGTGTGCTTCCTGCATATGCATGATGGCATTGTTTCTGGCCCTTGTTATGTTGCAGCTGACGTATACAGCCTGTTGAGTGGGATAGATGCCGCGTTCAAGTTGGAGTCGGAACTAGGAAACTCCGAAATGTCCGACTTGCTAACTTGTTGTAGTTATACACCTGGCGCATTAACGAAACAGCAAGTCAAGGTGCATGGGTAGGCCAGGGTCACATTACTGTAATGCCATAGAGTTTATACTGTACTGTCTTTGGTCATGCTCAACCTAAAAACTGGAAACGAAACCTCTGGTTTGTTCAGCCATTCATTCCTACGGGGTAAATGATTTGGGAAAGAATGGGGTTTTGGGATAAACGCCACAAAAAGTGACGTTAGCTGATGAAGATTAACTCAGAGAACAAAACGTATAAAATGTCCTAAGCCTGTGTTTTTTTTTTTTAATAAAAAATAAAAAAATAAATAAACACATTAATTTCCCCATAGGCTTTGGCCAACGAGCCATGGCGAAGTTAGCATTTGTTAGTTCATACAAAACGACGCCATTACTATTGCTCTCTATATTCAGTAAATAAATAATTTTGGGCACCTAACTAGGCTTTTTATATGGTCAGTATGAATGGCTTTGAAGCTGTGAATTATTCATTATTAATTTCAATCTTAGTTGGCTAAAGATGCTCAAATGACAGATACATTGTAAAGAGAACACAACTTACATTCAGTATAACACATTCAAAGGTAATTAACAAAGGGAAAAGGTATAAACTCAAACTCTTGAACAATCACTTGAATGTTACTCAGGCTGCCACACTGATTTGTATTTGTATTTATTAGGGATCCCAATTAGATGCTGCCAAGGCAAAAACAAACAAAAGGTACATCATATAACATTAATACACCACTACATATCTACACTACAAAATGTATAATACCACCATTCAACAATATTTTAATGTACTGTACATGCGTGTGCCTGTATGTGTGTGTGTGTGTGTGTGTGTGTGTGTGTGTGTGTGCCTGTGTGTGTGTCTTCACAGTCCGCGGTGCTCCATAATGTGTAGTTTAATCATTTTTTTTTTTATCCGATTTTACTGCTTGCATGGGTTACTTGATGTGGAATAGAGTTCCATGTAGTCATGGCTCTATGTAGTACTGTGTGTTTCCCAGAGTCTGTTCTGGACATGGGGACTGTGAAGAGACCCCTGGTGGCCTATCTTGTGGGGTATGTATGGGTGTCTGAGCTGTGTGTTAGCTGTATGAACAGACAGCTCTGTGCTTTCAACATGTCAATACCTCTCACAAAGACAAGTAGGGATGCAGTCAATCTCTCCTCTACTTTGAGTCAGGAGAAATTGACATGCATGTCATTGATGTTAGCTCTCTGTGTACATTTAAGGGCCAGCCGTGCTACTCTGTTCTGGGCCAACTTTAATTTGCGACAACTCTAGAGCCTGTAGGACTTGTTTTGTTGATAGCAATGTCAAGAAAGCAGAGCAGCACTTTATTACGGACAGACCTCTCCCCATCTTAACTACTGTTGCATCAATATGTTTTGACCAATATAGTTTACAATGCAGGGTTAATCCAAGCAGTTTAGTCTCCACAACTTGCTCAATTTCCACATTATTCATTACAAGATTTAGTTGAGGTTTAGGGTTTAGTGAATGATTTGTCACAAACACAGTTTTTATTTAGGACTAACTTATTTCACTGACTCACCCAATGATGCGCATCTCACTCACTGGTGATGGCCAATGCGCTCATGCCAAAAGCCTCTCTCTCTCTCTCTCTCTCTCTTGTAAAACAATATTTGGAAGTTGATCAAATATTTTGGTAGCCTACAGCATAGAGTTTTCACTTTTCAGCAGGAACCATTTGCTTTCCAACCTGTGTTTCCCTCGATTGTATTTGAAATATTGCGAAGGGCCTATTTTGTCTGCATGCTGTTTGCTAACTGACAGATTTGCAGCGCGTTCTCGACTGTAGGCCATTCCTTGTTATTGGGCTACAATCCACAGCTAGGCTATAAAAAAAAAAAAGCTATTGATCCTCTGTTGATAAATTATAGTTCTTCTTATGGTGTAGTAGGCTATTTTGAATGATTTCATTTATTTCTGAACAGACAGCAGTAATTCTATAATTTTGGCAAATGTATTTAAATGTATCAGGGGTGCTGCAGTTCCTTCAGAACCCTAAGTGTGGCTATGATTCTATAAGGTAATAAATGATGAAGTGCAACGCTGGAGAGATGAGAGTTGCAGGCGCATGTCTATCAGAGCAGAGAGGGAGAGAGATCATAGAAAGTTAATCTCATTCTAGTTATGTGAGAGATACTGCCGCGCTTCTAACACAGCCAAGGCCAAGCGTTGGTCTCAAACATAGGTTACAATGTTGCGCAAACCATAAACCCGGGGCCCAACCCGAATTAACTCTTAGAATATTAGGCCCCGGCTGAAAATCAACTTTTTCACATTACCATTTTTGGTGGGGGCAGGAGAATTAATGAAGAGGCAACTCAAATTAACTTTGATGGCTTCTATTATAATTTTTACATTGCAAAAAGTGAAAATTATTTTTTATGCCACGAGATTTACCGGATTCTGACAAATAGGTTCCAGAACTAAACAGTCCAAAACGGAGAGGTGACGGATCCTGTTCCGGCAGGATCCAGCTCAAATTAAGCAGGCACAGCTGAGTGACATAATATATATAACTTTTTTTTTACCGACTCACCGTCCCTCATCTCTTCCTCTGCTGAGGAAAGGGGACACAGTCTTCCAGCTGATGGCGAAACTTAAGTCGCACTGCATCACTTCTGCGTCATGCACCAATTCATGTTGTTACTCCTATGAGCAGATAAAGTTAAATATTCCTCGATATTAAAAGACACAAGCCGGAAATAATAACGCAAGCTTATCGAAACGAGCATTTTATAGCTTATAACACTGTTGAACAGTGTTGACAGTGCTGAATGACAAATTAAACATGAACTTTCTGATAACAAAATCTCACATTATAAACTTTTCTATGCGTTCGAGGCATCTTTTTACAGTCTATTGCGCAAGGAAACTGCAGACACGGTGATCTGAGCTATCTGATTGTTCAGCGGTAGGTGCTCTTTGGGCCTGCCGGCTAGGCGGAGTTCTACCTTCAGACACATGCAATGGTACAAAATGAGAACACTTTTTCTTCCCGGCGCTAGGGCAGCTGAATCAAGTGCACCTACCGTCAACAGCACGAAACAAATAAAAAAAACACAAGGCTTTATCATTGGTTGGGTTTTTACTGAAATGTTTGGTGATCGACTAGAAAAACCTGTCTGGTCGTTTGTCTTGCGAGCAGTGGTGGAAAAAGTACTCAATTGTCATACTTGAGTAAAAGTAAAGTAACCTTAATAGAAAATGACTCAAGTAAAAGTGAAAGTTACCCAGTCAAATACTGCTTGAGTAAAAGTTTAAAAGTATTTGGTTTTAAATATACTTAAGTATCAAAAGTAAATGGAATTGCTAAAATATACTTAAGTATCAAAAGAAAAGTATAAATCATTTCAATTTCCTTATATTAAGCACACCAGATGGCACAATTGTTTTATTTATATATATTTTTATTTACAGATAGCCAGAGGCACACTCCAACACAATTTACAAACGAAGCATTTGTGTTTAGTGAGTCTGCCAGATCAGAGGCAGTAGGGATGACCAGGGATGTTCTGTTGATAAGTGCATGAATTGGACCATTTTCCTGTCAAAATGTAACGAGTACTTTTCGGTGTCAGGGAAAATGTATGGAGTAAAAAGTACATTATTTTCTTTAGGAATGTAGTGAAGTAAAAGTTGCCAAAAATATAAATAGTAAAGTAAAGTACAGATACCCCAAAAACTACTTAAGTAGTACTTTAAAGTATTTTTTACTAACTGTAAGTACTTTACACCACTGCTTGCGAGCATGAAGAGGCCAGAGATTGCCTAGACTAGTAAATTGGGCTAAGGAACAGAAGTTGGGTATTGGAGAAAGGACATCAGTGTGTGTTCTGCAAACAATGTAGTGGATCAAGGTGCGGAAAGAGCTTGGTGAACGGATAGACATGGTAATGGACAGCGAGGAATAAGGAGAAGAGCTGAGTGCAGAGGGAAGATGTGTGTTGAGGAAGAATGGCAGTACTAACCTTACTCTGGTGTCTCTAATAGCTCAGAAATTGAACCTGACGAGAGTGAGGATGAATTACCTGCGGTGGCAAAGACCCCCGAGCCGAGCCCCGATGGTCATGCAAAGGATGATTCTGGCCCAGTGGGAGTGAAATGTTTGGAGAAAGTGTATCTCTGCCTTTATAGTATCAGGCTGAGTGTTAAATCGTTTGGGTGAAGGTAGCTGCCTTGGGACAAGACATTTACATTACATTTACATTTTAGTCATTTAGCAGACACTCTTATCCAGAGCGACTTACAGTTAGTGAGTGCATACATTTTCATACTGGCCCCCCGTGGGAAACGAACCCACAACCCTGGCGTTGCAAGCACCATGCTCTACTAACTGAGATACAGGGGACTGTGACTTGCTTTGCTCTCCGGAGCAGGGTACCTTTGAAAGGAGTGATTACTGGGGTGGCGGTTAAGTGTTGAGGTGGAGCAACTGAAATGGAAGATTCCCTGTGTCTGTGACGCCCGCCGTTTGGTGCTACGCAGACCCGGTGGCAAACGTGATGAATCTCAGAAGACACTGTCTGTTCAACTTGTAAAGCAGAGTCTTTACCTGACAAAGTCATGTTAGGATATATCAGTTATCCCACGAGAGCTTTTGTGCCGAACCCACTAAGGTGTTTCAGATGCCAAGCTTATAGTCATGTTGCAGTAGTGTGTAGGACAGAGATTCAGAGATGTGAGAATTGTGCAGGAGGGCATCGGACAAATTAATGTGTAGTATCGGTGGGAAAAACGGTGTCAATTGTGGGGGTGCCCATGTTGCTGGGTATCAGAAGTATCCAGTGCGAGAGACAGGTTGAGGGTGCCACTGTCAGAGTAGAAGAAAGGTGTTATATGCTGAGGCAGTGAACAGAGTACAGGATGATAGGTCAAGGGATGGGTACAGAGTGAATTTGTGCTTCAGTAAGGTTGGCTTCTTAGCATTCATTGCTATGGCTATCAACTGTAGAGCAGAAATGGAACGTAAATCACAGAAAATAGATGTTGTGATGGCAGCTGCAGAGAAGTACTTGGGTGTACGAGATTTTACTGCAGAAGAGTTAAGATGTGTTGAAGAAAGAGACCAGCCCTCCCAGGCAGACGGCCAGGTGTAGGATCAGTTAGGGTTAAAGTAGTGGAATATTTTAATTTTTAAGGAATAGTGGTATATAGGTGTAGGGCTAGTTGGTGGGGCCATTTTTACCTTTCCCCCTTCCTTTACATTTTTGTGTCACAAAATGTACTGTGGTCCTGTGTGGCTCAGTTGGTAGAGCATGGCACTTGCAACGCCAGGGTTGTGGGTTCGATTCCCACGGGGGACCAGTACTAACAAATGCGAAAATGTATGCACTACTGTAAATTGCTCTGGATAATGTAAATGGTTAAGAGCGTCTGCTAAATGACTAAAATGTAAATGTAAATTGACCACACACTCCCGCACAGTAGGTGGCGGCATCCACAAACAAAACGTGTGAACGCCATGATGTCAAAGAAGAAGCAGTTCCGCCCCTGCAGGAAGTGGAGGTGACAGGTGATTGGTTGAAGTGTCATTCAGGAAGTGGTTGGGGCATTTTCTACAACTTGTGTCAGCTAAAAGTTCTACATACGATATAACCTAGGAGGCCTCCAACTTTCTACAACTACAAGATAGCAACTCTGAACAGTTGGAGGAAACTGCATCAATACTGAGATTTGAAAGCACTTCTGACTAAACAAAACTGAAGTATACTGCTTCCTTCAGAGGCCATTACATAATATCGTGACAGGTTGGGATTTCTTCAAGAAAATGGCTTCCAAACATTCTCCCCAAGAAGATGATTTATCCTGTCCTGTGTGCTGTGACATCTTCAGGGATCCTGTACTCTTGTCGTGTAGCCATAGCTTCTGTAAAGACTGTCTGAAGGAATTCTGGAAACAAAAGGCATCTCGGGAATGTCCCATTTGCAGTAGAAGATCCTCAAAGGAAGAACCTCCTTGTAACCTGGTTTTAAAGAATCTGTGTGTGGGCTTCTCAGATGAGAGGAGTCGGAGAGCTTCAGCAGGGTCTGAGGTGCTCTGCAGTCTGCATGGCGAAAAACTCAAACTTTTCTGTCTGTATGATAAACAGCCAGTGTGTTTGGTGTGTCATACTTCTAAAAAACATGCACAACACAAGTTCTGTCCCGTCGATGAGGCTGCACAGGATTATAAGGTAGGGGAAGTTACTCTGAAAATATACTGTATAGTATACAGTTACGTCACACAGGAAAAAGTTAAGCTAAATAAAGTAAAGTTTGAAAAAGTTTTCACTACTTCGTGAAAAATGATATCTAAATCGTAAATGTCAAACTATAAATTGCAAGAACAGATCACTGGAGTCAGATATTAGTTAGCCTAATTTCAGTTTGTGACAAAACAAGCAAGTGTAGAAAATCATTGTACAATCATTCTAAGCCGCTGTGAAATATATTTCCAGTAAGTAAGGGATAATCAACAAGAGGTTATGCGTTCTGTGCAAGAAGGTGTGTGCCACGACGCGCTAGCGGAGTGCAACTGACCTTCCACGGAGTTGCATTATTTTCCAGAGAATGCATCGAGCCACGAATTGATTATTCCTTTTATACCATCGCTATAATTGAACACATTCAACATCCACTGAAGTAGCTAGCAAATTTACGAGATACACAGTAGTTGCCTTGGTAACCAAACAAACAGACTTCCTAGTTTAGCTAACCAAACCATCAGTCCTAGCTTGCTATTATGAACATCGAATTCAACAATGCCAATAATGTTTTCAATTTGACTTTTGCTTTCAAAAGCAGCTCAAACATATAACATGTAAGAATTAACTATAGACATGTAATTCTTTGAATTCTACCGTGCAAGTATGCATGCTCTAGAATGCCCTTCAAGCCAATCAGAAAAGAGTATTCAACAATGCCATGGTATAACCAAAAATATTGTATTTTCAGCTGTTTGAAGCTGGTGTACAAAACCGAAAGTAAAAGACGCAAAAACTAAACTGAAGGCCAGCCACCACACCTCAGCATATTTTTCCCCCTTAATTATATCACAATCAAGTTCTACAAGTTGAATGTAGACACAAATATTATACTTTTTGTATTAGCATTTCTCAGAAATATTGTATTAAAATATGCAAATTAGGTGATATCTCCTTAAATATGCACAAACAGTATTTGCATATTGTGCAAATCCATTTTTCTGGACACTGGATGAAGTCAGCCAAAATATTTTTCGCTTCAGGACTGGACTTGTCCAGAGCAGAATGTGGATAAATACTTTTTTCAGCTTTCTATCTGTAAAATACTAAAGACATGTACACAACATGAAATTGTTGTGAATTTAAAAAAATAAAATCTTATCTAAAATTAAAAATTGACAACATATCAAAAATTCCCTCTGGGCAAGTCTGGAGAATATATCTAAGGATAAGCACACAAAATGTGGTGAATGCAGATGCTTCTGAAGTTGAGAAAAATGGGTTGGCTTGTGGGAAGTATCTGACTTTTGGGAAATGGCAGTTAAAGACAAGTGCATTGAATTTAGACCCAATCACCATCTCTCTT
Source organism: Coregonus lavaretus (assembly GCF_964263955.1). Taxonomy (NCBI): domain Eukaryota; kingdom Metazoa; phylum Chordata; class Actinopteri; order Salmoniformes; family Salmonidae; genus Coregonus; species Coregonus lavaretus. The sequence continues at coordinate 49,604,370 of NC_139995.1, forward strand.
CAAAGTAAATTGCTAAATATAGTCCAGTTTATAACATTCTCTATGAAATGTAGAACGTTTTGCAATTATTGATGTATGTCCATTGTAAGGTGGTTAAAATTCATTAAAATGTTAATGACGGTAGTATGATAAACTAAATAAATTAAACAAATATTTGACATTTTTATGTTTACTTTTTGAACATACTAATATTAATGGACCAAAATACCAACAAATCTCAAAATTGATAGGTAGATGCAAAAATGTCATTTCAGTCTTAAGAACGAGAAGCATAGAAATAGCACACATAGAACAGAGCTACCGTAATTGCTTTTACCTGCCCTGGGACTACGGGTTAGCTTTTGGCTAACCCCGGCACATTGACATGGCTGTTGCATTATTGTAATATTGATGTTGATTAATGTGCATTGTCCCCTATAAATAAATCAATTAAATTAAAAAAATAAATATATATATATATATATATATATATATATATATATATATATATATATATATATATATATATATAAATATGTTGGTATAAAATGTCCAAACCTCAACAGAATAAGGTTGTAGTCATAAATGTATTATGGCTTATAGTGTTTGGGAGTAGTGCAACTACATGTAATTCAATTAGTAATTTAATTACATTTTGCAGTAGCTTTGTGGCAGTTGAATTAAATTCAAATCTTGGTATAGTGTTTTCAGTAGTTAATAACTTTTTTGCCATGTAGTGGTGTAGCTAACAACAGGAACTACACAGTACCTTTTTTTTTTGCACAAATGTAATATGGGTGAAGTAGGCAAGAATATCCTTTATTTTTCGACATCAGACCTGCCTTATTCTCACTTGAAACACTGTGTGACTAATTCTCACTTTTTGTGCAAATTCACATAGAAATGTGAGTTATACATCTGTCATTCTCATTGAAAGCAAGTCTAAGTAGCACAGCCACAATACAAATACACACTAAAATAATACAAAATACAAATACATGACATCCTATAATATACAATTCTAACAACAACAACAACAACTTATTCGTAATAAAAACACTGTTGTCTTACATATGAGGAACCACAGATAACTCATGTGCACAGGTTTGGATAGATTTGAGCCATGTTTTTAAATTTAAATTTAAAAGTACAATAATATAAAGTAATAAAAACAGGAATATACTTTCTTCAAAGTAGTGTCCATTTTTCATTCTAGGAGGAACTCACAACTACATTGAAGCCTTTACAGATGAAGTTGAAGGCCTTTAAAGAAGTAAAACTAACCTGTGGTGAAACCGCAAAGCAAATTAAGGTGAGTTTGCTGAATAATGCTGTACAATACAACTGCACAGAAGTGAGTTTGTGGACTGAATGTAAGAATGGTAGTTACAGTGGGGAAAAAAAGTATTTAGTCAGCCACCAATTGTGCAAGTTCTCCCACTTAAAAAGATGAGAGAGGCCTGTAATTTTCATCATAGGTACACGTCAACTATGAGAGACAAATTGAGGGGAAAAAATCCAGAAAATCACATTGTAGGATTTTTAATGAATTTATTTGCAAATTATGGTGGAAAATAAGTATTTGATCACCTACAAACAAGCAAGATTTCTGGCTCTCACAGACCTGTAACTTCTTCTTTAAGAGGCTCCTCTGTCCTCCACTCGTTACCTGTATTAATGGCACCTGTTTGAAGTTGTTATCAGTATAAAAGACACCTGTCCACAACCTCAAATAGTCACACTCCAAACTCCACTATGGCCAAGACCAAAGAGCTGTCAAAGGACACCAGAAACAAAATTGTAGACCTGCACCAGGCTGGGAAGACTGAATCTGCAATAGGTAAGCAGCTTGGTTTGAAGAAATCAACTGTGGGAGCAATTATTAGGAAATGGAAGACATACAAGTCCACTGATAATCTCCCTCGATCTGGGGCTCCACGCAAGATCTCACCCTGTGGGGTCAAAATGATCACAAGAACGGTGAGCAAAAATCCCAGAACCACACGGGGGGACCTAGTGAATGACCTGCAGAGAGCTGGACCAAAGTAACAAAGCCTACCATCAGTAACACACTACGCCGCCAGGGACTCAAATCATGCAGTGCCAGACGTGTCCCCCTGCTTAAGCCAGTACATGTCCAGGCCCTTCTGAAGTTTGCTAGAGTGCATTTGGATGATCCAGAAGAGGATTGGGAGAATGTCATATGGTCAGATGAAACCAAAATATAACTTTTTGGTAAAAACTCAACTCGTCGTGTTTGGAGGACAAAGAATGCTGAGTTGCATCCAAAGAACACCATACCTACTGTGAAGCATGGGGGTGGAAACATCATGCTTTGGGGCTGTTTTTCTGCAAAGGGACCAGGATGACTGATCCGTGTAAAGGAAAGAATGAATGGGGCCATGTATCGTGAGATTTTGAGTGAAAACCTCCTTCCATCAGCAAGGGCATTGAAGATGAAATGTGGCTGGGTCTTTCAGCATGGCAATGATCCCAAACACACCGCCCGGGCAACGAAGGAGTGGCTTCGTAAGAAGCATTTCAAGGTCCTGGAGTGGCCTAGCCAGTCTCCAGACCTGAACCCAATAGAACATCTTTGGAGGGAGTTGAAAGTCCGTGTTGCCCAGCGACAGCCCCAAAACATCACTGCTCTAGAGGAGATCTGCATGGAGGAATGGGCCAAAATACCAGCAACAGTGTGTGAAAACCTTCTGAAGACTTACAGAAAACGTTTGACCTGTGTCATTGCCAACAAAGGATATATAACAAAGTATTGAGAAACTTTTGTTATTGACCAAATACTTATTTTCCACCATAATTTGCAAATACATTCATTAAAAATCCTACAATATGATTTTCTGGATTTTTTTTTTTCATTTTGTCTGTCATAGTTGACGTGTACCTATGATGAAAATTACAGGCCTCTCTCATCTTTTTAAGTGGGAGAACGTGCACAATTGGTGGCTGACTAAATACTTTTTTCCCCCACTGTATATTCAAGTATATTTGACATATTTCTCTCACGGCCTCCAGCTACAGGCCCAGGACACAGAGAGGCAGATTGAGGAGGAGTTTGAGAAGCTTCACGAGTTGCTTCGAGAGGACAAGGCAGCCAGACTAGCTACTCTGAAGCAGGAAGAGAAGAAGAAGAGTGAGATGATGAAGAAGAAGACTGAGGAGATGAGCAGAGGGATATCATCACTTTCAGACACAATCAGAGCCGTAGAGAAGGAGCTGAAAGCAGAAGATGTATCATTCCTGCATGTAAGAACCAATAACTTGTTGATATTATTTGAGATGCATTTATTGATGAACTGATGTGATATCATGTATAACGCTGTTTACATGTATTATTCATTTTGTATTTTGTTCTTCTGTAGAACTATAAGGCCACAGTGAAAAGGTAAGTGATCTGCCTCTTGTCTCTCTTCTGTGGTTCTTAACAAAGTTATGCCAACCCCACAGTACAACTGATTCCTGAATATTCTACCAGGGCCCAGTGCACACTGCCGAATCCAGAGAAGGTTTCAGAACCACTGATCCATGTGGCCAAGCACCTTGGCAACCTACATAGATCATGTGTGAAGATACAGGAAATTCTTAAAGAGGTTTTTCAATATAGTGAGTATGATTGTTACAATTAACACGTTTATTTACTAACTGAAGTGAATACATAATGCCCCTTTTAAAGTATGCAATTGTGAAACGCTAGGCCTGGATCAATTACATATAATACAGTGTTTCAATTACTGAAAAATCGGGGAGGACAGGCTCGTGGTAATGGTTGGAGCGGAATGAGTGGGATGGTATCAAACACATGGTTTCCCTGTGTTTGATGCCATTTCATTCACTTCGTTCCAGCCATTATTGTGAGCCATCCTTCCCTCAGCAGCATCCACTGATTTAGATATAGTGATTTGAGAATATTGGAATGTATTTGGAAACAGGAAAGTATTTGACAACACTTTCAAAAACCTTTTGGTAGAGTTTTACAAGTAGGCATTCCAATACTTCAAATAGAGGTAGTTGTTTTGGGCTATGTATTTGAAAAAACTAAAATACATAAATCATCTATTTGAACCCAGGTCTGATAGTCTATTTTCTGTCTAGCTGCTGTGACTCTGGACCCCAAGACTGCTCATCCAAGTCTCATCCTGTCTGAGGATTTGACCAGTGTGATATTCGGTGTGGCTCAACAGCTTCCTGACATCCCAGAGAGGTTTGATCGTGCATTTGTCCTGGGCTCTGAGGGCTTTAACTCGGGGACAAACTTCTGGGATGTTGAGGTTGGGGAAAATGCATCATGGGCCCTGGGTGTGATCACAGAATCTGTACCGAGGAAGGGGCGTATACGCAATGGACTCTGGTGTCTATATTATGATTCTGAAGGTGAATACTCAGCAGAATCCCCACCAAAGCCAACCATTCCCCTCACAGTGAGACACACACCCCAGAGGATCAGAGTGAAGCTGGACTGGGACAGAGGAGAGCTGTCATTCTCTGACCCTATTAATAAAACACACCTACACACAATCGCACAAACTTTTACTGAGAGAGTCTTTCCCTGCTTTTGTAACTTCTCTAAACGGCAGCCTCTAAAGATCGTGCCATAACAGTGGAAAAAATATAGTTCGAGCTGATAATGTCTCTTACCATACAATGTTGAATCAAGCCACCTAGCTACTGTTTGAAAACAAGATATTATAGTGACTTGGACGATTTGAACTTCATGTTCAAACTGTTGATATGGCATAAGAGAGTAGAAAACTGACAAGTAGTACTCTGCCCTGCACCTTAAAGACATAGTCATTGAACACTGGTCACTTTAATTATGCTTACATACTGTTTTACCCACTTCATATGTATATACTGTATTCTAGTCAAGGCTAATCCTTGAGGGAAAAAAGTATTTGATCCCCTGCTGATTTTGTACATTTGGCCACTGACAAAGAAATGATCAGTCTATAATTTTAATGGTAGGTTTATTTGAACAGTGAGAGAATAACAACCAAAAAATCCAGAAAAACGCATGTAAAAAATGTTATAAATTGATTTCCATTTTAATGAGGGAAATAAGTATTTGACCCCCTCTCAATCAGAAAGATTTCTGGCTCCCAGGTGTCTTATACAGGTAATGAGCTGAGATTAGGAGCACACTCTTAAAGGGAGTGCTCCTAATCTCAGCTTGTTACCTGTATAAAAGACACCTGTCCACAGAAGCAATCAATCAATCAGATTCCAAACTCTCCACCATGGCCAAGACCAAAGAGCTCTCCAAGGATGTCAGGGACAAGATTGTAAACCTACACAAGGCTGGAATGGGCTACAAGACCACCGCCAAGCAGCTTGGTGAGAAGGTGACAACAGTTGGTGCGATTATTGGCAAATGGAAGAAACACAAAAGAACTGTCAATCTCCCTCGGCCTGGGGCTCCATGCAAGATCTCACCTTGTGGAGTTGCAATGATCATGAGAACGGTGAGGAATCAGTCCAGAACTACACTGGAGGATCTTGTCAATGATCTCACGGCAGCTGGGACCATAGTCACCAAGAAAACAATTGGTAACACTACGCCGTGAAGGACTGAAATTCTGCAGCGCCCGCAAGGTCCCCCTGCTCAAGAAAGCACATATACATGCCCGTCTGAAGTTTGCCAATGAACATCTGAATGATTCAGAGGAGAACTGGGTGAAAGTGTTGTGGTCAGATGAGACCAAAATGGAGCTCTTTGGCATCAACTCAACTCGCCGTGTTTGGAGGAGGAGGAATGCTGCCTATGACCCCAAGAACACCATCCCCACCGTCAAACATGGAGGTGGAAACATTATGCTTTGGGGGTGTTTTTCTGCTAAGGGGACAGGACAACTTCACCGCATCAAAGGGACGATGGACGGGGCCATGTACCGTCATATCTTGGGTGAGAACCTCCTTCCCTCAGCCAGGGCATTGAAAATTGGTCGTGGATGGGTATTCCAGCATAACAATGACCCAAAACACACGGCCAAGGCAACAAAGGAGTGGCTCAAGAAGAAGAACATTAAGGTCCTGGAGTGGCCTAGCCAGTCCCCATAGAAAATCTGTGGAGGGAGCTGAAGGTTTGAGTTGCCAAACGTCAGCCTCGAAACCTTAATGACTTGGAGAAGATCTGCCAAGAGGAGTGGGACAAAATCCCTCCTGAGATGTGTGCAAACCTGGTGGCCAACTACAAGAAATGTCTGACCTCTGTGATTGCCAACAAGGGTTTTGCCACCAAGTACTAAGTCATTTCTTTGTCAGTGGGCAAACGTACAAAATCAGCAGGGGATCAAATACTTTTTTCCCTCACTGTAACTACTGCTGTACACACCTTTTCTATTCATATACTGTCCATACTGTCTATAAACACCATTATTTATATATATATATATATATATATATATATATATATATATATATATATATATATATATATTCCGGACTCTGATATTGCTCGTTCTGATATTTCTTAATTTTTATTTTTTGGGATTTGTGTTTATTGTTTTGTATTGTTAGGTATTACTGCACTGTTGGAGCTAGAAACATAAGCATTCCGCTGCACCTGCGATAACATCTGCAGAATATGTATACGCGACCAATAAAATTTGATTTGATTTAGTCTAAGCTTAGTGGAGTATAAACCTGTTATTTCTTTGTCTTAGATACGTTTGATTTGTTAATCATTAGCTCTTATTGTCTTAAGAATACAGTTATGTACATGACTGCTGATCAATTACATGGAAATACAAAGCCATACTGTAACTGTCATTCCTTATTCCACGATTAAAGCAAATACATGCTATTGTTTTTTTGTTTTGTCTGTAAGTGTGGAACAGCTTACACGTAGCACAGTAATAGCTGATAATGTCTTACCATAATGTTACACCAAACTACGATCCTAACCCACTGATAATCCCATTATTTAATATTCTCACACTAGTATAGCATACTTTTTGACAGCTGGAGAAAGCACAGAAAGTTTCTTCAGAAATGCACGTTTTTCCATTTTATCCTGGTGTTGTAGGGATGTAGTTATAGCCTGTAGAGGGGGATAGAGTCACAGGCCAGGGTCAGGCAATGGTCACCAATAACGCTCAACCAGAGAGGAATATTCAGTAAATTAAGAATCTTTGGCTGAACCTAACTGTGCTGAATTCAAGGATTTTGCATTGGAGGGTCCCAAAGTGATTTTTGTTCCAGTTCCAACCCTAGTGTGTGTTCATGTTTGTTTGTGTGTGTGGCTAGTGATAGGTCATCAAAGTACTTTACAATGCATTTGACTTACTTTTTATGACAGTGAACTCATGACAGCTGTCCTGGGTAAAGTCCCTCACACTGTATCATTCAGCTTGCATCAGCTATATGTGTAATATACCAGGGCCCGGTGTCCCAAAATCATCTTAAGGTGATTGAGAGGATTTTAGGATCCTATGGTTGTAACGATGAACTTAGCCTTAAGATGATTTTGGGAAACTGAGCCCTGCTGTGTTCGACATTGGATACGATATAGGACTCAAAGTTAATCAAACGTTTTCTACCACTACAAGATAGCAACTCTGAAGAACAGGAGAAAACTGCATCAATACTGAGATTTGAAAGCACATCTGACTAAACAAGACTGAAGTATGCTGCTCCTTTCAGACAATCAGCGTCGTAGAGGAGGAGCTGAAACCAGAAGATATCTCATTATTGCAGGTAAGAACCAACAGCTCTGTGACAAGAAGACATTATTTGAGATACATTTACTGATGAACTGATTTCACCTAATGTGTTATGATTTATTATTGGTCTTTGTTCTACAGAACTATAAGGCCACAGTGAGAAGGTAAGCCTCTTGTCTCCCTCTCTTCTCGCTGGTTCTTAACCTAGGGTGCTAAGGTTATTCTTAACCCGACCCCACGGTAGAACTGACTCCTGAATATTCTTTCAGTGCACACTGCCGGATCCAGAGAGGGTTTCATGAGCACTGATCCATGTGGCCAAGCACCTTGAAAACCTGCACATATTTTGTGGGAAGATGCAGGAAATTGGTTAAATGTTTGCTCAATACAGTGAGTATGATTGTACTGTTACATGTTTAAAAAAATATATATATTTAACCTTTATTTAACTAGGCAAGTCAGTTAAGAACAAACTTAACTGGGCAAAAGGCCTCCTGCGGGGACAGGGGCTGGGATTCAATAAATAAATAGAAATATAGGACCAAACACACATCACAACAAGAGAGACCTAAGACAACAACATAGCATGGCAGCAACACACGACAATACAGCAAGGTAGCAATCCAACATGAAAACAACATGGTAGCAGCACAAGACATGGTACAAACATTATTGGGCACAGACAACAGCACAAAGGGCAAGAAGGTAGAGACAACAATACATCACACGAAGCAGCCACAACTGTCAGTAAGTGTCCATGATTGAGTCTTTGAATGAAGAGATGGAGATAAAACTGTCCAGTTTGAGTGTTTTTTGCAGCTCGTTCCAGTCGCTAGCGGCAGCGAACTGGAAAGAGGAGCGACCCAGGGATGTGTGTGCTTTGGGGACCTTTAACAGAATGTAACTGGCAGAACGGGTGTTGTATGTAGAGGATGAGGGCTGCAGTAGGTATCTCAGATAGGGGGGAGTGAGGCCTAAGAGAGTTTTGTAAATAAGCATCAACCAGTGGGTCTTGCGACGGGTATACAGAGATGACCAGTTTACAGAGGAGTATAGTGTGCAGTGATATGTCCTATAAGGAGCATTGGTGGCATATCTGATGGCCGAATGCCATGGTAAAGAACATCTAGCAGCTCAAGAGCACCCTTACCTGCCAATCTATAAATTACATCTCCGTAATCTAGCATGGGTAGGATGGTCATCTGAAGCAGGGTTAGTTTGGCAGCTGGGGTGAAAGAGTAGCGATTACGATAGAGGAAACCAAGTCTAGATTTAACCTTAGCCTGCAGCTTTGATACAGTTGAAGTCAGAAGTTTACATACACCTTAGCAAACTACATTTAAACTCAGTTTTTCACAATTCCTGACATTTAATCCTAGTAAAAGTCTTAGGTCAGTTAGGATCACCACTTCATTTTAAGAATGTGAAATGTCAGAATAATAGTAGAGAGAATGATTTATTTCAGCTTTTATTTATTTCATCACATTCCCAGTGGGTCAGAAGTTTACATACACTCAATTAGTCTTTGGTAGCGTTGCCTTTAAATTGTTTAACTTGGGTCAAACGTTTTGGGTAGCCTTCCACAAGCTTCCCGCAATAAGTTGGGTGAATTTTGGCCATTCCTCCTGACAGAGCTGGTTTAACTGAGTCAGGTTTGTAGGCCACCTTGCTTGCACACGCTTTTTCACTTCTGCCCACACATTTTCTATAGGATTGAGGTCAGGGCTTTGTGATGGCCACTCCAATACCTTGACTTTGTTGTCCTTAAGCCATTTTGCTACAACTTTGGAAGTATGCTTGAGGTCATTGTCCATTTGGAAGACCCATTTGCGACCAAGCTTTAACTTCCTGACTGATATCTTGAGATGTTGCTTCAAAATATCCACATCATTTTCCTTCCTCATGATGCCATCTATTTTGTGAAGTGCACCAGTACCTCCTGCAGCAAAGCACCCCCACAGCATGATGCTGCCACCCCCGTGCTTCACGCTTGGGATGGTGTTCTTCGGCTTGCAAGCAACCCCGTTTTTTCCTCCAAACATAACGATGGTCATTATGGCCAAACAGTTCTATTTTTGTTTCATCAGACCAGAGGACATTTCTCCAAAAAGTACGATCTTTGTCCCCATGTGCAGTTGCAAACCGTAGTCTGGCTTTTTTATGCCGGTTTTGAAGCAGTGGCTTCTTCCTTGCTGAGTGGCCTTTCAGGTTATGTCGATATAGGCCTCGTTTTACTGTGGATATAGATAATTTTGTACCTGTTTCCTCCAGGATCATCACAAGGTCCTTTGCTGTTGTTCTGGGATTGATTTGCACTTTTCGCACCAAAGTACGTTCATCTCTAGGAGGCAGAAAGCTTCTCCTTCCTGAGCGGTGTGACGGCTGCGTGGTCCCATGGTGTTTATACTTGCGTACTATTGTTTGTACAGATGAACGTGGTACCTTCAGGCGTTTGGAAATTGCTCCCAAGGATGAACCAGACTTGTTGAGGTCTACACATTCTTTTCTGAGGTCTTGGCTTATTTCTTTTGATTTTCTCATGATGTCAAGCAAAGAGGCACTGAGTTTGAAGGTAGGCCTTGAAATACATCCACAGGTACACCTCCAATTGACTCAAACTATGTCAATTAGCCTATCAGAAGCTTCTAAAGCCATGACATCATTTTTCTGGAATTTTCCAAGCTGTTTAAAGGCACAGTCAACTTAGTGTATGTAAACTTCTGACCCATTGGAATTGTGATACAGTGAATTATAAGTGAAATAATCTGTCTGTAAACAATTGTTAAATTACTTGTGTCATGCACAAAGTAGATTTCCTAACTGACTTGCCAAAACTATAGTTTGTTAAGAAGACATTTGTGGAGTGGTTGAAAAACTAGTTTTAATGACTCCAACCTAAGTGTATGTAAACTTCCGACTTCAACTGTATGTGCTGAGAGAAGGACAGTGTACTGTCTAGCCATACTCACAATTACTTGTATGAGGTGACTACCTCAAGCTCTAAACCCTCAGAGGTAGTAATCACACCGGTGGAGAGAGGGGCATTCTTCTTACCAAAGCACATTACCTTTGTTTTGGAGGTGTTCAGAACAAGGTTAAGGCAGAGAAAGCTAGTTGGACACTAAGAAAGCTTTGTTGTAGAGCGTTTAACACAAAATCCTGGGAGGGGCCAGCTGAGTATAAGACCGTATCATCTGCATATAAATGGATGAGAGAGCTTCCTACTGCCTGAGCTATATTGTTGATGTAAATTGAGTAGAGCGTGGGGCCTAGGATCGAGCCTTGGGGTACTCCCTTGGTAACAGGCAGTGGCTGAGATAGCAGATGTTCTGACTTTATACACTGCACTCTTTGAGAGAGGTAGTTAGCAAACCAGGCCAAAGACCCCTCAGAGTCACCAATACTCCTTAGCCTGCCAACATGGTCTACCGTATCAAAAGCTTTGGCCAAGTCAATATAAAAAGCAGCACAACATTGCTTAGAATCAAGGGCAATGGTGACATCATTTAGGACCTTTAAGGTGGCAGTGACACATCCATAACCTGAGCGGAAACCAGATTGCATACCAGAGAGAATACTATAGACATCAAGAAAGCCAGTCAGCTGAATATTAACACGTTTTTCCAACACTTTTGATAAACAGGGCAAAATAGAAATTGGCCTGTAACCGTTAGGATCAGCTTGATCTCCCCCTTTAAATAAAGGACGCACCGTGGCTGCCTTCCAAGCAATGGGAACCTCCCCAGAGAGGAGAGACAGGTTAAAAAGGTCAGAGACAGGCTTGGCGATGATAGGGGCTGCAACCTTAAAGAAGAAAGGGTCTAAACCATCTGCCCAGATAATTTTTTGGTGTCAAGTTTAAGGAGCTCCTTTAGCACCTCGGACTCCGTGACCACCTGCAGGGAGAAACTTTGTAGCGGGGCAGGGGAAGAAGAGAGAGGAGCATTGGGGCTAGTCGCATTAGAAGGACTGGGAGATGAGGAAATGTTGGACGGGCAAGGAGGCATGGCTGACTCAAATAGGAATCCTGACTTAATGAAGTGGTGATTTAAAGAGCTCAGCCATGTGCTCTTTGTCAGTAACAACCACATCATCAACATTAAGGGACATGGGCAGCTGTGAGGAGGAGGGTTTTCCAGAACTTCTTGGGGTTAGACCCACAGAGAGAGAACTGCTCCTTAAAGTAACTAACTTTAGCCGTCCGGATAGCTTGAGTGCACTTATTTCTCATTTGCCTGAACGAGAGACCGTCAGCTTGAGTAAGCGTGTGCCAAGCCTTTCAACAAATGGAATTCTTGAGGTGGAGTAACTCTGCCAGATCACGGTCAAACCAGGGGCTGAACCTGTTTTTAATTCTCATTTTCTTTATGGGGGCGTTTGTTAACAATACTGAAAATATAAAAAAAGGAGGTCCAAGCGTCTTTGACAGAGGGGATCAAGCTGATTCTATACCAATTTACAGAGGCCAGGTCATGAAGGAAGGCTTGCTCATTAAAGTTTTTTAGCAAGCGTCTATGACAAATCAGGACAGGTCGTTTCACTGAGTAGCCATTACAAACACAGGCTGTAAAACAGTGATCACTAAGGTCATTACAGAAAACACCAGACTGATACCTATCAGGATTATTTGTGAGGATAACATCAAGGAGAGTAGCCTTTTCTGGGTGTTTGGAGTCATACCTTGTGGGATTGGTAATAATCTGAGAAAGATTTAGTGAGTCCCATTGCTTTAGGACTCGGTCAGGTGGTTTAAGCATGTCCCAGTTTAGGTCACCTAGCAGGACAAATTCAGACTTAGGGTAAGGGACCAGGAGAGAGCTTAGGGCAGGTAGAGTACAGGCCTGTGCTGATGGTGGACAAAAACACCCAGCAACAGTCAACAAAGAGCTATTTGAAAGTTTAATGCTTAAATCCAGCAAATTGTTTGGGGACAGACTGGGTGGAGACAACCGAGGACTGAAGGTGTTCCTTGGTAAAGATTGCTACTTCACCACCTTTGGAAGATCTGTCTTGCCGAAAAAGGTTATAACTAGAAAGGTTAGCATCAGTGTTCAAAACACTCTTTCTTAACCACGTCTCAGTAATGACCAACACATCTGGATTGGAGCTGTGAACCACACTTTCAATTGATACATTTTAGGTAATAAGCATCTTGTGTTAACGTACAGAAAGCCCAGGCTTTTACGAGAGCAGAAATCAGTGAAGCAGATATCAGAGCACAAGTCAGAATTGGGGCTAGCAACAGTAGATGGGCCAGGGTGTACATGCACATTTCCAGATATCATCAGCAGTAATACAATCAGGGCACGGCCGAGGACAGGGAGAGCTCTGCAGTGTTGTTTTCTTATGACATTTGAATGTGCATCAGATGGCAACAACAATGGACATGTTCATTTTACTAACCTAAGATAATACATTAATTTACTATTTAATTTTTTTTATATATATGCATACACGGTCCTCACTTTTTGATTGGGTATAGTTCAATTACAAAACATTAAAGGGGAAGTTCAGAATTTTACAGCTAGATGTTAGATGGTTCCTCACCCTGACAGTAGTGTATGTTGTATATGGGCCAGGAGAAACTGTAATCCATGGCTCGGTTTTCTTTAAACAGCCACAACACTACACTACAAACTTCAGCTAACTTTAGCCACCGCTAGCTAAAAGTCAATGTTGATAGGGACAACTGTCCAATTTTGAAAATGTTATGGCCAAGTCAACTCCATATTTGGTTTAACATTTCTTAAAGGTGATTTAACAATTAGCCCTGCTAGCAGTAGCTAAACTTAGTTGAATTTTGTAGTGGCTGTTAAAAGAAAACTGAACCATGGACTATAGTTTCTCCTGGCCCGTAGACTACTTTCAGGGTGAGGAACCATCTCGCATCAAGTTGTTAAATCCTGAACCTCCCCTTTAAATAAGTACAAATCAAATACAGTAGGACCTCGGAAATACAAAACACATCAGGAATGGAGGTCGTTCAGAACAATGAAATATCTGTATGTAACTAAGATATTCACCTACAGTATTAAGTGTTCACCTATGCGAAACTATGAAACGTTGCTTGCCCCTGGCCTAAGCCAAAACATTTGCAGTGTGAAAACCCCCTACAGAGTCTCTGTTCTCTCTGTTTAGCTGCTGTGACAATGGACCCCAAGACTGCCCACCCATCTCTCATCTTGTCTGAGGATCTGACCAGTGTGAGACTTGGTCATGGGACCAGGCCCGGCGGCAGGATTAACTTGGCAAGGGGGCATCAGAAATGACTAAGGGGGCACAACTATTTTTGCTTGCTGATAACACAGGATGGATAATAATCGATAGTACAATTACACACAATGTATTTGCAGCCACGCACGGCTGTCTTGCCGCAAGAATACAGGCTACTGCACCGCTTTACAAAAATGGACAATTCATAACCGGCTTGAGAAATTGCATTGTTATGACAACACTACAGAGCTACATGCACAATACCCATCAATGCAATGCAAAACAGTTGCTAATTACCGTAATAATACTTCCCCATGCCAATACAATGCATTTCCAATCGCAAAAAGCAAACAATAATGTACAATGTACCACCACGACTTATCGGTACAATGCAGCTTGGACGCAGCTACCAAGCTGTCTTCCCACAAGAGTGCCGTACTACGCTGCATTTGATAACAGAGAAATTAGTATTCCATAGCAACGAGTTGTTTATGGCAACACTATAGCTACAGTGGGGAAAAAAAGTATTTAGTCAGCCACCAATTGTGCAAGTTCTCCCACTTAAAAAGATGAGAGAGGCCTGTAATTTTCATCATAGGTACACGTCAACTATGACAGACAAAATTAGAAAATCACATTGTAGGATTTTTAATGAATTTATTTGCAAATTATGGTGGAAAATAAGTATTTGGTCAATAACAAAAGTTTCTCAATACTTTGTTATATACCCTTTGTTGGCAATGTTACAGGTCAAACGTTTTCTGTAAGTCTTCACAAGGTTTTCACACACTGTTGCTGGTATTTTGGCCCATTCCTCCATACAGATCTCCTCTAGAGCAGTGATGTTTTGGGGCTGTCGCTGGGCAACACGGACTTTCAACTCCCTCCAAAGATTTTCTATGGGGTTGAGATCTGGAGACTGGCTAGGCCACTTCAGGACCTTGAAATGCTTCTTACGAAGCCACTCCTTCGTTGCCCGGGTGGTGTGTTTGGGATAATTGTCATGCTGAAAGACCCAGCCACGTTTCATCTTCAATGCCCTTGCTGATGGAAGGAGGTTTTCACTCAAAATCTCACGATACATGGCCCCATTCATTCTTTCCTTACACGGATCAGTCGTCCTGGTCCCTTTGCAGAAAAACAGCCCCAAAGCATGATGTTTCCACCCCCATGCTTCACAGTAGGTATGGTGTTCTTTGGATGCAACTCAGCATTCTTTGTCTTCCAAACACGACGAGTTGAGTTTTTACCAAAAAGTTATATTTTGGTTTCATCTGACCATATGACATTCTCCCAATCCTCTTCTGGATCATCCAAATGCACTCTAGCAAACTTCAGATGGGCCTGGACATGTACTGGCTTAAGCAGGGGGACACGTCTGGCACTGCAGGATTTGAGTCCCTGGCGGCGTAGTGTGTTACTGATGGTAGGCTTTGTTACTTTGGTCCCAGCTCTCTGCAGGTCATTCACTAGGTCCCCCCGTGTGGTTCTGGGATTTTTGCTCACCGTTCTTGTGATCATTTTGACCCCACGGGGTGAGATCTTGCGTGGAGCCCCAGATCGAGGGAGATTATCAGTGGTCTTGTATGTCTTCCATTTCCTAATAATTGCTCCCACAATTGCTCCCACAGCTGCTTACCTATTGCAGATTCAGTCTTCCCAGCCTGGTGCAGGTCTACAATTTTGTTTCTGGTGTCCTTTGACAGCTCTTTGGTCTTGGAAATAGTGGAGTTTGGAGTGTGACTGTTTGAGGTTGTGGACATGTGTCTTTTATACTGATAACAAGTTCAAACAGGTGCCATTAATACAGGTAACGAGTGGAGGACAGAGGAGCCTCTTAAAGAAGAAGTTACAGGTCTGTGAGAGCCAGAAATCTTGCTTGTTTGTAGGTGACCAAATACTTATTTTCCACCATAATTTGCAAATAAATTCATTAAAAATCCTACAATGTGATTTTCTGGATTTCTTTTTCTCAATTTGTCTGTCATAGTTGACGTGTACCTATGATGAAAATTACAGGCCTCTCTCATCTTTTTAAGTGGGAGAACTTGCACAATTGGTGGCTGACTAAATACTTTTTTTCCCCACTGTACATCGTTACTCAACCATTGGTCAAGGTCAGCCCACCCTCATCAATGTAATGCAAAACACCTCTTCTACCATATAAAACAACATTAAAAACAATCAGATTATATTATAAACCAAACATTTCCAATCCAATAACATCACAGAAATCAAGCAGTAGACTTGGCAGCAACGCCAATAAAGAAAATCACGTCTAAACCTATTTCTGACATTTGCCACGCATTTCCAAAAGCTAGCAAATAACAAAATAATACAAGCCCAGCCAGGATGCCTGTTCTTACCCAGATTCAAAAGAGTTGCAGCCACCTTGATGCTGTGTTGAACCTCATTAGCAGTCTCTCGTTCCACTTCCCACGGAATTTGCTTGTAAGATCCCTCTCAAATGCCAGTTCAATCATCTGTTCTCCATCTGTGCTCACTGAATACGTTTTTCAATGTTGAAAAAGAGTTCTCGCAAGTTGCTGTGGATGCTCCAAATGTTAATCCCAGCTTCAATGCGATTATCACAGTAGGCATTGCTGTTAGAGGCCCGGAGTATCTATCCAAAATGCTCTGCGTAGTCCATTTGTCTTCTCCAGATCGGGCGATTTCAGTCTGTAGAAACTGCCGTGCGACAGTAAACTCAGCTTCCACAAAGTCTCCTGCAGTGGTTTCACCTTTTCCACATCCATAAAGGTTTCATTCTCTGGGTGCAAGGCACACAGGGCCTCAACAAATTGGCTGTTTCGTTCATTAAATCTTGCTGACATTTCTCCCAGTACAACATCCAGAGTGCTGAAAACAGTATGTTGCACTCCCTCTCATTATCCTCTTCTAGCTGGCCCATTGTTGTTTCCACCACATATTCTTTCAGATTACTACTCACTACTCTTTGCCATTTGCTTGGAGTCGGGGTGTCTGTGTGCTTGTATTTCTCCCATAACTCAACAAACTCACTGTCACGTCGCAGTTTTTCCACGCAATTGTGGGCACTGCGGACGACTTGGATGCCAGTGTACAGATCAGTTGCTTCAGCCTGAAGTAACTTGTTAGGGGGGTCGAGCAGGCTGAGGAATTTGTGGACCATGAAGGCAATGAATCTGAAGCTCGGCTTGGAAACAGCTTTCAATAGGCCCACAGCCTCAAGTCGCACCTCTGTACCGTAGGTGCGGGTACTCTCGATTTCTCTGAGCAGGTGGATGATGCTGTCCAGAGACTTTATAATGACACTCACCGTGGCTAGATGACCAGTCCATCGCTTCTCTAGCAGCCGTTTCTCTCCTGTATATTGCGCAGCCAATTGGTTTTCTGAGAACTTGTAAAGGGAATTACACTCATTAAAAAAGTCCTCAAATGCACCCTCAGAGGACATAGCGTGCACTACGACTAAATGCAGCTGTTGGTTAAATCAATGCACATACGGCACTTCCTGATTCAGCTTGTCCTGCACTACCTTTTGCATGCCCCCATGTTTACCAGACATCACACTGGCCCCATCATAACATTGACTAAGAATCTTCTCGGTGCTAAGGCCAACATTTGTTAGCTCTGACAGGACCTAGTCAGCGATAAAGCATCACATTCTTTACTTGTTGCTATTGACAGTAGCCGCTCACAAACACGATTGTTTTCGCCCACGCAACGGAGTACAATTGAAATGTTCTCGCACCCGGTTGGGTCTTTAGTCCCATCCACTTTAAGTGTGTACCATGAATCACCTACTTCCTTCACAATTTCCTCTGTGACTACCTCACTCATGAGCCAAATTATTTTGTTCTGGATGTCATGAGAGGTGTATGTGGCATTGCGGGGAATTGTGCTTAAGGCACTAGCAAGTTCCTTGTCTTTACTGAGCGTATAATCTAACATTGCCAGGAATAGTCCACCCCCTCTCCCCTCTTGCATCCATCGCATCCAAAGTTCCCCTGAGAGGAAGCTTGTTGACAGCAAGAAATTCCACAATGTACACAATCGATGACAAATACATACGATTTCTTGCAAGAATTCATAAGTGTTGAAATCTCCGCTCAATGTCCATTACTTGCTTGTCTTTCTGTCCAAAGTACCATGCATTTAAAATGTTCTTTGCTTGATGCGTGCCTCCCCAGCCTCTTCTTGCTATCAATGGCATGTCGGCAGTTATTATATCCAGTTTGGGTGAATGCCTTATCGGCGTTAGCATTGGAGCCGATGTAAAATGTTCGACAAAGATAGCAGAAAGTTGCATTTGCCTTGCAGGAATATTCCAGCCACTCTCTGCCTTTGAACCACGCGCTACAAAATGCATGTTTTCTCCCACAGTATAGGCTGGTTGGGTATTTCCCCAGACAAACCTGCGCTGGCTCCTCATCACCGAGGTCGTCAGGCACTAACGGAGGTGTCGGTGCTTGTAATATCCTGGCGGTGCTGCTGCTAGGTTCGGTCTTGACGGCTGCAGGCCCCTCCTCGGGTTGGTTACCTCCTATGTCACCAGGCTGCAAGACGGTTGCGCAGGTGCCTTTGCTGCTGGGCTCGGCTGCCTTGGCCTTGGTGATTAGCGTTGGCCCAGCGGCCTTGGCCTCTGTGGCCTTGGCCTCTGTGGCAGGCTTCTCCCCCTCCCCTACACTTTGATCCGATGCTGCCATTGTGCCCTGGTGGAGCTTATTCTGAATACTCAGCAGAATCCCCACCAAACCCAAAGATTCCCCTCACAGTGAGATAGAGACCAAAGAGGATCAGAGTGCAGCTGGATTGGGACAGAAGAGAGCTGTCATTCTCTGACCCTATTCATAACACACACCTACACACATTCACACAAACTATTACTGAGACAGCCTTTCCCTGCTTTTCTTATAGAGGCTGGCGTTCACAGAAATAAGGATCTTGCCATGGCCTCTGTAAAAGAACAGCACCGTTTGAGTGGATAACGTCTCTAACCATTAAGTTGAATCAACCAATTGTTTTTGTAAAACAAGTTAGGGATATTTAAGAGATTTAATTAATTGAACTTCATGCTCAAAATGTTGATAGTACAAGAGCTGTCACCTAGTTTTAGTGGAATATTCTGTTTCCTGAGTTTATTATATACAGTATATTTTTTAATTCCACCAGGTGTGTTAAGGGTTTGTTAATAATTTGCTCCTATTGTGTTTCGAGTAGTCTACAGGCATGTACATGACTGCTGATCAATTACATGGAAATACAAAACCATACTGTAACTGTCATTCCTTATTCCACAATTAAAGCATATAAATTATATATACTGAACAAAAATATAAACGCAACATGCAACAATTTCAAAGATTTTAATGAGTTACAGTTCATATAAGGAAATCAGTCAATTTAAATAAATAAATTAGGCCCTTATCCATGGATTTCACATGACTGGGCAGGGGCGTACTGTCAAATCCTCTAAAACAACGTTGGAGGTGGCTTATGGTAGAGAAATTAACATTACAATCTCTGGCAACAGCTCTGTTGAACATTCCTGTACTCAGCATGCCAATTGCACGCTCCCTCAAAACTTGAGACATCTGTGGCATTGTGTTGTGTGACATAACTGCACATTTTAGTTGCCTTTTATTGTCCCCAGCACAAGGTGCACATGTGTAATGATCATGCTGTTTAATCAGCTTCTTGATATGCCACGCCTGTCAGGTGGATGGATTATCTTGGCAAAGGAGAAATGCTCACTAACAGGCATATAAACAAATTTGTGCACAGGATTTGAGAGATATAAGCTTTTTGTGCGTATGGAAAATCTCTGGAATCTTTTATTTCAGCTCATGAAACATGGGACCAATACTTTACATGTTGCGTTTATATTTTTGTTCAGTATAGTTTATTTTTCTGCCTAAGAATGGAACAGTAGACTCTAACCATACCATTACATCAACCTAAGATCCTAACCAACAATGACAACCCCATTATTGAATGTTCTCTCACTAGTGTAAATTCTTTTTTTTTCTTCCTTTTTTAACTAGGCAAGTCAGTTAAGAACAAATTCTTATTTACAATGACGGCCTACACCGGCCAAACCCGGATGACGCAGGGCCAATTGTGCGCCACCCTATGGGACTCCCAATCACGGCCGGTTGTGATACAGCTTGGAATCGAACCAGGGGTTCTGTAGTGATGCCTCAAGCACTGAGATGCAGTGCCTTAGACCACTGCGCAACTCGGGAGCCCACATACAGTGCCTTCAGAAAGTATTCACACCCCTTGACTTTTTCCACATTTTGTTGTGTTACAGCCTGAATTTAAAATGGATTAAATTGAGATGTTTTTGTCGCTGGCCTACACATAATGTCAAAGTGGAATTATATTTTTCCCAAATTTGACAAATTAATTAAAAATGAAAAGCTGAAATGTCTTGAGTCAATAAGTATTCTTCCCCATTGTTATGGCAAGCCTAAATAAATTCAGGAGTAAAAGTGTACTTAACAAGTTGTATGGACTCACTCTGTGTGCAATAATAGTGTTTAACATGATTTTTTAATGACTACCTCATCTCTGTACCCCACACATACAATTATCTGTGAGGTCCCTCAGTCGCGCAGTGAATTTCAAACACAGATTACAGGTATCCTTTGTAACTCAGTTGCTGGAGAGGAAGGAAACCACTCATGGATTTCACCATGAGGCCAATGGTGACTTTAAAACAGTTACAGAGTTTAATGGCTGTGATAGGAGAAAACTGAGGATGGATCAACAACATTGTACATACTCCACAATACTAACCTAATTGATAGAGTGAAAAGAAGGAAGCCTGTACAGAATACAAAATATTCCAAAACATGCATCCTGTTTGCAACAAGGCACAAGGCACTCAACCAAATGTAAATTGAAACTAGATGTTGAACTGACGTCTGTGCCCAGTGGGTTAGTTCTGAAGCATTTGTTGACATAGAAATTTACCAGGCTTAAAGGGGAGCCACTTTCGTGTTACCGGTTATCCCGAGTTTAACTCAGAGTTGACCAAAGTTACCTTGCTAACTCCTCAAACATGGTACGTAGTATACCCCTCTGGTACATCTTGCTAATATGGAAATGGATAGTAGGCTATACAGTGCATTCTGAAAGTATTCAGACCCCTTCACTTTCTCCACATTTTGTTACGTTACAGTCTTATTCTATAATGGATTAAATAAATGTTTTCCCTCAAATCTACACACAATACCCCATAATGAGAAAGTGAAAACAGATTTTTAGAAATTTTAGCAAATGTATTAAAAGTAAAAAGCAGAAATACCTTATTTACATAAGTATTCAGACCCTTTGCTATGAGACTGTGCATCCTGTTTCCATTGATCATCCTTGAGATGTTTCTACAACTTTTATTGGAGTCCATCTGTGGTAAATTCAATTGATTGGACATGATTTGGAAAGGCACACACCTGTCTATATAAGGTTCCACAGTTGACAGTGCATGTCAGAGCAAAACCCAAGCCATGAGGTTGAAGGAATTTGTCCGTAGAGCTCCGAGACAGGATTGTGTCGAGGCACAGATCTGGGGAAGGCTACCAAAACATTTCTGCAGCATTGAAGGTCCCCAAGAACACAGTGGCCTCCATCATTCTTCAATGGAAGAAGTTTGGAACCAAAAATACTCTTTCTAGAGCTGGCTGCCCGGCCAAACTGAGCAATCGGGGGAGAAGGGCCTTGGTCAGGGAGGTGACCAAGAACCCGCTGGTCACTCTGACAGAGCTCCAGAGTTCCTCTGTGGAGATTGGAGAACCTTCCAGAAGGACAACCATCTCTGCAGCAATTAGGCCTTTATGGTAGAGTGGCCAGACGGAAGCCACTCCTCAGTAAAAGGCACATGACAGCCCACCAAAAGGCACCTAAAGGACTCTCAGACCATGAGAAACAAGATTCTCTGGTCTGATGAAACCAAGATTGAACTCTTTGGCCTGAATGCCAAGCAACATCTCTGGAGTAAACCTTGCACCATCCCTACTGTGAAGCATGGTGGTGGCAGCATCATGCTCTGGGGATGTTTTTCAGCAGCAGGGACTGGGAGACTAGTCAGGATCGAGGGAAAGATGAAAGGACTAAAGTACAGAGAGATCCTTGATGAAAACCTGCTCCAGAGTGCTCAGGACCTCATAATTGGGCTAAGGTTCACCTTCTAACAGGACAACGACCCTAAGCACACTGCCAAGACAACGCAGGAGTGACTTCGGGACAAGTCTCTGAATGTCCTTGAGTGGCCCAGCCAGAGCTCGGACTTGAACCCGATCTAACATCTCTGGAGAGACCTGAAAATAGCTGTGCAGCAACGCTTTCCCATCGAACCTGACAGAGCTTGAGAGGATCTGCAGAGAAGAATGGGAGAAACTCCCCAAATGCAGGTGTGCCAAGCTTGTAGTGTCATACCCAAGAAGACTCGAGGCTGTAATCGCTGCCAAGGGTGCTTCAACAAATTACTGAGTAAAGTTTTTTTTATTGTTAATACATTTGCAAACATTTCTAAACCTGTTTTTGCTTCGTCATTATGGGGTATTGTGTGTAGATTGATGACGGAAAAAATCAATTTAATCAAGTTTAGAATAAGGCTGTAACGTAACAAAATGTGGAAAAAGTCAAGGGGTCTGAATACTTTCCGAATGCACTGTAGATAAATCTTTCCTATAACCATCTGGGAATGAAGTGTCTTCACTCCCAAGTTCACTAAAGACATGCAACACAATAAAGGTAGTATTATACTGTGGCTGTGTTAATGAATTAGATTTTTATAGGGAAAACTATGCCTTTTCTACAAAGTCAATATGTGTTTACCATTCTGTTTTGAACATAGAAAACATGTGATGATACACTGTCACGTTTTAAAGACATGCTCTGGAACTTTGGCAACTACTTAGTAATTTTTAAACCTCCCGCTTTGGGCTGGATGTGTCAATGATAGTGATGTGCACAGTTATTTGAATATTGAAATATCCCAACAACATTAGTATTCGAATTTTGCGAGAGTCAAATAATAATATTTGAACATAGTAAAGGCTTTTCTAAATTAAATAAAAATATCCATTTGACATTGTTACATACAAGGATTTACCATGATATTTCAAATTATCAATTTAATAAAACAACATACTGTTTTACCCAATTAGCCACAAAATCCCTAGTTTGAAAGCGAATGTTTTTCTGGAAGCTGTGCTGCACCATTTTCCCTACATTTTCCCCCATGTGGGCCAGCCCCCTAGCATTTCGAGTGAGAGCTAGCAAGATGCACACACAGCACAGCGAGAGAGAGAGAGCAATGATGTGGTGCAAATGTGCATATATGTGATGTAGCGTGCAATTTCTGGGGACCACTTTTGGCTTGTGAGTGCTATTTTCTGAACTACTGGCTAAAATGTATACAAAAGTACCGGAGAATCTCTTTAAGGATGTTTTCCCTGAAAAGACAGATATATCCATACAGTGAGGGAAAAAAGTATTTGATCCCCTGCTGATTTTGTAGGTTTGCCCACTGACAAAGAAATGATCAGTCTATAATTTTAATGGTAGGTTTATTTGAACAGTGAGAGACAGAATAACAACAACAAAAATCAGAAAAACGCATGTAAAAAATGTTAGAAATTGATTTGCATTTTAATGAGGGAAATAAGTATTTGACCCCCTCTAAATCAGAAAGATTTCTGGCTCCCAGGTGACTTTTATACGGGTAACGAGCTGAGATTAGGAGCGCACTCTTAAAGGGAGTGCTCCTCATCTCAGCTTGTTACCTGTATAAAAGACACCTGTCCACAGAAGCAATCAATCAATCAGATTCCAAACTCTCCACCATGGCCAAGACCAAAGAGCTCTCCAAGGATGTTAGGGACAAGATTGTAGACCTACACAAGGCTGGAATGGGCTACAAGACCATTGCCAAGCAGCTTGGTGAGAAGGTGACAACAGTTGGTGCGATTATTTGCAAATGGAAGAAACACAAAATAACTGTAAATCTCCATCAGCCTGGGGCTCCATGCAAGATCTCACCTCGTGGAGATGCAATGATCATGAGAACGGTGAGGAATCAGCCCAGAACTACACAGGAGGATCTTGTCAATGATCTCAAGGCAGCTGGGACCATAGTCACCAAGAAACCAATTGGTAACACACTACGCCGTGAAGGACTGAAATCCTGCAGCGCCTGCAAGGTCCCCCTGCTCAAGAAAGCACATATACAGGGCCGTCTGAAGTTTGCCAATGAACATCTGAATGATTCAGAGGAGAACTGGGTGAAAGTGTTGTGGTCAGATGAGACCAAAATGGAGCTCTTTGGCATCAACTCAACTCGCCGTGTTTGGAGGAGGAGGAATGCTGCCTATGACCCCAAGAACACCATCCCCACCGTCAAACATGGAGGTGGAAACATTATGCTTTGGGGGTGTTTTTCTGCTAAGGGGACAGGACAACTTCACCGCATCAAAGGGACGATGGACGGGGCCATGTACCATCAAATCTTGGGTGAGAACCTCCTTCCCTCAGCCAGGGCATTGAAAATGGGTCGTGTATGGGTATTCCAGCATGACAATGACCCAAAACACACGGCCAAGGCAACAAAGGAGTGGCTCAAGAAGCAGCACAATAAGGTCCTACAGTGGCCTAGCCAGTCTCCAGACCTTAATCCCATAGAAAATCTGTGGAGGGAGCTGAAGGTTTGAGTTGCCAAACGTCAGCCTCGAAACCTTAATGACTTGGAGAAGATCTGCAAAGAGGAGTGGAACAAAATCCCTCCTGAGATGTGTGCAAACCTGGTGGCCAACTACAAGAAACATCTGACCTCTGTGATTGGCAACAAGGGTTTTGCCACCAAGCACTCAGTCATGTTTTGCAGAGGGGTCAAATACTTATTTCCCTCATTAAAATGCAAATCAATTCATAACATTTTTGACATGCGTTTTTCTGGATTTTTTTGTTGTTATTCTGTCTCTCACTGTTCAAATAAACCTACCATTAAAATTACAGACTGATCATGTCTTTGTCAGTGGGCAAACGTACAAAATCAGCAGGGGATCAAATACTTTTTTCCCTCACTGTATATCATAATGATATTACCCTAGAGAGATATCTAACCTTAGTAAACGTGTCATGTGCTCATGTTTTTCGCAAGTGTTGACAAATCAATGAATGTCTACATGTTGGTGCTTATAGGAGTATAGATCTTCAATTCATACAGTTCATTCATGTAATATCATTCCCCTCTCTTGAGGTTTTGATGATGTCCAATGCAAGACAGAGGTTGTACTTTAACATTCCAATTTTGTATGATTGAGATGAGACTCAACATACAGAGCTATATATTCTCATACTCATGTATTTGAATAGGGACAGATACAATTAAAACACTGACACGTTGAAACATAAGATGCAAAACACCATAATGCTTTTGTAGTAATTCCCAGTCAGTCCCTAAATTAAAATTACTTTGAAAAATAAGTTTATGGTACCCTAGATGGGCTTTCAAATAAGAAGAAAACAAAACAGCATGATAACAAATGGTTCACAGTGGCACATATGCTTGCTGTTCTTTAAAAACAGTTTTTTTTCCCTCTTCCCGTGAAAAATGTATCTAAATCTTGTAGAAGTTTGAAGTGATCTGGAAGTGAGTTCCAGAAACAGACTTGACTTATATTTCGTGTCACACGTGCCCCAGCCCTAGCCCCACCCACTCAACTCTGGCCAGCTAGTGCTTATTTCATCACTCCATTCCACATTAGGTTATTCCCTGCCAACCTGGTTACCGGCCAACCTGGCTACTGGATGATTGCCTGAGCATTTGAGGACACAAAATGGCTTTGCCAGAAAATATGTCTGACAGAGGTGTCATGGAGCCAAATAAATCCCCATTAACAGAATAGCTTGATCCTGAGCCGGTGCCAGTTTGAAGGCGACCCAAGCCTCAGGACAAGGATCAACTCTCCACTGCACACGACCAAGGCTTCTAAACTTTAACACTCACACTTAGTTATGAGATAAACCCTAATGTATCAACACACTCACTCAATGCCAGATGCAGCATTTCTAATGTTTTGGATGAGGTTAAAAATAATACATTCATAGGTAAGCCTAGACACGGTGCCTACTTGTAGGCCTAGCAGGTTGGCATTTAGGTGGCATTTTGCTTGTGGCATAGGTTAATTATATCTATGGATGGATTGATTCCATTGTATGATTTGAATTGATGTGATGTCCCTTTACTTTAAACCACACAGATGTCAGGCTGAGGCTGTGGAATCTAATGGAATTTGATATGTTGCAGAAAATGTCCCAGGTTCCAGATGGAAGTAAAACCTTCAGTCAGTGGTGCCGAAGCAGCAGGGGGGAGCATAAGAGAAGGGGACAGAGAGCCCCCAGCATTGTGCTGATGGTCAGTGCTATCTGGGGTCCTTCAGACGTCCCTACCCTTAAACCCTTACCCTAACCTTAACCTTAACCAAAACTCTTACCTAACCCTAACCATTTTACATTTCAACTTCAATGGGGTAGGAATGTCCCGAAGATCCCCGATAGCACGGACCTTGTGCTGATGGTTGGATCGATCCTGAGATAAGTGGGAAGGTGATGAGACTGCAATATACCTGATGGGCGTTGGAGAAACACAATATGGCACGAGTAGATTTGAAAGAAGATATCGCTGCATTTTGTCCTCTTTAGAGGAAAATCCCCCCACCAATGTCTGGTAAACACTGGCTTCAAGCACAATGCATTTTATCATTTTAAATATATCCATCTCATTATAGTCAAATATATTTGATATACACTGAGAATACAAAACATTAAGAACACATGCTCTTTCCATGACATAGACTGACCAGGTGAATCCAGGTGAAAGATATGATCCCTTATTGATGTCACTTGTTAAATCCACTTCAATCAGTGTAGATGAAGGGGAGGAGACAGGTTAAAGAAGGATTTTTAAGCCTTGAGACAATTGAGACATGGATTGTGTATGTGTGCCATTCAGAGGGTGAATGGGCAAGACAAAAAATGTAAGTGCCTTTGAACAGGGTATGTTAGTTGGTGCCAGGTGCACCTGTTTGTGTCAACAACTGCAATCCTGCTGGGTTTTTCAATCGTGAAAGTTTCCCCTGTGTATCAAGAATGGTCCACCACCCAAAGGACATCCAGCTAACTTGACACAACTGTGGGAGGCATTGGAGTCAACATGGGCCAGCATCCCTGTGGAATGCTTTCGACACCTTGTAGATAGAGTCCATGCCCCGACGAATTGAGGCTGTTCTGAGGGGAAAAGGGGATGCAACTGTTCTTAATGTTTTGTACACTCAATGTATATTTACATTAAAAAGAGTGTATGGGGTGTACGTGTGTCTGAGAAATGATTTTCTACATTGTAGTGAAGATATCAACACTATGAAATAACACATATGGAATCATGTAGTAACCAAAAAAGTATTAAACAAATCATATATATGACATTCTTCAAATAGCCACCCTTTGCCTTGATGACAGCTTTGCACACTCTTGGCATTCTCTCAACCAGCTTCACCTGGAATGCTTTTCCAACAGTCTTGAAGGAGTTCCCACATATTCTGAGCACTTGGCTGCTTTTCCTTCATTCTGCGGTCCGACTCATCCCAAACCATCTCAATTGGGTTGAGGTCGGGGGATTGTGGAGGCCAGGTCATCTGATAAAGCACTCCATCACTTTCCTGCAGCACTCCATCATTGTCCTGTTGAAAAACAAATGGGGGGGGGGGGGGGTGACGACGACTCAATATTAGGTATTAAGGTGTTCCTAATGTTTGGTATACTCAGTGTATATTGCATTAATAAACACACAATATGAAGACACAATATCTTATTTGATTAGGTGAATAGGTAATCAAAATAGACCCCAGAATAAAAATACTAACCAGTTTGATTAGTCCATGAAAGCTTCAACATATTACTGTATTGTTACATTGACCTGACATTTAAATGTAATCACATTTCATTGAAAGACAACATTCCCAACATTTCTTAAATATGTAGCCCCCTATTCCTTAACAAATCATACATTCTAGTAATCCGTATTCCGTGCCCTGCCTTTAATTCCGGTGACTTTGTAAGGACTAGGGAGTTTAGATTCGAAGCTCTTTCCTTTATTTCTGTCGCATTTACTATGTTTACACTGTCCACACACCCCAGACCTTCAACTGAACCCGCCTCCCCCAATCCTGTCACACACACACACACACACACACACACACACACACAATGTGTATGTCACTGACACAATATAAAGCCTACAATAAATAATGCAAATGCAAGTGAACCGAACTGAAACCACCTAAAAATATAAATTGCAGGATGTAACGTTGGATTTCATTTGTTTGTACCCTCCTTCCGTGGGTATCCCGGTCTGTCTGAAAGGAGAGGGAGAGAATATCAAGGTGAGCTATGGTTTTACCATTTACATAACAATCTTGGCATCAAAGCATGTTTCTGCTACTTTAGGCAGCTGACACGACATCCGCAGCGCACTGCAGACACACCCCTCTCTTGCTCTCGCTCTCACACGCACACGCTTCTGCATACGCACAATGCTGAGGAAGATTCAAATAATAATACAAACACCGAGACGATGAAATTATCGGTGTCATATATCCCTACACTACTATGTTAAATTCCTAACCTGTAACTCGATACTTTATTACAATGCTGCCACCTCACAAACCATGTGGCTACATAACAAAGGATAGTACATAGCACATATTTGTGGCAGATAATCATATCGTTTCCTTTTCAGTGCATCTATTATTATATTATCATGTTACAATGTTATAGTAGCACTGTATCAGATCAGTGCTTGCGGTGAAACAATGTTGCTTTAAAGCTCACGCGGTCAAAGTTGTTTACCTCTTCGTTACCTCTGACGTCATGACACACCCCTGTGTTTGGGGGAAAGGGAGTAGCTCACACACGTTACGAGCATTTGGCTCGACCAAGCATAGCAGGGCTGGTGTAAAATGCCACCAACCAAAACGCGGGATAAACGCAAATTCCACCTTTGATTGGTTATTGGAGAGGCTTAGGGACAACATTCTATACTGTAGACGTCCAGGGGCGGGGCATAACAAAAAAGTAATGGCCATTAATTTAGGGTCTGGCCAGGCAGTGGATTTTGTCGTCCGACTATCGTAGTTATTCTATAGAATTCGCCTTTTGTAGAGTATGCCAACAAGGTAAATACCGTAACCTGTATTACTAGGCGTTTTCGTTCATTGCAGTCGCGTTCGGTATGAATACAACTGATACATCGCGCAATTACTGTAAACCAGCCAGCTACACGCTAGCGACAGTATCAGCTCGCGAGCCAACATTTAAAACCTTCGTTTGGGCGTGATAGTTTTGACGTTTCGAGTCGATCACATGCGGATCTTTGTATAACTAGTTATTACACAGTATCGAGCCTATTTGCTACAAGTCAACATGGAGAGGAATGTATTTTCTAGATATTGACGACGATAAACGGATTAAGGGCAACTTGGTCTTGGGAAAAGTTGTACACAGGTATGAAACTCGCATGTAGAGAAGGAATTTGAAAGCTAAAACTGAAATGTATTATTCATGCAACCAAACTGTCTGAAACAAAGTCTGAATTGATTAAGCCAACTTCTACTTTTTCAGGATTAGAGATATATTAATGGTTAAGAGAGTTGTCAAGTCTTTATCCGCCATCTACAAACAAGTGCATGCCAAAATCTCAGGTAAGTTACTTTGATCTGATTTTAAATCCATGCATTCATATACATTCATGCAATAAAGCTCAGCTCGACATTTTGAAATATTTATTATCTCTCAGCTTAGAAAAAATATAGCTAGATAAGCTCATTAAAAGCTTGAGTGTATTGCAGACACCCTTGCCCCAAATGTGCCAGACTACTACTATTTGACATATCAGGAGTTACATTTTAGGCTTCTGTTACTAGACCATCAAAATGGGCCTCTCATGTCTCACAATGGCAAATTTTTTCTCCAATTGAACGTCTACCATGTTTTTAATGGGTTTAATACGTAGGTAAAATCAAATCCACTGGGGTGCGGAATTATTGAATCCGTTGATAGAGATGAGCAAAAAATACTGTATAAAATAAATAATACAAATACTGAGATATATTGTATGCACCAAAAAAAAAACTATTGCACTGAAAAATAGATTTTGTTTAACAAGTAATTAAAAAAAAATTATATATATATATGGGTCAAAATTATTAGACCCCTGTTTCCAATACTTCAGCACCGTCCCCTTGCGAGGATAACGACATTGAGCCTTTTTCTAAAATATTTTATGAGATTGGAGAACACTTTGGGAGGGATCTTAGACCATTCCTCCGTACAGAATCTTTCCAGATCCTTGATATCCTTCGTCTGCGCTTATGGACTGCCCTCTTCAATTCAAACCACAGGTTTTCAACGGGGTTCAAGTCCAGAGACTGAGATGACCATTGCAAAATGGAACGAAACGGGGATAAACCTACCTGAATTTGTCCAATAGAAACTCTCGATTGCAACTGTTTGTCTCTCGATTTGTTTCTACGTTATAAACTTTCATTCGTAGGTTGTAGCAACCTCATGATGGGTATAGGGAACATTTGAGTATCATGTAGTAGCCTAAACGTATTGATGCACATTGAACTGGGTGAATGGAATATGAATGACAGTCATTCAATATGCTTTAATAGAAATAAGACCATGCTGATTAAAAAAAAAAGTTTTTCTCCCGAACTTAAACAGCACTGCCACTGATGTTTGAATCAAATCAGTAAGGGCTTATATTTGTTTTTCTTCATAAATGTGTCACCATATGCCTAAAACGATCCTGGAAATAGGTGACATGTAAGTAACCTTACCTCACATTCTTTTTTTTGTCATAGTTGTGTTTTTAGTCACAGTAGGACACAATGTCGGAAAACGATTTCAAACTGAAAACAAATCACTGCTCTTAATGGACACGTTCACATGCAGCACCTTTTCTGTTTCAAAACGTTTTGTCCCATTTGCTCCTACTGAACATGGCCCCGGTTTCCATTTAGAAGTGGGTAGTGTCCTTTGTTTTCCTTCTACGCAGCCTTTGTAACCAAAGGTGTTGACGAGTGATGCCGTACACGTCTTCACTATTAGGAATGATGAGAATTCAAAATACTGCCTCTCTCTAATTGCTACTCACAATGCTGAGTTGAAGGGAATTGAGTCAACTGACCCAACAGGTCATGTTATTGTAGGTAGCACGCTTTCGTTGGCTCAAATGAATCCAACGAAAATGTGAATTTGATATCCAGCCCCCGAGCTATTAAGATTTGTGAAGCGATATCAGGGTACTGTATGTGTGCTTGAGCTCTCTGTGATTTGTGTTATGTTATTCCTCTCATGCTGACTCTGATAGATCTTTACTCAGGCCTAGATGATTGAAAAGGTTTAGACCAGTAAACCACTTCAACCAAATTAGTATGTCCTTGTTGGTTAACACTTTACATGACCGTGTTTCTGTAAGTACAGTAAAGCAAAGAGCATTAGGCCTACTCATTGTTCTACTGTATTAAAACAGTATACCTAATCTAACCCATACCTTAATCCTACCTACAGTGTAAGTACATTGTAACAATAAGTCATGACAATAGCATTTACCCTGTACTGTGTGTACACTTACTGTGAATAATTACACCGAGTCATAAGAGCTCCCGAGTGGAGCAGTGGTCTAAGGCACTGCATCTCAGTGCTAGAGGCGTCACTACAAACCCTGGTTCGATTCCAAGCTCTATCACAATCCGGACGTGATTGGGAGTCCCATAGGGTGGCGCACAATTGGCCCAGCGTCGTCTGGGTTTGGCTGGGGTAGGCTATCATTGTAAATAACAATTTGTTCTTAACTGACTTGCCTAGTTAAAAAACATTAAATATAAAAACTAAGAGCACTGTAATGTAAAGTGTGACCCCCCCCCTGTTTTCTTGATGATGCACAATATGACATCAGCATCATCAATTCAAGGGATAGGCCTACTGCTGGCCAAAGTTCTATGTTACCTCCTAGAGATAGATCTCTATGATGTGTATGACAGGGGTAACACCTTGACGAAACTGGCCCGTCCGTGCGGTATTGTGTGCATGTTGATTTTGTCTATCCCCATGAGACGCGTTGATTACACGCAGGTTAGAATAGCAAAAGTAACTGTGAACCAACTATATTAATTTTGGGACATGTTGAAACATACATTAATGGACATTTAGCTAGCTTGCTGTTGCTAACTAATTTGTCCTGGGAGATGAACATTGGGCTGCTACTTTGATAAATCACATGACAAGGACGTTTGCTATGAAGCTATCAATGTGCATAATATCTAACAAGTGGGGCAAGGGTAGGGAAAAAATATGAAACGCTGATGCACATTCTGACTGAGTGACAAACTTGGCTGCCCGCTACAAGTTGAAGACACACAGACCCACCTCTCCGCGCGCTGCTCCTAATCTGCAGCTTTTTTTTGCAGAGAAAATGTGCAGTGAGGTATTTTGCCAACATCTATTTAGGCATATTAAAAAACTTCAGTTTTTTCAGATCACGACTATTAACTGTCAACTTGCGGATACGATTACGAGTATGGCCATGTCGGCACACCCCGAGTTTGAATCCTAAGTAACCTGCCTATACATAGTTTGAAGTACAATACCAAACATAGCTACTGTAGTAGGTCAAAGCTGTGTGCTGGAAAACCTTGGTAGAGCATGGGTGGAATAGGCATTGTGGCGCTCATGTGAATTTCCTTTATTTTTTGCCTATTCTTTAAATGTAGTTTTTGTTGTTTTTTAATAGTGTTTATGTTTTATACAGCAGTACTGTGTGTCCAATACCATTTCTTCCTCGGGGACAATAACGTTTTGTCCTATCATATGTAACCCATTTTGGAGGTGGAAATTGCCTTTAATGTAATGGTCCTCCTGCCAGTGCCATCGGCTGCCATCACTATCTTAAGGCAATCGTGAGCATTTATAAGCTCATCAATCAATCAATTTTATTTTATATAGCCCTTCTTACATCAGCTAATATCTCGAAGTGCTGTACAGAAACCCAGCCTAAAACCCCAAACAGCTAGTAATGCAGGTGTAGAAGCACGGTGGCTAGGAAAAACTCCCTAGAAAGGCAAAACCTAGGAAGAAACCTAGAGAGGAACCAGGCTATGAGGGGTGGCCAGTCCTCTTCTGGCTGTGCCGGGTGGAGATTATAACAGAACCATGCCAAGATGTTCAAAAATGTTCATAAGTGACAAGCATGGTCAAATAATAATCAGGAATAAATCTCAGTTGGCTTTTCATAGCCGATCATTAGAGTTTAAAACAGCAGGTCTGGGACAGGTAGGGGTTCCATAACCGCAGGCAGAACAGTTTAAACTGGAATAGCAGCAAGGCCAGGCGGACTGGGGATAGCAAGGAGTCACCACGGCCGGTAGTCCCGACGTATGGTCCTAGGGCTCAGGTCTCTCAGTTGGCTTTTCATAGCCGATCATTTAGAGTTGAAAACAGCAGGTCTGGGACAGGTAGGGGTTTCGTAGCCGCAGGCAGAACAGTTGAAACTGGAATGATAACATACTGATAAGATGCACCGTACACTGCGGCGCCCTTAATTAAGTCTGTGGCACACAGCAACACTTGGAACCGCCACTCTTGTTGTGGAACGTGCAGTTCCTGGTTGCTCTGTACAAGACCGTGTAATAAGATTATCTGAACCTGGTAGGGGTGCCAAATCTCTCCCCAACATACTCCCTCGCTCAATCACACTTCCTCTGTCAAAGAGGTGATGATGAGGGAAGTAGAGAAGTCAAGTCGCCTAACGGACATGTTTTGAGACCTGTAGAATCAATGTACAGTACATGCAGCTGTAGTCTAGAGAATGGGAGGACTTGGATAAACATGATAGGATCAGAAGAAAGCAGGATGAAGGAAAACAACTCCTTGGCCTATCCCCTTCCCCTAGCCCCTACTCCTTCATTTTTTCCAGATCTGACTGTGTGGATAAGTGTAAAGGCGTCCACATGCTTCCCAGCCGAAAAACTGTTTAGAAGAGTCTGTGCATATATTATGTCGACGTTTTTGTTCGTTATGGACTTCGGTAAGGGTTTTTTCGGCTCTTTGGGCACAACATTTTTTCTTGAGGCAAGCCGAAGTCGGTAGCCGATGTCTACGCCCCTTCGTTGGTGATTGGTCAACAGTAGGGATTTTTCAATAAATACTTTGTTGTCATTCAACGAGAGACGACTCATTTTCATGCACATTTTTTCATTGAGAAATATTGAAATCAAATTTTATTTGCCACATGCGCCGAATACAACAGGTGTAGACCTTACAGTGAAATACTTACTTACAAGCCCTTAACACATCCCTTAACCAACAATGCAGTTTTTAAGAAAATAAAAAAAAAGGACAATGCAAATAGTCTGGGTAGCCATGATTAGCTGTTCAGGAGTCTTAAGGCTTGGGGATAGAAGCTGTTAAGAAGCCTTTTGGACCTAGACTTGGCGCTCCGGTACTGCTTGCCGTGCGGTAGCAGAGAGAACAGTCTATGACTAGGGTGGCTGGAGTCTTTGACAATTTTGAGGTCCTGGATGGCAGGAAGCTTGGCCCCAGTGATGTACTGGCCGTACGCACTACCCTCTGTAGTGCCTTGCGGTCGGAGGCTGAGCAGTTGGCATACCAGACGGTGATGCAACCAGTCAGGATGCTCTTGATGGTGCAGCTGTATAACTTTTTGAGGATCTGAGGACCCATGCCAAATCTTTTCAGTCTCCTGAGGGGGAATAGGCTTTGTCGTGCCCTCTTCACGACTGTCTTGGTGTGTTTGGACCATGATAGTTCGTTGGTGATGTGGACACCAAGGAACTTGAAGCTCTCAACCTGTTCCACTACAGCCCCGTCGACGAGAATGGGGGCGTGCTCAGTTTTCCTGTAGTCCACAATCATCTCCTTTGTCTTGGTCACGTTGAGGGAGAGGTTGTTATCCTGGCACCACACGGCCAGGTCTCTGACCTCCTCCCTATAGGCTGTTTCATCGTTGTCGGTGATCAGGCCTACCACTGTTGTGTCGTCGGCAAACTTAATGATGGTGTTGGAGTCGTGCCTGGCCAAGCAGTCATGGGTGAACAGGGAGTACAGGAGGGGACTGAGCACGCACCCCTGTGTTGAGGATCAGCGTGGCAGATGTGTTGTTACCTACCCTTACCACCTGGGGGCGGCGTGTCAGGAAGTCCAGGATCCAGATGCAGAGGGAGGTGTTTAGTCCCAGGATCCTTAGCTTAGTGATGAGCTTTGAGGGCACTATGGTGTTGAACGCTGAGCTGTAGTCAATGAATAGCATTCTCACGTAGGTGTTCATCTTGTCCAGGTGGGAAAGGGCAGTGTTGAGTGCAATATAGATTGCATAATCTGTGGATCTGTTGGGGCGGTATGCAAATTGTTGTGGGTCTAGGGTTTCTGGGATAATGGTGTTAATGTAAGCCAAGAACAGCCTTTCAAAGCATTTCATGGCTACAGACGTGAGTGCTACAGGTCGGTAGTAATACTGCACCAAACTAAGATCTCCTCTGCAAAAACGTCAAAATGAATGACAGATTTATTGCATTTTACTGGAGAAATGTAGGCTGGCTACACTGAGAAAAGTACTGGAGAAAAGTAGCTCCACATCAGTCAGATAGATGCCCGTTTGTGAATTCTCATCCGAGTGGAGAAGTGCAACTGAATCACAAAATGTGTCTGATGCTGAGCAGAATTTACGATAAGAAGCGTTTTAGATCTGCGTTTACAAAACGCAGCAAAATATTTTTGATGCGTTTTATCTTTTTTTCCTGCGTGAAGAATGAAGGATTCTACGTTAACGCAACCCCTAAGTTTAACCTGCTAGTTATCTAAGTAAGTGGCTGAATTAATAAGGTCACGGGGCATCATATTTTGTTAGCTTTCTGCTGTGTTTGAGAGGTCAAAGACCTTTGGATGAGTTATCTGTACAGCTGCCACTGCAGCTTGATTTCCTTGTTGTTTTTTCTCTCAGTTCTGGGCCCATCTGCTCCTCCTCTATCTCCTTCGAGCAGAGCAGGCAGGCCCATTGTCCTAACGACTCCCAGAGTCCAAACAGACACAGTGTGTACCCAGTACTGTTCTTCCTTCAGACAAGCTTGCCTCAAAACTTTGTTCATTTGCACAATGTCTCTCGTTCACATTCGCTTGTAAATGTCCTAACTCACCAAAAATGACATTCGGTAGCCCCTACCTATATATGTATAACTTTATGAGCTGGATTGTCTGGCTTTGCAATTTGTTTATTTTTGTTTGCGCTCGTTAACATATTTAGCTAGCAGCCTCCATGGAAATTCGCTATTACTTGTGCTAATTTTGTTAGCATTCTTGTGATAGACTGCCAATGGCCTTTTTTGCGGGGGTTGGTGCCCCCTTGTGTACTTAGCCGGTAATACCGTAAATCCCGGTGTGAGAGAAGGACGGTATAAGGATATGAAAATCTGGATAACGCCCAACCCTACTTTGGGACCTACTTCCCAATCCATTTGACTGTGATCCTGGCTCAGTTGGACATGCCGGCAAGTGAAATCGAACAGCTGCTCGAGCTGTCATGTGACCGAATGCATTCACGGGTCACTACGGAGGAGTTTTGGTTCCTGACTCAAAGGGAATGTACACTGCCGTCTCCCTCTGAGCATTAATGCCACGTTCAAAGCAACTGGGATCTCGGAAATGGGAACTCTGAAATCGCAGACTTCCGACTTCAGTGCGTTCAAGACAACTGGGAACTCTGGAAAAAAAAAACGAGCTCAGACTGGGGAAAAAATTATGAATGGTCATTCAACTCGGAATTCTAACTCGGGAACTCTGGCCTCTTTCTAGAGTCCCGACTTCTGACCTGAAGATCACTGATGTCATGATTTGACCTCGTAATTTTCAGAGTACCCAGTTGTTTTGAAAGCACCATCAGTGCTCTCGTCTGCATTAAAACCAAATATTGATCCAGGTTGGATGTGACAACAGAGATGAGGTGCGCACTGTCAACCACGCCCCCTGACTTTGAGACGCTCCGACGCGACATGCACACCGATCTCAGTAGTGGAGGTGAGATACATTATGTCAGACTAATTTGCAATTAACTGTCGTAGCCCCACATTAAAAGTATGTGATAGTGAGTTGACAATTGGAAATACTGTTAGAATATTTTTCAATTGACTGCTATCGCCCCAAATAAAAAAGTAAACATTGGCTGTTAATTACATCTTTTTTTTTCTCATGGTTGGGGTCCCAAGAATTTTCAGATATCAAAATGGGGTCGTAAGCCAAAAAGCTGGACAACCAGAGCTGAACCTAGAACAGTAGCCAAGGGCATTGTAATGCAGGCTCACGTTCCAGCCAGTCACTGCCACAACAATGGCAGGTTGTGTACGAGGGTTGAGCAGTCGTGTTGGTACAGTCTATTAGCGTTCTGTCCACCCTGCGACAGCAGTACAGTCATTCAGCCCACCCCCTCTGTGACCACTGTAGTTGGTTGCCTCCTCTTCGCCCACGTGTAACACTTTAGGCCTTCTATAGAGCTACCCTTTACTTGACGCAGTAAGCTGGGGTTTTGTGTGGGTGTGTACCGTATGCTGTCTATAGGGCACGTGTTACGTTGTTGTTGGGAGTAATGACGCGTTAAGTTCCTCCATTAGTGCTGGGCCCACGTTGAAATGTCCAGTGATCGATGGTTCCAGCACTCGACACGTCACAGGTAATGTATACTGTGTGTAAGTATAGCCGGATTAGTCATGTAGAATTATACGACTTCTTGGAAACGTGTTGCATGCAGGGACCACCAGTGGGTTGAGAAAAGAAGAGACCCACCTGGCTTTGTTTGGTATGAGTGAGTTAGTGGAAATAGGATGCTTTAGTATTTGTCCATAATGATGATACAAAGTCAGCATGGTGTTACGGCATCATTACCTGCAGGTGATTGAGACATAGTACATGTTGCCGTTGGGTTGAGGTTATGTAACTGGTACCAGAGCTAAGTGCTTACACACCCACGTCACCCACATGTCTGTTGTCTGTCCGGTCCTGTCCTTGCTAGTTCAGAGTGTGGGGGGGGGGGGCGGGGGGGGGTTTGTGTGTGGGGGGGGGGGTTGTGTGTATTTGTGTGTGTGTGTGCAAGCGGGCCTCTTCCTCCGAGGGGCCCAGCAAAAGGGCAGGCTGCCCCTGCCTTTCTCCCCTCGCTGTGGTTCCTGGAGAGGGGTGTGTGTGTGGAGACCAAGGTTATTATAGTAAACTAAAAAGAAAAAAATATTTAAAACAATTGGGGGGAAAACAGTTTAGTAAAATAAAATAATTAAAAAAACATTTGAATAACTATCTTAGAAAATGAACTAAAATAAATTAAACATAAATTATGTTTAGTTTTAGTATTTTTAAAATAAATAATCTTTGGGCAAAAATCTAATGGGGTTTTCAAGCATTTTTTTCTAATGGGGTTTTCGAGCTTCTGAATCTGGCGGGTAAATGCTGCCAGAAGATGGCAATGTTTCAAATAGGCCTAGCTTGTGCATCACTATCACTAGCTAGCAGTAACTAACCGGGCATGAGCGTGAACCATAGGCTGAACAATGGCTGCACATTTTCTCCTCGCTCAATGGAATAATGTGTAGAATTGCAGGAAATTAGCTTTTAAAACTGCAGATATTGGACATGGGAGGGAGTATGACAGAGGGAAATGAAGGAGGGAGAGGGGGATTGAGAGTGAAATCAGAGGACAGGACTAGTCTTCTCTGCCAGTTACTCACTCACTCGTGTCCATCCAGGCCTGTTCTGTTGTTCTAGGTTCTCTCTGTCTATTGTTATTTTTCTCTCTTTTCCCCCCATCAGTCGATCATTGTCTTTTTAGGGTTTCTTTACTGCATCCCCTATCCCTCTTTCTGACACATCTATCCCTTATTTCCTCTCTGTATGCTTCTGTTTCTGACTCTTTTTTTCTCCTCAGTTTCTCCCCCTCCTCCCATCACTTCTCTTTGCCTTGTAAAGTTGCTAATTTCTCTACCTCTCTCTCTCTACCTCTCTCTCTCTACCTCTTTCTCTCTACCTCTCTCTCTCTCTCTCTTTACCTCTCTCTTTCCATGGAGAGGGTCATTCCAGGTCTAATTTGTTTTATGTCTGTTCTGTACTCGTAGTGACCCAGCCAGAGTAGGCAGTAAAACACATTGCCTTGTGTTTTCTCTCTCTCTCTCTCTCTCTCTCTCTCTCTCTCGTTCTGTCGCTCTCTCGCTCTCTTTCCTTTTGCGAATATCTTGGCAGTCGGTAGCGATTTCCGAGCCATTTCTGGTATTGCGTCATGTGATGTGATAGGGAGCCAGCCGCTCATTGGGCTCCGTCGTTTTGGAGAAGGCCCCCTTCTCTCTCACTCCACCGGCATTCCGTCCCCTCTAATTTTTCCAGCTTTGTTATAGGTCTGGATGTAATTCCGGCCTTGACTCTTGTGTGTCGGGATGTGGTCCGTAAGCTCATTGCTGACATTCTTGAGACATGATGCCATGAATTTTTCTACTCCTCCTCTTTCCTGCTTGTCTGTGAGTAGTTAAGGCAAACGATCACATTTAGAAAATCCTGTTTGCATCCTTTCCCCCTCCCCTTCTTATAAAGTTAGGGCAAATTATAACTTTTAGAAAATCCTCTCTGCATCCTTTTCCCCTTTTTCTTTAGTTAAAAGAAAGGCTGCAAGATACCACAAATTATATTCCATCTAAACTTTTTCAAAAGTTAAAATAATTATACACTTCTATTTTCGCATTTTGAATTACATTGATCAAAAACTCAAATACAGTACCAACAATACATTGTGGCTTTGACGTGAAAAAATAAACGGCCTGCTGGTGGCTTCGGTGATAGAGTGAATAAGGTAAGTAGGTACTGAAGTGCCCAAAGAGATTTGTCATGTTATGTTGCTAGTAGATGACCAGCTATCTAAGGACAACGGGCCATGCAAAACGAACTGGCCCACTCGGATCTAGCATGGTGTTTGGGGATGCAATAAGCTAGCTAGCAAGCTACATCAACTCCATCAACATTGCACGTTTTGCAGAAATGAATGGTCAAATACAAATCGGATTAATGTAATTGTTTATTTCATGGTATGTCTTTATTTTAGTTTAACTGCCTGATCTTTATTTGCCAATATAACTTGCAGGATATCGTGGTAGCCAATGTTTGTTTTAGCCATTATACCTGGATTTACTATTACTGCTGCTAGTAACATTAGCATTCAGGTTAGCATGTGGCTAGCTATAGCTACCATCGGCCAACAACAGAGTTTTAGCCAGATTGGTTAGACGTTCAATGTCTTCTATGATGGGAAAGGTTTTTCTTGATTTTGTGTAACAGTATGAGAAATGCTGATGTGCTGAACTGCTAATAAGTGATGTGTTTAAAGGCTTCTATGGGTAAGCCAGCAGGGGTGTAAAAGGGGCCATGCTAAAAGCCTGTGCGCTGTATAAGTGATACAGATATTTTTAGCTGATACAGAATAAAGAAATCACATGTTGTATTGAGACTTTTAGTTGGAAGGATGAAACCAATCAGATTGCCAAAATATTTTTACAAAAGCATTGAGGACTTGGTATGATGTGAGTCTTTACTGTTTTATGTTGACAGTGCCTTCACTCGTGTGTTCTTCTCTTGATGTCATTTTCCGAACGCTTTTCGACATCACAAATTCTGATAAAATATACATTTCTCCCAAAATACAAATGTAAAGTGATATGTTGTATTGAGACTTTTAGTTGGAAGGATGAAACCAATCAGAATGTTTAACAGCAACCTAATTCTGCAATTTTCCCTTAAAGGCAAATTATCACTTTTAGAAAATCCTGTCTGCATCCTTTTCCTCTTCCCCTTTCCTTCCCTTCTTCTCATCCTCCCTCTATTAGGATATTCCATAATGACCCTTTAGTTAGCGGTAATGCTAGGTTTCTAACATCACCACCTAATCAGGTTTGAGGAATGCCCGGCCTCGCTCGTTCTCAGCTTCTATTGACGTTCGTGGAAGTGGATCTAACCTCTAGGGTGGGTTTCAAACCTTTTGCGTGGCCCCTTCCTTGCCTCCTTGACTCCTTTACTGCTTGACCACAATCCTGAAATGACTGGATAGGTGAAACCAATGGCTAGTTTCTCTTTACCTGTCCACTTTTATATGGTCAGTAACAATAAGGAGACAAGGAAAGGAGGTATTTTGTGAGGGTTGGTCAGTTTTTTGGCATGCCCACAACTGCACCACTCTCCTCTTTGCAATAGGAGCTTGCAACGGCCAATGGCTAGAAGATACAGCAAACAGCAATGTTTGGAAATGTAGACCCCTCCGTACAAGATTCAAACCACCATGCACTCCTGATTTATTGACTGTGTTAAATTGGATGGAATTGTGGGAGGGAATGTACCGTTTCACTGAATGCCTTCAGGTGTTTGATATACTACTTTTCAGTTTTAGCATTCATCCAGCACCTAGCCTAAAGCCTATTAGTTGACCATTTTTTAAAGGGATTGCATGAGTTTTAAAGGGATAGTTTGCCAGTTAGTCAAAGTTTGTCAGATGTTTACAAAGTTGGTCCTGGGTGTAGCTGAATGCTTAACCTGTTCCTTGCCATCTGTTGTGTAGGCCTATATGATGTTGCTATATGTATTAGGAGAAATGAAAACAAAAGAAATGTGAAAGGTTGGCCCCATCTCTAATTTAATCTAATTAGAATGTGTCAAACTTTCTAATTCATTTTGGAATTTCTGGACCTTTTCTTGAGGTATGAAAAAATCGAAGATTCATAATTTTTTTTGGGATGAACGATCCCTTTACTTCCTCCAAGAGTAGAATTCCCTCTTACAAACACTACCAGTACCTGGTGTTGTTGAATAATGTAGTAGGTAGTTGTTCAGTAATTCAGTACGATAATTAGGCTCTATAGTAATATGGCTTACATAATGTAATAAATTATTGGTTCTCACAGTCCCAGTTGCTGGTAATGAACAGCGTTTAAGTGCTGGTCTAGGGTCAGCTGTCCCGTGAGTCCCATGTCCTCCAGAGCCCTAAGTATCAGAGCAGAGTGCTAATCTAGGATCAGTCTTTTAGAATATAATTCATTAAATTAGGCTATAGGGACAGGGAGGACCAGATCCTAGATCAGCGCTTCTACTCTGACTGTTTTTATCAATACGGGCCCAGATCATCTTTGATTACATCCAACTGATCCGGATACAGTTCCTAATATGCTTCCGGATACCATTCCTTAGTCTTGGCCATAGATAATTATGCATCATTATGGTTGTGACGCATGCATGTTATTTCAGTCATTTGAATGAAGAAATCAGAAGTGGAGAGGATGAGTCACTCGGTCGCATGCTAAGCCCTTCTTTACTGTCGACCAGTTAGTTGGTGCTGCCGGATCGACTGACTGGGCCTGGGGTGTATTCAACGGAGTTGAAACGTTCAGAATGTTGCATATGTGTATGTCTTATTTTATTG
The DNA here is from genome assembly GCF_964263955.1 of Coregonus lavaretus. NCBI lineage: Eukaryota > Metazoa > Chordata > Actinopteri > Salmoniformes > Salmonidae > Coregonus > Coregonus lavaretus. The sequence continues at coordinate 49,646,790 of NC_139995.1, forward strand.
CTTTCACCACTCACTCCAAATGGAACGTTGTGGTCAGATTTACGGCCTAACACGTAAGTGGGAAATGGAAGGGAAAGAGGATACCTAGTCAGTTGCACAACTGAATGTATTCAACCGAAATGTGTCTTCCGCATTTAACCCAACCTTGCTGAATCAGAGGTGCGGGTGGCTGCCTTAATTGATGTCCACGTCATCAGCGCCCAAGGAGCAGTTGTTTGGGGTTAAACGGTGGTGGAAAAAGTATCCAATTGTCATACTTGAGTAAAAGTAAAGATACCTTAATAGAAAATGACTCAAGTAAACGTTATAGTCATCCATTAAAATACTACTTGAGTAAAAGTCTAAAAGTATTTGGTTTTAAATATACTTAAATATCAAAAGTAAATGTATTTGCTGAAATATACTTAAGTATCAAAAGTAAAATGATAAATAATTTCAAATTCCTTATTAAACAAATCAGATGGCACAATCTTTTTATATATTTCTTTGACGGATAGCCAGGGGCACACTCCAACACTTTTGACAAGTGCGTGAAATTGACCATTGTCCTGTCCTGCTAAGCATTCGAAATGTAACGAGTACTTTTGGGTGTCAGTGAAAATGTATGGAGTAAAAAGTACATTTTATTTTATTTACGAATATAGTGAAGTAGAAGTAAAATTTGTCAAAAATATAAATGGTAAAGTACAGATTTATTTTTATTTATTTTTATTTCACCTTTATTTAACCAGGTAAGCCAGTTGAGAACAAGTTCTCATTTACAACTGCGACCTGGCCAAGATAAAGCAAAGCAGTGCGATAAAAACAACACAGAGTTACATATGGGGTAAAAAAACATAAAGTCAAAAATACAACAGAAAATATATATACAGTGTGTGCAAATGTAGCAAGTTATGGAGGTAAGGCAATAAATAGGCTATAGTGCAAAATAATTACAATAGTATTAACACTGGAATGATAGATATGCAAGCGATGATGTGCAAATAGTGATACTGGGGTGCAAATGAGCAAAATAAATAACAATATGGGGATGAAATAGTTGGGTGGGCTAATTTCAGATGGGCTGTGTAAAGGTGCAGTGATTGGTAAGGTGCTCTGACAACTGATGCTTAAAGTTAGTGAGGGAGATAAAAGTCTCCAGCTTCAGAGATTTTTGCAGTTCGTTCCAGTCATTGGCAGCAGAGAACTGGAAGGAATGGCGGCCAAAGGAGGTGTTTGCTTTGGGGATGACCAGTGAGATATACCTGCTGGAGTGCATACTACGGGTGGGTGTTGCTATGGTGACTAATGAGCTAAGATAAGGCGGGGATTTGCCTAGCAGTGATTTATAGATGACCTGGAGCCAGTGGGTTTGACGACGAACATGTAGTGAGGATCAGCCAACAAGAGCGTACAGGTCACAGTGGTGGGTAGTATATGGTGCTTTGGTGACAAAACGGATGGCACTGTGATAGACTACATCCAATTTGCTGAGTAGAGTGTTGGAGGCTATTTTGCAAATTACATCGCCGAAGTCAAGGATCAGTAGGATAGTCAGTTTAACGAGGGCATGTTTGGCAGCATGAGTGGAGGCGGCTTTGTTACGAAATAGGAAGCCGATTCTAGATTTAACTTTGGATTGGAGATGCTTAATGTGAGTCTGGACGGATAGTTTACAGTCTAACCAGACACCTAGGTATTTGTAGTTGTCCACATACTCTAGGTCAGACCCGCCGAGAGTAGTGATTCTAGTCGGGTGGGCGGGTGCCAGCAGTGTTCGATTGAAGAGCATGCATTTAGTTTTACTATTGTTTAAGAGCAGTCGGAGGCTACTGAAGGAGTGTTGTATGGCATTGAAGCTCATTTGAAGGTTTGTTAACCCAGTGTCCAATGAAGGGCCAGATAAACAAAATGGTGTCGTCTGCGTAGAGGTGGATCTGAGAGTCACCAGCAGCAAGAGCGACATCATTGATATACACAGAGAAAAGAGTCGGCCCGAGAATTGAACCCTGTGGCACCCCCATAGAGACTGCCATAGGTCCAGACAACAGGCCCTCCGATTTGACACATTGAACTCTATCTGAGAAGTAGTTGGTGAACCAGGCGAGGCAGTCATTTGAGAAACCAAGGCTATTTAGTCTGCCAATAAGAATGCGGTGGTTGACAGAGTCGAAAGCCTTGGCCAGGTCGATGAAGAGGGCTGCACAGTACTGTCTATTATCGATCGCGGTTATAATATCGTTTAGGACCTTGAGCGTGGCTGAGGTGCACCCATGACCAGCTCGGAAACCGGATTGCATAGCGGAGAAGGTACGGTGGGATTCGAAATGGTCGGTGATCTGTTTGTTAACTTGGCTTTCAAAAACGTTCGAAAGGCAGGGCAGGATGAATATAGGTCTGTAACAGTTTGGATCTAGAGTGTAGAGGGGGAAGACCGCTGCAGCTTTCCAATCTTTGGGAATCTCAGACGTTACGAAAGAGAGGTTGAAAAGGCTAGTAATAGGGGTTGCGACAATTTCGGCTGCTAATTTTAGAAAGAAAGGGTCCAGATTGTCTAGCCCAGATGATTTGTAGGGGTCCAGATTTTGCAGCTCTTTCAGAACATCAGCTGTCTGAATTTGTGTGAAGGAGAAGCGGGGGGGGTGGGGGGGTGGGGCATGGGCAAGTTGCAGAGCTGGTGGCCGGGGTAGTGGTAGCCAGGTGGAAAGCATGGCCAGCCGTAGCAAAATGCTTGTTGAAATTCTCGAATATTGTAGATTTATCGGTGGTGATAGTGTTTCCTAGCCTCAGTGCAGTGGGCAGCTGGGAGGAGGTGCTCTTATTCTCCATGGACTTTACAGTGTCCCAAAACATTTTGGAGTTAGTGCTACAGGATGCACATTTCTGTTAGGAAAGCAAAGGCTAGCTTTTTCAAACTGCTTGTGTATATTGGTTCCTAACTTCCCTGAAAAGTTGCATATCGCGGGGGCTATTCGATGCTAATGCAGTACGCCACAGGATGTTTTTGTGCTGGTCAAGGGCAGTCAAGTCTGAGGAGAACCAGGGGCTATATCTGTTCTTAGTTCTGAATTTTTTGAATGGGGCATGCTGATTTAAGATTGAGAGGAAAGCACTTTTTAAAGAACAACCAGGCATCCTCTACTGATGGAATGAGATCGATATCCATCCAGGATACCTGGGCCATGTCAATTAGGAAGGCCTGCTCGCTAAAGTGTTTTAGGGAGCGTTTGACAGTGATGAGGGGTGGTCGTTTGACCGCGGACCCGTTACGGACGCAGGCAATAAGGCAGTGATCGCTGAGATCCATGTTGAAGACAGCGGAGGTGTACAGTGGGGAAAAAAAGTATTTAGTCAGCCACCAATTGTTTAAGTTCTCCCACTTAAAAAGATGAGAGAGGCCTGTAATTTTCATCATAGGTACACGTCAACTATGACAGACAAAATGAGAAAAAAAAATCCAGAAAATCACATTGTAGGATTTTTAATGAATTTATTAGAAAATTATGGTGGAAAATAAGTATTTGGTCAATAACAAAAGTTTCTCAATACTTTGTTGTATACCCTTTGTTGGAAATGACACAGGTCAAACGTTTTCTGTAAGTCTTCACAAGGTTTTCACACACTGTTGCTGGTATTTTGGCCCATTCCCCCATGCAGATCTCCTCTAGAGCAGTGATGTTTTGGGGCTGTCGCTGGGCAACACGGACTTTCAACTCCCTCCAAAGATTTTCTATGGGGTTGAGATCTGGAGACTGGCTAGGCCACTCCAGGACCTTGAAATGTTTCTTACGAAGCCACTCCTTCGTTGCCCGGGCCGTGTGTTTGGGATCATTGTCATGCTGAAAGACCAAGCCACGTTTCATGTTCAATGCCCTTGCTGATGGAAGGAGGTTTTCACTCAAAATCTCATGATACATGGCCCCATTCATTCTTTCCTTTACACGGATCAGTCGTCCTGGTCCCTTTGCAGAAAAACAGCCCCAAAGCATGATGTTTCCACCCCCATGCTTCACAGTAGGTATGGTGTTCTTTGGATGCAACTCAGCATTCTTTGTCCTCCAAACACGACGAGTTGAGTTTTTACCAAAAAGTTATATTTTGGTTTTATCTGACCATATGACATTCTCCCAATCCTCTTCTGGATCATCCAAATGCACTCTAGCAAACTTCAGACGGGCCTGGACATGCTGGCTTAAGCAGGGGGACACGTCTGGCACTGCAGGATTTGTGTCCCTTGCGGCGTAGTGTGTTACTGATGGTAGGCTTTGTTACTTTGGTCCCAGCTCTCTGCAGGTCATTCACTAGGTCCCCCCGTGTGGTTCTGGGATTTTTGCTCACCGTTCTTGTGATCATTTTGACCCCACGGGGTGAGATCTTGCATGGAGCCCCAGATCGAGGGAGGTCTTGTATGTCTTCCATTTCCTAATAATTGCTCCCACAGTTGATTTCTTCAAACCAAGCTGCTTACCTATTGCAGATTCAGTCTTCCCAGCCTGGTGCAGGTCTACAATTTTGTTTCTGGTGTCCTTTGACAGCTCTTTGGTCTTGGCCATAGTAGAGTTTGGAGTGTGACTGTTTGAGGTTGTGGACAGGTGTCTTTTATACTGATAACAATTTCAAACAGGTGCCATTAATACAGGTAACGAGTGGAGGACAGAGGAGCCTCTTAAAGAAGAAGTTACAGGTCTGTGAGAGCCAGATATCTTGCTTGTTTGTAGGTGACCAAATACTTATTTTCCACCATAATTTGCAAATAAATTCATTAAAAATCCTACAATGCGATTTTCTGGATTTTTTTTTCTCAATTTGTCTGTCATAGTTGACGTGTACCTATGATGAAAATTACAGGCCTCTATCATCTTTTTAAGTGGGAGAACTTGCACAATTGGTGGCTGACTAAATACTTTTTTTCCCCACTGTATTTAGAGGGGAAGTTAGTCAGGATGATATCTATGAGGGTGCCCATGTTTACGGATTTAGGGTTGTACCTGGTAGGTTCCTTGATAATTTGTGTGAGATTGATGGCATCTAGTTTGGATTGTAGGATGGCCAGGGTGTTAAGCATATCCCAGTTTAGGTCACCAAGCAGTACGAACTCGGAGGATAGATGGGGGGCAATCAATTCACATATGGTGTCCAGGGCACAGCTGGGGGCTGAGGGGGGTCTGTAGCAAGTGGCAACAGTGAGATACTTATTTCTGGAAAGGTGTTTTAGAAGTAGGAGCTCAAACTGTTTGGGCACAGAGCTGGATAGTATGATAGAGCTATGCAGGCTATCTCTACAGTAGATTGCAACTCCACCCCCTTTGGCAGTTCTATCTAGACGGAAAATGTTGTAGTTGTAGATGGACATTTCTGAACTTCCTAAGCCAGGATTCAGACACTGCTAGAACATCAGGGTTGGCGGAGTGTGCTAATGCAGTGAATAACTCAAACTTAAGAAGGAGGCTTCTGATGTTAACATGCAAAAAGCCAAGGCTTTTACGGTTACAGAAGTCAACAAATGATAGCGCCTGGGGAGTAGAAGTGATACTGGGGGCTGCAGGGCCTGGGCCTACATCACCAGAGGAACAGAGGAGGACTAGAATAAGGATACAGCTAAAGGCTTTAAGAACTGGTCTTCTAATGCGTTGGGTACAGAGAATAAAGGGGGCAGTTCTCCGGGCGTTGTAGAATAGATTCAGGGCATTATGTACCAACAAGGATATGGAAGGATATGAGTACAGTGGAGGTAAACCTAAGCGTTGGGTAACAATGAAAGAGAGCATCACTGGAGGCACCGATTGAGCCGGTCTCTGCGTGTATGGGGGGTGGAACAAATGAGCTATTTGAGGCAGTTTGAGAGGGTCTTGGGGCTCTACAGTGAAATTGTATAATAAGAACCAACTGGAACAGCAATAGGCAAGGCATATTGACATGGGAGAGAGGCATAAAGCAATCACAGGTGTTATTTGAGAGAGCTAAGACAACTGGTAATGGCGATAAAGTTTGGGGCTGAGGCTAAACAGATAAAACAGGACAGGGTACCGTGTAAAGGAACAGTCCAGCAGGCATCAGCTGTGCAGCTGAGTGATCATAAGGTCCAGTGAGCAGCAATGTGAGTCCGAGAGCAGTTCGAATTGGTGCTACAGCACAGGCGATCAGGAAGCACGGCTGTTGAATTGGGTGTGCTAGCAGGCCGGGGCTAGCAGATGGATCTTCGTGGTCGTCGCAACGGGAAGCCTGTTGAAACCACAGACGATTACGTCGGCAGACCAGTCGTGATGGATCGGCGGGGCTCCGTGTCGACACTAGGAGGTCCCGTCCAGTTGACAGAGAGGTAGATAGCCGGGAGATGGGCCTGACTCGAGGCTAGCTCAAGGCTGATTAGACAACCACAACATCCATTCGGTAGCAGCTAGCTAGTTGCAATGATCCGTTGTTAAAGGTCCAGTGATTCAGTAATTCCGGCAGAAAATCCGATATGTTCTGGGTCGATAACGCGCTGTGCAGACTGGCCGATAATAGTCCAGGCTAGAGCTGGCTAGTGCAGGCCACGGACAATGGTGAAAAACCCCCCCGCTAACGGTGGCTAATAGCAAGTAGCTAGTTAGCTGGCTACTCCCGTCCTGGAGACAGAGAGGTAGATAGCCGGGATATGGTCCTGGCTCGAGGCTAGCTCAAGGCTAACTGGTGCTTGCTTCGGGGGCAGTGGTGATTATCCAACAGCAACATCCATTCGGTTGTGTTTAGCTGGTTGCGATCCGGTGTTAAGGTCCAGTGATTCAGTTATTCCGGCAGAAAATTCGATGTTCTGGGTGAAAAACCGCTAACGGTGGCTAATAGTAAGTAGCTAGTTAGCTGGCTAGTTAGCTGGCTAGCTAGTTTCAACTGGAGATTCTAGATAAAAGGTAAGTCAATTATAGAATCCATTCCACATTGAGTGAGGCGTGTTGCAGGAAAGTATATTTAGTAGAAGGATGAAAAGTGTGATAGGGGAATATATACAACAAAAATGCAAAAAAAGAAAAAAACAGGCTATTTACACGGACACACAAGAGGACACGACCGCACTGCTACGCCATCTTGGACACCAAGGATATTCCAAAAAACTACTTAAGTAGTACTTTAAAGTATTTTTACTTAAGTACTTTACACCACTGGGGTTAAATGCCTTGCTCAAGGGTAGAAAGGAAGATTTTTCCACCTTGGCTGCTCAGCATGTTGCACATAGAAATAGAAAGAATAGACCTGATGTTATGCCTAATTCTACACGATGGAACATCACGTCTGTTCTACAAAACATATTCCTATGTGAATGTTGCACACTTCTGAACAGACACCTGTTTTTTTCAGATTGGGTATGTCGTTCATTTTGTGGCTTTCACCACCCACTTGAAATCTGATGTTGTACACGATTTTGGGGTCTAGCCAGGGGCGGTGTGTTCAATAGGGCGATATGGGCGACGCACTGCCAAACGGGAAAAGGAAGGGATTTTTTTTCTAATCAATTATATCACGGCAACAGTAGTTATCAGTGTTGTAATGTCCAATCAGGCTAAAGTCGTGCTTCAAATGGCTCCCCCCCCTTTTGGGGCGATTTCAGTCAGGTTGAAAATCGCCCAGAAGTCTGTCATAGACTCCCATGTAAAATCTATTTTTTTCAAATTTCAGAGCTTTCAATACAATCTCTATGGGTGTCTGAGGGCTTGCACTTACGCGCTTTCGTCATACGTAACGTAACCATGAACGTAACTAAGAAAAGAGCGGATTGTGTCTTTGAAAGAAGTTCCTTTTTGTCGGCGAACAAATGAAGATAAATTGGCAACGAAACAATTAGGACCTCCCAGACCAAATTTAATAATTCAACAGGTTTCTACTAAAGGCGGAAAGTCCTACACCCGAGGATTTTCCAAAAATTGGTACGAACGAAAAAATAACATTGCCACTCAACTGGATGAGGGATACAGGCTAGCTGTCCGCCGCCACAACGATGAGGTTAGTGTTGATAATCACAAGTTTACTGGAGAACTGAGACCAAGTAGAGACTTTGGACAGGGTGGATATGGTATAATAAAGGCAGTTTATTCAGAGGTAAAGATATCTGGAATCGCGTGCACGGACCCGTTCGTCAAACTCTTAGGGAGCTATACATTAAGCCCCATTACTTACCATATCAGATAAGAGAAATTGCTGCAGCTACATATATTTTACATCCTGGCCCTACATAGTTCACTATTTGCATCACTTACCAAAATATTACATGTGGTCATATATGCTTGGAAAGTGGAGATGCCATAGAACGTCAAAAAAGTAAACATTGCTGGAGACACATTGCCGTTTTGGAGAAGACATCGCGTTTGCTAGCGAAGAGATTTGTTGTGGCAAATGAACTTGGGCTGGGAATTGCCAGGAACCTCACGATAAGATATATGCATTGCGAGTCTCATGATTCTATACGTATTGCGATTCGATACTGTGATTTTATTGCGCACCATATGTCTGTTGCAGAGGGATCAGAAAGCCATGAGAACGAGTTTTGATCAGTCATGGAAATAAAAGTGCTGAAAACAAATTGGCTCCCAATGTGAAAAGATTGAGAACAAGCTATGAAGGAACAATAATGGTGTTTTGGTGCAGGTACAGCCAACTAGCGCTAAAATATTGCGATATTGTCAATACAGTATATCGTAAAGTATCACTATGTAACTCGATTTCTTTCACCCCAATCCCTCAAATTAACGGTAAATAACTGAATTGTTTGCCCCACATTTAGCTAAGATGATTAGCTAGCCAGCTAAAATGTTTTATTTAGTTAGCAGTCGCATCTACAATAGTTTACTGTCAATAACATGTCTCCAAAAATGACGTGGTGTCTCCAATTGTGTTGACATTTTACAATTGCGATGCGCATCCATGAGTATCCACTTTCTGTAGCTCAGCTGGTAGAGCACGGCGCTTGTAACGCCAAGGTAGTGGGTTCGATCCCCGGGACCACCCATACACAAAAATGTATGCACGCATGACTGTAAGTCGCTTTGGATAAAAGCGTCTGCTAAATGGCATATTATTATTATTATTATTATTATTATTATTATCTGAAGAGAGCCCCGAAACATTGTGTGCAGACATTTTATGCAATAAATGAAGTAGGTTGAATCTAGTAGTTCTGATCTTCTGATTGGTCCTGATGAGTTGGGCGAGGTCCCCTCCAGGCTACTGTCACTGTTGCATTGGCTCTGAGTCGGGTTCTCTGTCTTCAAATGTTCAGCCTAAGAGAGGGGATTTTTGTGTGTGTGTGTGTGTGTGTGTGTTTAACAGTGATGATGTGTGTGTGTGTGTGTGTGTGTGTGTGTGTGTGTGTGTGTGTGTGTGTGTGTTTAACAGTGATGATGTGTGTGTGTGTGTGTTTGTGTGTGTGTGTGTGTGTGTCCTCAGAGCAAGAACTCGTGAGTTGGAAGAACTGAGAGGCCTATGGCGTGGGTGTTGTCCTTGGCCACCTGCTGACAAGGCTGACAAGATAGGACCCTTTTGTCCATTGTTATTGGATAGGAACAGAACTTATAACCAGCTCCTGACCTAAATAGATCTTAGCACAACATTTTACTCAACATATCATATTCCATATTCACTATAACAAATATATTTACTACGACATTAGCAAGAACCGCCACATCCTCAGCCGGCTAATCCAGTGTGTGAAGTTTTGCGGAGTGTTTGAGTTAGCTTTGCGAGGCAAAGATGAAACTGAGGGCTCCACCAACCCTGGTAAGCCAACACTTTTGAGATCAGTCAATAAATGCTTCTGGTATTGACTTATATGCTGCCCCTGTCTTCATGTTGTTGCTGGACATATCTTTTTTAAAATGTGTGTAGGTCACCTAAATCATCAGAAAAATTGCCCCCCCTGAGAATTTTTTCAGGAGCCGCCACTGGGTCTAGCACATAATTATAGTGAGTCTCGCCACTTGCTCATCCTAACCCACGTTATTTCTCTCATAAGTTATTTCACTAGACCATACCAGTGCTGTGCAACCCCAGTGCTCCATGGTTAGGTTTTTCTTTCTCCTTGACACTTGATTGATCAGTTAGAATAATTGATTTATCAGACATATTTTCACACATGTGGTGACCAAGGTTGAATTCAGGTTTTAGTCACCCCTGACTACAGATCTGGGATCAGATTACCCTACCTTCAACCCTAACCTTTACTATTATAGCGATATGGTTGGAGTAACTTTGACTTTCTCCATATCAGTTCAGTCTCTGATTAAAAGTTGATGATGAAGTATGCCATTGTTGTTCATTTGTCTACAGATGTAGTACCCTAATTTGATCACCCTGTTGCAGGAGTGCTTTCATTTTCCTGCTGTAGCAAACTGGCTCAAATTAAGATCCTACATCTTTGTGTGTGTGTTTTTTGCAGAACTGTTATTAATTCATTTTCTGTGTCTTAGGGACTAACTTATATATTTTCAGCCTGAAATGGGGCCGAACCGAACTGTACGTTGCAGGACTGGATATTTTCTTTTCACATTGTCCTTTCCAACAACTCAGGTGGGTGAGTTACAAGGCCATACTAGCACAGCTTGGCTTGGCTCGGTTTGGCCCCTATAGTGTGAATTGGGAACTAGTTCCTCCAACCAATCAGATCCCTGACCTGAGTCTAGGGTTGTTGCGGTGATGTATTACCGCCACACCGGCAGTCATGAGTCAAAATTCCACGTGACCGTTGAGTCATGGTAATCTCCTCTTATGCACTCTGGATATGCTTTGGTAGTACCCAACTCGCTAACGACCATCAGGTCGCTAATGGCCTGGTACTCAGCGCTCTATTGTCCCTATAACCACTCTGACATCGATGCAAAAGCAATCGAAAATCACATCAAAATCACATCAAACTCACCTCACTGTGATGATAAATTTGAAGAAGTTCAACAGCAGTTTGAAACTGAGTAAAACATGGTCATTGTGGATGATGTTTCAAAGCCTAACACAACGAATGGGACAGCGCTTTCTAAGGTGATGATTAATTCAAAACAATTGTGTATATTAGAGCTCCAAAATGTATATCCACGAGTCTGGGAGAGAACATATAGCCCTAGGCGATGCTCTTGGTTAATTTAATTCTTCCCAGGTGGCGCAGCGGTCTAAGGCACTGCATCTCAGTGCTAGAGGCATCACTACAGACCCTGGTTCGATTCCAGGCTGTATCACAACAGGCCGTGATTGGAGTTCCATAGGGTGGCGTACAATTGGCCCAGCGTCATCCGGGTTTGGCCGGGGTAGGCAGTCGTTGTAAATAAGATTTTGTTCTTAACTGACTTGCCTAGTTAAATAAAGGTTAAATAAAAACATTTGCAGGGTGGCATACAGTTAGCCTACAATTATTGTGAATTTGTATTTGCTTTGGAATAGCCTAGTAAGATTCCACATGATTTTTTTGTAGGAACAGGGTTGGCGAGCCCATAGCATACAAAGTTGATGTGTGTAGTGAAATAAGTGTTCTTATATTTATTTCTCAGCTTGTCATGTTAAGCACATGTTCCGCTATAAAACCGAAGTAGCCTGGTCGCTATTCGAGTGCATACGGATGACATGTATTTTCCCCTCTGCACCTGTTCCTGCCCATTTCATAATGGGCCATTCTAAATCGAAACTAATTTTACATATTAATAAAGACAAGATTAAATTGAAAAAAATCAGATGGGTGAAAATATGATCACTTGATGAGAGAACAGGGTGCAACAGAGTGGAAGAAGAGGCAGAGCCCAAGCTTTTTTTGCGACTTTCTCAAATCATCAATAGCCTATAGTCGCATCATGCAGCCCATATATGTTTTGATTTCTAAGACATTCTAAGGTTTGTATCATTCACAACTTAAGTTGCCAAATAACTCAATCTAGCGTATAGGACCTGTTTCAAATGATCAATTTTACGCTCAACATAACCACTTCACATGCGCACTTGCTCCGGAATGGGAAAAATATCCTTTCTATTTTATTCAGCTAAGTTCAATAATAATCTTCTTACTATAAAATCATATAATATAAAATAATGGCACAGCACTTATAAGCATATATTGTCAGCTAAATGAACAAGCCTGCAGCCTATAGCATGGAGCATAGCCAGATAACATACAGTAGGCCAACTCATATTCTGTTCTTCTGAAATACATTTTCTTCATATCATAATGTTTCTTTAGATCTCACTAAAATAAATAATGGATTTATTGTGATGGTGTATATTAAATTGATTTACTAAACTTTTCTAAATGTAGATGTTCCAAAGACCCGCATCAGCAGCTTGAATGCGTGGAGGCCTGGAGATGCTAAACATGTTTATGTTAATTAATGGTCAATTACCGTGAGACCAGCATCTATTGCATGACAATAACCGGCTGACAAAATGTAATGACCGCCACAGCCCTACCTGAGACCGTATTGTGACACTGTACAGTGAGTGACCTTTGACCCCCTGACCCATTGCGTGAAGGGGCATATCGGACACTGCCGCCGTCGGTCTATAATATGTCGCCCTGGCCCCCTTCGTGGCCCCTGTGTGCCCTAGATCGGCCAGCTCCTTCCTGTACAGTCAATGTACACAATGGCCGGATTGTCCAGGGTATGGAAAAAAAAAAGATGGCCTCTGTCTCCATCACATTCCGTCAACACACATCGCACACATTAGACAGACACCGCATGACAAGTCCTACACATCATACACACACCACCAGCTATAGGGCAATTTCAGGAAATAATTGGAAGAAAATAAGTAAAAGCCTCCCTTTTCATCACTATCAATTCTGGAATACAAACGCAGGCCGCAGCATTTTCATTGTATCGCTGATAGATCTAAAGAAGATGAATAATTGTCGTATTATTTTTAGCCCTTTATTTTCCCCGGCCCACAGGCTGTGTGTAGCTAGCTATATTTTTAGCCGCCGTTTAAATAACTCAAAAACTACTTCACTACTCTGTTTCCTTATGCTGTTGGCCCTCTGGTCCTTTTCCTGGGCTGCCTCCAGCTCCTGCTCTGTATCCGCATCGGGCACACTGGGGCTTTGTGACACACAATGTCACTGAGACAAGGAGGTCACCACTGCCACCGCTCCCTCAACCTCTCGCTCTCCATTTCTCTCTCCGATTCGGATTTTCTCTCTCTTTTTTCACTCTATCTATCCTACTCAATCTCTATTTCGCTCTGTTTGCCTCCGACACCTATCTTTCTCTGTTTGTCTGTTTCTAAATCTGATTTGCTTTATTCCCTTCACTCTCTCTTACTCTGATTTTAACTATATTTTGTTCCATTCCTTGTTTCTGACCTCTCTCTAGCTCTCTCTCTTACTCTGTTTCTGACCTCTCTAGTTCCCTCTCTTACTCTGTTTCTGACCTCTCTCTAGCTCCCTCTGTCTTACTCTCTCTGTCTTATTCTGTTTCTGACCTGTCTCTAGTTCCCTCTGTCTTACTCTGTTTCTGACCTCTCTCTAGTTCCCTCTGTCTTACTCTGTTTCTGACCTCTCTCTAGCTCCCTCTGTCTTACTCTCTCCATCTTACGCTGCATCTGACCTCTCTCAAGTTCCCTCTGTCTTACTCTGTTTCTGATCTCGCTCTAGCTTCCTCTGTCTTACTCTCTCTGTCTTACTCTGTTTCGGACTCTCTCTAGTTCCCTCTCTTACTCTGTTTCTGACCTCTCTCTAGCTTCCTCTGTCTTACTCTCTCTGTCTTACTCTGTTTCTGATCTCGCTCTAGCTTCCTCTGTCTTACTCTCTCTGTCTTACTCTCTTTCGGACTCTCTCTAGCTCCCTCTGTCTTACTCTGTTTCGGACCTCTAGTTCCCTCTGTCTTACTCTGTTTCTGACCTCTCTAGTTCCTTCTGTCTTACTCTGTTTCTGACCACTCTCTAGCTCCCTCTGTCTTACTCTGTTTCTGACCACTCTCTAGCTCCCTCTGTCTTACTCTGTTTCTGACCTCTCTGTAGATCCCTCCGTCTTACTCTGTTTCTGATCTCTCTTTAGTTCCCTCAGTCTTACTCTGTTTCTGATATCTCTCTAGTTCCCTCTCTTACTCTGTTTCTGACCTCTCTCTAGCTTCATCTGTCTTACTCTGTTTCTGACCTCTCTATAGCTCCCTCTGTCTTACTCTGTTTCTGACCTCTCTCTAGCTCCCTCTGTCTTACTCTCTCTGTCTTACTCTGTTTCTGACCTCACTCTAGTTCCCTCAGTCTTACTCTGTTTCTGACCTCTCTCTAGCTCCCTCTGTCTTATTCTCTCTGTCTTACTCTTTATCTGACTTCTCTCTAGTTCCCTCTCTTACTGTTTCTGACCTCTCTCTAGCTTCATCTGTCTTACTCTGTTTCTGACCTCTCTCTAGCTTACTCTGTTTCTGATCTCTCTCGCTCCCTCTGTCTTACTCTGTTTCTGACCTCTCTATAGCTCTCTCTGTCTTACTCTGTTTCTGACCTCTCTCTAGCTCCCTCTGTCTTACTCTCTCTGTCTTACTCTGTTTCTGACCTCACTCTAGTTCCCTCAGTCTTACTCTGTTTCTGACCTCTCTCTAGCTCCCTCTGTCTTATTCTCTCTGTCTTACTCTGTTTCCGACCTCTCTAGTTCCCTTTGTCTTACTGTTTCTGACCTCTCTCTAGCTTCATCTGTCTTACTCTGTTTCTGACCTCTCTCTAGCTTACTCTGTTTCTGATCTCTCTCGCTCCCTCTGTCCTACTCTGTTTCTGACCTCTCTATAGCTCTCTCTGTCTTACTCTGTTTCTGATCTCGCTCTAGCTCCCTCTATCTTACTCTGTTTCCGACCTCTCTAGTTCCCTTTGTCTTACTGTTTCTGACCTCTCTCTAGCTCCCTCTGTCTTACTCTGTTTCTGACCTCTCTCTAGCTCCCTCTGTCTTCAAATCAAATCAAATTTTATTGGTCACATGCGCCGAATACAACAGGTGCAGACATCACAGTGAAATGCTTACTTACAGCCCTTAACCAACAGTGCATTTATTTTTAACAAAAAAAAGTAAAAATAAAACAACAACAAAAAAAGTGTTGAGAAAAAAAAGAGCAGAAGTAAAATAAAATAACAGTAGGGAGGCTATATATACAGGGGGGTACCGTTGCAGAGTCAATGTGCGGGGGCACCGGCTAGTTGAGGTAGTTTGGGTAATATGTACATGTGGGTAGATTTAAAGTGACTATGCATAAATAATTAACAGAGTAGCAGCAGCGTAAAAAAGGATGGGGTGGGGGGGCAGTGCAAATAGTCCGGGTAGCCATGATTAGCTGTTCAGGAGTCTTGTGGCTTGGGGGTAGAAGCTGTTGAGAAGTCTTTTGGACCTAGACTGGGCAATCCAGTACCGCTTGCCGTGCGGTAGCAGAGAGAACAGTCTATGACTAGGGTGGCTGGAGTCTTTGACAATTTTGAGGGCCTTCCTCTGACACCGCCTGGTATAGAGGTCCTGGATGGCAGGAAGCTTGGCCCCAGTGATGTACTGGGCCGTACGCACTACCCTCTGTAGTGCCTTGCGGTCAGAGGCCAAGCAGTTGCCATACCAGGCGGTGATGCAACCAGTCAGGATGCTCTCGATGGTGCAGCTGTATAATTTTTTGAGGATCTGAGGACCCATGCCAAATCTTTTCAGTCTCCTGAGGGGGAATAGGCTTTGTCGTGCCCTCTTCACGACTGTCTTGGTGTGTTTGGACCATGATAGTTCGTTGGTGATGTGGACACCAAGGAACTTGAAGCTCTCAACCTGTTCCACTACAGCCCCGTCGATGAGAATGGGGGCGTGCTCAGTCCTCTTTTTTTTCCTGTAGTCCACAATCATCTCCTTTGTCTTGGTCATGTTGAGGGAGAGGTTGTTGTCCTGGCACCACACGGCCAGGTCTCTGACCTCCTCCCTATAGGCTGTCTCATCGTTGTCGGTGATCAGGCCTACCACTGTTGTGTCGTCGGCAAACTTAATGATGGTGTTGGAGTCGTGCCTGGCCATGCAGTCATGGGTGAACAGAGAGTACAGGAGGGGACTGAGCACGCACCCCTGAGGGGCCCCCGTGTTGAGGATCAGTGTGGCAGATGTGTTGTTACCTACCCTTACCACCTGGGGGCGGCCCGTCAGGAAGTCCAGGATCCAGTTGCAGAGGGAGGTGTTTAGTCCCAGGATCCTTAGCTTAGTGATGAGCTTAGAGGGCACTATGGTGTTGAATGCTGAGCTGTAGTCAATGAATAGCATTCTCACGTAGGTGTTCCTCTTGTCCAGGTGGGAAAGGGCAGTGTGGAGTGCAATAGAGATTGCATCATCTGTGGATCTGTTGGGGCGGTATGCAAATTGTTGTGGGTCTAGGGTTTCTGGGATAATGCTGTTGATGTGAGCCATGCCCAGCCTTTCAAAGCACTTCATGGCTACAGACGTCAGTGCTACGGGTCGGTAGTCATTTAGGCAGGTTATCTTAGAGTCCTTGGGCACGGGGACTATGGTGTTCTGCTTGAAACATGTTGGTATTACAGACTCAGTCAGGGACATGTTGAAAATGTCAGTGAAGACACTTGCCAGTTGGTCAGCACATGCTCGGAGTACACGTCCTGGTAATCCGTCTGGCCCTGCGGCCTTGTGAATGTTGACCTGCTTAAAAGTCTTACTCACATCGGCTACGGAGAGCGTGATCACATAGTCATCCGGAACAGCTGGTGCTCTCATGCATGCTTCAGTGTTGCTTGCCTCGAAGCGAGCATAGAAGTGGTTTAGCTCGTCTGGTAGGCTTGTGTCACTGGGCAGCTCATGGCTGTGCTTCCCTTTGTAGTCTGTAATAGTTTTCAAGCCCTGCCACTTACTCTCTCTGTCTTACTCTGTTTCTGACCTCTCTCTAGCTCCATCTGTCTTACTCTGTTTCTGACCTCTCTCTAGCTTACTCTGTGTCTGACCTCTCTCTAGCTCCCTCTGTCTTACTCTCTCTGTCTTACTCTGTTTCTGACCACTCTCTAGCTCCCTCTTACTCTGTGTCTGACCTCTCTTTAGTTCCCTCTGTCTTACTCTGTATCTGACCTTTCTTTAGCTCCCTTCTGTCTTACTCTGTTTCTGACCTCTCTACCTCCCTCTGTCTTACTCTGTTTCTGACCTCTTTCTTGCTCCCTCAGTCTTACTCTGTTTCTGATCTCTCCTAGTTCCATCTTACTCTGTTTCTGACATCTCTACCTCCCTCTGTCTTACTCTGTTTCTGATCTCGCTCTAGCTCCCTCTGTCTTACTCTCTCTGTCTTACTCTGTTTCTGACCACTCTCTAGCTCCCTCTTACTCTGTGTCTGACCTCTCTTTAGTTCCCTCTGTCTTACTCTGTATCTGACCTTTCTTTAGCTCCCTCCGCCTTACTCTGTTTCTGATCTCTCTCTAGTTCCATCTTACTCTGTTTCTGACGTCTCTCTAGTTCCATCTTACTCTGTTTCTGACGTCTCTCTAGCTCCCTCCGTCTTACTCTGTTTCTGATCTCTCTAGTTCCATCTTACTCTGTTTCTGACATCTCTAGTTCCCTCTGTCTTACTGTTTCTGACCTCTCTCTAGCTCCCTCTGTCTTACTATGTTTCTGATCTCTCTCTAGTTCCATCTTACTCTGTTTCTGATCTCTCCCTAGTTCCCTCTGTCTTACTCTGTTTCTGACCTCTCTCAAGCGCCCTCTCTTACTCTGTTTCGGACTCTCTCTAGTTCCATCTGTCTTACTCTGTATCGGACCTTTCTTTAGGTCCCTCTGTCTTAATCTGTATCTGACCTCTCTCTAGCTCCCTCTGTCTTACTCTGTTTCCGACCTCTCTAGTTCCCTCGGCCTTACTCTGTTTCTGACCTCTCTCTAGCTCGCTCTGTCTTACTCTGTTTCTGACCTCTCTCTAGCTCCCTCTGTCTTATTCTCTCTGTCTTACTCTTTATCTGACCTCTCTCTAGTTCCCTCTCTTACTGTTTCTGACCTCTCTCTCTAGCTTCATCTGTCTTACTCTGTTTCTGACGTCTCTCTAGTTCCCTCCGTCTTACTCTGTTTCTGATCTCGCTCTAGTTCCATCTTACTCTGTTTCTGATCTCTCTCTAGTTCCCTCTGTCTTACTCTGTTTCTGACCTTTCTTTAGCTCCCTTCTGTCTTACTCTGTTTCTGACCTCTCTCTAGCTCCCTCTGTCTTATTCTCTCTGTCTTACTCTGTTTCTGACCTCTCTCTAGCTCCCTCTGTCTTACTCTGTTTCTGATCTCTCTCTATCTCCCTCTGTCTTACTCTCTCTGTCTTACTCTCTCTGTCTTACTCTCTCTGTCTTACTCTCTCTGTCTTACTCTTTTTCTGACCTCTCTCTAGCTCCATCTGTCTTACTCTGTGTCTGACCTCTAGTTCCCTTTGTCTTACTCTTTATCTGAACTCTCTCTAGCTCCCTCTGTCTTACTCCCTCTGTCTTACTCTCTTTCTGACCTATCTCTAGCTCCCTCTGTCTTACTCTGTTTCCGACCTCTCTAGTTCCCTCTGTCTTACTCTGTTTCCGACCTCTCTAGTTCCCTCTGTCTTACTCGGTTTCTGACCTCTCTCTATCTCCCTCTGTCTTACTCTGTTTCTGATCTCTCTCTAGTTCCCTCTGTCTTACTCTGTTTTTGACCTCTCTCTAGCTCCCTCTGTCTTACTCTCTCTGTCTTACTCTGTTTCTGACCTCTCTCGCTCCCTCTGTCTTACTCTGTTTCTGAGCTCTCTGTCTTACTCTGTTTCGGACTCTCTCTAGCTCCCTCTGTCTTACTCTGTGTCTGACCTCTCTCTATCTCCCTCTGTCTTACTGTGTCTGACCCCTCTAGCTCCCTTTGTCTTACTATGTTTCTGATCTCCCTCTAGCTCCCTCTGTCTTACTCTGTTTCTGACCTCTCTCGAGCTCCCACTCTTTCTCTGTTTCTGACCTCTCTCTAGCGCTCTCTGTCTTACTCTCTCTGTCTTACTCGGTTTCTGACCTCTCTCTAGTTCCCTCTGTCTTACTCTGTTTCTGACCTCTCTCTAGCTCCCTCTGTCTTACTCTGTTTCTGATCTCTAGCTCCCTCTGTCTTATTCTCTCTTACTCTGTATCTGACCTCTCTAGTTCCCTCTCTTACTCTGTTTCTGACCTCTCTAGTTCCCTCTTTCTTACTCTGTTTCTGACCTCTCTCTAGTTCCCTCTCTTACTCTGTGTCTGACCTCTCTCGCTCCCTCTGTCTTACTCTGTTTCTGACCTCTCTATAGCTCTCTCTGTCTTACTCTGTTTCTGACCTCTCTCTAGCTCCCTCTGTCTTACTCTGTTTCTGACATCTCTCGCTCCCTCTGTCTTACTCTGTTATTGACCTCTCTCTTGCTCCCGCTCTTACACTGTTTCTGACCTCTCTCTAGTTCCCTCTGTCTTACTCTCTCCGTCTTACTCTGTGTTACGGATACAGGTATCCTGTGTTTTTGTGTGTCTCTCCTTCTGCCCTAATCACAGGTGTCCTGTATGTTCCTGATTGGTGGTCGTTGAGGTGTCTGCTGATTGGACCAATCAGTGAACATTCCTGTGCATTGCACCACCTGTTACTCGTTTGTTCAATCACACATCCCATTGTATAAAAACCAGTCTTGTGTTTGTTGAGAGAGAGAGAGAGAGAATTTTTCCGGATGTGAGTATGGACACGGTGGTGTCCTGTTTTTGGTTACTCACTAAAGTTGCTGTTTATTATGATTGGTAATTCTGTTAGACTACTGTTTTGTTATGTGAGTGCGGATACTGTTGTGTCCTGTGTAGTGTGTACTACTTAATTGCTGATTACCCTGTTTGGTAGCTTTGTGTGTTTCTGGGAAAAGGGGAGTTTAAGCTAGTTGCCCTTGGGCGTACATTACCCGTAGGAAGAAATCTGTCTAAAAACACTAGTTAGACCTGAGCGGACCACCCACTGTACTTTTGTATGACTAGCAGTAGCCTAGCGGTTCTTCAGGCAGGCTAGATCAGTTTAGGGGGTTTTACACTATTGTTTCATTTCTTGGGTCCTGCTCAGCCCTTTTTCCCAAACCCTTACCGTGTGTTCTGAAATAAACCATTTGTGTTTGACGGTAGTTCATGGTTGTTGTGTCACATTTGTTCTCACTGCTCCATGCCACACTCCTAATTTGCATAATTTATGTTACGGGTCTCATGTCCATCCACCCTAGACGTTTAGAGCCACGGGGTTCGTAACATAAAGTGGGGGCTCGTCCGGGATCCATCCCGTGCTACTCATGCAAATTAGCAAGTGTCTGGTTCAGTGTTGAGCTTGGCAGCTGTACTACCTGTTTTTTTTTGTGTTCAGTAGTCGACGGCTCGTGTTGCTAGTAGTATGGCTACTTTTGAGTTGGAGGCATTTTTGGAAAACCCTACGTGGGAGGTTTTTGATAATTGCCGTAGAGTGGATCTACAGGCTTTGGCTGACCACTTTTCTGTACCCATACCGAGGGGTTTAGTGAAAGCAGAAGTTAGGGAAGTAGTGCTAGCGATATTGTTAAACGAGCGAGTGCTTGAGTTACCGCCGCCTGAGTCTGCTGCTCCTGTAGGGGATGTGGTTGCTACGCCTGTAAGCCCATCAATGTCTGAGGACGAGACTAAGGCTCCAGCCACATTGCCCCGTTATGACCCACTCTCCCCACTGACTGACAGTGATGCCAGGATGGATGTCCGCTCGACACGGCTCCAAATGGAGGCGGAAGAGCGGGCACAAATCAGGCAAGACAAGCTGGAGATGCGTAAAATGGAGCTAGAGGCAGAACAGGAGACGCGTAAGCTAGAGGCAGAACAGGAGACGCGTAAGCTAGAGGCAGAACAGGAGACGCGTAAGATGGAACTGGAGATGCGTAAAATGGAACTAGAGGCAGAAACAGCGAGGTTAGTCTCTGCTAATACTATGCCTGCTAGTGAGCCATCCTCACCAGCTGTGTCATCTGCTACGTTTGATATTAGTAGGCAGATCACCTTGGTACCTGTGTTCAGGGAGTCAGAGGTTGATTCCTATTTCAGTGTGTTTGAACGTATAGCGGTAGCATTGAAATGGCCCGAAGAGGTATGGTGCCTATTACTTCAGTGTAAACTAACAGGTAAAGCCCAAGAGGTTCTGGCAGCGCTACCTCTTGAAGACAGTTTGAATTATGAAGTGGTCAAAGCTACTGTTCTTCGTGCCTATGAGCTTGTTCCTGAGGCATATCGACAGAGATTTAGGTCTCATAAAAAGTCTCCTACTCAGACTTATGTGGAGTTTGCTAGAGACAAAGGAAATCTGTTTGACAAATGGCACAGTGCTAGTAAGGTAACTGATTTTAACTCTCTACGGGAGTTAATCTTGTTAGAAGAGTTTAAAAATGGTTTACCGGAACGCATTGTAGTTTATCTGAACGAACAGAAAGTATCCTCACTGTCGGAAGCGTCTGTATTGGCAGACGAGTTTGTGTTGACGCATAAGAGCGTGTTTTCGGCTCGTACGGAGAGCAGGGCTGCGGAGTTGCTAACTTTTAATCCTAGTCGACCAGCAGTACATCCAGCACGCCCAAAAGATGTGCGTCACTGTTTCTATTGTCATAAGGTGGGACATATGGTTAATGATTGCTTTCTGCTAAAACGCAAACCGGGGATGCCTCAGCACGCCAGGCCGCCAACGGGTGTTGGGCTGATTCGTACGGTTGTAAGGCCGGAATCAAGACAGAGGCCTCATACTGAATGTGGTTTGAAAGTCCCTGTCCCAGATCACAGTTATGAACCGTTCATTTTTGAGGGGTTTGTTTCTATATCAGATGACGAAGCGTCTCAGCGTCCAGTTAGAATCCTCAGAGATACTGGTGCGGCGCAGTCGTTCATACTATCTGATGTGTTGCCCTTGTCTAATAATACATATTGTGGTTCCAGTGTGTTAGTACAAGGAATTGAAATGGGTTTCGTCCCAGTGCCATTGCACTTTGTGAACGTACACTCTGAGTTAGTCAGTGGATTGTTCAGAGTTGGTGTACGTCCTATGTTGCCAGTAAAAGGTGTGACATTTATAATGGGCAACGATATTGCCGGAGGAAAGGTAATACCCATATTGGAGGTATTGGATAAAAGTGACCAGTCTCTCTCCGAGGAGCTGGCACAGGGTTATCCAGATGTGTTCCCCGCTTGTGCTGTCACACGTGCTCAAGCACGACAAGTGGGTGAAGAGTTAGATTTGTCAGACACGATTCTATTCAGAGAGTGTGACCCAGAGGATAGTTCGGGTGCTACCTCTGGTAAGCTGGTGCAGTCTGACCAACAGCCCAGAGAAAGGAAGAAGGATGTGGAACTTGTTGCTGAGGCAATACAGTTACCAGTTACTCGTGAGCAGCTGATCGCTAACCAACAGGTTGACATTAGCCTGGCTAAATGTTTTTCTAGTGTTGTCTCAGAGGAGGAGCTAAAGAAGAAAAACATGGCATACTTCATTGATGGTAATCTCCTCATGCGTAAATGGACATCCCATGTTGACGCTGGCGGAGATTGGAATGCTGTTTACCAAATAGTGATTCCTACAGCCTTTCGACAAAATGTTTTATCCCTCGCTCATGATCACCAGTGGTCCGGACATCTGGGAGTCACCAAGACTTATGATCGTGTTTTGCGACATTTCTTTTGGCCTGGCTTAAAACAAGATGTGGCTCAGTTCTGTCGGACTTGCCACACCTGTCAAGTAGTTGGGAAACCGAACCAGGTTATTTCCCCCGCGCCTCTTTGTCCCATACCGGCCATAGGTGAACACTTCGAACATGTGATGGTTGATTGTGTTGGACCATTACCAAAAACAAAAGCTGGTAACCAGTTTATGTTGACAATTATGTGTGTGGCCACCAGGTACCCAGAGGCCATTCCTCTGCGAAGGATTACTGCTCTGGTGGTGAGTAAAGCGTTGATCAAATTCTTCTCAACTTTTGGGTTACCTAAGGTGATACAAACTGATCAGGGTACGAATTTCCTTTCTAAACTTTTCAAACAAGTGTTAAAATCCTTGTCAGTTACACACCGTGTGTCAAGCGCATATCACCCAGAGTCTCAGGGTGCGCTTGAACGTTGGCATCAGACCCTGAAGTCTATGCTCCGTAAATATTGCTTGGAATCTGAGAAAGATTGGGATGAGGGAGTTCCTCTAGTGTTGTTTGCTGTCCGTGAGACAGTACAGGAATCCCTAGGGTTCAGCCCAGCTGAACTGGTGTTTGGACACACCATGAGAGGACCTATGAAAGTCCTTAAGGATCAGTTTTTGTCACAAGAGTTGTGTGTGAAAGAAAATGTGTTGGACTACGTTAGTCGCTTTCGTGAGCGCCTACATGCTGCCTGTGCTCTAGCAAAGGAAGCGCTGTCTTCCTCACAGAAACGGATGAAACGACACTATGACACACAGGCTGTTTCTCGTTCACTGCAGCCAGGTGACCGAGTTCTTGTATTGTTGCCTGTGCCAGGAGCGTCATTGTCAGCACGTTTCTCTGGTCCTTATGTCATTGAAAAGAAACTAAGTGAAACTGACTATGTGATACAGACTCCTGATAGAAAACGCCAATCTCGGGTGTGCCACGTTAACATGTTGAAGACATACCACACCAGACCCGTCACTCAGGTAGACAGTCCAGAGAAACTGGCCGAGTCGGCTGTCTCTGTGGCTGCTACGGCTGTAGTGGGAGGTCATGTTAATGATGTGGACGGAGATGGTTTGGAGTTGCGCAATACTCAGCAGCAGTGTGCTAGATTGCCCAATTCAGAGATGCTGCTGTCTCTCCCGTCAAGCCTGATTCATTTAACGGACAGACAGTCAGATGAGATTGTGAGACTATTACACAGCTTTCCATGTCTTTTTAATGATGTTCCTACATGTACAAATGTGTTAGAACATGACATTAATGTTGGAAACGCTGCACCTATCAAGCAACATCCTTATCGTGTCAACGTCTCTAAGAGAAAGATAATGAGGGGTGAGGTCGGTTATTTGCTGGAGAATAACCTGGCTATGCCAAGTTCAAGTCCTTGGAGTTCTCCGTGCATTCTGGTTCCTAAACCTGATGGGACATCCAGATTATGTACGGACTATCGGAAGGTCAATGCTGTCACAGTGCCCGACTCGTTCCCGTTACCCAGACTGGATGACTGTATTGATACTGTTGGTGCTGCTACTTATGTAACCAAACTAGATCTTCTAAAAGGTTACTGGCAGGTGCCGTTAACCCCACGTGCCTCCGACATCTCTGCCTTTGTGACCCCAGATCACTTCCTACAATATGCTGTCATGGCATTTGGGATGCGGAACGCACCAGCCACTTTCCAACGCCTGGTTAACACAGTATTGGCTGGGGTTCCTAATTGTAGTGCTTACCTTGATGATCTGGTAATTTATTCAACTGAGTGGTCTGATCATGTTAACACTCTAAGGGTAGTGTGTGAACGTCTAGCAACCGCTTCTCTAACCCTGAACTTAGCAAAGTGCGAGTTTGGGAAGGCCACTGTTACGTATCTTGGTAAACAGGTCGGCCATGGTCAGGTGCGCCCTGTAGATGCCAAGGTCTCGGCTATAAACGCATTTCCCGCACCTACCACCAGAAGAGAGCTACGCCGTTTTTTAGGGATGGTTGGCTACTACCGTAGTTTCTGTAAAAATTTCTCTGCTGTAGTTGCTCCATTAACGGATTTGCTCAGTCCGGCGAGAAAATTTGTATGGTCTGAAGATTGTTGTACTGCTTTCAACACTGCTAAAGCACTCTTGTGTAGTACTCCTGTTCTTGCTGCGCCAGATTTTGAACGACCGTTTAAACTGGAGGTAGATGCAAGTGCCAGAGGTGCTGGGGCTGTTCTACTGCAGCAAGACCAGAGTGGAGTGGACCATCCTGTCTGTTATTTTTCACGGAAATTTAACAAATGTCAGACAAACTATTCCACCATTGAACAAGAAGCTCTAGCTTTGTTGTTAGCTCTGCAGTACTTTGAAGTTTATGTTGGTTCCAGTGCATTACCAGTGATAGTGTATACTGATCATAACCCCTTAGTTTTTCTCCACCGGATGTACAACCAGAACCAACGCCTTATGCGTTGGGCACTTGTCGTGCAAAATTATAATTTGGAGATCCGCCACAAAAAGGGGTTGGATAATGTGTTGGCAGATGCTTTGTCTCGTGTGTAATGATCTTGGTTTTTTTTTTGTTATCCCGATAGGATGATTTGTGAATTTGGGTGTTGTGATAGTACGTGTGTCGCAAACCATTGTGGTTTGCTCTTTTAAGGGTGGGAGTGTTACGGATACAGGTATCCTGTGTTTTTGTGTGTCTCTCCTTCTGCCCTAATCACAGGTGTCCTGTATGTTCCTGATTGGTGGTCGTTGAGGTGTCTGCTGATTGGACCAATCAGTGAACATTCCTGTGCATTGCACCACCTGTTACTCGTTTGTTCAATCACACATCCCATTGTATAAAAACCAGTCTTGTGTTTGTTGAGAGAGAGAGAGAATATTTCCGGATGTGAGTATGGACACGGTGGTGTCCTGTTTTTGGTTACTCACTAAAGTTGCTGTTTATTATGATTGGTAATTCTGTTAGACTACTGTTTTGTTATGTGAGTGCGGATACTGTTGTGTCCTGTGTAGTGTGTACTACTTAATTGCTGATTACCCTGTTTGGTAGCTTTGTGTGTTTCTGGGAAAAGGGGAGTTTAAGCTAGTTGCCCTTGGGCGTACATTACCCGTAGGAAGAAATCTGTCTAAAAACACTAGTTAGACCTGAGCGGACCACCCACTGTACTTTTGTATGACTAGCAGTAGCCTAGCGGTTCTTCAGGCAGGCTAGATCAGTTTAGGGGGTTTTACACTATTGTTTCATTTCTTGGGTCCTGCTCAGCCCTTTTTCCCAAACCCTTACCGTGTGTTCTGAAATAAACCATTTGTGTTTGACGGTAGTTCATGGTTGTTGTGTCACATTTGTTCTCACTGCTCCATGCCACACTCCTAATTTGCATAATTTATGTTACGGGTCTCATGTCCATCCACCCTAGACGTTTAGAGCCACGGGGTTCGTAACACTCTGCTTCTGACCTCTCTAGTTCCCTCTGTCTTACTCTGTTTCTGACCTCTCTGTAGCTTACTCTGTTTCTGACCTCTCTAGCTCCCTCTGTCTTACTCTGTTTCTGACGTCTCTCTAGTTCCTTCCGTCTTACTCTGTTTCTGATCTCTCTCTAGTTCCATCTTACTCTGTTTCTGACATCTCTAGCTCCCTCTGTCTTACTCTGTTTCTGACATCTCTCTAGCTCCTTCTGTCTTACTCTGTTTCTGACCTCTCTGTAGCTCCCTCTGTCTTACTCTGTTTCTGATCTCTCTCTAGTTCCCTCTGTCTTACTCTGTTTCTGATCTCTCTTTAGTTCCATCTTACTCTGTCTCTGACCTCTCTCTAGCTCCCTCTGTCTTACTCTCTCTGTCTTACTCTGTTTCTGACCTCACTCTAGTTCCCTCAGTCTTACTCTTTATCTGACTTCTCTCTAGTTCCCTCTGTCTTACTGTTTCTGACCTCTCTCTAGCTTACTCTGTGTCTGACCTCTCTCTAGCTCCCTCTGTCTTACTCTGTTTCTGATCTCGCTCTAGCTCCCTCTGTCTTACTGTGTCTGACCTTTCTCTAGCTCCCTCTGTCTTACTCTCTCTGTCTTACTCTGTTTCCGACCTCTCTAGCTCCCTCTCTTACTGTTTCCGACCTCTCTAGTTACCTCTGTCTTACTCTGTATCTGACCTTTCTTTAGCTCCCTTCTGTCTTACTCTGTTTCTGACCTCTCTCTAGCTCCCTCTGTCTTACTCTCTCTGTCTTACTCTGTGTCTGACCTCTCTCTAGTTCCCTCTGTCTTACTCTGTTTCTGACCTCTCTCTAGCTCCCTCTGTCTTATTCTCTCTGTCTTACTCTGTTTCTGACGTCTCTAGTTCCCTCCGTCTTATTCTGTTTCTGATCTCTCTCTAGTTCCATCTTACTCTGTTTCTGACCTCTCTCTAGCTCTCTCTGTTTTACTCTGTTTCCGACCTTTCTTTAGCTCCCTCTGTCTTACTCTGTTTCTGACCTCTCTCTAGCTCCCTCGGTCTTACTCTGCTTCTGACATCTCTCTAGCTCCCTCTGTCTTACTCTGTTTCTGACCTCTCTCTAGCTCCCTCTGTCTTACTCTGTTACTGACCTCTCTCCAGCTCCCTCGGTCTTACTCTGTTTTAGACCTCTCTCGAGCTCCCTCTCTTACTCTCTCTGTCTTACTCTGTGTCTGACCTCTAGTTCCCGTTGTCTTACTCTTTATCTGAACCCTCTCTAGCTCCCTCTGTCTTACTCTGTTTCTGACTCTCTCTAGCTTCCTCTGTCTTACTCTCTCTGTCTTACTCTCTTTCTGCCTTATCTCTAGCTCCCTCTGTCTTACTTTGTTTCTGACCTCTCGCTAGCTCTCTCTGTCTTACTCTGTTTCCGACCTTTCTTTAGCTCCCTCTGTCTTACTCTATTTCTGACCTCTCTCTAGTTCATTCTGTCTTACTCTGTTTCTGATCTCGCTCTAGCTCCCTCTGTCTTACTCTGTTTCCGACCTCTTTATTTCCCTCGGTCTTACTCTGTTTCTGACATCTCTCTAGCTCCTTCTCTTACTCTTTTTCTGACCTCTCTCTAGCTTCCTCTGTGTCTGACCTCTCTCGCTCCCACTCTCTTACTCTGTTTCTGACTTCTGTCTTACTCTGTTTCTGACCTCTCTATAGTTCCCTCTCTTACTCTGTTTCTGACCTCTCTAGGTCCCTCTTTCTTACTCTGTTTCTGACCCCTCTCTCAACTTACTCTGTTTCTGACCTCTCTGTCTTACTCTGTTTCGGACTCTCTAGCTCCCTCTGTCTTACTCTGTGTCTGACCTCTCTCTAATTCCTTCTGTCTTACTCTGTTTCTGACTTCTTTCTAGCGCCCTCTGTCTTACTCTGTTTCCGACCTCTCTAGCTCCCTCTGTCTTACTCTGTTTCTGACCTCTCTTTAGCTCCCTCTGTCTTACTCTGTTTCTGATCTCTCTCTAGTTCCATCTGTCTTACTCTGTTTCTGACTCTCTAGTTCCCTCTCTTACTCTGTTTCTGACCTCTCTCTAGCTCCCTCTGTCTTACTCTGTTTCCGACCTCTCTAGTTCCCTCTGTCTTACTCTGTTTCTGACCTCTCTTTAGCTCCCTCTGTCTTACTCTGTTTCTGACTCTCTCTAGTTCCCTCTCTTACTCCGTTTCCGACCTCTCTAGTTCCCTCTGTCTTACTCTGTTTCTGACCTCTCTCTAGTTCCCTCTGTCTTACTCTGTTTCTGACCTCTCTTTAGCTCCCTCTGTCTTACTCTGTTTCTGACTCTCTCTAGTTCCCTCTCTTACTCCGTTTCCGACCTCTCTAGTTCCCTCTGTCTTACTCTGTTTCTGACCTCTCTCGAGCTCCCACTCTTTCTCTGTTTCTGACCTCTCTCTGTCTTACTCTCTGTCTTACTCTGTGTCTGACCTCTCTCTAGCTCCCTCTCTTACTCTGTTTCTGACCTCTCTCTAGTTCCCTCTGTCTTACTCTGTTTCTGACCTCTCTGTCTTACTCTCTCTGTCTTACTCTGTGTCTGACCTCTCTCTAGCTCCCTCTCTTACTCTGTTTCTGACCTCTCTAGGTCCCTCTTTCTTACTCTGTTTCTGACCTCTCTCTAGCTCTCTCTGTCTTACTCTCTCTGTCTTACTCTGTTTCTGACCTCTCTCTAGTTCCCTCTGTCTTACTCTGTTTCTGACCTCTCTCTGTCTTATTCTCTCTGTCTTACTCTGTGTCTGACCTCTCTCGAGCTCCCTCTGTCTTACTCTCTCCGTCTTACTTTGCTTCTGACCTCTCTCTAGTTCCCTCTCTTACTCTGTTTCTGACCTCTCTGTCTTACTCTGTTTCTGACCTCTCTCTAGCTCCCTCTGTCTTACTCTCTCCGTCTTACTCTGTTTCTGACCTCTCTCTAGCTCCCTCTGTCTTACTCTGTTTCTGACCTCTCTCTAGCTCCCTCTGTCTTATTCTCTCTGTCTTACTCTTTATCTGACTTCTCTCTAGCTTACTCTGTGTCTGACCTCTCTCGATCCCTCTCTTACTCTGTTTCTGACCTCTCTATAGCTCTCTCTGTCTTACTCTGTTTCTGATCTCGCTCTAGCTCCCTCTGTCTTACTCTGTTTCCGACCTCTCTAGTTCCCTCTGTCTTACTGTGTCTGACCTCTCTCTAGCTCCCTCTGTCTTACTCTGTATCTGACCTTTCTTTAGCTCCCTTCTGTCTTACTCTGTTTCTGATATCTCTCTAGTTCCATCTTACTCTGTTTCTGACCTCTCTCTAGCTACCTCTGTCTTACTCTGTTTCTGACGTCTCTCTAGTTCCCTCCGTCTTACTCTGTTTCTGATCTCTCTCTAGTTCCCTCCGTCTTACTCTGTTTCTGATCTCTCTCTAGTTCCATCTTACTCTGTTTCTGACGTCTCTCTAGTTCCCTTCGTCTTACTCTGTTTCTGATCTCTCTCTAGCTCCATCTTACTATGTTTCCGACCTTTCTAGTTCCCTCTGTCTTACTCTGTTTCTGACCTCTCTCAAGCGCCCTCTCTTACTCTGTTTCGGACTCTCTCTAGTTCCATCTGTCTTACTCTGTATCGGACCTTTCTTTAGGTCCCTCTGTCTTACTCTGTGTCTGACCTCTCTGTAGTTCCCTCTGTCTTACTCTGTATGGGACCTTTCTTTAGGTCCCTCTGTCTTACTCTCTCTGTCTTACTCTGTTTCCGACCTCTCTAGTTCCCTCTGTTACTTTTTTCTGACCTCTCTCTAGCTCCCTCTGTCTTACTCTCTCTGTCTTACTCTGTTTCTGACCTCTTTCAAGCTTACTCTGTGTCTGACCTCTCTCTAGCTCCCTCTGTCCTACTCTGTATCTGACCTTTCTTTAGCTCCCTTCTGTCTTACTCTGTTTCTGATCTCTCTCTAGTTCCATCTTACTCTGTTTCTGACGTCTCTACCTCCCTCTGTCTTACTCTGTTTCTGACCTCTCTCTAGCTCCCTCCGTCTTACTCTGTTTCTGATCTCTCTCTAGTTCCATCTTACTCTGTTTCAGACGTCTCTCTAGCTACCTCTGTCTTACTCTGTTTCTGACGTCTCTCTAGTTCCCTCCGTCTTACTCTGTTTTTGATCTCTCTCTAGTTCCCTCCGTCTTACTCTGTTTCTGATCTCTCTCTAGTTCCATCTTACTCTGTTTCTGACGTCTCTCTAGTTCCCTTCGTCTTACTCTGTTTCTGATCTCTCTCTAGCTCCATCTTACTATGTTTCCGACCTTTCTAGTTCCCTCTGTCTTACTCTGTTTCGGACTCTCTCTAGTTCCATCTGTCTTACTCTGTATCAGACCTTTCTTTAGGTCCCTCTGTCTTACTCTCTCTGTCTTACTCTGTTTCCGACCTCTCTAGTTCCCTCGGCCTTACTCTGTTTCTGACCTCTCTCTAGCTCCCTCTGTCTTACTCTGTTTCTGACCTCTCTTTAGCTCCCTCTGTCTTATTCTCTCTGTCTTACTCTGTTTCTGACCTCTCTATAGCTCTCTGTCTTACTCTGTTTTTGACCTCTCTCTAGCTCCCTCTGTCTTATTCTCTCTGTCTTACTCTGTTTCTGATCTCGCTCTAGCTCCCTCTGTCTTACTCTGTTTCCGACCTCTCTAGATCCCTCTTTCTTACTCTGTTTCCGACCTCTCTAGCTCCCTCTGTCTTACTCTGTTTCTGACCTTTCTATAGCTCTCTCTGTCTTACTCTGTTTCTGATCTCGCTCTAGCTCCCTCTGTCTTACTCTGTTTCCGACCTCTTTAGATCCCTCTTTCTTACTCTCTCTGTCTTACTCTCTGTGTGACCTCTCTCTAGCTCTCTCTGTCTTACTCTGTTTCAGACGTCTCTCTAGCTACCTCTGTCTTACTCTGTTTCTTACGTCTCTCTAGCTCCCTCTGTCTTACTCTGTTTCTGATCTCGCTCTAGCTCCCTCTGTCTTACTCTGTTTCCGACCTCTCTAGATCCCTCTTTCTTACTCTGTTTCCGACCTCTCTAGCTCCCTCTGTCTTACTCTGTTTCTGACCTTTCTATAGCTCTCTCTGTCTTACTCTGTTTCTGATCTCGCTCTAGCTCCCTCTGTCTTACTCTGTTTCCGACCTCTTTAGATCCCTCTTTCTTACTCTCTCTGTCTTACTCTGTTTCTGACCTTTCTATAGCTCTCTCTGTCTTACTCTGTTTCAGACGTCTCTCTAGCTACCTCTGTCTTACTCTGTTTCTGACGTCTCTCTAGTTCCCTCCGTCTTACTCTGTTTTTGATCTCTCTCTAGTTCCCTCCGTCTTACTCTGTTTCTGATCTCTCTCTAGTTCCATCTTACTCTGTTTCTGACGTCTCTCTAGTTCCCTTCGTCTTACTCTGTTTCTGATCTCTCTCTAGCTCCATCTTACTATGTTTCCGACCTTTCTAGTTCCCTCTGTCTTACTCTGTTTCGGACTCTCTCTAGTTCCATCTGTCTTACTCTGTATCAGACCTTTCTTTAGTTCCCTCTGTCTTACTCTCTCTGTCTTACTCTGTTTCCGACCTCTCTAGTTCCCTCGGCCTTACTCTGTTTCTGACCTCTCTCTAGCTCCCTCTGTCTTACTCTGTTTCTGACATCTCTCTAGCTCCCTCTGTCTTACTCTGTTTCTGACCTCTCTATAGCTCTCTCTGTCTTACTCTGTTTCTGATCTCGCTCTAGCTCCCTCTGTCTTACTCTGTTTCTGACCTCTCTCTAGCTCCCTCTCTTACTCTGTTTCCGACCTCTCTAGATCCCTCTTTCTTACTCTCTGTGTCTGACCTCTCTCTAGCTCCATCTGTCTTACTCTGTTTCTGACCTCTCTCTAGCTTACTTTGTGTCTGACCTCTCTCTATCTCCCTCTGTCTTACTCTGTATTGGACCTTTCTTTAGGTCCCTCTGACTTACTGTGTCTGACCTCTCTCAAGCGCCCTCTCTTACTCTGTTTCGGACTCTCTCTAGTTCCATCTGTCTTACTCTGTATCGGACCTTTCTTTAGGTCCCTCTGTCTTACTGTTTCTGACCTCTCTCTAGCTCCCTCTGTCTTACTCTGTTTCTGATCTCTCTCTAGTTCCATCTTACTCTGTTTCTGATCTCTCCCTAGTTCCCTCTGTCTTACTCTGTTTCTGACCTCTCTCAAGCGCCCTCTCTTACTCTGTTTCGGACTCTCTCTAGTTCCATCTGTCTTACTCTGTATCAGACCTTTCTTTAGGTCCCTCTGTCTTACTCTCTCTGTCTTACTCTGTTTCCGACCTCTCTAGTTCCCTCGGCCTTACTCTGTTTCTGACCTCTCTCTAGCTCCCTCTGTCTTACTCTGTTTCTGACATCTCTCTAGCTCCCTCTCTTACTCTGTTTCCGACCTCTCTAGATCCCTCTTTCTTACTCTCTGTTTCTGACCTCTCTTTAGCTCCCTCTGTCTTATTCTCTCTGTCTTACTCTGTTTCTGATCTCGCTCTAGCTCCCTCTGTCTTACTCTGTTTTTGACCTCTCTCTAGCTCCCTCTGTCTTATTCTCTCTGTCTTACTCTGTTTCTGATCTCGCTCTAGCTCCCTCTGTCTTACTCTGTTTCCGACCTCTCTAGATCCCTCTTTCTTACTCTGTTTCCGACCTCTCTAGCTCCCTCTGTCTTACTCTGTTTCTGACCTCTCTATAGCTCTCTCTGTCTTACTCTGTATCGGACCTTTCTTTAGGTCCCTCTGTCTTACTCTCTCTGTCTTACTCTGTTTCCGACCTCTCTAGTTCCCTCGGCCTTACTTTGTTTCCGACCTCTCTCTTGCTCCCTCTGTCTTACTATGTTTCTGATCTCCCTCTAGCTCCCTCTGTCTTACTCTGTTTCCGACCTCTCTAGTTCCCTCTGTTACTTTTTTCTGACCTCTCTCTAGCTCCCTCTGTCTTACTCTCTCTGTCTTACTCTGTTTCTGACCTCTTTCAAGCTTACTCTGTGTCTGACCTCTCTCTAGCTCCCTCTGTCCTACTCTGTATCTGACCTTTCTTTAGCTCCCTTCTGTCTTACTCTGTTTCTGATCTCTCTCTAGTTCCATCTTACTCTGTTTCTGACGTCTCTACCTCCCTCTGTCTTACTCTGTTTCTGACCTCTCTCTAGCTCCCTCCGTCTTACTCTGTTTCTGATCTCTCTCTAGTTCCATCTTACTCTGTTTCTGACGTCTCTCTAGCTACCTCTGTCTTACTCTGTTTCTGACGTCTCTCTAGTTCCCTCCGTCTTACTCTGTTTCTGATCTCTCTCTAGTTCCATCTTACTCTGTTTCTGACGTCTCTCTAGTTCCCTTCGTCTTACTCTGTTTCTGATCTCTCTCTAGCTCCATCTTACTATGTTTCCGACCTTTCTAGTTCCCTCTGTCTTACTCTGTTTCTGACCTCTCTCAAGCGCCCTCTCTTACTCTGTTTCGGACTCTCTCTAGTTCCATCTGTCTTACTCTGTATCAGACCTTTCTTTAGGTCCCTCTGTCTTACTCTCTCTGTCTTACTCTGTTTCCGACCTCTCTAGTTCCCTCGGCCTTACTCTGTTTCTGACCTCTCTCTAGCTCCCTCTGTCTTACTCTGTTTCTGACATCTCTCTAGCTCCCTCTGTCTTACTCTGTTTCTGACCTCTCTTTAGCTCCCTCTGTCTTATTCTCTCTGTCTTACTCTGTTTCTGATCTCGCTCTAGCTCCCTCTGTCTTACTCTGTTTTTGACCTCTCTCTAGCTCCCTCTGTCTTATTCTCTCTGTCTTACTCTGTTTCTGATCTCGCTCTAGCTCCCTCTGTCTTACTCTGTTTCCGACCTCTCTAGATCCCTCTTTCTTACTCTGTTTCCGACCTCTCTAGCTCCCTCTGTCTTACTCTGTTTCTGACCTCTCTATAGCTCTCTCTGTCTTACTCTGTATCGGACCTTTCTTTAGGTCCCTCTGTCTTACTGTGTCTGACCTCTCTGTAGCTCCCTCTGTCTTACTCTCTCTGTCTTACTCTGTTTCCGACCTCTCTAGTTCCATCTGTCTTACTCTGTTTCTGACATCTCTAGCTCCCTCTGTCTTACTCTGTTTCTGACCTCTCTATAGCTCCCTCTGTCTTACTCTGTTTCTGATCTCTCTCTAGTTCCATCTTACTCTGTTTCTGACATCTCTAGCTCCCTCTGTCTTACTCTGTTTCGGACCTCTAGTTCCCTCTGTCTTACTCTGTTTCTGACCTCTCTCTGTCTTACTCTCTCTGTCTTACTCTCTCTGTCTTACTCTCTCTGTCTTACTCTGTTTCTGACCTCTCTCGAGCTCCCTCTCTTACTCTATATGTCTTACTCTGTTTCTGAACTCTCTCTAGCTCCCTCTGTGTTACTCTGTTTCCGACCTCTCTAGTTCCCTCGGTCTTACTCTGTTTCTGACATCTCTCTAGCTCCCTCTGTCTTACTCTGTTTCTGACCTCTCTCTAGTTCCCTCGGTCTTACTCTGTTTCTGACATCTCTCTAGCTCCCTCTGTCTTACTCTGTTTCTGACATCTCTCTAGCTCCCTCTGTCTTACTCTGTAACTGACCTCTCTCTAGTTCCCTCTCTTACTCTGTTTCTGACCCCTCTCTCAACTTACTCTGTCTGACCTCTCTTGCTCCCTCTGTCTTACTCTGTTTCTGACCTCTCTGTCTTACTCTGTTTCGGACTCTCTCTAATTCCTTCTGTCTTACTCTGTTCTGACCTCTTTCTAGCTCCCTTTGTCTTACTCTGTTTCTGACCTCTCTCTATCTCCCTCTGTCTTACTGTGTCTGACATCTCTAGCTCCCTTTGTCTTACTATGTTTCTGATCTCCCTCTAGCTCCCTCTGTCTTACTCTGTTTCTGACCTCTCTCTAGGTCCCTCTTTTACTCTGTTTCTGACCTCTCTCTAGCTCCCTCTGTCTTACTCTTTCTGATCTCGCTCTAGCTCCCTCTGTCTTACTCTGTTTCTGACCTCTCTAGCGCCATCTGTCTTACTCTGTTTCGGACTCTCTCTAGCTCCCTCTGTCTTACTCTGTTTCTGACCTCTCTCTAGCGCCATCTGTCTTACTCTGTTATTGACCTCTCTCTAGCTCCCTCTCTTACTCTGTTTCTGACCTCTCTAGTTCCTTCTGTCTTACTCTTTCTGTCTTACTCTGTTTCTGACCTCTCTCTAGTTCCCTCTGTCTTACTCTGTTTCTGACCTCTCTCTAGTTCCTTCTGTCTTACTCGTTCTGTCTTACTCTGTTTCTGACCTCTCTCTAGTTCCCTCTGTCTTACTCTGTTATTGACCTCTCTCTAGCTCCCTCTCTTACTCTGTTTCTGACCTCTCTCTAGCTCCCTCTGTCTTACTCTTTCTGTCTTACTCTGTTATTGACCTCTCTCTAGCTCCCTCTCTTACTCTGTTTCTGACCTCTCTCTAGCTCCCTCTGTCTTACTCTGTTTCTCACCTCTCTCTAGTTCCCTTTTGTCTTACTCTCTCTGTCTTACTCTGTTTCTGACTTCTCGCGAGCTCCCCCTGTCTTACTCTGTGTCTGACCTCTCTCTAGTTCCCTCTGTCTTACTCTGTTTCTGACCTCTTTCTAGCTCCCTCTGTCTTACTGTTTCTAACCTCTCTCTAGCTCCCTCTGTCTTACTCTGTATCTGACCTCTCTCTAGTTCCCTCTCTTACTCTGTTTCTGACGCTCTCTCTAGCTCTTGGTCTCTCTCTCTCTCTCTCTAGCTCTTAGTCTCTCTCTCGCTCGCTCTATCTCTCTCCCCCTTCTCTCTTCAGCTCTCTCTCTTTCTCTCAATTCAATTGAATGGGCTTCATTGGCATGTTAACATTGACAAAGCAAGTGAAATAGATAATAAACAAAAGTGAAATAAACAATCCAAAATGAACAGTACACTCTCAAACGTTTCAAAATAATAGAGACATCTTGCCATTGTTACAGTATTGTACCAATGGCAAGAATGCGCTGACGAATACAGTAGCCAAGCCTCAAGCTCCTACAAAATGTTGCAGGTTTCTTTTTCTATTGTTTTTTTTCAGTGTTTTTCTCTAATTGTCTCACTCAGTTTGTTTTCGTGCATTACTTCATACACCCGGGTAGAACTATTGGAATATGAATCGCTGTGTACTCACCGTCCACCCGACCTTCCCGAATTCCCGGAGATGGCGGAACAATGGTCTAGCCTCTTCGGTGAGGCACCGGGTAGCCTGGGAGTCCTACCAGAGAGAAGGAAGCAAAGACGCCGACAGAGAGGCAGACATGGGGGGGTCTTAGTGAGATTGAGACACCCGGCGTTCTGTCCTCCATTACCATACTACTGGCCAATGTTTAATCATTAGTGAATAAACTTGACAAACTCAGAGCGAGGATCTCCATCTAGAGGGACATCAGATTCTGCAACGTACTCTGTTTTTCTGAGACTTGGCTTTCCTCCGACATCAAAACAGATTATATACAATCAATGGGTTTTACAGTTCATCGAGCGGATAGGAAGCAGGCTCTCTGGGAAGAACAACGGCGGCGGGCTTTGCTTTATGACCAATAAGTGGGTTGATGGGGAAACTTACATGAACTTACAAGCTTCTGCATTTCCAACTTGGAATACTTGGTCATCAGATGTCACCCTTTTCACCTTCCGAGAGTTCTCAGAGATTATCGCCACGGCTGTGTATTTCTCGCCCCAAGTTGACACCACAAATGCTCTCATGGATCTTCATTGGATCTATCAACACATTGACTGTCCAACTTTGGGAAATTCCACTCTTGAGCACTGCTAATCACCTTTTCAACATGGGTATAAGGCCCTCTCCTGTCCTCCTTTCGGCAAATTGGACCACAACCATTTTGCTCCTCCTGCAAACAAAGACTCGAGGGAAGTTCCGGTGCCAAAGAAAAGGAAAGTAACTGAACTGAATGATTACCGACCCGTAGCACTCACTTCCGTCATCATGAAGTGCTTTGAGATGCGAGTCAAAGGCCACATCCCCTCCTCCCTCCCCGACACACTCAACCCTCTCCAATTCGCCTACCGCCCGACAGATACACGGACGACGCAATCACCATTGCACTCACCCACCTGCAGAAAAGGAATGCATATGTGAGGATGCTGTTCATCGACTACAGCTCGTCCTTTAATACCATAGTTCCCTCTAAGCTCACCACAAAGCTCACACAGCCCTGGGACTGAAGTCCTCTCTATGCAACTGGGTCCTGGACCTCCTGATGGGCCGCCCCCAGGTGGTGAAGGTAAGCAACACCACTTCCTCCACACTGATCCTCAACATGGGGACCCCACAAGGGTGCGTCCTCAGTCCCCTCCTGTACTCCCTGTATACCCACAACTGCGTGGCCTTACACAGTTCCAACTCCATCAAATTCACTGACGACAACAGTAGTAGGCCTGATTACCAACAACGACGAGACGGCCTACATAGAGGAGGTAGGCACTCTGACGGCATGGTGCCAGGTAAACAATCTCTCCCTCAACGTCAGCAAAACAAAGGAGCTGAATGTGGACTTCAGGAAGAACCAGGCTGGGCACGCCCTCAATATTAGGAAGGTGATCATTTATTATTATTATTATTATTATTATTATTATTATTATTTTGTATTATTGTTTCATCCCCTTCTCTTTGACCTGTTGGAGCTTCAGAATGTCACTGTACCATGCTATTACATCTGCGACCCTGTGCATGTGACTAATAAACTCTGATCTAAACAGTTGAAGTACAATAGAGAAAATAAATGAGTTTTGTTTGTGCTTCACTGGTTGCCCTTTTCTTGTGGCAACAGGCCACAAATCTTGCTGCTGTGATGACACTGTGATATTTCACCTAATAGATACAGTTGAAGTCGGAAGTTTACATACACTTAGGTTGGAGTCAGTAAAACTTGTTTTTCAACCACTCCACAAATTTCTTGTTAACAAACTATTGTTTTGGCAAGTCGGTTAGGACATCTACTTTGTGCATGACACAAGTAATTTTTCCAACAATTGTTTACAGAGATTATTTCACTTATAATTCACTGTATCACAATTCCAGTGGGTCAGAAGTTTACATACACTAAGTTGACTGTGCCTTTAAACAGCTTGGAAAATTCCAGAAAATGATGTCATGGCTTTAGAAGCTTCTGATAGGCTAATTGACATAATTTGAGTCAATTGGAGGTGTACCTGTGGATGTATTTCAAGGCCTACCTTCAAACTCAGTGCCTCTGCTTGACATCATGGGAAAATCAAAAGAAATCAGCCAAGACCTCAGAAAAAAAAATGGTAGACCTCCACAAGTCTGGTTCATCCTTGGGAGCAATTTCCAAACGCCTGAAGGTACCACGTTCATCTGTACAAACAATAGTACGCAAGTATAAACACCATGGGACCACGCAGCCGTCATACCGCTCAGGAAGGAGATGCATTCTGTCTCCTAGAGATGAACGTACTTTGGTGCGAAAAGTGCAAATCAATCCCAGAACAACAGCAAAGGACCTTGTGAAGATGCTGGAGGAAACAGATACAAAAGTATCTATATCCACAGTAAACCGAGTCCTATATCGACGTAACCCGAAAGGCCACTCAGCAAGGAAGAAGCCGCTGCTACAAAACCGCCATAAAAAAGCCAGACTACGGGGACAAAGATCGTACTTTTAGGAGAAATGTCCTCTGGTCTGATGAAACAAAAATAGAACTGTTTGGCCATAATGACCATCGTTATGTTTGGAGGAAAAAGGGGGTAGCTTGCAAGCCGAAGAACACCATCCCAACCGTGAAGCACGGGGGTGGCAGCATCATGCTGTGGGGGTGCTTTGCTGCAGGAGGGACTGGTTCACTTCACAAAATAGATGGCATCATGAGGAAGGAAAATTATGTGGATATATTGAAGCAACATCTCAAGACATCAGTCAGGAAGTTAAAGCTTGGTCACAAATGGGTCTTCCAAATGGACAATGACCCCAACCATACTTCCAAAGTTGTGGCAAAATGGCTTAAGGACAACAAAGTCAAGGTATTGGAGTGGCCATCACAAAGCCCTGACCTCAATCCTATAGAACATTTGTGGGCAGAACTGAAAAAGCGTGTGTGAGCAAGGAGGCCTACAAACCTGACTCAGTTACACCAGCTCTGTCAGGAGGAATGGGCTACCCGAAACGTTTGACCCAAGTTAAACAATTTAAAGGCAATGCTACCTAATACTAATTGAGTGTATGTAAACTTCTGACCCACTGGGAATGTGATGGGGAAAAAAATAAAAGCTGAAATAAATCATTCTCTATACTATTATTCTGACATTTCACATTCTTAAAATAAAGTGGTGATCCTAACTGACCTAAGACAGGGAATTTTTACTAGGATTAAATGTCAGGAATTGTGAATAACTGAGTTTAAATGTATTTGGAAAAGGTGTATGTAAACTTCCGACTTCAACTGTATGTGAGTTTTAAAAAATGTGATTTGTTTTCAAGTTCTTTGTGGGTCTCTCTCTCTCTTCAGCTCTTTCTAGCTCTCTCTCTCTCACTCTCTCTCCTTCCTACGCTAGCTCTGCCCTTGCTGCAGTCCATGGGCCGCCACTTCCTCTCCCTGGCTGTCAACAGTGAGAGGCCATTTAGAGGGCAGCAGCTTAAGTGGAAGGCTCAGGCCAATAGTCCCTGTAGAGAAACAACAGTCCTTGGCTGTTCAAAAGTAGTGCACTATACAGGAAACAGGGTGTCATTTGGGACGCAGACCCAGAAGTCATCTCATATCTCATTGAAGTAATAGTAGAGTTGTTCGGAGGAGTACTGTGTCCCTGTGTCTCATTCACAATTCATTTGTAATGAGATGAAGGGATTCTAGAGAATGGAGGTATGAATTAACGTTTGGATCAATGCAGTTTATGTGTGGGAGGAAATCCTACTGTCAAGCTCAAGGGGGTGCAAGAGATGGAATACATCCTAAATGGCACCTTATTCCCCATATAGTGCACTACCTTTGAACAGAACCCTATGGGCCCTGGTCAGAAGTAGTGCTCTATAAAGGGAATGGGATGTAATTTGGTACACAACCATGTTGTTATCTTGGATTCTCCAC
This sequence comes from Coregonus lavaretus, assembly GCF_964263955.1. Classification (NCBI taxonomy): domain Eukaryota; kingdom Metazoa; phylum Chordata; class Actinopteri; order Salmoniformes; family Salmonidae; genus Coregonus; species Coregonus lavaretus. Next base: position 49,686,797 of record NC_139995.1, read on the forward strand.
TAGGCTGTGAAATGATTGATGCCACATTGACCGCTCCACTTTGACCACACCAGTGAGAGGCGAAGGTATTCATGAGAGTGACTATTCATGGCAATGGAAGTGATTGATTCCAAGATGTTGTCTCAGTTTTTTGTTAAGCAATAAATAAACAGCTGTTTTTCAATTTGGGTTCTTCTAGTGTGTTCAAATCAAATCAAATTTTATTGGTCACATGCGCCGAATACAACAGGTGCAGACATTAGTGAAATGCTTACTTACAGCCCTTAACCAACAGTGCATTTATTTTTAACAAAGAAAGTAAAAATAAAACAACAACAAAAAAAGTGTTGAGAAAAAAAGAGCAGAAGTAAAATAAAATAACAGTAGGGAGGCTATATATACAGGGGGGTACCGGTGCAGAGTCAATGTGCGGGGGCACCGGCTAGTTGAGGTAGTTGAAGTAATATGTACATGTGGGTAGAGTTAAAGTGACTATGCATAAATAATTAATAGAGTAGCAGCAGCGTAAAAAGGATGGGGTGGGGGGGCAGTGCAAATAGTCCGGGTAGCCATGATTAGCTGTTCAGGAGTCTTATGGCTTGGGGGTAGAAGCTGTTGAGAAGTCCTTTGGACCTAGACTTGGCACTCCGGTACCGCTTGCCTTGCGGTAGCAGAGAGAACAGTCAATGACTAGGGTGGCTGGAGTCTTTGACAATTTTGAGGGCCTTCCTCTGACACCGCCTGGTATAGAGGTCCTGGATGGCAGGAAGCTTGGCCCCAGTGATGTACTGGGCCGTACACACTACCCTCTGTAGTGCCTTGCGGTCGGAGGCCAAGCAGTTGCCATACCAGGCGGTGATGCAACCAGTCAGGATGCTCTCGATGGTGCAGCTGTAGAATTTTTTGAGGATCTGAGGACCCATGCCAAATCTTTTCAGTCTCCTGAGGGGGAATAGGCTTTGTCGTGCCTCTTCACGACTGTCTTGGTGTGTTTGGACCATGATAGTTCGTTGGTGATGTGGACACCAAGGAACTTGAAGCTATCAACCTGTTCCACTACAGCCCCGTCAATGAGAATGGGGGCGTGCTCAGTCCTCTTTTTTTCATGTAGTCCACAATCATCTCCTTTGTCTTGGCACCACACGGCCAGGTCTCTGACCTCCTCCCTATAGGCTCAGAGACCCAACCAACCACATACTGCAAGTCTATCAGGCAGAAATTATACATTCTTTGTTGGGATTACGAATGCATCTTGGAATATTGTTTTTGTTGGTGGAATCCGGCCCAACTCTTCTGTGGGAATCAAATCCTACAGTGTGTGTCTTTAACGCTGTTCTCAAACTGGGTTGGTGTCAGTCTAGTCTCCAACAGACCCAGTGCCCACCTATTAAAGAGCTGTAGATATACCTGAGCTAACCCAGAGCAGCTCGCCAATCAAATAGAAAATGTGTGACACGAAGTGACCGTGACACATTTTATATAGATGACAGTAAGGCTACTTTATCTTTTGTAGCTATTTGGCCTAGATTCAAGCCAAGATCCCAGGCAGTCGCTGTAAGTGTGTCACTTTCTGTGCATCTCTGCAATGTAACGTTCAAGAGCCCAATTAGTGATCTCCCGAGTGGCGCAGTGGTCTAAGGCACTGCATCGCAGTGCTAGCTGTGCCACTAGAGATCCTGGTTAGAATCCAGGCTCTGTCGTAGCCGGCCGTGACCGGGAGTCCCATGGGGCGGCGCACAATTGGCCCAGCGTCGGCAGGGATGTAGCTCAGTTGGTAGAGCACATCAACATCCTGACCAAGATTCCAACAGATTTGTAGTGAATTCCCAGCAATAAATAAAAACAGAAGTCTCAACAGCCAAATATTGCAGGATATCCACGGATATGCAGTAACAACAACCACCAGTATTTCAGTTCTCAAACGTCCACATCTTATGTGCCTTGTCTATAAATCAGTTGGGACTGGGAGCATAACAGAGTTAAAGACAGGCTCCATTCCCTTATCTGTCCAGCATTGGATCCAGTGAGATTTGCTCTTTCATTGGCATAAACATACACGTTGTTCTCCCAAGGGAAATCCCAGAAGGCTTTGTATTGTAAACAGAGCAGGTAGACTCCTATTACAGTTAGACTACATGTCATACAGTAGTACTACGACCTGTTTGTGAGTTGGCAGTAGTTGTGTAAGCAAAGCCACTGTATAAACATACACTGAGTACACAAAACATTAAGGACACTGAGTTCACAACATTAAGGACACCTGCTCTTTCCATGACATAGACTGACCAGGTGAATCCAGGTGAAAGCTATTATCCCTTATCGATGTCACTTGTTAAATCCACTCCAATCAGTGTAGATGAAGGGAAGGAGACATGTTAAATAAGGTTTTGTAAGCCTTGAGACAATAGAGACATGGATTGTGTATGTGTGACATTCAAAGATTTAAGTGCCTTTTGAACGGGGTATGGTAGTATACTGAACAAAAATATAAACACAACATGTAATTGTTAATGAGCTGAAATAAAAGATCCCAGAAAATGTCCATATGCACAAAATATTTGTTTAAATTTCTGTTAGTGAGCATTTTTCCTTTGCCAACATAATCCATCCACTTGACAGGTGTGGCATATCAAGAAGCTGTAATGTGTAATGATCATTACACAGGGGCACCTTGTGCTAGGGACAATGAAATGGCACTCTAAAATAGGGCTGGGCGATATAGCCAAAATATCATATCACCAATAATAAGAAGAGACTTGCTTGGGCCAAGAAACACGAGCAATGGACATTAGACCGGTGGAAATCTGTCCTTTGGTCTGATGAGTCCAAATGTTAGATTTTTGGTTCCAACCGCCGTGTCTTTGTGAGATGCATGTTAGGTGAACGGATAATCTCTGCATGTGTGGTTCCCAACGTAAAGCATGGAGGAGGAGGGGTGGGTGTGCTTTTCTGGGGACACTGTCTGTGATTTATTTAGAATTCAAGGCACACTTAACCAGCATGGCTACCACAGCATTCTGCAGCGATACGCCATCTCATCTGGTTTGCACTTAGTGGGACTATAATTTGTTTTTCAACAGGACAATGACCCAAAACACACCTCCAGGCTGTGTTAGGGCTATTTGACCAAGGAGAGTGATGGAATGCTGCATCAATGACCTGGCCTCCACAATCACCCGACCTCAACCCAATTGAGATGGTTTGGGATGAGTTGGACCGCGGAGTGAAGGAAAAGCAGACAACAAGTGCTCAGTATATGTGGGAACTCCTTCAAGACTGTTGGAAAAACATTCCTCATGAAGCTGGTTGAGAGAATGCCAAGAGTGTGCAGAGCTGTCATCAAGGTTGCTACTTTGAAGAATCTCAAATATAACATATATTTAGATTTAACACTTTTTTGATTACTACATGATTCCATATGTGTTATTTCATAGTTTTGATGTATTCACTATTATTCTACAATGTAGAAAATAGTACAAATAAAGAAAAACCCTTGAATGAGTAGGTGTGTCCAAACTTTTGACTGGTGCTGTACATTCTAAGTAATTTGAATGGGTCTTTTTCCATTCTGATTGTTTTATACTGTTAAATTCAACTTCAACACAAAATAATTTTTGGCATTTTCATCCATTTCTGCATTTCCTGCACTAATTTGAGATGATTTCCACACTGCCATGTAGGGCTGCACAATATGGGCAAACAATCTAGGCCTTATTTTTTACCAAATGTTGCAATTGCGATTTGACTTGCGATTGAGAGCAAAACACTTGGGTGAACTGTTGGAATTATGGAAATAGAATGATGTGTTGTTTGACATGACAAATGCGCTCCTTAAGTGATAGGGGGCGGGGCTAGGTCTGTGTGGAAAGAGATCACTCAAGTAGCAAAGTAGATTATAAAAATGGACGTTACACACGGCGTATCACATTTTAACAAACCAAACATTCAAATACCATTATAGAAGGTCAAGTAAAAACCCAAATTGGTCCATGCATCAATACCGGTATATTGTAAAATACGGTATACCGCCCAGCCCTACTCTAAAATGTGCAGTTTTGTCACACAACACAATGCCAAAGATGTCTCAAGTTGAGGGTGCATTCAATTGGCATGCTGACTACAGGAATGTCCACCAGAGCTGTTGCCTGACTGCAGTTCAGCGTAGTATGAAAAATGTATGCACTCACTTAACTGTAAGTCGCTCTGGATAATAACGTCTGCTAAATGACTAAAATGTAAATGTAAAAATGTAACCGACTTCAGAGGGCAAATGCTCACCTTCGATGACCACTGGCACGCTGGAGCAGGGTGCTCTTCTCGGATCAATCCCGGTTTCAACTGTACCGTGTATGGTGTTGTGTGGGCGAGCGGTTTGCTGATGGCCCATTGTCGTGCCATTCATCCGCCGCCATCACCTCATGTTTCAGGATGATAATGCATGGCCACATGTTGCAAGGATCTGTACACAATTCCTGGAAGCTGAAAATGTCCCAGTTCTTCCATGGCCTGCATACTCACCAGACATGTCACCCATGGAGCATGTTTGGGATACTGTGGATCAATGTGTACGACAGCATATACCAGATCCCACCAATATCCAGCAACTTCACACAGCCATTGAAGAGGAGTGGGACAACATTCCACAGGCCACAATCAACAGCTTGTTCAACTCTATGCGAAGGAGATGTGTCGTGCTCCATGAGGCAAATGGTGGTCACACCAGATACTGACTGGTTTTCTGATCCACGCCCCTATCTTTTGTTTAAGGTATCTGTGACCAACAGGTGCAAATCTGTATTACCAGTCATATGAAATCCATAGATTAGGGCCTAATTAATTTATTTCAATTGACTGATTTCCTTATAAAATCTTTGAAATTGTTGCATGTTGCATTTATATTTTTGTTCAGTGTAGGTGCCAGGCGCACTGGTTTATGTCAGCACTGGTTTATGTCAAGCACTGCAACGCTGCTGGGTTTTTCCACACTCAACAGTTTCCTGTGTGTATCAAGAATGGTCCACCACCCAAAGGACATCCAGCAAACATGGCACAACTGTGGGAAGCATTGGAGTCAACATGGTCCAGCATCCCTGTGGAACGTTTTCGACACCTTGTAGAGTCCATTCCTCAACAAATTGAGGCTGTTCTGAGGGCAATATGGTGTGCAACTCAATATTAGGAATTTGTTCCTAATGTTTGGTATACTCTGTGTATATTACCAACTTTGATTGATACTGGCCCCATGTCTGGCCAGACCATACATCATATGCATATTCATTAATCTATACTGGGAAAGTTATGATGGGGGCACCGGTTTGTCTTAATGTTATTCACCGTTTCGTGTCGGCCTCTCGAATGGCAGTGTATTCGCGCTAATAGTGCACTCATTCATTATTTAGAGCTGCTCTGTTTGCTACTGTGAGTTTAGTGTAATGGGTTGTCAAGGCTGAATGGAATCGCAATTGATGAACTTTCTCTGAGAGTAGAATGATATTTAAGAAGTAATATTTAAGAAGCTTGGTAAACCTCATCTGCACAAAACTGTATTTTCATTCTGTCATCCTGTTTGCATTGGGAATGTCCTGTTTTGGAGGTTAAATATATTTTAAACAGAGCCTTCATGTGGACTACACATAATCCATCGGTAATATCATTTTTGTAACTAGATAATAAAGGCCTAAGTCTTTAAACTATTTTGTTATAGGCCTAGGTCTATACAGTAGGCTATACTTGACTATATTACTGTGTACTTTTCTATGATATGCTTTGATTGTTGTTGTTTCATAACATCCATGGAAATTATCATATTGTAGGCTAAATACTGTCCTTATCTATATTTGGCCACAGATAAGCCATATTATAAAGGTGCCAAATAGACCTAGGCTAATGCTCTTTAAACATATTTATGTTTAATGAAGGATAAATAGGCTTTGATCCCACTATTTGCCGATTAGTCACCTGCCCTAAAATGGCCTCCCGGTGGCCTTGTGCACCCAGCGTGTTGTTGTTCTCTGTGACCGTTGACCCTTTGTGTGTACTTTACCTCTGCCCTCGTGGAAGGTGAGGGCTATGTGGGAGTTGAGCTTGGGTGTGGGGGCAAACAACAGATGATGAGTGTCACAATATCTGTACGGTAAAACAATCTGGGTAAAATAGAAGATGGAACTGTTCCACCCTAAGGCCCAGTCCTGTCACCACCGTAACACAACTTTAGATTTTATAGTGTCACATCCAATAGACATGGCCATACTAGTGCCCCAGAGAAAATCCAGCACCAACATTTCATGTCGTAAAGAGTGGTGTTAATTGTTGTGTGCAGCTGTCAAGACCGTCACAGTGTTTATTCAAACTGTCACCCCTGTTTGGTGGTGTTCAGGGCCTAAAATTAACACTCGCCAAATGCGGGTAGATTTTGGCATTGGCGGTTAAAAATTCCTAATTCACCATCCACGTTGGCGGGTGGTCACACTCAGGGCTCTACAGTGTGAGCATTTCATAAATATAGTGAACAGTCAAGTATGGCCACGTGTGAGTTAAATGCTGCAGTAGCTGTTTTCGAAGTATTTCTGCCGTTTTGCTTAATATCTGCTAATGTACAAAGAAATAAGAATCCTAACGTTATAGCTATCCCACCTTGCGCAGCAACACTGCCTGTCTGGGGGGCTGTGTGCACTGTGAGTGCTGAAAGATGAACGGTGCAAAGTACAGAGAGATCCTTGATGAAAACCTGCTCCAGAGCGCTCAGGACCTCAGAATGGGGTGAAGGTTCACCTTCCAACAGGACAACGACCCTAAGCACACAGCCAAGACAACGTAGGAGTGGCTTTGGGACAAGTCTCTGAATATCCTTGAGTGGCCCAGCCAGAGCCCGGACTTGAACCCGATCAAACATCTCTGGAGAGACCTGAAAATAGTTGTGCAGCAACGCTCCCCATCCAACCTGACAGAGCTTGAGAGGATCTGCAGAGAAACTCCCCAAATACAGGTGTGCCAAGCTTGTTGTGTCATACCCAAGAAGACTCAGGGCTGTAATCGCTGCCAAAGGTGCTTCAACAAAGTAAATGTGACATTTCCGTTTTTTTGCAAAGAAATGTAAAAACCTGTTTTTGCTTTGTCATTTTAAAAATGTAACCTTTATTTAACTAGGCAAGTCAGTTAAGAACAAATTCTTATTTGTAATGATGGCCTACCCCGGCCTAACCCGGACGATGCTGGGCCAATTGTGTGCTGCCCTATGGGACTCCCAATCACAGCCTGGAATCGAACCAGGGCCTGTAGTGACACCTCTAGCACTGAGATGCAGTGCTTAGGCACATGACAGCCCGCTTGGAGTTTGCCAAAGGTATTGTGTGTAGATTGATGAGATTTTTTTTCCATTCTAGAATAAGGCTGTAATGTAACAAAATGTCAAATAAATCAAGGGGTCTGAATACTTTTCGAATGCACTGTATCGTCATACCGTCCTTCTCTCACCCCGGGATCTACGGTATTACCAGCTTAGTACAAAAGGGGGTGCCAAAAATGCAATGAGCACAAACGAAAATAAACAAATAGCAAAGTCAAGCAATACAGCTCATAAAGTTATACATATATAGGTAGGAGCTACCGAATGTCATTTTTGACTAAACTGTTCTGGGGAACTACGGTAAGCTTCATAATGTAAAAAAATGTGACCGGTGGAATGAAGAACGCAATCTGCTTTATCTTCTAACATATTGCATAAGTTGACTCCAGGTATTTACTTAAAAAGTAGCTACAAATATTAAAATGTATGTAATAACTTCAAATAAATAGTTTCAACGTTATTGAAAAACCATCCTGTGGCTATTTCCAAATACCCCGGTATACAGTATATATTGTATACCGCACCAGACATGCCACCAGGGGTCTTTTCACAGTCCCCAGGTCCAGAACAAATTCAAGGAAACGTACAGTATTATACAGAGCCATGAGTGCATGGATCTCCCTTTTCATCGTATATAGTGCAAATGAACAGCAAACCTGGTTTAAAAAAACTAATAAAGCAGCACCTCACGGCACAACGCCTCTCCCCTATGTGACCTACTTGTTGTGTGTATGTACTGACATGTATGTGTAACTGATAGACGTACACACATGCACACTACATGGTAATGTTTTTAAGTGTATGTAAATTGTAAAGTATTTTGTCTGTAATGTCTTTTTTTGTTATGTGTCGGAACTATCTGTTGCCATTGGCGTCGGCTAATGGGGATCCTAATTAATCTAATAAAAAATCAAATATTCAATGGATGTTTCTCAAATATCTTTAAGATGCAATGTCCTATCCAGCTTTAATGAAATGTCCTTATCAAACACATATTATCACATTTTACATTTGTATGTATGAAGCATCTCAGGTCCCACCTGTCCATGTAATCTTATTGATTGTGAACTAAAAGGCAAAACTGATCCGTAACCAGCACTCCTACTCTGTCATGCTTGATACATATAGCCCAATATGTGTTTTTGAAGGGGTTTAGCACCCAGGTTTTCAGACACCTCTGGCATATTCACTTTGCAGCAAGTGGTGATGGAGAGCGCTGTCAAAACAGCTTACATTATTCAGCTTGCCTCTTTACCTCATTGCTCATGATATGTAAGTTTGTTTCTATTCATATTGGTACAGTATTGAGATTGTCAGCCTCCTTTGTCTCCCCTCTATCCCTCCTCCATCCATCCCTCCATCTCTTTCTCTGCTTTCTTTTCACTCGGTGGTGGTGGAGGAGGAAATGATACCCATGCGGTGGGGATGCTACTCTTGCGGTGACATGCTTTTTTCCCCTCATGAAGACTCTTAAGTGAAATAGATACTCTGCGCACTATGTAATCAAATGTAACCCTTGTAATGTAATCCATTGGGTAATATTCTAAGCCCCCAGGCAGACAAAGACACTGGAGTTCACCTCTCCACTGTGTCAATCGAAGACTCCACGATAATGGCATTATAGATACAGGCTGTTTTACTGACAAAATGTCAACCCAGTCTACATAAAGTGGCCTCTTACCCTGTTTTTAGTCTTCATTTGGAGGATGAAGATTTGACCTTTGAAAAATGTTTGCGTCATGTCCATCTACACACATCATAGTAAAGCTGGAAATGACATTTGTTCAAAAATGTGAGTGGAGGTTCAAGGTACTGAGGGTTAGGCCATCATGTTTCCAAATGTGGATTTGGGTTTCTGGCAAAGGTGACTGTGGGATATTGGCAACTGGTGGTCTGTGACACTGTTCTGCGTTTACCATAAGATTCTGGGCAAGAAATAAGACTTATTACGTCAAACAATTTGCAACTGGAAATGTACTTCCTTCTCTGACACACAAAAACACACAATTTAGTCCCATTCAAAATCCTATTTTCCCTAACCTTAAACCTAACCCTAACCCGTACCCTTACCCTAACCTTAACCTTAACCCGAAAACCTAACCCTAAAACTAACCCTAGCTCCTAAACCTAATTCTAACCCTAACACTAATTCTAACCTTAACCCTAAACCCCCTAGAAATAGCATTTGACCTTGGTAAAATGTTTGTTTGTTTACTATTCTTTTGGGGACTTCTGGTCCCCACAAGTATAGTTAAACACATCCACACACACACACACCAGTGGCGTAGCCAGAAATATGGGTAAAGCAGCTAACTTCCTGCAATTTTACACATTTTGCCATGGGGCAAAGACAAAAATGTGCAGTGTTATAGCTAATCTCATGCTATTCTACACATTCTGCCCTGAGGCTGAGAGAAAATGTTGCTGTTTTAAAGCTAATTAAAGCTAAAAATATAGGGGTGTTGACTGATAAAATCACTGGATAATTAACAAATGAACAAATGAAATAGGCAGTGGCATGATGCATATAGCCATAGAAGCAGAGTGACATATGCCTCAATGCAGTCATATTCGTGACTTATTAGGGGTGTGGCTTTCAGTTAGTTATTTTTGGCAACCCATCTCGTGAGAGTGAATGTCATTCCAGTTCACCTGTTCTGTTATATTTCATCAAATCTGACTAACCCAGTGCACTGCTTGCTATGAATTCTATCTGATGGTGTTTGCATATTTAGGTAAAAAAAATACAAATAATGTCCCATTTGGAACACTGACAAATAAAGAGCATAAAAAAATATACAGTCTATTTTGTTTATTAGGTACGCCCATCTATTCTTCAGGGCATGGAAATGTTGCTCATTTGGTATCAAGGGACCTAATGTGTGCCAGGAACACATTCCCCACACCATTACACCACCACCACCAGCCTGTACCGTTGACACCAGGCAGGATCCTGACTCTGACATCCGCATGACGCAACAGGAGCCGGGATTCGTCAGGAAATGTTTTTCCACTCCTCAATTGTCCGGTGTTGGTGATCGCGTTCCCAGTGGAGCCGCTTCTTCTTGTTTTTCGCTGATAGGAGTGGAACCCAGTGTGGTCGTCTGCTGCAATAGCCCATCCGTGACAAGGGCCGATGAGTTGTGTGTCCCGAAATGCCGGTCTGCACACCACTCTTGTACTGCGCCGTTATTTGCCAGTTGGTTTCCTGCCTGTTAGCTTGAACGATTCTTGCCATTCTCCTTTGACTGCTCATCAATTAGCTATTTTCGCCCACAGGACTGCCGCTGACTGAATATTTTTTGTTTGTCGCACCATTCTCTGTAAACCATTCCATGCGAGAAATTGCCAAGAAACTGAAGATCTCGTACAACGATGTGTATTACTCCCTTCACAGAACAGCGCAAACTGTCTCTAACCAGAATAGAAAGAGGAGTGGGAGGCCCTGGTGCACAACTGAGCAAGAGGACAAATAGATTAGAGTGTCTAGTTTGAGAAACAGACGCATCACAGGTCCTCAACTGGCAGCTTCATTAAATAGTACCCGCAAAACACCAGTCTCAACATCAACAGTGAAGAGGCGACTCCGGGATGCTGACCTTCTAGGCAGAGTTGCAAAGAAAAAGCCATATCTCAGACTGCCCATCTTAATATTTTATTTTTATTGGCCAGTCTGGGATATGGCTTTTTCTTCTTAATGCGTTTGAGCCAATCAGTTGTGTTGTGACAAGGAAGGAGGGGTATACAGAAGATAGCCCTATTTGGTAAAAGACCAAGTCCATATTATGGCAAGAACAGCTCAAACAAATAAGCAAAGAGGAACGACAGTCCATCATTACTTTAAGATAGGAAGGTCAGTCAGTACGGAACATTTAAAGAAGTTTCTTCAAGTGCAGTCGCAAAAAACATCATGCTCTATGATGAAACTGGCTCTCATGAGGACCGCCATAGGAATGGAAGACCCAGATTTACCTCTGCTGCAGAGGATAAGTTCATTAGAGTTACCAGCCTCAGAAATTGCAGCCCAAATAAATGCTTCACAGAGTTCAAATAACTGACACATCTCAACATCAACTGTTCAGAGGGGACTGTGTGAATCAGGCCTTCATGGTCGAATTGTTGCAAAGAAACCACTACTAAAGGACACCAATAACAAGAAGAGACCTGCTTGGGCCAAGAAACACGACCAATGGACATTAGACCGGTGGAAATGTGTCCTTTGGTCTGGAGTCCAAATTTGAGATTTTTGGTTCCAACCGCTGTGTCTTTGTGAGACGCGGTCTGGGTGAACGGATGATCTCCGGATGTGTGGTTCCCACCGTAAAGCATGGAGGAGGAAGTGTGATGGTGTGGGGGTGCTTTGCTGGTGACGCCGTCTGTGATTTATTTAGAATTCAAGGCACACTTAACCAGCATGGCTACCACAGCATTCTGCAGCGATACGCCATCCCATCTGGTTTGGGCTTAGTGGGACTATAATTTAAGTGCTCAGCATACAGTGAGGGGGAAAAAAGTATTTGATCCCCTGCTGATTTTGTACGTTTGCCCACTGACAAAGAAATGATCAGTCTATTTTAATGGTAGGTGTATTTGAACAGTGAGAGACAAAATAACAACAAAAAAATCCAGAAAAACGTATGTCAAAAATGTTATAAATTGATTTGCATTTTAATGAGGGAAATAAGTATTTGACCCCCTCTCAATCAGAAAGATTTCTGGCTCCCAGGTGTCTTTTATACAGGTAACGAGCTGAGATTAAGAGCACACTCTTAAAGGGAGTGCTCCTAATCTCAGTTTGTGACCTGTATAAAAGACACCTGTCCACAGAAGCAATCAATCAATCAGATTCCAAACTCTCCACCATGGCCAAGACCAAAGAGCTCTCCAAGGATGTCAGGGACAAGATTGTAGACCTACACAAGGCTGGAATGGGCTACAAGACCATCGCCAAGCAGCTTGGTGAGAAGGTGACAACAGTTGGTTTGATTATTCGCAAATGGAAGAAACACAAAATAACTGTCAATCTACCTTGGCCTGGGGCTCCATGCAAGATCTCACCTCGTGGAGTTGCAATGATCATGAGAACGGTGAGGAATCAGCCCAGAACTACACGGGAGGATCTTGTCAATGATCTCAAGGCAGCTGGGACCATAGACACCAAGAAAACAATTGGTAACACACTATGCCGTGAAGAACTGAAATCCTGCAGCGCCCGCAAGGTCCCCCTGCTCAAGAAAGCACATATACAGGCCCGTCTGAAGTTTGCCAATGAACATCTGAATGATTCAGAGGAGAACTGGGTGAAAGTGTTGTGGTCAGATGAGACCAAAATGGAGCTCTTTGGCATCAACTCAACTCGCCGTGTTTGGAGGAGGAGGAATGCTGCCTATGACCCCAAGAACACCATCCCCACCGTCAAACATGGAGGTGGAAACATTATGCTAAGGGGGTGTTTTTCTGCTAAGGGGACAGTACAACTTCACTGCATCAATGGGACGATGGACGGGGCCATGTACCGTCAAATCTTGGGTGAGAACCTCCTTCCCTCAGCCAGGGCATTGAAAATGGGTCGTGGATGGGTATTCCAGCATGACAATGACCCAAAACACATGGCCAAGGCAACAAAGGAGTGGCTCAAGAAGAAGCCCATTAAGGTCCCGGAGTGGCCTAGCCAGTCTCCAGACCTTAATCCCATAGAAAATCTGTGGAGGGAGCTGAAGGTTCGAGTTGCCAAATGTCAGCCTCGAAACCTTAATGACTTGTAGAAGATCTGCAAAGAGGAGTGGGACAAAATCCCTCGTGAGATGTGTGCAAACCTGGTGGCCAACTACAAGAAATGTCTGACCTCTGTGATTGCCAACAAGGGTTTTGCCACCAAGTACTAAGTCATGTTTTGCAGAGGGGTCAAATACTTATTTCCCTCATTAAAATGCAAATCAATTTATAACATTTTTGACATGCGTTTTTCTGGATTTTGTTGTTGTTATTCTGTCTCTCACTGTTCAAATAAACCTACCATTAAAATTATAGACTGATCATGTCTTTGTCAGTGGGCAAACGTACAAAATCAGCAGGGGATCAAATACTTTTTTCCCGCACTGTACATATATGGACAAGCAATGACAGAGCGGCATGGACTAAGATACAGTAGAATATTATACTTGTTCTCCCCACTGTATATATGTATGTGTGTGTGTGTGTGTTTTGCTCAATCTGATTGGGTGGGCCTGGCTCCCGTGCCTACGCCCCTGACACACACACACACACACAAACTTTGATGTTCTTGTCTGTGAGATGTAGCCTATTTCACATTGGTGTCAGTCGTGGTCAAACGTTTTGAGAATGACACAAGTATTGGTCTTCACAAAGTTCGCTGCTTCAGTGTTATGAGATATTTTTGTCAGATGTTACTATGGTATACTGAAGTATAATTACAAGCATTCCATAAGTGTCAACGGCTTTTATTGACAGTTACATTAAGTTTATGCAAAGAGTCAATATTTGCAGTGTTGACCCTTCTTTTTCAAGACCTCTGCAATCCGCCCTGGCATGTTGTCAATTAACTTCTGGGCCACATCCTGACTGATGGCAGCCCATTCTTGTATAAACAATGCTTGGAGTTTGTCAGAATTTGTGGGTTTTTGTTTGTCCACCCGCCTCTTGAGGATCGACCACAAGTTTTCAATGGGATTAAGGTCTGGGGAGTTTCCTGGCCATGGAGCCAAAATTTCGATGTTTTGTTCCCCGAGCCACTTAGTTATCACTTTTTTCTTATGGCAAGGTACTCCATCATGCTGGAAAAGGCATTGGTCATCACCAAACTGTTCTTGGATGGTTGGGAGAAGTTGCTCTCGGAGGATGTGTTGGTACCATTCTTTATTCATGGCTGTGTTCTTAGGCAAAATTGTGGCTGAAAAGCAACCCCACACATGAATGGTCTCAGGATGCTTTACTGTTGGCATGACACAGGACTGATGGTAGCGCTCACCTTGTCTTCTCCGGACAAGGTGTTTTCCGGATGCCCCAAACAATCGGAAAGGGGATTCATCAGAGAAAATGACTTTACCCTAGTCCTCAGCAGTCCAATCCCTGTAATTTTTGCAGAATATCAGTCTGTCCCTGATGTTTTTCCTGGAGAGAAGTGGCTTCTTTGCTGCCCTTCTTGACACCAGGCCATCCTCCAAAAGTCTTCGCCTCACTGTGCGTGCAGATGCACTCACACCTGCCTGCTGCCATTCCTGAGCAAGCTCTGCACTGGTGGTGCCCCGATCCCGCAGCTGAATCAACAGTAGGAGACGTCCTGGCACTTGCTGGACTTTCTTGGGCGCCCTGACGCCGCCTTCACAACAATTGAACCTCTTCGTGATGAACCGATAAATGGTTGATTTAGGTGCAATCTTACCAGCAGCAATATTCTTGCCTGTGAAGCCCTTTTTGTGCAAAGCAATGATGACGGCACGTGTTTCCTTGCAGGTAACCATGGTTAACAGAGGAAGAACAATGATTTCAAGCACCACCCTCCCTTTAAAGCTTCCTGTCTGTTATTCTAACTCAATCAGCATGACAGAGTGATCTCCAGCCTTGTCCTCGTCAACACTCTCACCTGTGTTAACGAGAGAATCACTGACATGATGGCAGCTGGTCCTTTTGTGGCAGGGCTGAAATGCAGTGGAAATGTTTTTTGGGGATTAAGTTAATTTTCATGGCAAAGAGGGACTTTGCAATTAATTGCGATTCATCTGATCACTCTTCATGACATTCTTGAGTATATGCAAATTGCCATCATCAAAACTGAGGCAGCAGACTTTGAAAATTAGTATTTGTGTCATTCTCAAAACGTTTTTGACCACGACTGTACACATTCAACAGTATACATACAGGACCCACAATGCAGCCATCGGAGGTCATAGGACAGATCACATACTGACTAATCCATCGGAGGTCATAGGACAGATCACATACTGACTAATCCATCGGAGGTCATAGGACAGATCACATACTGACTAATCCATCGGAGGTCATAGGACAGATCACATACTGACTAATCCATCGGAGGTCATAGGACAGATCACATACTGACTAATCCATCGGAGGTCATAGGACAGATCACATACTGACTAATCCATCGGAGGTCATAGGACAGATCACATACTGACTAATCCATCGGAGGTCATAGGACAGATCACATACTGACTAATCCATCGGAGGTCATAGGACAGATCACATACTGACTAATCCATCGGAGGTCATAGGACAGATCACATACTGACTAATCCCAAGGTGTACCTTGCAGGTCAATGGTCGCTAATGTTCCTTTTTCCCTCTTTCCTTTTCTGTCTCTTCTTCCTTCTCTCTCTCTCTTTCTCTGTAGTGATGGAGACTACGGCTGTGAGTACCTCCACTCTGACCAATGATGAGTTTGACAGGAATGCACCGCGGATCTGCGGTGTGTGCGGAGACAAAGCCACCGGATTCCACTTCAACGCCATGACCTGCGAGGGCTGCAAGGGTTTCTTCAGGTACGGACACACACACACACACACACACACACACACACACACACACACAGGCTTGATTAGCAACAATGACGAGACCGCCTACTGGGAGGAGGTGAGGGCTCTGGGAGTGTGGTGCCAGGAAAATAACCTCTCACTCAACGTCAACAAAACAAAGGAGATGATCGTGGACTTCAGGAAACAGCAGAGGGTAACACCCCCCTATCCACATCGACGGGACCGCAGTGGAGAAGGTGGAAAGCTTCAAGTTCCTTGGCGTACACATCACCGACAAACTGAAAAATGTCCACCCACGTAGACAGTGTGGTGAAGAAGGTGCAACAGAGCCTCTTCAACCTCCAGGAGGCTGAAGAAATTTGGCTTGGCACCTAAAACCCTCACAAACATTTAGAGATGCACAATTGAGAGCGTCCTGTCGGGCTGTATCACCACCAGGTACGGCAACTGCACCGCCCGCAACCGCAGGGCTCTCTAGAGGGTGGTGCGGTCTGCCGAACGCATTATCGGGGACAAACTACCCGCCCTCCAAGACACATACAGCACCCGATGTCACAGGAAGGGCAAAAAGATCATCAAGGACATCAACCACCCGAGCCACTGCCTGTTCACCCCAATATCATCCAGAAGGTGAGGTCAGTACAGGTGCATCAAAGCTGGGACCGAGAGAATGAAAAACAGCTTCTATCTCAAGGCCATCAGACTGTTAAATAGCCATCACTAGCACATTAGAGGCTGCTGCTGCCTATTGAAATCACTGGCCACTTTAAGAAATGGAACACTAGTCACTTTAATAATGTTTCCAGTCACTTTAATAATGTTTACATATCTTGCACTACTCATCTCATATGTATATACTGCATTCTATTCTATAATATTCTACTGTATCTTAGTCCATGCCGCTCTGTCATTGCTTGTCCATATCTATACAGTGAGGGAAAAAAGTATTTGATCCCCTGCTGATTTTGTACGTTTGCCCACTGACAAAGACATGATCAGTCTATAATTTTAATGGTAGGTTTATTTGAACAGTGAGAGACAGAATAACAATAAAAAAAATCAGAAAAACGCATGTCAAAAATGTTATAAATTGATTTGCATTTTAATGAGGGAAATAAGTATTTGACCCCTCTGCAAAACATGACTTAGTACTTGGTGGCAAAACCCTTGTTGGCAATCACAGAGGTCAGACGTTTCTTGTAGTTGGCCACCAGGTTTGCACACATCTCAGGAGGGATTTTGTTCCACTCCTCTTTGCAGATCTTCTCCAAGTCATTAAGGTTTCGAGGCTGACGTTTGGCAACTCGAACCTTCAGCTCCCTCCACAGATTTTCTATGGGATTAAGGTCTGGAGACTGGCTAGGCCACTCCAGAACCTTAATGTGCTTCTTCTTGAGCCATTCCTTTGGTGCCTTGGCCGTGTGTTTTGGGTCATTGTCATGCTGGAATACCCATCCACGACCCATTTTCAATGCCCTGGCTGAGGGAAGGAGGTTCTCACCCAAGATTTGACGGTACATGGCCCCGTCCATCGTCCCCTTGATGTGGTGAAGTTGTCCTGTCCCCTTAGCAGAAAAACACCCCCAAAGCATAATGTTTCCACCTCCATGTTTGACGGTGGGGATGGTGTTCTTGGGGTCATAGGCAGCATTCCTCCTCCTCCAAACACGGCGAGTTGAGTTGATGCCAAAGAGCTCGATTTTGGTCTCATCTGACCACAACATTTTCACCCAGTTCTCCTCTGAATCATTCAGATGTTCATTGGCAAACTTTAGACGGCCCTGTATATGTGCTTTCTTGAGCAGGGGGACCTTGCGGGCGCTGCAGGATTTCAGTCCTTCACAGCGTAGTGTGTTACCAATTGTTTTCTTGGTGACTATGGTCCCAGCTGCCTTGAGATCATTGACAAGATCCTCCCGTGTAGTTCTGGGCTCATTCCTCACCGTTCTCATGATCATTGCAACTCCAAGAAGTGAGATCTTGCATGGAGCCCCAGGCCGAGGGAGATTGACAGTTCTTTTGTGTTTCTTCCATTTGCGAATAATCGCACCAACTGTTGTCACCTTCTCACCAAGCTGCTTGGCGATGGTCTTGTAGCCCATTCCAGCCTTGTGTAGGTCTACAATCTTGTCCCTGACATCCTTGGAGAGCTCTTTGGTCTTGGCCATGGTGGAGAGTTTGGAATCTGATTGATTGATTGCTTCTGTGGACAGGTGTCTTTTATACAGGTAACAAGCTGAGATTAGGAGCACTCCCTTTAAGAGTGTGCTCCTAATCTCAGCTTGTTACCTGTATAAAAGACACCTGGGAGCCAGAAATCTTTCTGATTGAGAGGGGGTCAAATACTTATTTCCCTCATTAAAATGCAAATCAATTTATAACATTTTTGACATGCGTTTTTCTGGATTTTTTTGTTGTTATTCTGTCTCTCATTGTTCAAATAAACCTACCATTGAAATTATAGACTGATAATTTCTTTGTCAGTGGGCAAACGTACAAAATCAGCAGGGGATCAAATACTTTTTTCCCTCACTGTATATATTCTTAAATTCTATTCCTTCCTAGATTTGTATGTATTGGGTATATGTTATGAAATTGTTAGATATTGCTTATTAGATATTACTGCACTGTCGGAGCTAGAAGCACAAGCATTTCGCTACACCCGCTATAACATCTGCTAAACACGTGTATGTGACAAATAAAATTAGATTTGATTTGACACACACACACTCCTGGCAACAACAAGTCCTTTAGTTGTGGGTACACAGCCTTATCTCTCTCTCGCTTTTTCTCTCCTTCCCTCCCTCCCTCCCTCCCCCCCACACACACACACACAGAGAAAGCTACTTTATGCACAGTCGTCCACGCTAACATAAGAGCACACACAAACATACTGTGTCATACTATGCATGCTCGTTCAAGCACACAGACATGCATACATTTACAGTTCATCACACATACCAACACACACTGAAGCACACACACTCAAGTACATACACGTACTGTACACTCAAATATTTAAAGTAAGATGCGCCAAATGACCTCTCCTCTATGTGTGTGAATGTGTGCATGTCTGTGTTCCTGCATGGGTACATTTTGCCACAGCTTATGTGTGTAACACCTCTTCTCC
Organism: Coregonus lavaretus; assembly: GCF_964263955.1. Taxonomy (NCBI): domain Eukaryota; kingdom Metazoa; phylum Chordata; class Actinopteri; order Salmoniformes; family Salmonidae; genus Coregonus; species Coregonus lavaretus. The sequence continues at coordinate 49,705,764 of NC_139995.1, forward strand.
GAGTAGAGCAGGCAGGCCCGTTGCCCTAGTGACTTCAGACTCCAAACAGACACAGCGTGTATACATGCTGGTGGAGAGCCAGTACTGTTCTTCCATCAGACAAGCCTGCGTCAACACAGTTCATGTGTAAAGACCGAAAGAGTGAAAAATAAGGATTCTTTCCGTACTTATGTCCCAGCTGCCCTTGCCTTACACTTTGTTTTCCGGCAGGTATGTGTGTGCACGTGTTTACAGATGTAGGATATTAATTTGATCACCCTATTGCAGGAGAATGTTCCTGCAATGCAGGAAATGTAAAACGTGTAGTGTATTTGAGATTTAAAAAGGCATCTGAAGTTTGTAATTTCCACTTTGACATTTCAGACTTGATTTTCCCTTACGAAAAATGCATCAACCCTTACAAAAATGTCAATTAATTATAATCCACGTAATAATTCACATTTCCTCTTGCTGCAGGATTATTTTCCTACTGTAGCGAACTGGCTCAAATTAAGATCCTACATCTGTATGTGTGTCAGAGAAGGAGGAAGCAGATACTTCTTAACATATTTACAGTAATTACATGTGTGGGTGTTTGTGTTGGGTGTGTGCGTGCGTGCATACGTCTGTGTGTTTGTGAGCGCGCGTGTGTGTCAGAGAAGAAGGAAGCAGATACAGTGCCTTCAGAAAGTATTCCCACCCTTAGACTTTTTTTCACATTTTGTTGTGTTACAGAATCTAAAATTGATTACATTTGAGATTTTTTGGTCACTGGCCTCCACACCATACCCCATAATGTCAAAGTGGAATAATGTTATTTCAAAATTTTTACAAATTAATTAAAAATGAAAAGCTGAAACGTCTTGAGTCAATAAGTATTCAACCCCTTTGTTACGGCAAGCCTAGATAAGTTCAGGAATAAAAATGTGCTTAAGTCACATAATAAGTTGCATGGAATCACTGTGTGCAATAATGGTGTTTAACGTGATTTTTGAATGACTACTTCCTCTTTGTACCCCACACATATAATTATCTGTAAGGTCACTCAGTCGAGCAGTGAATTTCAAACACAGATTCAACCACAAAGACCAGGGAGGTTTTCCAATGCTTCACAAAGAAGGGCACCTATTGGTAGATGGGTAAAACATTGAATATCCCTTTGAGCATGGTGAAGTTATTAATTACACTTTGGATGGTGTATCAATACACCCAGTCACTACAAAGATACAGGCGTACTTCCTAAGTCAGTTGCTGGAGAGGAAGGAAACCTCTCAGGGATTTCACCATGAGGCCAATGGTGACTTTAAAACAGTTTGAGTTTAATGGCTGTGATAGGAGGAAACTGAGGATGGAAAATTACTGAGGATAATAGCGGTTGATATTAGCAACATTGTACTCACTCCACAATACTAACCTAATTGACAGAGTGAAAAGAAGGAAGCCTGTACAGAATACAAATATTTGAAAACATGCATCCTGTTTGCAACAAGGCACTAAAATAATACTGAAAAAAATTGGCAAAGCAATTAACATTTTGTCCTGAATACAAAGTGTTATGTTTGGGGCAAATCCAATAAAACACATTACTGAGAACCACTCTCAATATTTTCAAGCAAAGTGGTGGCTGCATCATGTTTTGGGTATTTGTATTTATTAGGGGATCCCCATTAGCTGTTGCCAAGGCAGCAGCTACTCTTCCTGGGGTGCAAACACATTAAGGCACTTAACATTACATATAAAACAAAAGATAAAACAGTACATCATATAACATTATTACACCACTACATATCTACAATACTACATGTATAATACCACCATACAACAATATTACAATGTACGTGTGTGTAGAGTGCGTGTGCTAGCGCTTGTGTGCGTATGCGTGTGTCTGTACCTTTGTGTGTGTCTCTCCACAGTCCCCGCTGTTCCATAAGGTGTATTTTTACCTGTTTTTTAAAATCAGATTCTACTGTTTGCATCAGTTACCTCATGTGGAATAGAGTTCCATGTAGGCATGGCTCTATGTAGTACTGTGCGCCTCCCATAGTCTGTTCAGGACATGGGATTGTGAAGAGACCTCTGGTAGCATGTCTTGTGGGGTATCCATGGGTGTCCGAGCTATGTGCTAGTAGTTTAAACAGACAGCTCGGTAAATTCAGCTTGTCAACACGTCTTACAAAAACAAGTAGTGATGAAGTCAATCTCTCTTCCACTTTGAGCCATGAGTGATTGACATGCATATCATTACTGTTAGCTCCCGTGTACTTTTAAGGGCCAGCCGTGCTGCCCTGTTCTGAGCCAATTGTAATTTTCCTAAGTCCCTGTTTGTGGCACCTGACCACACGACTGAACAGTAGTCCAGGTGCGACAAAACTAGGGCCTGTAGGACCTGCCTTGTTTATAGTGTTGTTAAGACTGCAGAGCAGCGCTTTATTATGGACAGACTTCTCTCCATCTTAGCTACTGTTGTATCAATATGTTTTGACCATGACAGTTTACAATCCAGGGTTACTCCAAGCAGTTTAGTCACCTCAACTTGCTCAATTTCCACATCATTCATTACAAAATGTAGTTGAGGTTTAGGGTTTAGTGAATGATTTGTCCCAAATACAATACTTTTAGTTTAAATATTTAGGACTAACTTATTCCTTGCTACCTATTCTGAAACTAACTGCAGCTCTTTGTTAAATGTTGCAGTCATTTCAGTTGCTTTAGTAGCAGACGTGTATAGTGTTGAGTCATCCGCATACATAGACATACTTTACTCAAAGCCAGTGGCATGTCGTTAGTAAAGATTGAAAAAGGTAAAGGGCCTAGACAGCTGCCCTGGGGAATTCCTGATTCTACCTGGATTATGTTGGAGAGGCTTCCATTAAAGAACACCCTTTGTGTTCTGTTAGACAGGTAACTCTTTATCCACAATATAGCAGGGGGTGAAAAGCCATAACACATATGTTTTTCCAGCAGCAGACTATGATCGATATTGTCAAAAGCCGGACTGAAGTCAATTTGTTAACTGTAAAATAGCATTGTATCTGGTCAAACACCATTTTTCCCAAAGGTTTACTAAGGTTTGGTAACAGGCTGATTGGTCGGCAATTTGAGCCAGTAAAGGGGGCTTTACTATTCTTGTGTAGCGGAATGACTTTTGCTTCCTTCTAGGCCTGAGGGCACACACTTTCTAGTAGGCTTAAATTGAATATATGGCAAATAGGTGTGGGAATATGGTCTGCTATTATCCTCAGTAATTTTCCATCCAGGTTGTCAGACCCCGGTGGCTTGTCATTGTTGATATACAACAATACTTTTTTCACCTCTTCCACTCTCACTTTACGGAATTCAAAAGTACAATGCTTGTCTTTCATAATTTGGTCAGATGTACTTGGATGTGTAGTGTCAACGTTTGTTGCTGGCATGTCATGCCTAAGTTTGCTAATCTTGCCAATGAAAAAATCATTAAAGTTGTTGGCAATATCAGTGGGTTTTGTGATGAATGAGCAATCTGATTCAATGAATGATGGAGCTGAATTTGCCTTTTTGCCCAAAATGCTTTGCATCTCTTTTTAGCATGCCCCTCTCTCTCTCTTTGCCTGTACTGGCATGTGTGCATGTGTGTGCTTCTTTGAGTAGGATCCAGAGAAGAGGTGAAGGACATCAAGGTTTATAGAATGACACCGTGATTACACATTTCGGTCACTTCTAACTGATTGATAGTAGAGCCGGGACGATAAACCGGAAATAACCGACACCAACCGAACAGACCACTTATCGAGGACCTTATGCTGATATTGTTCAATATAAGCAGTCTATACTAGAGAAATGTGAAGTTTGAAATGAAATGCGTCTGCTAATATGCGCTTACTGTCAATTGATAGCTATAACATTTGTTGTAGTAGTTTTAAGTAACTGTGATGCACATGAATGTTATACATGTATTGTTCTATTTATCATTATTGTAATAATTCAGCTCAGATAGCCACAAGGAATGTCATAGGTCATGCAGTATAAAGTGTGGCAAAAGGGTCACGCTACATTCAGCACCAGATTTAAGGACATTCATCACATTCCTACATCTCTCTCTCTCTTTCCCCTCCTCTACAGACGCAGTATGAAGCGTAAGGCTAGCTTCACATGCCCCTTCAATGGCAGTTGCACTATCACCAAGGACAACCGCCGCCACTGCCAGGCCTGCCGGCTCAAACGCTGCGTGGACATCGGCATGATGAAGGAGTGTGAGTGTCCATTCTGCACAGATCTAGGATTAGGTTCCCCTTCCCCAAATCCTAATGTCAGCCATTAGGGGGAACAATGCAAAACTGACTGTAGATCAGTGCCTAGAGGCAACGTCATCCCACTCCTCCTTCCTCTTCATCACTTCCATTAGAAATGCTATTTTTCTTTTTGACTGTCAGAGGATAGCCTTGCAGACTAGATCAGTCTTTCTTTAATCCTGGTCCTGGGGACCCAAAGGGGTGCACGTTTTATTTTTTGCCCTAGCACTACACGACTAATTCAAACAATCAACTCAGCATTAAACCTTTGACTAGTGGAATCAGGTGTGTAGTGCTAATCTGGTGTGTAGACCCCTTGGATCAAGGACCAGGATTAAGAAACACTGGATTAGAGGAATTGAATCATGCAGTGTTGTCCTCCTAAGGTGTAAAATCACACATAAAAATGATATCACACACACACACACAGGCACACACAAAGGAAAATATAATTTTACTCTGAAGAGCACTACAGGGAGAAATGTACTTTCATCCCATTGTTAGGCAACTGTTTTTAATAAGAAATACACTCATTTTCCTCCCATGAGTGGCTGAATGATCTCTTGAAATATGAATGATGTTTTGAACCATGAAGATGTGTGTGTTGAAAAGAGCAAAGAGAGCACTAAAGAGAGAAATTACCTTCTATCAGTCTGCTGTTAGGCAACTCTTGATGGGGTGTAATGACACTGATAATAACAGGAGATTCATCAACTCTCATGGAGGAACATTTCAATGTTTTGTTATTAGAAGTCAGTATGTGTCAGCTTTAAAACACAAATTAGCCTGCCAATAACAAACACCCACACAAACACGCACACATGAGTGTGCACACAATTACACACACACACACAGAAAAAACCCACTGACCTTTGAACAAATGACCCACATCGAAACAGGACTCTTATCACAGCTCTATCTAACCCAGGGGTCAAACATCCGGCCTGCGGGAGGGTCCAATCCGGCCCGCGGGGAGTCTAATCCTGCCCGCGTGTGGTTTGAGTAAAAACTAAACGGCGAGGAAACCTAACCAATTATTAGTTCGACCCTGCGGATCTCATAGTCCCGTGTAGCTCAGTTGGTAGAGCATGGCGCTTGCAACGCCAGGGTTGTGGGTTCGATTCCCACGGGGGACCAGTATGAAAATGTATGCACTCACTAACTGTAAGTCGCTCTGGATAAGAGCGTCTGCTAAATGACTAAAATGTAAAATGTAAGACCAACTGTGGCGCCTGTAGAGAGCAAGGCACACACCATATTTACCAATAGTAGCATTTGGACCCGGTCATGTCATTCTAGGTCATTTCCCTCATAAGAATGTTTATAACATCCACCAGGAGTACTAGAGCGTTCTGGAAGAGCCTGTACATTATGCTCCCTTTTGAACTTTAGACACCTGCTGATGTTTTCGCTACGCTTCAAATGGACTCTGTTGTCAGAGTCTGTAAATAGAAGGTTTGGTCGTTCTTTTGTTTTCCCCGTGAAATCCGGATATTGTCCAGGCGGGTGAAGCAGGGGCAGCTTCCGGATATTGTCCAGGCGGGTGAAGCAGGGGCAGCTTCCGGATATTGTCCAGGCGGGTGAAGCAGGGGCAGCTTCCGGATATTGTTCTCCCTCTGAGATTTAACTGTGAATTCCCGGAGAGTGAATTCACAGTGCTCCCAACACTGTAATTCACAGCGCTCCCAACACTGTACATGAATAGGAGCCAGTGGAATGCACTTATGCTGCTGCTGCTATGACAACAATACGTTGTAGTGTGGAGCGGAGTGTGAGCTAATTCAGTGGCTGGAACAACAGGCGGAACGGAGCGGAGACAATGCGTTGTGTTGACAACAGCACAATGTGTTCGCTGCACAGCCTTGTCATGTTGTAGAACACACGCTGGCTCACACTCACGCACACATACAACTTAAATACGCTCACTTTCTCAAACACACACACACACACTTACATATGCTAGTTCAAACACACACACAGCATCAGCATTAACATCTCTATTTTGCCTATGTCCCAATCATTTCAGTCTCAAATAGTAATGGTGTGGTATCTGCATTTCTCTGTCGCACCACTTTTTTATTTGGCTCTCCTCCCTCTTTTAATCCCCTTAAGCCTTCTTTCTGCTCATTCAATAACACATTCTCTCTTTCTTTAACCCATTTCTCACACTCTCTCTCTTTCTATTCCTTTTTCTAACCCTGATCTTTTTCTTTCTCTCTCTTTCTTTGACCTCTGATCTCTTCCCGCTCAATCCCCCTCTTCCTCACTCTCTTTCTAAACCTCTCTCTCTCTCTCTACCTCCCAGTCATTCTGACAGATGAGGAGGTGCAGAGGAAGAAGGATCTGATCCAGCGGAGGAAGGATGAGGAGGCGCAGAGGGAGGCGCAGCGGGAGGCTCAGCGACCCCGGCTGAGCGAGGAGCAGAGCCAGGTCATCGCCACGCTGGTGGAGGCACACCACAAGACCTACGACGACTCCTACTCCGACTTCAACCGCTTCAGGGTCCGTGTCCACTCTATAACACCAGTCTAACACAAGTGTCCACTCCGTTACACCAGTCTCCATTCTATAACACCAGTCTAACACACGTTTCCACTCCATTACACCAACCTCCAATTTGTAACACCAGTCTCCCCTCCTTTACACCAGTATTCACTCCGTAACGCCAGCCTCCACTCCGTAACGCCAGCCTCCACTCCGTAACGCCAGCCTCCACTCTTTAACGCCAGTCTCCACTCTTTAACGCCAGTCTCCACTCTTTAACGCCAGTCTCCACTCTTTAACACCAGTCTCCACTCTAACACCAGTCTCCACTCTAACATACTCCACTCAATCCCACTGGGCACAGGCGTCAGTTCAACGTCTAGTTTAGATTTAGACTGGATTGAGTTGTGAACTAACGTGTGTGCCCTCTGTCCAGTGGAATAACTGACCTTGAAATGAAAGTACACACTGTACATAAAGTTAGATTGAAGTTTATTGTCCTAGAACAGGAACATCTTAGCACACCTCACACATTACATGCACAAACCACAAAGCAAACACAGCAGTAAACAAACAACAGTAAGATTCAGACATGAATGGTTCCCCACACCTACACCTACAGGAGGAAGCTACATACAGTTGTTCCTAATGGTGATAGACCCTGGTGTGACACTCCTTCCGAAGTGCAAAGCGCTGCATTTAATTGTCCGATGGTCATGATGTACACTATATTGAGTACACGTGGTCCTGTATGGCTCAGTTGGTATAGCATGGCACTTGCAACACCAGGATTGTGGGTTTGATTCCCTGGGCCACCCATATGTAAACATCTATGCTACAGCTGTAGGATCTTAATTTAAGCCAGTTTGCTACAGCAGGAAAGTAATCCTGCTGTAACAAGAAATGTGAATTATAGTTCATATACATTTTCGTAGGGATTGATACATTTTTCGTAAGGGCAAATCAAGTCTGATATTTCAAAGTAGAAATTACAAACTTCAGAAGCCTTTTTAGAACTCAAATGCACTACAAGTTTGCATTTCCGCTGTGCAGGAAAATTCTCAGCAACAAAAGAGTGATCAAATTAAGATCCTACATCTGTAAATGGCATATATTATTATATATATTATATTACGTGTGTGTTTTCCTTTAGCCTCCGGTCCGTGAAGGCCCAGTGACACGCAGTGCAAGCAGAGCTGCTTCTCTCCACTCTCTGTCTGATGCCTCATCTGACTCCTTCAGCCACTCTCCAGGTAAACCACGCACACAAGTGAAACCGACATCAGTGTGCAGCTCCGCCTCCTAACAGCTCCGCCTCCTCCACTGTTCCTGTCCCCTTACTGGGCTCAAAACCAGTGGTCCTCTGATCGCAAACACACGTGACCGCCCTCCTTGACAACATACCGATAGTTGTACTATAGGAAAGGATCCAATACGATAGCACCATTTGCAACATTTTAAGCTAGCTGTGGAGTGAGCTTACGGCACATTCTTACCTCCGTTACGCACGCACACACACACACACAGAGAGACAGACAGACAGAAAAATTTGCAAAAGGTGAGAAATTAAGAATCAAAGGGTAAAGCGGACACACAGAGGGGGGATGAAGTAGATCTCACAGAGAGGGGATGAAATAGATCTCACAGAGAGGGGATGAAGGAGATCTCACAGAGAGGGGATGAAGGAGATCTCACAGAGAGGGGATGAAGAATGATCTCACAGAGAGGGGATGAAGAATGATCTCACAGAGAGGGGATGAAGTAGATCTCACAGAGAGGGGATGAAGGAGATCTCACAGAGGGGATGAAGGAGATCTCACAGAGAGGGGATGAAGAATGATCTCACAGAGAGGGGATGAAGTAGATCTCACAGAGAGGGGATGAAGGATGATCTCACAGAGAGGAGATGAAGGAGATCTCACAGAGAGGGGATGAAGTAGATCTCACAGAGAGGGGATGAAGAATGATCTCACAGAGAGGGGATGAAGGAGATCTCACAGATCTCACACATGTATTGGTGTTAGTTGCCATTAGTGACTGCTTCCTGTGTACGTGTGTGTGTGTGTGTGTGTGTGTGTGTGTGAATCCCACATGCTGTTTTACTCAGAATCCCCAGAGGTTTCTCTTGACCCCCTGCAGACCTTTCAGACCACTGTCTCCCAGTAGTTAACAAGAGACCATTAACACATCCGCTCATAATGGCGTGAACACACAGAGAGGCACGGCCCTCACAGCCTGCGTCATGTCTTTTTCTACAGTTTTTCCCCCTTTCTCTCTCAATCATTATTTCTTTCTCTCCCTCTCTTTCTCTCCCTCTGTCTCTCATCTAAGCTGTTTTCTACGGTCACCGTGTTCTCTTCCTCCATGAACGAACCTCGCTCATTCATTAGATTTAAGTGTGTGGGTGTGTGTGTTTGGGTGTGTGTGTGGTTTACCACATCATGTCTCTCACCGACGGGGATGTTGTGTCTCTTGTGTTTTCACTCCCTAGCCTTCTCTCTCTCTGTGTTTCCACTCCCTAGCCTTCTCTCTCTGTGATCACTCCCTAGCCTTCCCTCTCTGTGTTTTCACTCCTTAGCCTTCTCTCTCTCTGTGTGTTTTCACTCCCTAGCCTTCTCTCTCTGTTTTCACTCCCTAGCCTTTTCTCTCTCTGTGTTTCCACTCCCTAGCCTTCTCTCTCTGTGTTTTCACTCCCTAGCCTTTCCTCTCTGTGTTTTCACTCCCTAGCCTTTCCTCTCTGTGTTTTCACTCCCTAGCCTTCTCTCTCCGTTCTTTTCTTTCCCTAGCCTTCTCTGTCCATTTTTTTCTTTCCCTAGCCTTCCCTCTCTCTGTTTTCACTCCCTAGCCATATCTCTCTGTGTTTTCACTCCCTAGCCTTCTCTCTGTCTGTGTTTTCACTCCCTAGCCTTCCCTCTCTGTGTTTTCACTCCCTAGCCTTCCCTCTCTGTGTTTTCACTCCCTAGCCTTTTCTCTCTCTCAGTGTTTTCACTCCCTAGCCATCTCTCTCTGTGTTTTCACTCCCTAGCCTTCTCTCGCTGTGTTTTCACTCCCTTGCCTTCTCTCTCTGTGTTTTTACTCCCTACCCTTTTCTTTCTCTCCATGTTTTCACGCCCTAGCATTCTCTCTATCCGTGTTTTCATTCTCTAGCCTTTTCTCTGTCCGTATTTTCACTCCCTAGCCTTTTCTCTCTCTCCGTGTTTTCACGCCCTAGCCTTCTCTCTTTGTTTTCACTCCCTAGCCTTCTCTCTCTGTGTTCACTCCCTAGCCTTCTCTCTCTGTTTTCACTACCTAGCCTTCTCTCTCTGTTTTCACTCCCTAGCCTTATCTCTCTGTGTTTTCACTTCCTACCCTTCTCGCTCTGTTTTCACTCCCTACCCTTCTCTCTGTGTTTTCACTCCCCAGCCTTCTCTCTCTGTGTTTTCACTCCCTAGCCTTCTCTCGCTCTGTGTTTTCACTCCCCAGCCTTCTCCCTCTCTGTGTTTTCACTCCCTACCCTTCTCGCTCTGTTTTCACTCCCTAGCCTTCTCTCACTCTGTGTTTTCACTCCCTAGCCTTCTCTCTCTGTGTTTTCACTCCATAGCCTTCTCTCTCTGTTTTCACTCCCTAGCCTCCCCTCTCTGTTTTTTCACTCCTTTCCCTTCTCTCTCTCTCTGTGTTTTCACTCCCTTGCCTTCTCTCTTTGTGTTTTCACTCCCTAGTCTTCCCTCTGTGCTTTCACTCCCTAGACTTCTCTCTATCCGTGTTTTCAATCCCTACCCTTCTCACTCTGTTTTCACTCCCTAGCCTTCTCTCTCTGTTTTCACTGCCTAGTTTTCTCTCTCTGTTTTCACTCCCTAGCCTTCTCTCTCAGTTTTTTCACTCCCTAGCCTTCTCTCTCTGTGTTTTCACTCCATAGCCTTCTCTCTCTGTTTTCTCTCCCTTGCCTTCTCTCTATGTATTTTCAACCCCTTCCCTTCTCTCGCTCCGTGTTTTCACTCCCTAACCTTCTCTCTGTGTGTTTTCACTCCCCAGCCTTCTCCCTCTCTGTGCTTTCACTCGCTAGCCTTCTCTGTCAGTGTTTTCACTCCCTAGCCTTCTCTCTCTGTGTTTTCACTCGCTGGCCTTCTCTATCTGTGTTTTCACTCCCTAGCCTTCTCTCTCTGTGTTTGCACTCCATAACCTTCTCTCTCTGTTTTCGCCCCCTTCCCTTCTCCCTCACTGTGCTTTCACTCCCTAGCCTTCCCTCTCTGTGTTTTAATTCCCTATCATTCTCTCTCTCTGTGTTTTCACTCCCTATCCATCTCTCTCTCTGTGTTTTCACTCCATAGCCTTCTCTCTCTGTGTTTTCACTCCCCAGCCTTCTCCCTCACTGTGCTTTCACTCCCTAGCCTTCCCTCTCCGTGTTTTCACTCCCTTGCCTTCCCTCTCTGTGCTTTCACTCCCTACCCTTCTCACTCTGTTTTCACTCCCTAGCCTTCTCTCTCTGTGTTTTCACTCCCCAGCCTTCTCTCTCTGTGTTTTCACTCCCTAGCCTTCTCTCTCTGTGTTTTAATTCCCTAGCCTTCTCTCTCTCTGTTTTTTCACTCCCCAGCCTTCTCTCTCTGTGTTTTCACTCCCCAGCCTTCTCTCTCTGTGTTTTCACTCCCCAGCCTTCTCTCTCTCTGTTTTCACTCCCCAGCCTTCTCTTTCTGTGTTTTCACTCCATAGCCTTCTCTGTGTTTTAATTCCCTAGCCTTCTCTCTCTCTGTGTTTTCTCTCCCCAGCCTTCTCCCTCTCTGTGCTTTCACTCCCTAGCCTTTTCTCTCTGTGTTTTAATTCCCTAGCCGTCTCTCTCTGTGTTTTCACCCCCTATCCTTCTCTCTCTCTGTTTTCACTCCGTAGCCTTCTCTCTCTCTCTGTGTTTTCACTCCCTAGCCTTCTCTCTCTCTGTGTTTTCACTCCATAGCCTTCTCTCTGTGTTTTCACTCCCCAGCCTTCTCTCTATGTGTTTTCACTCCATAGCCTTTTCTCTGTGTGTTTTCCCTCCCCAGCCTTCTCCCTCACTGTGCTTTCACTCCCTAGACCTCCCTCTCACTGTGTTTTTACTCCCTGCCCTTCTCTCTCTGTGTTTTCACTCCCCAGCCTTCTCTCTCTGTGTTTTCACTCCATAGCCGCCTTTCTCTGTGTTTTCACTCCCCAGCCTTCTCCCTCTCTGTGCTTTCACTCCCCAGCCTTCTCCCTCTCTGTGTTTTAATTCCCTAGCCGTCTCTCTCTCTGTGTTTTCACCCCCTATCCTTCTCTCTCTCTGTTTTCACTCCCCAGCCTTCTCCCTCACTGTGCTTTCACTCCCTAGCCTTCCCTCTCCGTGTTTTCACTCCCTAACCTTCCCTCTCTGTGTTTTCACTCCCCAGCCTTCTCTCTCTCTGTGTGTTTTCACTCCCTAGCCTTCTGTCTCACTGTGTTTTCACTCCATAGCCTTCTCTCTCGGTTTTGATCTCCCTTGCCTTCTCTCTATGTATTTTCACCTGCTTCCCTTTCCCTAACCTCCCCTCTCTGTGTTTTCACTCCCCAGCCTTCTCTCTCTCTGTGCTTTCACTCCCCAGCCTTCCCTCACTGTGCTTTCACTCCCCAGCCTTCCCTCACTGTGCTTTCACTCCCTAGCCTTCCCTCTCTGTGTGTTTTCACTCCCCAGCCTTCTCCCTCACTCTGCTTTCACTCCCTAGCCTTCCCTCTCTGTGTTTGTACTCCCTGGCCTTCTCTCTCTCTGTTTTCACTCCCTAGCCTTCTCTCTCTCTGTGTTTTCATTCCCTTCCCTCTCTGTGTTTTCACTCCCTAGCCTTCTCTCTCTCTGTGTTTTTACTCCCTGGCCTTCTCTCTCTTTGTTTTCACTCCCTATCCTTCTCTCTCTGGTTTCTCTCCCTTGCCTTCTCTCTCTATGTATTTTCACCCCCTTCCTTTCTCTCGCTCCGTGTTTTCACTCCCTAACCTTCCCTCTCTGTGTTTTCACTCCCTAGCGTTCTCTCACTCTGTGTTTTCACTCCCTAGCCTTCTCTCTCTATGTATTTTCACTCCTTTCCTCTCTCTCCGTGTTTTCACTCCCTAGCCTTCTCTCTCCGTGTTTTCACTACCTAGCCTTCTCTCTCTGTGTTTTCACTCCATACCCGTATCTTTCTCTCCGTGTTTTCACTCCCTAGCCTTCTCTCTCTGTTTTCACTCCCTAGCCTTCTCTCTCTATGTATTTTCACTCCTTTCCTCTCTCTCCGTGTTTTCACTCCCTAGCCTTCTCTCTCCGTGTTTTCACTCCCTAGCCTTCTCTCTCTGTTTTCACTCCCTAGCCTTCTCTCTCTCTGTGTTTATTTCTCCCCAGCCTTCTCCCTCTGTGTTTTCACTCCCTGGCCTTCTCTCTCTCTCTGTGTTTTCATTCCCTAGCCTTCTCTCTCTCTGTGTTTTCACTCCTTAGCCTTCTCTCTCTGTGTTTTAATTCCCTAGCCTTCCCTTTCTGTGTTTTCACTACTTAGCCTTCTCTCTCTGTGTGTGTTTTCACTCCGTAGCCTTCTCTCTCTCTGTGTTTTCACTCCCTAGCCTTCTCTCTCTCTCTCTGTTTTCACTCCCTAGCCTTCTCTCTGTTTGTTTTCTCTCCATAGCCTTCTCTCTCTTTTTTCACCCCCTAGCCTTCTCTCTCTATGTATTTCACTCCTTTCCCTTCTCTCTCTCCGTGTTTTCACTCCCTAGCCTTCTCTCTCTGTTTTCACTCCCTATTCTTCTCTCTGTCTGTGTTTTCACTCCCTAGCCTTCTCTCTCTGTGTTTTCACTCCACAGCCTTCACTCTCTGTGTTTTCATTCCCTAGCCTTCTCTCTGTCCGTGTTTTCACTCCCTAGCCTTCTCTCTCTCTGTGTTTTCACTCCCTAGCCTTCCCTCTCTGTGTTTTCACTCCCCAGCCTTCTCTCTCTCTGTGCTTTCACTCCATAGCCTTCTCCCTCACTGTGCTTTCACTCCCTAGCCTTCCCTCTCCGTGTTTTCACTCCCTAGCCTTCCCTCTCTGTGTTTTCACTCCCCAGCCTTCTCTCTCTGTGTTTTCACTCCATAGCCTTCTCTCTCTGTGTTTTCACTCCTTATCCTTCTCTCTCTCTGTGTTTTCACTCCGTAGCCTTCTCTCTCTCTCTCTGTGTTTTCACTCCCTAGCCTTCTCTCTCTCTGTGTTTTCTTTTCATAGCCTTCTCTCTCGGTTTTCTCTCCCTTGCCTTCTCTCTATGTATTTTCACCCCCTTCCCTTTTCTCGCTCCGTGTTTTCACTCCCCAGCCTTCTCTCTCTCTGTGTTTTCACTCCCCAGCCTTCTCCCTCACTGTGCTTTCACTCCCTAGCCTTCCCTCTCCGTGTTTTCACTCCCCAGCCTTCTCCCTCACTGTGCTTTCACTCCCTAGCCTTCTCTCACTGTGTTTTCACTCCATAGCCTTCTCTCTCTGTTTTCACTCCATAGCCTTCTCTCTCTCTTTGTATTTCACTCCTTTCCCTTCTCTCTCTCTGTGTTTTCACCCCATAGCCTTCGTTCTCTGTGTTTTCACTCCCCAGCCTTCTCGCTGTGTGTTTTCACTCCATAGCCTTCTCTCTCTGTTTTCAATCCCTAGCCTTCTCTCTCTATGTATTTCACTCCTTTCCCTTCTCTCTCTCTGTGTTTTCACTCCATAGCCTTCGTTCTCTGTGTTTTCACTCCCCAGCCTTCTCCCTCTCTGTGCTTTCACTTCCTAGCCTTCTCTCTCTGTGTTTTAATTCCCTAGCCTTCTCTCTCACTGTGTTTTCACTCCATAGCCTTCTCTCTCTGTTTTCACTCCATAGCCTTCTCTCTCTATGCATTTTCACCCCCTTCCCTTCTCTCGCTCCGTGTTTTCACTCCCTAACCTTCCCTCTCTGTGTTTTCACTCCCTAGCCTTCTCTCACTCTGTGTTTTCACTCCCTAGCCTTCTCTCACTCTGTGTTTTCACTCCATAGCCTTCTCTCTCTGTTTTCAATCCCTAGCCTTCTCTCTCTATGTATTTCACTCCTTTCCCTTCTCTCTCTCTCCGTGTTTTCACTCCATAGCCTTCTATCTCTCTCTGTGTGTTCACTCCCTAGCCTTCTCTCTCTGTGTTTTCATTCCATAGCCTTCTCTCTGTTTTCTCTCCCTTGCCTTCTCTCTATGTATTTTCACCCCCTTCCCTTCTCTCCCTCTTTGTTTTCACTTCCTGGCCTTCTCTCTCTCTGTGTTTTCTCTCCCCAGCCTTCTCCCTCTCTGTGCTTTCACTCCCTATCCTTCCCTCTCTGTGTTTTCACTCCCCAGCCTTCTCTCTCTCTGTGTTTTCACTCCATAGCATTCTCTCTCTGTG
The DNA here is from genome assembly GCF_964263955.1 of Coregonus lavaretus. Lineage (NCBI taxonomy): Eukaryota > Metazoa > Chordata > Actinopteri > Salmoniformes > Salmonidae > Coregonus > Coregonus lavaretus. Next base: position 49,720,815 of record NC_139995.1, read on the forward strand.
TTTTCACTCCCCAGCCTTCTCCCTCACTGTGCTTTCACTCCCTAAACCTCCCTCTCTGTGTTTTCACTCCCCAGCCTTCTCTCTCGGTTTTCTCTCCCTTGCCTTCTCTCTATGTATTTTCGCCCCCTTCCCTTCTCTCACTCTGTCTTTTAATTCCCTATCGTTCTCTCTCTCTGTGTTTTCACTCCCTATCCTTCTCTCTGTGTGTTTTCAGTCCATAGCCTTCTCTCTGTGTGTTTTCACTCCCCAGACTTCTCCCTCACTGTGCTTTCACTCCCTACCCTTCCCTCTCCGTGTTTTTACTCCCTGGCCTTCTCTCTCTGTGTTTTCACTCCATAGCCTTCGTTCTCTGTGCTTTCACTACCTAGCCTTCTCGCTCTGTGTTTTAATTCCCTAGCCTTCTCTCTCTCTGTGTTTTCACTCCCTATCCTTCTCTCTCTCTGTTTTCACTCCCTAACCTTCTCTCTCTCTGTGTGTTTTCACACCATAGCCTTCTCCCTCTGTGTTTTCACTCCCCATCCTTCCCTCACTGTGCTTTCACTCCCTAGCCTTCCCTCTCTGTGTTTTCACTCCCTATCCTTCTCTCTCTCTGTTTTTTCACTCCCTAGCCTTCCTTCTCTCTGTTTTCACTCCCTGGCCTTCTCTCTGTGTTTTCACTCCTTAGCCTTCTCTCTCTGTGTTTTAATTCCCTAGCCTTCCCTCTCTCTGTTTTTACTCCGTAGCCTTCTCTCTGTATGTATTTTCACCCCCTTCCCTTCTCTTGCTCCGTGTTTTCACTCCCTAACCTTCCCTCTCTGTGTTTTCACTCCCTAGCCTTCTCTCTCTATGTATTTCACTCCTTTCCCTCCTCTCTCTCTGTTTTTTCACTCCCTAGCCTTCCCTCTCTGTGTTTTCACTCCTTATCCTTCTCTCTCTGTGTTTTAATTCCCTAGCCTTCTCTCTCTGTGTGTGTTTTCACTCCCTAGCTTTCTCTCTCTCTGTGTTTTCACTCCCTAACCTTCCCTCTCTGTGTTTTCACTCCCTAGCCTTCTCTCTGTGTTTTAATTCCCTAGCCTTCTCTCTGTCCGTGTTTTCACTCCCTAGCCTTCTATCTCTGTGTTTTCACTCCCTAGCCTTCTCTCTCTATGTATTTTCACCCCCTTCCCTTCTCTCGCTCCGTGTTTTCACTCCCTAGCCTTCTCTCTCTGTGTTTTCACTTCCCAGCCTTCTCCCTCTCTGTGCTTTCACTCCCTAGCCTTCTCCCGCTCTGTGCTTTAACTCCCTAGCCTTCCCTCTCTGTGTTTTCACTCCATAGCCTTCTCTCTCTTTTTTCACCCCTAGCCTTCTCTCTCTATGTATTTCACTCCTTTCCCTTCTCTCTCTCCGTGTTTTCACTCCCTAGCCTTCTCTCTCTGTTTTCACTCCCTAGCCTTCTCTCTGTCCGTGTTTTCACTCCCTAGCCTTCCATCTCTCTGTTTACACTCCCTGGCCTTCTCTCTGTGTTTTCACCCCCCAAAGCCTTCTCTCTCTGTGTTTTCACTCCATAGCCTTCTCTCTCTGTTTTCTCTCCCTTGCCTTCTTTCTCTATGTATTTTCACCCCCTTCCTTTCTCTCGCTCCATGTTTTCACTCCCTAGCCTTCTCTCTGTGTGTTTTCACTCCATAGCCTTCTCTCTCTCTGTGTTTTCACTCCCTGGCCTTCTCTCTCTCTGTGTTTTCATTCCCTAGCCTTCTCTCTCTCTGTGTTTTCACTTCCCAGCCTTCTCCCTCTCTGTGCTTTCACTCCCTAGCCTTCTCCCTCTCTGTGCGTTCACTCCCTAGCCTTCCCTCTCTGTGTTTTCACTCCATAGCCTTCTCTCTCTTTTTTCACCCCTAGCCTTCTCTCTCTATGTATTTCACTCCTTTCCCTTCTCTCTCTCCGTGTTTTCACTCCCTAGCCTTCTCTCTCTGTTTTCACTCCCTAGCCTTCTCTCTGTCCGTGTTTTCACTCCCTAGCCTTCCCTCTCTCTGTTTACACTCCCTGGCCTTCTCTCTGTGTTTTCACCCCCCAAAGCCTTCTCTCTCTGTGTTTTCACTCCATAGCCTTCTCTCTCTGTGTTTTCACTCCATAGCCTTCTCTCTCTTTTTTCACCCCTAGCCTTCTCTCTCTATGTATTTTCACCCCCTTCCTTTCTCTCGCTCCGTGTTTTCACTCCCTAACCTTCCCTCTCTGTGTTTTCACTCCCTAGCGTTCTCTCACTCTGTGTTTTCACTCCCTAGCCTTCTCTCTCTATGTATTTACACTCCTTTCCTCTCTCTCCGTGTTTTCACTCCCTAGCCTTCTCTCTCCGTGTTTTCACTCCCTAGCCTTCTCTCTCTGTTTTCACTCCCTAGCCTTCTCTCTGTCAGTGTTTTCACTACCTAGCCTTCTCTCTCTGTGTTTTCACTCCATACCCGTATCTTTCTCTCCGTGTTTTCACTCCCTAGCCTTCTCTCTCTGTTTTCACTCCCTAGCCTTCTCTCTCTATGTATTTTCACTCCTTTCCTCTCTCTCCGTGTTTTCACTCCCTAGCCTTCTCTCTCCGTGTTTTCACTCCCTAGCCTTCTCTCTCTGTTTTCACTCCCTAGCCTTCTCTCTGTCAGTGTTTTCACTACCTAGCCTTCTCTCTCTGTGTTTTCACTCCATACCCGTATCTTTCTCTCCGTGTTTTCACTCCCTAGCCTTCTCTCTCTCTGTGTTTATTTCTCCCCAGCCTTCTCCCTCTGTGTTTTCACTCCCTGGCCTTCTCTCTCTCTCTGTGTTTTCATTCCCTAGCCTTCTCTCTCTCTGTGTTTTCACTCCTTAGCCTTCTCTCTCTGTGTTTTAATTCCCTAGCCTTCCCTTTCTGTGTTTTCACTCCTTAGCCTTCTCTCTCTGTGTTTTAATTCCCTAGCCTTCTGTCTCTGTGTGTGTTTTCACTCCGTAGCCTTCTCTCTCTCTGTGTTTTCACTCCCTAGCCTTCTCTCTCTCTCTGTTTTCACTCCCTAGCCTTCTCTCTGTTTGTTTTCTCTCCATAGCCTTCTCTCTCTTTTTTCACCCCCTAGCCTTCTCTCTCTATGTATTTCACTCCTTTCCCTTCTCTATCTCCGTGTTTTCACTCCCTAGCCTTCTCTCTCTGTTTTCACTCCCTATTCTTCTCTCTGTCCGTGTTTTCACTCCCTAGCCTTCTCTCTCTGTGTTTTCACTCCACAGCCTTCACTCTCTGTGTTTTCACTCCCTAGCCTTCCCTCTCTGTGTTTTCACTCCCCAGCCTTCTCTCTCTCTGTGCTTTCACTCCATAGCCTTCTCCCTCACTGTGCTTTCACTCCCTAGCCTTCCCTCTCCGTGTTTTCACTCCCTAGCCTTCCCTCTCTGTGTTTTCACTCCCCAGCCTTCTCTCTCTGTGTTTTCACTCCATAGCCTTCTCTCTCTGTGTTTTCACTCCCTATCCTTCTCTCTCTCTGTGTTTTCACTCCGTAGCCTTCTCTCTCTCTCTCTGTGTTTTCACTCCCTAGCCTTCTCTCTCTCTGTGTTTTCTTTTCATAGCCTTCTCTCTCGGTTTTCTCTCCCTTGCCTTCTCTCTATGTATTTTCACCCCCTTCCCTTTTCTCGCTCCGTGTTTTCACTCCCCAGCCTTCTCTCTCTCTGTGTTTTCACTCCCCAGCCTTCTCCCTCACTGTGCTTTCACTCCCTAGCCTTCCCTCTCCGTGTTTTCACTCCCCAGCCTTCTCCCTCACTGTGCTTTCACTCCCTAGCCTTCTCTCACTGTGTTTTCACTCCATAGCCTTCTCTCTCTGTTTTCACTCCATAGCCTTCTCTCTCTCTTTGTATTTCACTCCTTTCCCTTCTCTCTCTCTGTGTTTTCACCCCATAGCCTTCGTTCTCTGTGTTTTCACTCCCCAGCCTTCTCGCTGTGTGTTTTCACTCCATAGCCTTCTCTCTCTGTTTTCAATCCCTAGCCTTCTCTCTCTATGTATTTCACTCCTTTCCATTCTCTCTCTCTGTGTTTTCACTCCATAGCCTTCGTTCTCTGTGTTTTCACTCCCCAGCCTTCTCCCTCTCTGTGCTTTCACTTCCTAGCCTTCTCTCTCTGTGTTTTAATTCCCTAGCCTTCTCTCTCTCTCTGTTTTCACTCCATAGCCTTCTCTCTCTATGCATTTTCACCCCCTTCCCTTCTCTCGCTCCGTGTTTTCACTCCCTAACCTTCCCTCTCTGTGTTTTCACTCCCTAGCCTTCTCTCTCTATGTATTTCACTCCTTTCCCTTCTCTCTCTCTCCGTGTTTTCACTCCATAGCCTTCTATCTCTATGTTTTCACTCCGTAGCCTTCTCTCTCTCTCTGTGTGTTCACTCCCTAGCCTTCTCTCTCTGTGTTTTCATTCCATAGCCTTCTCTCTGTTTTCTCTCCCTTGCCTTCTCTCTATGTATTTTCACCCCCTTCCCTTCTCTCGCTCCGTGTTTTCACTCCCTAACCTTCCCTCTCTGTGTTTTCACTCCCTTGCCTTCTCTCACTCTGTGTTTTCACTCCCTAGCCTTCTCTCTCTGTGTTTTAATTCCCTAGCCTTCTCTCTCTCTGTGTTTTCACTCCATATCCTTCTCTCTCTCTGTTTTCACTCCCTAGCCTTCTCTCTCTCTCTGTGTTTTCACTCCCCAGCCTTCTCCCTCACTGTGCTTTCACTCCCTAGCCTTCCTTCTCTGTGTTTTCACTCCCTAACCTTCCCTCTCTGTGTTTTCACTCCATTGCCTTCTCTCTCTGTGTTTTAATTCCCTAGCCTTCTCTCTCTCTGTGTTTTCACTCCCTATCCTTCTCTCTCTCTGTGTTTTCACTCCGTAGCCTTCTCTCTCTCTGTGTGTTTTCACTCCATAGCCTTCTCCCTCACTGTGCTTTCACTCCCTAGCCTTCTCCCTCACTGTGCTTTCACTCCCTAGCCTTCCCTCTCCGTGTTTTCACTCCCTAGCCTTCCCTCTCTGTGTTTTCACTCCCCAGCCTTCTCTCTCGGTTTTCTCTCCCTTGCCTTCTCTCTATGTATTTTCGCCCCCTTCCCTTCTCTCACTCTGTCTTTTAATTCCCTATCGTTCTCTCTCTCTGTGTTTTCACTCCCTATCCTTCTCTCTGTGTGTTTTCAGTCCATAGCCTTCTCTCTGTGTGTTTTCACTCCCCAGACTTCTCCCTCACTGTGCTTTCACTCCCTAGCCTTCCCTCTCCGTGTTTTTACTCCCTGGCCTTCTCTCTCTGTGTTTTCACTCCATAGCCTTCGTTCTCTGTGCTTTCACTACCTAGCCTTCTCTCTCTGTGTTTTAATTCCCTAGCCTTCTCTCTCTCTGTGTTTTCACTCCCTATCCTTCTCTCTCTCTGTTTTCACTCCCTAACCTTCTCTCTCTCTGTGTGTTTTCACACCATAGCCTTCTCCCTCTGTGTTTTCACTCCCCATCCTTCCCTCACTGTGCTTTCACTCCCTAGCCTTCCCTCTCTGTGTTTTCACTCCCTATCCTTCTCTCTCTCTGTGTTTTCACTCCCTAGCCTTCCTTCTCTCTGTTTTCACTCCCTGGCCTTCTCTCTGTGTTTTCACTCCTTAGCCTTCTCTCTCTGTGTTTTAATTCCCTAGCCTTCCCTCTCTCTGTTTTTACTCCGTAGCCTTCTCTCTCTCTGTGTTTTCACTCCCTAGCCTTCTCTCACTGTGTTTTCACTCCATAGCTTTCTCTCTCTTTTTTCACTCCATAGCCTTCTCTCTGTATGTATTTTCACCCCCTTCCCTTCTCTTGCTCTGTGTTTTCACTCCCTAACCTTCCCTCTCTGTGTTTTCACTTCCTAGCCTTCTCTCTGTGTTTTAATTCCCTAGCCTTCTCTCTGTCCGTCTTTTCACTCCCTATCCTTCTCTCTCTCTGTGTTTTCACTCCGTAGCCTTCTCTCTCTCTGTGTTTTCACCCCCTTCCCTTCTCTCGCTCCGTGTTTTCACTCCCTAGCCTTCTCTCTCTATGTATTTCAATCCTTTCCCTCCTCTCTCTCCGTTTTTTCACTCCCTAGCCTTCCCTCTCTGTGTTTTCACTCCCTAGCCTTCTCTCTGTGTGTTGTCACCCCCTAGCCTTCTCTCTCTATGTATTTCATTCCTTTCCCTTCTCTCTCTCCGTGTTTTCACTCCCTAGCCTTCTCTCTCTGTTTTCACTCCCTAGCCTTCTCTCTGTCCGTGTTTTCACTCCCTAGCCTTCCCTCTCTCTGTTTTCACTCCCTGGCCTTCTCTCTGTGTTTTCACACCTTAGCATTCTCTCTCTGTGTTTTAATTCCCTAGCCTTCTCTCTCTCTGTGTTTTTACTCCGTAGCCTTCTCTCTCTCTGTGTTTTCACTCCCTAGCCTTCTCTCACTGTGTTTTCACTCCATAGCCTTCTCTCTCTGTTTTCACTCCATAGCCTTCTCTCTGTATGTATTTTCACCCCCTTCCCTTCTCTTGCTCCGTGTTTTCACTCCCTAACCTTCCCTCTCTGTGTTTTCACTCCCTAGCCTTCTCTCTCTATGTATTTCACTCCTTTCCCTCCTCTCTCTCCGTTTTTTCACTCCCTAGCCTTCCCTCTCTGTGTTTTCACTCCTTATCCTTCTCTCTCTGTGTTTTAATTCCCTAGCCTTCTCTCTCTGTGTGTGTTTTCACTCCGTAGCCTTCTCTCTCTCTGTGTTTTCACTCCCTAGCTTTCTCTCTCTCTGTGTTTTCACTCCCTAACCTTCCCTCTCTGTGTTTTCACTCCCTAGCCTTCTCTCTGTGTTTTAATTCCCTAGCCTTCTCTCTGTCCGTGTTTTCACTCCCTAGCCTTCTATCTCTGTGTTTTCACTCCCTAGCCTTCTCTCTCTATGTATTTTCACCCCCTTCCCTTCTCTCGCTCCGTGTTTTCACTCCCTAGCCTTCTCTCTCTGTGTTTTCACTTCCCAGCCTTCTCCCTCTCTGTGCTTTCACTCCCTAGCCTTCTCCCTCTCTGTGCTTTAACTCCCTAGCCTTCCCTCTCTGTGTTTTCACTCCATAGCCTTATCTCTCTTTTTTCACCCCTAGCCTTCTCTCTCTATGTATTTCACTCCTTTCCCTTCTCTCTCTCCGTGTTTTCACTCCCTAGCCTTCTCTCTCTGTTTTCACTCCCTAGCCTTCTCTCTGTCCGTGTTTTCACTCCCTAGCCTTCCCTCTCTCTGTTTACACTCCCTGGCCATCTCTCTGTGTTTTCACCCCCCAAAGCCTTCTCTCTCTGTGTTTTCACTCCATAGCCTTCTCTCTCTGTTTTCTCTCCCTTGCCTTCTTTCTCTATGTATTTTCACCCCCTTCCTTTCTCTCGCTCCATGTTTTCACTCCCTAACCTTCCCTCTCTGTGTTTTCACTCCCTAGCGTTCTCTCATTCTGTGTTTTCACTCCCTAGCCTTCTATCTCTATGTATTTTCACTCCTTTCCTCTCTCTCCGTGTGTTCACTCCCTAGCCTTCTCTCTCTGTTTTCACTCCCTAGCCTTCTCTCTGTCAGTGTTTTCACTACCTAGCCTTCTCTCTCTGTGTTTTCACTCCCTACCCGTATCTTTCTCTCCGTGTTTTCACTCCCTAGCCTTCTCTCTCTCTGTGTTTTCACTCCCCAGCCTTCTCCCTCTGTGTTTTCACTCCCTGGCCTTCTCTCTCTCTGTGTTTTAATTCCCTAGCCTTCTCTCTCTCTGTGTTTTCACTCTGTTACGGATACAGGTATCCTGTGTTTTTGTGTGTTTCTCTCATTCTGCCCTAATCACAGGTGTCCTGTATGTTCCTGATTGGTGGTCGTTGAGGTGTCTGCTGATTGGACCAATCAGTGAACATTCCTGTGCATTGCACCACCTGTTACTCGTTTTTTTCAATCACACATCCCATTATATAAAAACCAGTCACTTGTGTTTGTAGAGAGAGAGAGAATATTTCTGTATGTGAGTATGGACACTGTGGTGTCCTGTTTTTGGTTACTCACTAAGTTGCTGTTTACTATGATTGGTAATTTTGTTAGACCACTGTTTGGTATGTGAGTAATGGATACTGTGATGTCCTGTGTTTAGAGAGCTCATTAATTTGCTGCTTACTCTGTTTGGTAACTATTGTGTGTTTCTGGGAAAAGGGGAGTTTGAGCTAGCTGCCCTTGGGCATACATTTCCCGTAGAAAGAACTGTCTATAAACACTAGTTAGACCTGAGCGGACCACCCCCTGTATTTTTGTATGGTAGCAGTAGCCTAGCGGTTCTTGAGGCAGGCAAGATCAGTTTAGGGGTGTTTTACACTATTGTTTCATTTCTTGGGTCCTGCTCAGCCCTTTTTCCCAACCCTTTACCGTGTGTTCAGAAATAAACCATTTGTGTTTGACGGTAGTTCATGGTTGTTGTGTCATATTTGTTCTCACTGTTCCATGCCACACTTATAATTTACATGAATTATGTTACGGGTCTCATGTCCATCACCCTAGACGTTTAAAGCCACGGGGTTCGTAACACACTCCTTAGCCTTCTCTCTCTGTAATTTAATTCCCTAGCCTTCCCTCTCTGTGTTTTCACTCCTTAGCCTTCTCTCTCTGTGTTTTATTTCCCTAGCCTTCTGTCTCTGTGTGTGTTTTCACTCCGTAGCCTTCTCTCTCTCTGTGTTTTCACTCCCTAGCCTTCTCTCTCTCTGTGTTTTCACTCCCTAGCCTTGTCTCACTGTGTTTTCACTCCATAGCATTCTCTCTCTGTTTTCACTCCATAGCCTTCTCTCTCTATGTATTTTCACCCCCTTCCCTTCTCTCGCTCCGTGTTTTCACTTCCTAGCCTTCTCTCTGTTTGTTTTCTCTCCATAGCCTTCTCTCTCTTTTTTCACCCCCTAGCCTTCTCTCTCTATGTATTTTCACTCCTTTCCCTTCTCTCTCTCCGTGTTTTCACTCCCTAGCCTTCTCTCTCTGTTTTCACTCCCTATTCTTCTCTCTGTCCGTGTTTTCACTCCCTAGCCTTCTCTCTCTGTGTTTTCACTCCACAGCCTTCACTCTCTGTGTTTTCATTCCCTAGCCTTCTCTCTGTCCGTGTTTTCACTCCCTAGCCTTCCTTCTCTGTGTTTTAATTCCCTATCCTTCTCTCTCTCTGTGTTTTCTCTCCCCAGCCTTCTCCCTCACTGTGCTTTCACTCCCTAGCCTTCTCTCACTGTGTTTTCACTCCATAGCCTTCTCTCTCTGTTTTCACTCCATAGCCTTCTCTCTCTATGCATTTTCACCCCCTTCCCTTCTCTCGCTCCGTGTTTTCACTCCCTAACCTTCCCTCTCTGTGTTTTCACTCCCAGCCTTCTCTCACTCTGTGTTTTCACTCCCTAGCCTTCCCTCTCTGTGTTTTCACTCCCCAGCCTTCTCTCTCTGTGTTTTCACTCCATAGCCTTCTCTCTCTGTGTTTTCACTCCCTATCCTTCTCTCTCTGTGTTTTCACTCCCCAGCCTTCTCCCTCACTGTGCTTTCACTCCCTAGCCTTCTCCCTCACTGTGCTTTCACTCCCTAGCCTTCCCTCTCCGTGTTTTCACTCCCTAGCCTTCCCTCTCTGTGTTTTCACTCCCCAGCCTTCTCTCTCTGTGTTTTCACTCCATAGCCTTCTCTCTCTGTGTTTTCACTCCCTATCCTTCTCTCTCTCTGTGTTTTCACTCCGTAGCCTTCTCTCTCTCTCTCTGTGTTTTCACTCCATAGCCTTCTCTCTCTGTGTTTTCACTCCCTATCCTTCTCTCTCTCTGTGTTTTCACTCCGTAGCCTTCTCTCTCTCTCTCTGTGTTTTCACTCCCTAGCCTTCTCTCTCTCTGTGTTTTCTTTTCATAACCTTCTCTCTCGGGTTTCTCTCCCTTGCCTTCTCTCTATGTATTTTCACCCCCTTCCCTTTTCTCTCTCTGTGTTTTCACTCCCCAGCCTTTTCCCTCACTGTGCTTTCACTCCCTAGCCTTCCCTCTCCGTGTTTTCACTCCCTAGCCTTCCCTCTCTGTGTTTTCACTCCCCAGCCTTCTCTCTCTCTGTGTTTTCACTCCCTAGACTTCCTTCTCTGTGTTTTAATTCCCTATCCTTCTCTCTCTCTCTGTGTTTTCTCTCCCTAGCCTTCTCTCTCTCTGTGTTTTCTTTTCATAGCCTTCTCTCTCGGGTTTCTCTCCCTTGCCTTCTCTCTATGTATTTTCACCCCCTTCCCTTTTCTCTCTCTGTGTTTTCACTCCCCAGCCTTTTCCCTCACTGTGCTTTCACTCCCTAGCCTTCCCTCTCCGTGTTTTCACTCCCTAGCCTTCCCTCTCTGTGTTTTCACTCCCCAGCCTTCTCTCTCTCTGTGTTTTCACTCCCTAGCCTTCCTTCTCTGTGTTTTAATATCCTATCCTTCTCTCTCTCTCTGTGTTTTCTCTCCCCAGCCTTCTCCCTCACTGTGCTTTCACTCCCTAGCCTTCTCTCACTGTGTTTTCACTCCATAGCCTTCTCTCTCTGTTTTCACTCCATAGCCTTCTCTCTCTATGCATTTTCACCCCCTTCCCTTCTCTCGCTCCGTGTTTTCACTCCTTAACCTTCCCTCTCTGTGTTTTCACTCCCTAGCCTTCTCGCTGTGTGTTTTCACTCCATAGCCTTCTCTCTCTGTTTTCAATCCCTAGCCTTCTCTCTCTATGTATTTCACTCCTTTCCCTTCTCTCTCTCTGTGTTTTCACTCCGTAGTCTTCTCTCTCTCTCTCTGTGTTTTCACTCCCTAGCCTTCTCTGTCTCTGTGTTTTCATTCCATAGCCTTCTCTCTCAGTTTTCTCTCCCTTGCCTTCTCTCTATGTATTTTCACCCCCTTCCCTTCCCTCTCCGTGTTTTCACTCCCTAACCTTCACTCTCTTTGTTTTCACTCCCTAGCCTTCTCTCACTCTGTGTTTTCACTCCCTATTCTTCCCTCTCTCTGTTTTCACTCCCCAGCCTTCTCCCTCTGTGTTTTCACTCCATAGCCTTCTCTCTCTGTGTTTTCACTCCCCAGCCTTCTCCCTCACTGTGCTTTCACTCCCTAGCCTTCCATCTCTGTGTTTTCACTCCCTAACCTTCCCTCTCTGTGTTTTCACTCCCCAGCCTTCTCTCTCGGTTTTCTCTCCCTTGCCTTCTCTCTATGTATTTTTGCACCCTTCCCTTCTCTCACTCTGTGTTTTAATTCCCTATCGTTCTCCCTCTCTGTTTTTTCACTCCCTATCCATCTCTCTGTGTGTTTTCAGTCCATAGCCTTCTCTCTGTGTGTTTTCACTCCCCAGCCTTCTCCCTCACTGTGCTTTCACTCCCTAGCCTTCCCTCTCCGTGTTTTTACTCCCTGGCCTTCTCTCTCTGTGTTTTCACTCCCCAGCCTTCTCCCTCACTGTGCTTTCACTCCCTAGCCTCTCTCTGTTTTCACTCCATAGCCTTCTCTCTCTATGCATTTTCATCCCCTTCCCTTCTCTCGCGCCGTGTTTTCACTCCCTAACCTTCCCTCTCTGTGTTTTCACTCCCTAGCCTTCTCTCACTCTGTGTTTTCAATCCCTAGCCTTCTCTATGTATTTCACTCCTTTCCCTTCTCTCTCTCCGTGTTTTCACTCCATAGCCTTCTATCTCTATGTTTTCACTCCGTAGCCTTCTCTCTCTCTCTCTCTGTGTTTTCACTCCCTAGCCTTCTCTGTCTCTGTGTTTTCATTCCATAGCCTTCTCTCTCAGTTTTCTCTCCCTTGCCTTCTCTCTATGTATTTTCACCCCCTTCCCTTCTCTCTCTGTGTTTTAATTCCCTAGCCTTCTCTCTCTCTGTGTTTTCACTCCCTATCCTTCTCTCTCTCTGTTTTCACTCCCTAGCCTTCTCTCTCTCTCTGTGTTTTCACTCCCCAGCCTTCTCCCTCACTGTGCTTTCACTCCCTAGCCTTCCCTCTCTGTGTTTTCACTCCCTAACCTTCCCTCTCTGTGTTTTCACTCCCTAGCCTTCTCTCTCTCTGTGTTTTCTTTTCAAAGCCTTCTCTCTCGGTTTTCTCTCCCTTGCCTTCTCTCTATGTATTTTCACCCCCTTCCCTTTTCTCTCTCTGTGTTTTCACTCCCCAGCCTTCTCCCTCACTGTGCTTTCACTCCCTAGCCTTCCCTCTCCGTGTTTTCACTCCCCAGCCTTCTCTCTCTCTGTGTTTTCTCTCCCCAGCCTTCTCCCTCACTGTGCTTTCACTCCCTAGCCTTCTCTCACTGTGTTTTCACTCCATAGCCTTCTCTCTCTGTTTTCACTCCATAGCCTTCTCTCTCTATGCATTTTCACCCCCTTCCCTTCTCTCGCTCCGTGTTTTCACTCCCTAACCTTCCCTCTCTGTGTTTTCACCCCCTAGCCTTCTCTCACTCTGTGTTTTCACTCCCTAGCCTTCTCGCTGTGTGTTTTCACTCCATAGCCTTCTCTCTCTGTTTTCAATCCCTAGCCTTCTCTCTCTATGTATTTCACTCCTTTCCCTTCTCTCTCTCTGTGTTTTCACTCCGTAGCCTTCTCTCTCTCTCTGTGTTTTCACTCCCTAGCCTTCTCTGTCTCTGTGTTTTCATTCCATAGCCTTCTTTCTCAGTTTTCTCTCCCTTGCCTTCTCTCTATGTATTTTCACCCCCTTCCCTTCTCTCGCTCCGTGTTTTCACTCCCTAACCTTCCCTCTCTTTGTTTTCACTCCATAGCCTTCTCTCTCTATGCATTTTCATCCCCTTCCCTTCTCTCGCTCCGTGTTTTCACTCCCTAACCTTCCCTCTCTGTGTTTTCACTCCCTAGCCTTCTCTCACTCTGTGTTTTCAATCCCTAGCCTTCTCTCTCTATGTATTTCACTCCTTTCCCTTCTCTCTCTCCGTGTTTTCACTCCATAGCCTTCTATCTCTATGTTTTCACTCCGTAGCCTTCTCTCTCTCTCTCTCTCTCTGTGTTTTCACTCCCTAGCCTTCTCTGTCTCTGTGTTTTCATTCCATAGCCTTCTCTCTCAGTTTTCTCTCCCTTGCCTTCTCTCTCTCTGTGTTTTCACTCCCTATCCTTCTCTCTCTCTGTTTTCACTCCCTAGCCTTCTCTCTCTCTCTCTGTGTTTTCACTCCCCAGCCTTCTCCCTCACTGTGCTTTCACTCCCTAGCCTTCCTTCTCTGTGTTTTCACTCCCTATTCTTCCCTCTCTCTGTTTTCACTCCCCAGCCTTCTCCCTCTTTGTTTTCACTCCCTGGCCTTCTCTCTCTCTGTGTTTTCTCTCCCCAGCCTTCTCCCTCTCTGTGCTTTCACTCCCTATCCTTCCCTCTCGGTGTTTTCACTCCCCAGCCTTCTCTCTCTCTGTGTTTTCACTCCATAGCCTTCTCTCTCTGTGTTTTCACTCCCCAGCCTTCTCCCTCACTGTGCTTTCACTCCCTAGCCTTCCTTCTCTGTGTTTTCACTCCCTATTCTTCCCTCTCTCTGTTTTCACTCCCCAGCCTTCTCCCTCTTTGTTTTCACTCCCTGGCCTTCTCTCTCTCTGTGTTTTCTCTCCCCAGCCTTCTCCCTCTCTGTGCTTTCACTCCATAGCCTTCTCTCTCTGTGTTTTCACTCCCCAGCCTTCTCCCTCACTGTGCTTTCACTCCCTAGCCTTCCATCTCTGTGTTTTCACTCCCTAACCTTCCCTCTCTGTGTTTTCACTCCCCAGCCTTCTCTCTCGGTTTTCTCTCCCTTGCCTTCTCTCTATGTATTTTCGCCCCCTTCCCTTCTCTCACTCTGTGTTTTAATTCCCTGTCGTTCTCTCTCTCTGTGTTTTCACTCCCTATCCATCTCTCTGTTTGTTTTCAGTCCATAGCCTTCTCTCTGTGTGTTTTCACTCCCCAGCCTTCTCCCTCACTGTGCTTTCACTCCCTAGCCTTCCCTCTCCGTGTTTTTACTCCCTGGCCTTCTCTCTCTGTGTTTTCACTCCATAGCCTTCGTTCTCTGTGTTTTCACTCCCCAGCCTTCTCCCTCTCTGTGCTTTCACTTCCTAGCCTTCTCTCTCTGTGTTTTAATTCCCTAGCCTTCTCTCTCACTGTGTTTTCACTCCATAGCCTTCTCTCTCTGTTTTCACTCCATAGCCTTCTCTCTCTATGCATTTTCATCCCCTTCCCTTCTCTCGCTCCGTGTTTTCACTCCCTAACCTTCCCTCTCTGTGTTTTCACTCCCTAGCCTTCTCTCACTCTGTGTTTTCATCCCCTTCCCTTCTCTCGCTCCGTGTTTTCACTCCCTAACCTTCCCTCTCTGTGTTTTCACTCCCTAGCCTTCTCTCACTCTGTGTTTTCAATCCCTAGCCTTCTCTCTCTATGTATTTCACTCCTTTCCCTTCTCTCTCTCCGTGTTTTCACTCCATAGCCTTCTATCTCTATGTTTTCACTCCGTAGCCTTCTCTCTCTCTCTCTCTCTCTGTGTTTTCACTCCCTAGCCTTCTCTGTCTCTGTGTTTTCATTCCATAGCCTTCTCTCTCAGTTTTCTCTCCCTTGCCTTCTCTCTCTCTGTGTTTTCACTCCCTATCCTTCTCTCTCTCTGTTTTCACTCCCTAGCCTTCTCTCTCTCTCTCTGTGTTTTCACTCCCCAGCCTTCTCCCTCACTGTGCTTTCACTCCCTAGCCTTCCTTCTCTGTGTTTTCACTCCCTATTCTTCCCTCTCTCTGTTTTCACTCCCCAGCCTTCTCCCTCTTTGTTTTCACTCCCTGGCCTTCTCTCTCTCTGTGTTTTCTCTCCCCAGCCTTCTCCCTCTCTGTGCTTTCACTCCCTATCCTTCCCTCTCGGTGTTTTCACTCCCCAGCCTTCTCTCTCTCTGTGTTTTCACTCCATAGCCTTCTCTCTCTGTGTTTTCACTCCCCAGCCTTCTCCCTCACTGTGCTTTCACTCCCTAGCCTTCCTTCTCTGTGTTTTCACTCCCTATTCTTCCCTCTCTCTGTTTTCACTCCCCAGCCTTCTCCCTCTTTGTTTTCACTCCCTGGCCTTCTCTCTCTCTGTGTTTTCTCTCCCCAGCCTTCTCCCTCTCTGTGCTTTCACTCCATAGCCTTCTCTCTCTGTGTTTTCACTCCCCAGCCTTCTCCCTCACTGTGCTTTCACTCCCTAGCCTTCCATCTCTGTGTTTTCACTCCCTAACCTTCCCTCTCTGTGTTTTCACTCCCCAGCCTTCTCTCTCGGTTTTCTCTCCCTTGCCTTCTCTCTATGTATTTTCGCCCCCTTCCCTTCTCTCACTCTGTGTTTTAATTCCCTGTCGTTCTCTCTCTCTGTGTTTTCACTCCCTATCCATCTCTCTGTTTGTTTTCAGTCCATAGCCTTCTCTCTGTGTGTTTTCACTCCCCAGCCTTCTCCCTCACTGTGCTTTCACTCCCTAGCCTTCCCTCTCCGTGTTTTTACTCCCTGGCCTTCTCTCTCTGTGTTTTCACTCCATAGCCTTCGTTCTCTGTGTTTTCACTCCCCAGCCTTCTCCCTCTCTGTGCTTTCACTTCCTAGCCTTCTCTCTCTGTGTTTTAATTCCCTAGCCTTCTCTCTCACTGTGTTTTCACTCCATAGCCTTCTCTCTCTGTTTTCACTCCATAGCCTTCTCTCTCTATGCATTTTCATCCCCTTCCCTTCTCTCGCTCCGTGTTTTCACTCCCTAACCTTCCCTCTCTGTGTTTTCACTCCCTAGCCTTCTCTCACTCTGTGTTTTCAATCCCTAGCCTTCTCTCTCTATGTATTTCACTCCTTTCCCTTCTCTCTCTCCGTGTTTTCACTCCATAGCCTTCTATCTCTATGTTTTCACTCCGTAGCCTTCTCTCTCTCTCTCTCTCTGTGTTTTCACTCCCTAGCCTTCTCTGTCTCTGTGTTTTCATTCCATAGCCTTCTCTCTCAGTTTTCTCTCCCTTGCCTTCTCTCTATGTATTTTCACCCCCTTCCCTTCTCTCTCTGTGTTTTAATTCCCTAGCCTTCTCTCTCTCTGTGTTTTCACTCCCTATCCTTCTCTCTCTCTGTTTTCACTCCCTAGCCTTCTCTCTCTCTCTCTGTGTTTTCACTCCCCAGCCTTCTCCCTCACTGTGCTTTCACTCCCTAGCCTTCCTTCTCTGTGTTTTCACTCCCTAACCTTCCCTCTCTGTGTTTTCACTCCATAGCCTTCTCTCTCTGTGTTTTAATTCCCTAGCCTTCTCTCTCTCTGTGTTTTCACTCCCTATCCTTCTCTCTCTCTGTGTTTTCACTCCGTAGCCTTCTCTCTCTCTGTGTGTTTTCACTCCATAGCCTTCTCCCTCTGTGTTTTCACTCCCCATCCTTCCCTCACTGTGCTTTTACTCCCTAGCCTTCCCTCTCTGTGTTTTCACTCCCTATCCTTCTCTCTCTCTGTGTTTTCACTCCGTAGCCTTCTCTCTCTGTGTGTGTTTTCACTCCATAGCCTTCTCCCTCTGTGTTTTCACTCCCCAGCCTTCCCTCACTGTGCTTTCACTCCCTAGCCTTCCCTCTCTGTGTTTTAATTCCCTATCCTTCTCTCTCTCTGTGTTTTCACTCCATAGCCTTCTCTCTGTGCTTTCACTCCCTAACCTTCCCTCTCTGTGTTTTCACTCCCCAGCCTTCTCTCTCTCTCTGTTTTCACTCCATAGCCTTCTCTCTCTGAGTTTTCACTCCCCAGCCTTCCCTCTCTGTGTTTTAATTCCCTATCCATCTCTCTCTCTGTGTTTTCACTCCCTATCCTTCTCTCTCTCTGTGTTTTCACTCCCTAGCCTTCTCTCTCTCTGTGTTTTCACTCCATAGCCTTCTCTCTCTGTGTTTTCACTCCCCAGCCTTCTCTCTCTCTGTGTTTTCACTCCATAGCCTTCTCTCTCTGTGTTTTCACTCCCCAGCCTTCCCTCACTGTGCTTTCAATCCCTAGCCTTCCCTCTCTGTGTTTTAATTCCCTATCCATCTCTCTCTCTGTGTTTTCACTCCCTATCCTTCTCTCTCTCTGTTTTCACTCCGTAGCCTTCTCTCTCTCTGTTTTTTCACTTCCTAGTCTTCTCTCTCTCTGTGTTTTCACTCCATAGCCTTCTCTCTCTCTCTGTGTTTTCATTCCATAACCTTCTCTCGCTGTGTTTTCACTCCCCAGCCTTCTCCCTCTCTGTGCTTTCACTCACTAGCCTTTTCTCTCTGTGTTTTAATTCCCTAGCCTTCTCTCTCTCTGTGTTTTCACTCCCTATCCTTCTCTCTCTCTGTGTTTTCACTCCATAGCCTTCTCTCTCAGTTTTCTCTCCCTTGCCTTCTCTCTATGTGTTTTCACCCCCTTCCCTTCTCTCACTCTGTGTTTTCACTTCCTAACCTTACTTCTCTGTGTTTTCACTCCCTATTCTTCTCTCACTCTGTGTTTTCACTCCCCAGCCTTCTCTCTCTCTCTGTGTTTTCACTCCCTATCCTTCTCTCTCTCTGTGTTTTCACTCCGTAGCCTTCTCTCTCTCTGGGTTTTCACTCCCCAGCCTTCTCTCTCTCTGGGTTTTCACTCCCCAGCCTTCTCTCTCTCTGTGTTTTCGCTCTCCAGCCTTCTCTCTGTCTGTGTTTTTACTCCCTAGCCTTCTCTCTCTGTTTTCACTCCCTTGCCTTCTCTCTCTGTTTTCACTCCCTTGCCTTCCCTCCCTGTGTTTTCACTCCCCAGCCTTCTCTCTCTCTGTGTTTTCACTCCCTAGTCTTCTCTCTTTCTGTGTTTCCGCTCCCTAGTCTTCTCTCTCTGTGTTTTCACTCCCTAGCCTTCTCTCTCTGTTTTCATTCCCTAGCCTTCTCTCTGTGTTTTCACTCCCTAGCCTTCTCTCTGTCTGTGTTTTTACTCCCTAGCCTTCTCTCTGTTTTCACTCCCTTGCCTTCTCTCTCTGTTTTCACTCCCTAGCCTTCTCTCTCTCTCTGTGTTTTCACTCCCCAGCCTTCTCTCTCTCTGTTTTCACTCCTCAGCCTTCTCTCTCTCTGTGTTTTCGCTCCCCAGCCTTCTCTCTGTCTGTGTTTTTACTCCATAGCCTTCTCTCTCTGTGTTTTCACTCCCTTGCCTTCTCTCTCTGTTTTCACTCCCTAGCCTTCCCTCCCTGTGTTTTCACTCCCTAGTCTTTTCTCTCTCTGTGTTTCCACTCCCTAGCCTTCCCTCCCTGTGTTTTCACTCCCTAGCCTTCTCTCTCCGTTTTTTTCTTTCCCTAGCCTTCTCTTTCTGTGTTTACACTCCCTAGCCTTCTCTTTCTGTGTTTTCACTCCCTAGCCTTCTCTCTCTCTGTGTTTTCACGCCCTAGCCTTCTCTCTCTCTGTGTTTTCACGCCCTAGCCTTCTCTCTCTGTGTTTTCACTCCCCTTCCCCTTTTTCTATAGAATCGATGGATAACAATCTGACGGGAATGTTGTTTTTCTCCTATGAGTTTCTAACTCTCTCTTTCAATCCTCTCTCCCTCCGTCCCTCCATATAGAGTCTGTGGACACTAAGCTGATGAACTTCAGTAACCTGCTGATGATGTACCAGGACCAGGGTAGCAGCCCGGACTCTAACGACGACGACAGCTCCAAGCTGTCCATGTTGCCCCACCTGGCCGACCTGGTCAGCTACAGCATCCAGAAGGTCATTGGTTTCGCTAAGATGATCCCCGGCTTCAGGTGGGTGTGTGTGGGGTAATGGGTGGTTGGGGTGAGGGGGTAAAGGATGTGTGTTTTCTTACAGTATGTGCTTTTTTAAATGTGTTGAACTCTAAATGTACACCACATTTAAATTCCAAAAATGTCATAGTGCAATATTCCTGATTATACAACAGGTGGGTCTAATCCTGAATGCTGATTGGTTAAAACCGCATTCCAGCCGGTGTCTATTCCGTACACCACATTTAAATAACAAAAATGTCATAGTGCAATATTCCTGATTATACAACGGGTGGGTCTAATCCTGAATGCTGATTGGTTAAAACCGCATTCCAGCCGGTGTCTATTCCGTACACCACATTTAAATACCAAAAATGTCATAGTGCAATATTTCTGAGTGTGTGGTTGTGCCTGCATGTGTGTGTGTTTGTGCGTGTATGAACAGTTTCCCTGAATTACAGGATTTCCAATAATGGATTCATCAACTCTATTCGTCACGAATATAAACAAGGCCTTATTTGTGGGTTTACTCGTTTAACACTAGAAGTGCCGAGGTAGTCATTTTGACTGCATTTGCATGTTCAAATTGAAATATCTCAGCAATTCCTTAAGTCATGCCCCCCTCCGTTCTTGACTTTTCCTAAATAAGTCTTTTTAGCAGAGGTATGCTGTTAGAATTTTGATATCACAAATATAATTTGTGTTATAAGCTGATTAAGGAGGACATGTCATTTTTTTCCCTGAGCTCCAAAAAGTGACTTTTTCAAATCATCCTACAGAGTCACATGCAGGTACGATGTTTTGATTTTTATATAGTTTCAGACAGAGCAGATTCTGAGGTCTCCAAAACACATACCTTTACCAAATAACTTTCAAAATATCACTTTTTCGAAGAATAACCTTTGCACTCCACACGTGAGCATGCGGCAGCAGATTGACTACAGTAACATAAACTAATGAAAATGCTAGTGTGTTCTTTGAAATACATTTATTTTCGTATTCTAATGTTACCCAAGACCTTCATAAACACAACCAAAGGATACTTTTCCGATAGCATATATGAAATGTATTTATTAGACTTAGAATGTTGCGGTATGCAAATTGCGGTATGCAAATTGGAGTGGGTCTAGGGTTTCTGGGATAATGGTGTTGATGTGAGCCATGACCAGCCTTTCAAAGCACTTCATGGCTACAGACGTCAGTGCTACGGGTCGGTAGTCATTTAGGCAGGTTATCTTAGTGTCCTTGGGCACGGGGTCTATGGTGGTCTGCTTGAAACATGTTGGTATTACAGACTCAGTCAGGGACATGTTGAAAATATCAGTGAAGACACTTGCCAGTTGGTCAGCATATGCTCGGAGTACACGTCCTGGTAATCCGTCTGGCCCTGCGGCCTTGTGAATGTTCACCTGCTTAAAAGTCTTACTTACATCGGCTACGGAGAGCGTGATCACATAGTCATCCGGAACAGCTGGTGTTCTCATGCATGCTTCAGTGTTGCTTGCCTCGAAGCGAGCATAGAAGTGGTTTAGCTCGTCTGGTAGGCTTGTGTCACTGGGTAGCTCGCGGCTGTGCTTCCCTTTGTATTCTGTAATAGTTTTCAAGCCCTGCCACATCCGACGAGCGTCAGAGCCGGTGTAGTACGATTCAATCTTAGTCCTGTATTGACTCTTTGCCTGTTTGATGGTTCGTCGGAGGGCATAGCGGGATTTCTTATAAGCGTCCGGGTTAGAGTCCCACTCCTTGAAAGCGGCAGCTCTACCCTTTAGCTCATTGCCGATGTTGCCTGTAATTCATAGCTTCTCATTGGGGTATGTACGTACGGTCACTGTGGGGACGACGTCATCGATGCACTTATTGATGAAGCCAGTGACTGATGTGGTGTACTCCTCAATGCTATCTGAAAAATCCCGGAACATGTTCCAGTCTGTGCTAGAAAAACAGTCCTGTAGCTTAGCATCTGCGTCATCTGACCAATTTTTTATTAACCGAGTCACTGGTGCTTCCTGCTTTAGTTTTTGCTTATAAGCAGGTATCAGGAGGATAGAGTTATGGTCAGATTTGCCAAATGGAGGGCGAGGGAGAGCTTTGTATGCGTCTCTGTGTGTGGAGTAAAGGTGGTCTAGAGTTTTTTTTCCTCTGGTTGCACATTTAACATGCTGGTAGAAATTAGGTAGAATGGATTTAAGTTTCCCTGCATTAAAGTCCCCGGCCACTAGGAGCGCTGCATCTGGATGAGCGTTTTCCTGTTGATTTATGGCCTTGTACAACTCATTCAGTGCAATCTTAATGCCAGCATTGGTTTGTGGTGGTAAATAGACAGCTATGAAAAATATAGATGAAAACTCTCTTGGTAAATAGTGTGGTCTACAGCTTATCATAAGATACTCTACCTCAGGCGAGCAAAACCTTGAGACTTCCTTAGTATTTGATTTTGTGCACCAGCTGTTGTTTACAAATATACACAGACCGCCACCCCTTGTCTTACCGGAGCCAGCCGTTCTATCCTGCCGATGTAGCGTATAGCCCGCTAGCTGTATGTTGTCCATTTCGTCGTGCAGCCACGACTCGGTGAAACATAAGATATTACAGTTTTTAATGTCCCGTTGGTAGGATAACCATAATCGCAGGTCATCTAATTTATTTTCAAATGATTGAACATTGGCTAATAGGATTGATGGAAGAGGCAGTTTACTTGCTCGCCGTCGGATCCATACAAGGCACCCCGACCTACGTCCACGATATCTCTGTCTCTTTCTCCTGCGAATGACGGGGATTTGGGCGTCGTCCGGTGT
This sequence comes from Coregonus lavaretus, assembly GCF_964263955.1. NCBI lineage: Eukaryota > Metazoa > Chordata > Actinopteri > Salmoniformes > Salmonidae > Coregonus > Coregonus lavaretus. The sequence goes on from NC_139995.1 coordinate 49,742,072, forward strand.
CTGTAGGATATCCTTCGCGTCCGACTCGTTGAAGAAAAAATATTTGTCCAATACGAGGTGAGTAATCGCTGTCCTGATATCCAGAAGCTCTTTTTGGTTATAAGAGACGATGGCAGAAACATTATGTACAAAATAAATTACAAATAACACACATAATAGTACAATTGGTTAGAGGGCTGTAAAACGGCAGCCATCTTCTCCGGCGCCATCATCAGCAGAGAATATCTGTCATACACATTGATGTTTGACAGAGTAAAGTGGCAAAGTGAGGTCGAGGATACGGTCAGGCATTGTTAGTAATGTTCACGTAAGTCTTCTGACCAAAGAAGAGCATTGAGGCTTGTCAGTGCTGCACAATTATATAGCCATTATATAGCCATTGCTTCTCGCAGAATATAATGTACATAATGAATGCCTTATTACAACTGATTCTAAGGTTGTATTACTTAATTGTTTTTGTCTTTAAGTGTTTGTAAACAAACAATGTATAGCTTCAAAATATGTTTACAACTAGTCCTTGCATCCATAGCTACGTTTATGCATTTGAGTGGTTATGTTTTTCCAGTCCCAAGTGTCAGAGGCAGGCTGTCGCAATTACAGCTCGTGCCTTTAACATCACACAGAATATGTGATTTGTTGACTAGGTCAAAGGTCATCGTCGTATGTCAGTAAAGAAGTACGTTTACCCTGAAGTAATACAACATGTTTCAATTAAATGTCATCAATACAACTTTATTTATCCCTTCAAGGGTTATAATATCTCTTTATAACCCTTGAAGGCCACTGAACACACCGCATCAGCCGTAACCGATATGACAGGTAACTCCTGCCGTGGGGGATATGACAGAGTTTCTTGGGAAACTCGTAACTCTTGCTGTGCTGAATGTCATGAGTTTCTTGGGAAACTTCTTTGATTGTTTTCTTTCACCCCACGACGTAAGGGCTCTGTTGTTGAACAGTGTTAACTCTTGTCGAGTTTGCCGACGGGGGCCATCGCTCAGTGTCACAGAGGTCAGGGATAGGGCACGCCCATACGAGCTATGGCCTGTCTTTCCAGACCATCATCATTCCCTTCTCTCCTCTCTTTTGGGATGATGAGGATGGACGCTACTGGATTAACTCTGGAATGTTTACCCACTTATGATCTGATCTCTAATCTCCCAAACCACCCAAAGTGTGTGTGTGTGTCCGTGTGTGCATAATTTTGTGTGTGTGTGAGATACAGTGCCTTACAAAGCCCAGACAACTATTTCTCTCGATTGCACAACAAACTCTCAAACTAATGGACATACACTCAGTAGTCAGTTTATTAGGTACACCCATCTAGTACCAGGTTGGACCCCCCTTTGCCTCCAGAACAGCCTGAATTCTCTGGGGCATGGATTCTACAAGGCATTCCCCACACCATTACACCACCACCACCAGCCTGTACCATTGACACCAGGCAGGATGGGGCCATGGACTCTTGCTGCTTGCGCCAAATCCTGACTCTACCATCAGCATGACGCCACAGGAACCGGGATTCGTTGGACCATGCAATGTTTTTCCACTCCTCAATTGTCCAGTATTGGTGATCATGTGCCCACTGGAGCCACTTCTTCTTGTTTTTAGCTGATAGGAGTGGAACCCGGTGTGGTCGTCTGCTGCAATAGCCCATCCCTGACAAGGACCGACGAGTTGTGCGTTCCGAGATGCCGTTCTGCACACCACTGTTGTACTGCGCTGTTATTTGCCTGTTTGTGGCCCGCCTGTGAGCTAACTGGATGTTTTTTTGTTTGTCGCGCCATTCTCGGTAAACCCTAGACACCGTCGTGTGTGAAAGTCCCAGGAGGCTGGACGTTTTTGAGAGACTGGAACCGGCGCTTGGCACCTACGATCATACCACGCTCAAAGTCACTTAGGTCACTTGTTTTGCCCAGTCTCCTAAATAAAAAAATCTACAACCCCATTCTTCCCTTTAAACCCTTGTCTGACCATAAGCCGACCGTAAGCCCACTGTTTATGGCCACTGTCAAACGGAATGTCTTTCTTTTCACAGAGGCCATCTTTCTGGGTCACGTTCATTAAGTACCAAACGGAAGAAACGGACTGAAACAGGGAGGGGACTACCTGAACTTGTCCAATGAGAAACACTTTTTTTTTTTTTTTTTCAACGGTATACACTAATGAATACACCCCTGGTTGTAATCCTCCCAGGGAGCTGACGGCTGAGGACCAGATCGCCCTGCTCAAGTCAAGCGCCATTGAGGTGATCATGCTGCGCTCAAACCAGTCCTTCAACCTGGAGGATATGTCCTGGAGCTGTGGTGGCCCCGACTTCAAGTACTGCGTCAACGACGTCACTAAAGGTAAGACTGAGGCACGCTAACACACACACCCTTTCCAACAATCGATGTTGCTGAAGGTGAAAAAGGATAACAAACACATACAGGTACGTCCACACAACACACACAGATACACATTTTCCAACTAGGAGTACGTACTCACGTGCTGCCACGCTAACACACTCGAGCAGCAGAGCCAGTCGGACCAATCCACAGACCCTCGAGGCTTTCATTTGCGTTTCAAACAAGCTCAGGGTATTTTTACAGATCAACCAAAGAATGTCACTCCTGACCTAGACTCTCTCACAAAGCATCTAGTGCAGCGTTTCCCAAATAAGAGAGCTGATCCTGGATCCTACTCTGAGATGACAATCACTGTTAGCTGATGACAATCACTGTTAGCTGATGACAATCACTGTTCATATAAATTACATAGAAATATGATATCACACACATGATATACAGTTCATGGTATAATATTAATACATGTCTTATCTCGTGAAACCACACATCCTTAGGTTTAGGCAAGTATATAAAGAGATATTGTGATTGCAATCTGATCTGATCGACGTGTATTTGTGTTGCCTCCTGCAGCGGGCCACACTCTGGAGCTGCTGGAGCCCCTGGTCAAATTCCAGGTGGGCCTTAAGAAACTCAACCTCCATGAGGAGGAACATGTGCTACTCATGGCCATCTGCCTCCTCTCCCCAGGTACATACTGACACTGTGTGTGTGTGTGTCATGAATTGTTTATGTGAGTCTGCTAGTTTTTGTGAGGATCAGTTCTCTTGTGGTGGACTGTTAAAATGTGTGTCTGTGCTGAAGTTAACACACTCCAGTCTCAGGGGCTGCTTACGCACGTGTGTATCTTGTCCATTTTCGTCAGTGGGGTTGATGATAACGTGTGCATATACATGCATGCCTGTGTTTGCACATGACATATAATTCCCATTTACCATTGGCTAAAATATACATGCAAGTGTGGCATGCCTGTTTTTGTGCATTACATAATTTTAGCCTAATTGATTGTAGCCTAATTGATTGATTGTCATGAAACCACACATATGCTTAGTTTTAGGCGTATGTTAGGATAACATTCACTTTTGCTCATGGATATGGGGAGGTGTGCCATCCATTATTTCTGTCCATTTAGGGGACCTCGTTTAGCTCGAACACCCCTCAGAGGCAAAGGTTATGTATAGCCTCTTTAAAGAAGTTACCCGCCATGTCTACTCCCTCCCTTCAAATGTAGACACTGTCTGGTATGGTGCTGGAGGTGATGAATATGAGGTTCAAAAGTGGTGAAGTGTCCCTTTTAAAGTCTTACCTCCTATGTCCTCCCTCCATTCACATAATATACACTGGTATGGTGCTGGAGATAATGAATGAGGTAGCGCTTTAAAGTTTTAACATCCGTGTCTCCCTCCTTCCCTTCCTCTCCCTGCAGACCGTCCTGGCGTGCAGGACCACGGGCGCATCGAGGCACTGCAGGACCGTCTGTCGGAGACGCTGCAGGCCTACATCCGGCTGCACCACCCGGGCAGCTGCCTGGTGTACGCTAGGATGATCCAGAAGCTGGCGGACCTGCGCAGCCTGAACGAGGAGCACTCCAAGCAGTACCGCTCGCTGTCCTTCCAGCCAGAGCACAGCATGCAACTCACCCCGCTGGTGCTAGAGGTGTTCGGCAGCGAGGTCTCCTAAATTAACTCTTTTTGGTGATCTTTGACCTTTCATGGAGGTGGAGAGTTGGACGAAAGGTCATAGGAGGGGTGGGAGGAGGATATGAGGTGGGAGCTATAGGAACGTGGTTAGACGTGTTATGGATGGTGTGAGTGTTAGTTTGTGAGGAGAGATTGAGGGAGAGCGATGGTATGTGTGTGTTGAGGGGTGGATGGATGGATGGAAGAAAGGGTGTTGGTGGGGGGGTTATGGAAGTGTGTGTGTGTGTGTGTGTGTGTGTGTGTGAGTGTGTATGTGTGTGAATAGCTTGGGTAGGTCAGACGCAGAGACCTGTGACTGGGTACCTGAGGAGCTGTTGACTGGAACATGCAAGTGGTGGGGAGTGAATGATACAAACAGCAGAATTGACTTCAGAACCATACATGGTAATTCTGCCTACATTTGACATGTATGCTTAACTTCGTATTTAAGGGACAGTATATTGACAAACAGCATTACAACTTGTATACCGGTATATACAGTACACCGTGTGCTTTTTGTGCGTGTCATGAAAGTGCTGCTTTTATGCATGGCAGTGTATGATCACACACAGTCACACAAGCCTACTCACTCACTAATACAGTCAGCCATTACGTTGGAGCTACCTCGGATTTTATTTTGTCTTTGTATTCACAAATACCTTTCTATTCACAAATACACAGCATAGAACCTTAAAAAAAACGCATGACGCCATTTCAATCCAGGATAGCTAATAGATACCAGAGCGTCGCTGGAGTGAGAACAGTGCCAGCAAAGCATTTCCATGTGTTTCTCTCATCTCTAGTTATTCTGCTCAATCGCTTTCCTCAAGGGCAAGTGTGTGTGTGTGTGTGTGTGTGTATGCTCCACAAAACACACGCCCTTCACCTCTGCCAAAGGTATTGGCCGTGTTCGAGAGCATCAAAACAGTGATGTGACATGGGTAAATTGTGACTGACTGACTGATCTACAAATAATATTGAGTAGTTATTTATGACGCAAGGTGATTTGTAGATCAGTCAGTCACGACTTCTTTTGGAGTCGGCTGCAATGTCGAACGCGCCCATTGTCGATGCTCTCAAAGCTTCCGGTCTTCTACGAGCATAGCCACGTGACGCCTTCTATGCTCACACTATTCACCATTTGTGCTATCATCGCTAACTAGGAATTGATGAAGGAAATGTATACACTATACAGCATACATAATATTGTTTGTAACCTGGAAGTAGTTTGGTTGTGGAGTAGTGTGCAGGGGCTGTGGTTGTTTAGCCACTAAAACAAGCTGTCAATCAAACCAAGCCAGAGCTCTGGTTGGTAAGTTTCTTTGTTTCTTGGAGAGGGGGCAGGGGAAGAATTATGAGAGCTGTAAATAAATGTAGCTACACCTTCTATGTATCCCGAACACTGCTAGACCACCTGTACTCAAGTGTATCTATTAATGTATGTCTATGTTTAAGTTCTATCACCGTTTTCAAAGGGCTACAATGCCAAAATCTGATTGGAAATGCATAGTTAGGCCGGTTACTCTACTGTCCACGTCTTTTTGTATTATATAGCCACAAACCATGTGAGTAATCTGGGACAGGATCTTAAAACAATTCCATGAATTGTTCCTTTTTTTCCTCAAATGTAGACTACAGTTTTTAGTAGGTTGAGTGTTTCAAAGCTGCTTGTTCTTAATCTCACCACAGATATCACCCATTTAATTTCCGACTGGAATGTGGAATTATTTGAAAAGAATGACTTGAGGACGCGGATGGACCGTTTTCTGTCCGAGTCCTCCGGTTTGACGTTGTATGCTGCGCAGCCCTCCAGTGGCTGCATCCTGTAAATACTACGTATCGATACAGTAACCGCAGCTGTACATAGGGCTACATACACTCAATGGCCAGTTTATTAGGTACACCCATCTAGTACTGGGTCGGACCCCCCCTTTGCCTCCAGAATAGTCTGAATTCTTTGGGGCATTCTACAAGTTGTCGGAAACATTCCACAGGGATGTTGGTCCATGCTGACGCGATGGCATCACGCAGTTGCTGCAGATTGGACGGCGGTACATTCATGCTGCGCTTACAGCCCGTTCTAGCTCATCCCAAAGATACTCTATTGGGTTGAGGTCCGGGGACTGCGCAGGCCAATCAAGTAAACTGAACTCGCTGTCATGTTCCTAGCAATGTTTTTCCTCTCCTCTTGTCCAGTTTTGGTGATCACGTGCCCACTGGAGCTGCTTCTTCTTGTTTTTAGCTGATAGAAGTGGAACCTGGTGTGGTCGTCTGCTGCAATAGCCCATCCGTGACAAGGATCGACGAGTTGTGCATTCCGAGATGCCGTTCTGCACACCACTGTTGTACTGCGCCGTTATTTGTCTGTTTGTGGCCCGCCTGTTAGCTTGCACGATTCTTGCCATTCTCCTTCGACCTCTCTCATCAACGAGCTGTTTTCGCCCACGGGACTGCCGAGGACTGGATGTTTTGTTTGTCACACCATTCTCGGTAAACCCTAGACACTGTCATGCGTGAAAAGCCCAGGAGGGTGGCCGTTTATGAGATACTGGATCCGGTATGCCTGGCACCGTCGATCATACCACACTAAAAGTCGCTTAGGTCACTTGGTTTGTCCGTTCTAACATTCAATCGAACAGTAACTGAATGAGTCGATGCCTGTCTGCCAGCTTTATATAGCAAGCCACGGCCATGTGACCACTGTCTGTAGGAGCGATCCATTTTCATGAACTAGGTGGTGTACCTAATAAACTGGCCGTTGAGTGTAGATATTACTACTACTAACTCTTAGTAAGGAAATTCTTGGATTATATATGCAAACAACATGATATTGATGACCGTGTTTTACGACTTATTCTCACTTTCTCTCTCTGAAACACTATGCTTTCTCAACTTTCTACTGAACAAAAATATAGACGCATGCAACATGCAACAATTTCAAAGATTTTACTGAGTTACAGTTCATAGAAGGAAATCAGTCAATTGAAATAAATAAATTAGGCCCTTATCTATGGATTTCATATGACTAGGCAGGGGTGCAGCCATGGGTGGGCCTGGGAGGGCATAGGCCCACCCACTTGGAATACAAGCCCCACTGGCGAGCCAGGCCCAGCCAATCAGAATGAGTTTTTCCCCACAAAATGGTTTTATTACAGACAGAAATACTCCTCAGCATTTGAGAGAAATAAGCTTTTTCTGCGTATGGAACATTTCTGGGATCTTTTATTTGGCTCATAAAACATGGGACCAACACTTTACATGTTGCGTTTATATTTTTTCTAAGTATATATAGATGGATCTATATAATCTATGTTTAGGTGGAGATGAGTGAGTGTTTGGCAATGCGCTGGTGGCCTAATCTCAAAATCGAATTGATTGACGCATTGACTAAAAGGTTGTCATCGATGGACGTTTGGCCTCTTTGGTTTGTCATTTGGGAGAATGAGGATGTTCTACACACTAAATATACAGCTGCTCTCTAATATAAGCCATATGGAGGGAGAGAAAAATGAACAAAGCTAGTTTAAAGAAATGTAACTCGTATTCAGTAGTAGCTATTGATTTCATCGGGCTGGAGATACACGATTTATATATTTAGAATGTGTATTTGTTTGGCTCAGATGTTCTATTGTACATGTATACAGTCGAACCAACTCCTATGCTTTCAATCATCTCATTCCCTTGTCCATACAAGAGCCTTGTGTGATAAGGACACTGAAGTGGGTAGAACATGTTGGCTGTGTGGATTAGTTGAGTTCACCCATACAATGTAAAGCGCTTAAATCCAATCCATTATTATTAACTATTTAGGCGACTATACAGAGAAATTAAAAGCAGGGGCGTCATGGATACAATAGTAATGTCCTATCACCCATTCCAGTGTTCAAAACAACCTGCTGTATATCATATTGTAAAGCAAGTGAATGGAACCTGAGGACCGCTTTTCTGGACACAGATTATTAAACCTAGTTGGAAAATGTCCAAACCTAGGGGCTAGATTCAATCTGGATCGCGTTATTGTGTGATTGAAATGTAAAGGTAATTTCCGATTGAGCCGTTTATATGCAGCGTTTACCGTGAAAGCAGTCTCCGCAAACACGGGAACATTGCCTTTAAATTCAATCGGGCTATAGCGCAGATCTTCAGCAGGTACGGATTAAATCTAGGCCTAGGTTTAGCCTGATCTGTGTCCAGGAAACGGACCCTAAGAGGCTATAGCGAGATAGATCTCTGTGTAGGGTGAAGTTGGCCTTAGATTCTGATCTTGGGTCAGTTTAGCTTTTTCCCCACTAATGGAAATTCTCGAGAAGAGGGGAAATTATTGCGTGAGACTGCGGTCTCTTGTACATTCTGTCCTTCAGTCCCTGTACGCGATTGGCCAAGGCTCGCTGCCGAGTGCTACTTCTGCTTCAACTAACCTTGTGTTTGGCCAAACAGAAACTACCGTGGCATTTAGTTGTGCTGCTTCAACACTATACAGAGGGCGTTATTATGTGGTCTTCTTGCAGATAGTGGGGGAAAACTAAGTACTATGGGTCTTGCTACTGTTGAAGGAACTTTATCAGAACATAGTGTTCTTAGCATACAGTAAACCTTGTCATTGCGTTAAAACATCACCATCAAGGCATTGTCGGTGAGCAGAGTACCTACCCCCTAAGACGTCAGATAGTAGTGCCAACAAATGGACCACAGCCCACTCCATCACTGTCACCATTATTGACATTCATTATTTTGTTATGTCCCCTCCCAGCCAACATAGCACATTTTCCATTGGCTGACTACAGAAAAATAGGCTATATAAGTTGTATAAAGTGATATTGTTCTGCAAATCACACTTAATATATAGTGTGAGGGATTCACTTCATAGGCACCTGATGATTGGTGGAATTGTTTTTAGTTCATACGAATGATTGACAAGTTCCTCGAAGAGATACTCTCTCCCAGGATATGTGTTTTATTAAGGTGATGATAGGCTACATGATTATTTTTACTCAGTACCACTCATGTTCAAGTCGATTAGGTGAAGGTTATGGTGTGTTTTGAGGTCTCGGTTGTAAGATGACTTGTGAATTTGGGGCGGTTTTGGTTTTTGATTTCCTTCATGCATATCTCTTTGTATAGATGCAGAGAGTTGATTGTTTTCATTTCATGAGATATAAATATACAGTATTGATTTTCATTATGTATGGATGTATAAGACTTGGTTATCATGTAAGTGCCACAGGGCAGGATGTTGTCACAAATCTCCCCTTTAGAGAAGTACAGGGTAAAGAGAGGTCTCTCTCTCTCATGTCTGGTTTTGCACAGTTGCAGCTGCTCAATATTCAGTCAAACGAAGTGGATATTCCAAAATGCTTGATGAAGAAAAGGCCTAATGTGGCTTCATGACCTGCAGTCAGTAGATTTCAACTCCAGACGTTTCACCTGGGAAGCTGTTCAATAACATTAACTATACGTTGAAGAACGAAAGAAAAATCAGAATGTTATTTCAATCGATTTTTGGTCATTAATCTCGGTTAAGCTTTTTTAATTTTAATTAATCGGTTTAGAACATCTCAATTTTAGCTCTGACATTTTGATCAAACTCCAAACTGGAACATAGGAACCATTTTATGAAATGAAATTCAACTAGGACTTTGAGTTTATTACAGTAGGCTTTTTGTCTTTTCATTACTTGTTTATTCATCTATATCAAACGGGGCGAATACCTACAATACAGCCTATGGTACACCAGCATCAGCTAGCTTAACGGTCTCATTTTGTACTTTTAAAGTGTGTTCCTGTACAAAGCAATTACAAATCCAGTTTGAAAAATGAATTGAAATGTAACTCACAAAAAAAGAATATGAATTGTTTTGATTGAGTGAGATTTGCCTTTCAATTCATTTTCAGAATGTAAAAGGGATCGATATACAGTACCGTTGATATTGACGTGGAGTTTTCTTTTCTTCAAACATTAAAAGGAGTGTCCCACAATGGATGTACACAACAATGATCTACCTCTTTTAGCTACAGATTATGCTTTAACATTAAAGCAGTTTCCTCTGTTTTTACTTTTGTAATATGTGTTGGTATTTATTGCTGTCTAATGAATCAATGATTACCTCAAAGATGTCTCATCATGCAGACTGGGAGACTATACAGCTAATGAAGTCATTGGTATTTTTTTTTTTACAGTCGTTTTTTACTAAAAGCATAGCCTTTTTTTAAAGTAACGCACAAACATCCACCAGAGGTTGTGTTTTAATTGTGCCTGAATTCTGACCAATGGGGGTCCAGGCTGGGTTCGGGTAGGCCGGGGTTGTGTTTCATTCTAATACGTGGTTTCCTCCCTTTTTCTCTTAGTTCACTCGCGTTTCGCCCATCTGATACAACTGGGTAGTTGTATGTAAGGAATACCTCCACCTGGTTTCCGCCATATTCAGCTTACAGTGAACAAGGACAGAAGGGAGGGAGCAACTTCCTGGAATGAAACGCAGCCAGAGACTTAATTGTGACCTCTGTATAGAGGGGTCATGAGTCGTATGGTTTCGGTCGGAGAGTTGGTGCGTCTGCTCCTCTTGGTACAGTTGGCATGGTCTTTGCCCTTACTAGATGTTTCTCACTCTCTCCCCTTTCCCCTATCCATCTCTCTTTCCTTCTTTCCCTCTATCAGCTACTAAGTTTTCTCCACTCTCATATCCCCCAACCCACCTTTTTAGAGTAAACTCTTCTCTATAGATCTTCAGATTTTCAGGAAAGGGCAGAAGTTCTGACAGGACAAAGATCAGTATCCATTTAATGCTGCTTTTATCAAGAGCATCACAGATCGATCAGTGTGTTGTTATTCTTACTAACATTGGCACGGTTGGGTATCGCCCAGCAGAAATATGCTAACCAGGACATGAGGCCACAGTGTCTGTCATGTTATGTAGTTTTTTAAAGCCAAGTAGTTTAGGTTGGTATAAAGCCAGGCAAGCTGGTTCTAGAAAAGCATGCATGGGGCAAGTTCCTATTTGAACAATGTAGACTTGAGGTTGTTGCCCATTTATTGACTTTGATTAAACCACTTTAATCTATCAATGAAGCGGCAAGTATTGTGTAATATTAATCACCAGCTACTCCATCTTCCAACCTTTAGTCTAATCCTTTGAGCATACTCCCTCTGGTGAACTGTATGTACATGCACCATGTGGTCCACATTGCTCAGTAAGTACCAATTAAAGATGTTGAGTAACTGCTACTAATATCTTTGAATACAGTTTTTGAATACTTTTTGGCAATGCTTCCTACCATCTTTCCAACTAAATGTCTCAATTTTGACAGTTTGTATTCAGAACTTTAAAAAAAGACGTGTCCAGCAAAAGCAGGCAGTTTGATAATCAGTCGTCGTGCTAGCTATTGGAGGTACTGTATGTAGACCTCGCTAGACATCAAATCGATATAAACTAACGCAAATAAGAGCATCTTAAAGTGGCCTGCATGCACAAATAATTAATTTTTCGCAATGAAAATGGGGGAATTGGCTCCCATGTACTCCTCACTCTACACTTTGGAGTACAAGGCAGGGAGTGAAAGGAGTTCAGAATTAGTAGTGATTAGCTAGCTATGTGTTACCTATGTATTAGCTATAGATATTGACAGCCAGCAGACACTGTGGTCCCTCAGGGCCTGAGTTGAGTGCCTATATGAACCTTTTAACGACTGGAGAGTGTTTCGCGAAGCAGGATTAGAAAGTTAGCAAGCTAGCTTTTCCAAGTATCTTTTCCAAGTATCTTAAAACAATTCAAATTTTTAAGATTGGTCAATTGTACTTCCTTACCTATTATTCTAGCAACTAACTGGGATTCTACTTTACCGATCGTTATGGGCAAGAAAATCTAGTCGTTTTAAGAATTGTTATGCTAAAATGTTAGATTGTTAAATGAATAATCCTGTTTTTAAGACACTGCACCACGTCACATTCGATGGAAAGCCAGAAACAACAGAAGCACTTTAGGTATTATTTGTAACACAATGCATACATTTGGATGAATATGCTCGCCATAACTGCCTGTCCATGTCAGCATTATATGGCTGCAATTATCAAAGTAATTCATCAAATTTCTTGCAATGTATATGTTTTTATTTCATCTATTACAACAGACATACATTGGTGTTTATGTAATGTTATTTTTGTCAGATGTTTTGCAAATCAAATAATAAACAACTGTGTAGTGGTTTGTCTGTTTGATGTTTACTGTATGCATAACATATATATTTGATCGATTTAATATAAATTAAAGACCCATGTTTATTGGTTTCAACACTTCTTGGACAATGCTACATGAGTGAATAGTCTGGCCAGTCTAACTAAAATACTATTACAGTATAAACACAGAGAACTATCAACTGAATGGGTGGTATCGAAACAGATGTTTTATCAAACACAAAAAAGTTCAATAAAATAGTATGGAAAAACTGCTCTCGTGGTGAAATACCATACAAGCAGGCCACCAAACTGATGTGGTGTCAACTCTATCCAGTGTTTTAGTGATATCGCACCAATGTGGGGAACTCATAGTTAAATAGTCTACATACACATTTCAGTTGCAAACCATACTGTTAAGTATTATTGGAACAGATAAAATGTGTTTGATTTAGCGAAGATTAATGGGGAAAGTCTGAAGACTGCAAGGTGACAGAATTACTGTACAGACTACTTATGTTGTTGCTTTTGTAAAAACATATCTACAACATCTGGAATATTTAAAAAATATATCTGACTTTTTTTTAGAGGCAATCTGCAGTTGCTACATCCATTTTTGGACTTATAAATTCATTATAGATACCCATTGATTCTTGAAGAATATAACTGATAAATGCCTCATACACTTAGTTCAACTGTCGTACCCCATCAGAACCCACAATAGAAGCTTACGCCAATCTTAGTAAACAAAGTAAATGCAAACCAATACTATATAGCCTAAAAACATGGTTAAACTATTATTTTGATGTCTTGGATGGTCAGTACTGGCATCCATAGCTCTGCCTATGAATTTGAGAGTGGTTACATTTATCCAGGCCCATCCCTCAGCTTTTTACCAAAAAAGAGGTGGGGTGACACTTTATTGTTTCAACTGCAGATTGGCCCTTTAAAGCTTTGGTACGAGTAAATGTCAAGTTACAAACTACCTCCATTGCTGATGTGTTTTCACTATCTTTTTTTCACTGTATCTATCTCCATCTGTACTCTGTATCATTTAATCTATTGTCCAGCAGAGGGCACTCCTACTGTTGACTTTTTAATAAATCCATTGACCTTATGACCCTTTTTCAGCTTTGAGTTCAACAGAGGAATAGGTGTGTATACTGTGTTTATAATGTTCTCACTTAGCTATAATGTGGTGGCTAAACTAAAACCCACTGGATGGCTCCCCTTTAAAAGCATTATACAAATTCCAGGGCTGTTCTGATTCTATGGTGCTTTTTGGTGAAGGGTGAACCGTTATACCTCTATAAGTGTTGGATGAGGCGACCATCTTCTAGGCGAAGCATTATCTTAAAACTGTCTTTTCCTAGCGAAGCATTCATACCCACTGGGCTTTTGTACAGTCGTGGTCAAATGTTTTGAGAATGACACATATACTAATTTTCACAAAGTCTGCTGCCTCAGTTTTGATGATGGCAATTTGCATATACTCCAAAATGTCATGAAGAGTGATCAGGTGAATTGCAATTAATTACAAAGTCCCTCTTTGCCATTGTGGTGGCCGAACAACGATGCTGAGATGCTGTGTTGACAAGGAATCCGCTGACACTGTACTTTGATTATAAAGGTTTATTATATCAAAAGATTTCAGCATCAATTTACAGATTTCTGCAGAATCTGGAGAGCAACAAACCCAATCTCAAATATGATCACTCTCCTCGTCCCTTTGTTCAAACATGGTATATATCCTATGTAACACAAAATGGCGTGTTTTGAATAGACCAATCCCTGGCCTCCACATATCCCAATGTCCACCATCTTAGGGGGCCCCTATAGTAACACATTCCAGATGTTTCAGCAAAGCAAAGTAGAGTTCATTTAACCAACAATATGAAAACCTCAGCCAAAGCTATAAATGTTCAGATACTACATATTTCCCCCCTTCGAGACTAATTAAGTCTCGAAAACAAAAAGAATAGGATTATGACAAATCTTGTGTAACTTTAGCAATAAAACCAAGTTTATGGAGTGTGAACAAATTTTTATGGAGTGTAAACAAATTGTTATGGAGTGTAAGAGCGAATAACCTGTCTGGCAGCTTTCTTTCCAAATATCCAAGACAGTAAAATTCTCTCACGGCCCCTCTGCCTCAGGCGACCACCAAATACACCCGATCAATTTATAAATCTTTTATCAATGCATTTTAAGCTATGATGCAATCGAATACACATGAAAGCCTCCGAAAACAAAATACAATCAAAAACTCGTCCACATTCAGGCTGGTTGACCCATCGGACCCTCCTGTGGATTCTCTCTGTCCCTGCCTAGACCCAATATCCCTAAGCGTCAAAGAAACCAAAACATCTGAGGTCCCCACATGTACCCAACAACAGAAAACATCATTCTTCAAAAAATTAATACAGAAAGAATATGACACAAATTATGTATAACACATGCAAATATGTATATATATATATTATTGCAGACACTGGAATGTAGTCCACTACACTGCAGCTCCTCAGCAGTGTCGACTTTCAATGCAACATCGATGATGGAATCTGAACATTTCCACACCTTCCTTGTTCAACTTCCTCCAGTCCATTCATATTGTCCATGTTTGAGTATTTGAATCCCACTCTACACATTCCCCATATGCTTCTGAAAGAAAAGAAAACACCAACCAGTATCTTTTGCAAAGCAACACATGAAAATTAAAACATCAATATCAAAAATAATATATAAAAATGATATACAGTGGGGAGAACAAGTATTTGATACACTGCCGATTTTGCAGGTTTTCCTACTTACAAAGCATGTAGAGGTCTGTAATTTTTATCATAGGTACACTTCAACTGTGAGAGACGGAATCTAAAACAAAAATCCAGAAAATCACATTGTATGATTTTTAAGTAATTAATTTGCATTTTATTGCATGACATAAGTATTTGATACATCAGAAAAGCAGAACTTAATATTTGGTACAGAAACCTTTGTTTGCAATTACAGAGATCATACGTTTCCTGTAGGTCTTGACCAGGTTTGCACACACTGCAGCAGGGATTTTGGCCCACTCCTCCATACAGACCTTCTCCAGATCCATCAGGTTTCGGGGCTGTCGCTGGGCAATACGGACTTTCAGCTCCCTCCAAAGATTTTCTTTTGGGTTCAGATCTGGAGACTGGCTAGGCCACTCCAGGACCTTGAGATGCTTCTTACGGAGCCACTCCTTAGTTGCCCTGGCTGTGTGTTTCGGGTTGTTGTCATGCTGGAAGACCCAGCCACGACCCATCTTCAATGCTCTTACTGAGGGAAGGAGGTTGTTGGCCAAGATCTCGCGATATATGGCCTCATCCATCCTCCCCTCAATACGGTGCAGTCATCCTGTCCCCTTTGCAGAAAAGCATCCCCAAAGAATGATGTTTCCACCTCCATGCTTCACGGTTGGGATGGTGTTCTTGGGGTTGTACTCATCCTTCTTCTTCCTCCAAACACGGCGAGTGGAGTTTAGACCAAAAAGCTCTATTTTTGTCTCATCAGACCACATGACCTTCTCCCATTCCTCCTCTGGATCATCCAGATGGTCATTGGCAAACTTCAGACGGGCCTGGGCATGCGCTGGCTTGAGCAGGGGGACCTTGCGTGTGCTGCAGGATTTTAATCCATGACGGCGTAGTGTGTTACTAATGGTTTTCTTTGAGACTGTGGTCCCAGCTCTCTTCAGGTCATTGACCAGGTCCTGCCGTGTAGTTCTGGGCTGATCCCTCACCTTCCTCATGATCATTGATGCCCCACGAGGTGAGATCTTGCATGGAACCCCAGACCGAGGGTGATTGACCGTCATCTTGAACTTCTTCCATTTTCTAATAATTGCGCCAACAGTTGTTGCCTTCTCACCAAGCTGCTTGCCTATTGTCCTGTAGCCCATCCCAGCCTTGTGCAGGTCTACAATTTTATCCCTGATGTCCTTACACAGCTCTCTGGTCTTGGCCATTGTGGAGAGGTTGGAGTCTGTTTGATTGAGTGCGTGGACAGGTGTTTTTATACAGGTAACGAGTTCAAACAGGTGCAGTTAATACAGGTAATGAGTGGAGAACAGGAGGGCTTCTTAAATAAAAACTAACAGGTCTGTGAGAGCCAGAATTCTTACTGGTTGGTAGGTGATCAAATACTTATGTCATGCAATAAAACGCAAATGAATTACTTAAAAATCATACAATGTGATTTTCTGGATTTTTGTTTTACATTCTGTCTCTCACAGTTGAAGTGTACCTATGATAAAATTACAGACCTCTACATGCTTTGTAAGTAGGAAAACCTGCAAAATCGTCAGTGTATCAAATACTTGTTCTCCCCACTGTATATAAATGAATCACATTCCATTTCCCCCCTTTGATTCATAAGAAAACACTAAATATCACAACAATATGCAAAGAAATGTGAAAATTATCACACAATCAGATATTCAACATTTCCTGGAGTTACTTCAACCCTAGTTTTCGTAACGTTTTGGTCAGACTTTTTTCCCATTTTTTGAAAAATCTATTTCACTGATATATCCACAAAACTCTTTCCCATTATCTGAGGATATTTCGATCGGGAAATCCCCACCTGCTTATGACTTCTTTACACAAAAACTTGGCAACCCACTTAGCGTCTTTTCGCTTGGTTGCACATGCCTCAGGCCATCGTGAAAATCTATCTACAACCACCGGCATATATCTTTTCCCTTCAATTGGTTTTATCATATCAACAAAGTCGATAACCAACTCACGCATAGGACCTCTCGGTGTTGGAATGTAACCAGGAAGAACAGTCACACCCCTGCAAACATTATTTTTCAGACAGATTGTGCACCTGCCTATAACATAGTCAACCTTTTCAAGCAAATATGGTGCCCAAAAACCATACTCCTTTGTGATCTTTCCCCTTGCAACATTAGCTAACCCATGTGCTTCCTGAATCATCAAACCTAATAGGTCTAAAGGCGCTACTATCAACCCCTCATGGTTTCTCCAAAGACCCATAGCATCTTTGACGGCACCTCGGTCTAGCCATAACTGTTTGTCAATCGTAGAAGCAGCTTCCTGCATCAAAATCACATCCTTAAGCGTAATTTTTTCTTCCAAGTCCATGAGTGACCAGAAAAACCTTGCCCAATTTGTCCGCTCCTGTGACGGCTTTTGCAGCTTCATCAGCAGCTTTGTTCCCTTGTGTGACTTTTGACACATCTGTTTTATGAGCTGCACACTTAGCTATCGCTATCTCTTTAGGCTTCATCATAGCATGCAACAGTTTCATTATTTGCGCATGATGTTGTATCGGAGAACCATCCGTTTTCTTAAACCCTCAACCTTTCCACACTGCTCCAAACAAATGACATACACTATGTGCATATGCAGAATCAGTATATATCGTCACTCGCTTTCCTTCTGCTAACAAACACACTTCTGTTAGCCCCACAAGTTCAGCAAGTTGTGCAGACGCAGGCTGTGGTATTACTTCAGCCTTTTCAACAACAAATCCAGTTCCTTGGGCTTTAACTACTGCATAGCCAGCACACAATTTATCTCCCACACGATAACATGACCCATCAGTCCAATACTCCAGGTCTGCCTCACATAATGGAAGGGCTTGCAAATCTGATCTAAGCCTCAAGTATTTATCTGCTTCTTGAACACAATCATGTGGCTCACCATCCTCTGAAGTTTGCAAATTCTCGGCTGGATTCACCATATCACACCTCACTAGGGTGACATCTTCCTGCTCTAAGAGCCTATGATAGTCTCTGAGCCTAGGCATAGTCAATGTATATTTTCCATAGTTCAGAAGTTTTCTGAGACTATGATGGGTAAGAATTGTTACTGGGTAACCCATCGTAACAGATGATGCTTTGTCATACATTAAATATACTCCCACCATTGCTCTGTAACACAGCGGGAGCCCTAGTTCTACTTCTGAATAGGCAGTAGAGTAGTAGGAAATAGGTTGAGGATTCGTCCCTGTACCTGTCGGCTGACAAAGAACTGCACAAGCATATTTACCTCCAGTAGAAGTAGAGTGCTAGTGCCTCTTGTAACCTCTATTTGATCGTTTCAAATGCTACAAGGCCTTCCTGTGTCCATGAAAGATTGCTATGGAGTTGACCATTCCCAGTATCCTTAACCATAGCTCTCAAAAGGTCCCTACTTCATTCACTGCTCTCAAATCATGAACCATACGATAAGTCTCATCGGGTTTCTTCAAAGGCAACAAAGGCGTGTTACTCTGAGGATTTTTTATTGTCTTCAAAACACCTGCTTTCGAAAGTCCTTCAATTTGTGGTTCGATCCCTTGGATTGCTTCATCTTTCAATGGATACTGATTCTTCCAAGGAGGTCTGGCTCCTGGTCGAAGTTCAACTTTCACCGGTTGGGCTGATTTCACAAGTCCAATATCGGTACTGTGTTGAGACCACAAACCTTCTGGAACTTGTTGCAACATCTCCTCTTTCATAGGGTCTGAATCCATCTTCACACTGCAAATAGATTCATGTGTCATCCGTACAGCTTGTGGCTGTCCTTGTCCTTGAGCCGAAATCATGATTTTGAGAAATCACTGATCTTCACTCCTCCAAATCGCCAAATTCTCTTTCATCGGTACATGAAATGGCTTTCTCTGCTTCTGTCATAATTTCTCCTATATGCTTCTGCTCATAGTCTTCAGAAACCAACAAGGTCACATGTGGCACACTCTTCTCAATCTCAAATTCTTTATCCAGATAATCATCTGTGTTTATCTTCATAGCTGCTCCTTGTGGTCCTAAAATTATGTAACATGAGTTGAGTTGAACTTTCTTTGGTTGATGACTCAACCATTCCTCTGAGTTCGATTGGGCAGCATTCTTGAAATACTTGAGCGTACAATGAAATGGATATTCAGGAAGCCTCGCATCTGGCATGTTTGCCACAATTAATTTCTCCCATATTTTAGCCGGCTTCAAAAAATCTGCACTGAGATTTCCAATCCAAAATACTGAAGAAGAGTCAATCTCTGTTATAATCAACAATTGGTAAACCTTTTCTGTTGGCACTTCTACCAGACAGCCGTCTGGCGTACATTTTATTGTACAATTCAATCTACACAATGCATCTCTTCCCAACAATGCAATAGGTGTATGTTCCTATACCAGTATGGGTATTGTAGTTTTCTGATTTTTATAGCAGAGCTCAATTGGTTCCGTAAGAGGAATCAGCTGTTTCACTCCCTCAAACCCAATTGTCCAAATCAGTTGATTGGACATAGGAAGATGTGTAGCATCTTCAGGCCGAACACAGGTGAAAGCAGCTCCGCTATCCGCCATCACTTACAATGGTCGGTTGTTTACTTTCACCTCAATTGTTGGATCTTTTTCCGGTCCTGATGCTACCAGCTGACACCCCCCTTTCGGATCTTCTGGGCACCTCTAGAATCCTGGCTCCGGGCCCCTATAAGGGTTCACCGGTCCTCCAAATGATCTTGACTGGCCCCTGTATCTTCCTCTGAAATGTCCTCTGGTGTTTCCTCCTGGCCCATTACATTCACGGGCAAAGTGACCAACCTTTCCACAATTATAACACACTTCTGAAGATTGCTGGAAGTATGGATTAAATGTTCCTCCTCTTCCTCTTCCTAAACCTTCTCGTCCTCTTCCTCTCCAATTCTGTGGCTGTCCGGAAACTGGCTGTGGATATGAAACAACTGGTCCCACTAGTGGTGGCTAGGACAATTGCGGTTGGAACTGGTTCGGTTGAAGCTGTAGCAGTGATTGTTGATTTGGTGAACACTGATTCTACATAACCAAAGCCTATTTCTTCTCCTTCTTCTTATTCTCCACCAGTTGTATTTGATTGAGTTTTCTGAGAGTTTCTTGGTCCTGTTCTTTCTGGTTTTGTTCCTTTTTCCTGTATAGATCCACTTGATGGGCTATATGATCTATATAGACACCTTTTGCCATGCTTCCAAGTCCAACCACCTCTGCCAGTTTGCTCCTTACTGGTGAGGGCAGCACCATCTGCAGTTTAGCTCGCAAAATTGACTGCTCTATTTGACTCACATCTGGATCATTTCCGGTAATATTTCTCCACACTTGATGAGCTCTTGACACATAGGCTCTCTGCTTTTCTTGTTGTCCTAGTGGGTCAATCAGAATGTTGTCAGAATGCACATTTGTTGGAAACATATCTTTCAGTGCTCTCCACAGCCGATTTCTACTTGCAGCTAACAACTCAGGATCATTCACTGAAGTCCCCATATATCGATTAAGTCCAGCTCTCTGAAAAATTTCTTCCATACCTGGAATCCCAAGGAGATTAGCCAAAAGTCTCTTAATGTCTCCTATGGCAGACTGTGTTCCCACCATAATTTCTTCCAACTTTGAAATCCAAGGATATGCTCCATCTTGAAGAGTAGGCAGCTTCTCAAGTATATCTGACATATCGGTATTCTTCAAAGGCTTATACTCCAGATTCTGTCCTCGAATTATCACTGGCATCATCTTCTTACTTGTGCTCCCTTTTCTTGTCCGCAATGTATATTTCCTCTCCAATTTTTTGGGATTCTTTTTTCAGCAGTTTTTCCTTCTGTATCTTCAGCTTCTTGAGTTGTTCTTCCAATTCCCTTACTTCTTCTAAATTATTCGCCTTATCCAAGCATGATATGCATCGATCCATATCTCTTTCTATTTCTTCTGTGCTAGTCATTGTAGGATAAAATCTTCTTGAACATGAAGCACCTTTTATCTCCAAATCTTCATCGCTGTCTCCATCTTCACTTTCATCAGAGATCGAATCTCCTGTATCCTTCTTCTTCCAACTTTCATCACCCCTTCTTTCCGCTCTGGCCAACCTCCGTCTGATCACAGGGTCATATCCACCCATGATCTCTTCTGAATCACTCTGATCATCATCATCATCATCTTCAAATTCCATCCTCCTGAACCTCACTCTCCCCTTAGTTTCCAGACATGTCGTTTTCTTCTTACTTTTGGAGTTTGGATTCATCTTTATGGTCGTTTCTGCTTGTCCTCTCTCTATTATTTGTTCATCTTCATCTCTGATGCAATAATCACCCTCCTGAATGATCACTGGAAGTTGAGGATAGACGTCCTTAAACTCTACTTCTTCCTTGTAAGGTGGGGGTCTTTTTGCTGAATCCTTATGTGAGAAAGGTGTATTGACTTCTGCCATTCGTTTTTCTGTTACCTTCGCCTCTTTTGCCATTTTCTCTATACCTCTGTCTCTTTTATCTTTTGTATCTTTTATCAGTTTTTGTCCCTCATTTTCAAAAACGTAAGAACACCCAGCTCTCTTTGTCTCTTTTCTTTACGTTGTTCCCCTTTTTTTCCCTTCTTTTGATCTGCCTTATATGTGGACACAAGCACTTGCATTATTTTAATTACATCTGGGTTAAGAGTCCCTTCCACTGGCCATGGTTGTTCAATGTCAGGCCAACGTTTATTCCATTTTTCAGATAACCTTGCAATACCATTAACTAAAGGATTACTATTTTGTACTACATCAACAGGAGTAATTACTTTCATAGTTTTGATGTCCTTTTCCCCCATTGTAACAACTCTTTTATATTCCTTTATTGTGAATTATTTATTTATTTATTATTATTTTAAACTAATTAATTTGTAAACCAAAAAATACTTTAAGCTATGTTGCTTATCATTCCCTCCTATTTTTTTTTCTACCAAATTATTGATTAGTGGCAATCTTACCACATCCGATAAAGAAAAGTAAAGGAAACTAGTCAACTTCAGAGCAATCAAAAAAGAAAGACCTGTAATCCAGCAACACTACAGCACCCACAAACCAATTGCTTAATAAGCACCCAATCACCTTAATTTTACAGAATAATCTCAGTGCTGGATTTCCAACACAACTCTAATAAAAACAACCCATGCACAAAAAAAGTTCAATGTGCAATTCTCAATTACATCAATTCATCAGTCTGTTGCCAAGTCCCTGCTAAATGGTCACAACATGAAATATTTTAGGCATACACAAACAGATAAATGCCCTTCATCTATAATATCCTGTAAGGGAAAGTAAGTTTTGTGGATAGAACAGTACTGGCCTTAATTGGACTGGATCCGGGACAGCCCACGCTGTCGTGTGACGCACTGGTCAGCACCTCCTCTCTCTCTGTCTCCTCCTTCTCGTCTCTTACACCACAGGAGAACAAAAGAAACAGACAAGAATTTAGTATTTTATGCATACCTATGTTCACATTCGCGCTAAGAAATAAGCAAACAAGAATAGTATAAATAGCGCAATAACATTTTATTTTATTTATTTATTTTTAATCTGTCAACATAGCTCTCATTTATAAATTCAATGAATCTCAATCAAATAGGTTCATAGTTACGCAACAGCCACTTAACAAACAGAACACTTTATTCGTGTGTACTCAAAGTCTCCCCCTTTCTTTTTTCAGCTATAAGTCTGCGTCTCCCAGCAGCTCAGTGCAGGCAGGGGAGTGGCATATTCGCTCTATGCAACTGCAAAATCCTAAAACTCCACACATGCGCAGTTCATTTATTAGTGCGACTTCAGGGTGAGAGGAGCTCTCCCGCAAGTAACTTTTCTCTAAGTCAAACAGCAGACAGACCAGCTGTCTCTCCGTTCTTTCCAACAAACCACATTTACCACACAGACAACAGTAACACTGAACAAAACGCACAAACCAACACAAAACATAGAACACAAATCCTACTTCGAAGTTACTTAACTTTACTTTAGTCTATTTTCTCTCTCCTCTTTCTTCACCCATTCTAATCCAATCTACAGATTTATAGTTATTGTCTTATCCATTACAAATCCTCTCTATACAATCATAACATCCTCCCGGGGGCTCATAGATTTTAACAAATTTGAAAACGTTCTCTCAAATGGAGACTCATACGGTTTTAACCGTAATTAACAGATTTCCTTACAAAAAACTAAAACCCCTGTTCTCAACCACAACATATATATGTATATATATCTAACATAAAATCTTATCATAGCATGAGTCGAGCAAATAATTCTCTGCACAATCCACACAGCTCAAACACAGCAGAGACATCTTTATTTGCGCACACACACACTCTCTCTTTCTCTCACACACACATGAAAACTATTAAATCAACAAGAATGCATCCATTCATACAATTCCAAAAGCATGCTTCCGTCGCTCCTATTCCTTATTTTCCTTCCTAAATTTTTGCTACCTTGAGTTGCAGATATTCAATGAGAGGCTACTTCGGACATATACCTCGTCAACTATATACCGAGAGGTAACATACAATTGAATGTGTATTCTACAAACTCACAGTCCCTTGGAACTGACCTGAAAATCTACCTAGTGAATTCACAGGATTTGTGGCCCATCTAATGATCGCCTCGTTTGAGGGCTTCCGTAGATCAGCGACGTCCTAATTAGTATACATTTTTCCTTAGTTCCTTTTCCCTTATTTCTTCATTCTATTCCTTTTTCCTTTAATTTTATTCAAGCCAAATTTCCCTGGGCCCAGTGTTATCAATTCCTTTTTTCCTTAGATCTTGTATTATATTCATACTCCCCCCTGTCTAAATTTAGAAATTTAGAACGGAATGTCATCACACAGCAGCACAGCACACAGGTTGTTCACGGTGCGTCCCCCCAACGCACACACAGTCACACGAACTAACCAGCGCCCAAAGTTGTGAGAAGCTCACCCTTATCTGCCGGCCTCTGGAGCGAGAGTCAGTCCGGAGCCCATGATGGAACACTGAAACAGACGCAACACGTCCCAAAATCCTCATCGCCAATTTCTGTGGTGGCCGAACAACGATGCTGAGATGCTGTGTTGACAAGGAATCCGCTGACACTGTACTTTGATTATAAAGGTTTATTATATCAAAAGATTTCAGCATCAATTTACAGATTTCTGCAGAATCTGGAGAGCAACAAACCAATCTCAAATATGATCACTCTCCTCGTCCCTTTGTTCAAACATGGTATATATCCTATGTAACACAAAATGGCGTGTTTTGAATAGACCAATCCCTGGCCTCCACATATCCCAATGTCCACCATCTTAGGGGGCCCCTATAGTAACACTTTCCAGATGTTTCAGCAAAGCAAAGTAGAGTTCATTTAACCAACAATATGAAAACTTCAGCCAAAGCTATAAATGTTCAGATACTACACCATGAAAATGAACTTAATCCCCAAAAAACATTTCCACTGCATTTCAGCCCTGCCACAAAAGGACCAGCTGCCATCATGTCAGTGATTCTCTCGTTAACACAGGTGAGAGTGTTGACGAGGACAAGGCTGGAGATCACTCTGTCGTGCTGATTGAGTTAGAATAACAGACTGGAAGCTTTAAAAGGAGGGTGGTGCTTGAAATCATTGTTCTTCCTCTTTTATCCATGGTTACCTGCAAGGAAACACGTGCCGGCATAATTGCTTTGCACAAAAAAGGCTTCACAGGCAAGGATATTGCTGCTAGTAAGATTGCACCTAATCAACCATTTATCAGATCATCAAGAACTTCAAGGAGAGAGGTTCAATTGTTGTGAAGAAGGCGTCAGGGCGCCCAAGAAAGTCCAGCAAGCACCAGGACCGTCTCCTAAAGTTGATTCAGCTGCAGGATCGGGGCACCACCAGTGCAGAGCTTGCTCAGGAATGGCAGCAGGCAGGTGTGAGTGCATCTGCACGCACAGTGAGGCGAAGACTTTTGGAGGATGGCCTGGTGTCAAGAAGGACAGCAAAGAAGCCACTTCTCTCCAGGAAAAACATCAGGGACAGACTGATATTCTGCAAAAGGTACAGGGATTGGACTGCTGAGGACTGGGGTAAAGTCATTTTCTCTGATGAATCCACTTTCCGATTGTTTGGGGCATCCGGAAAACACCTTGTCCGGAGAATACAAGGTGAGCGCTACCATCAGTCCTGTGTCATGCCAAAAGTAAAGCATCCTGAGACCATTCATGTGTGGGGTTGCTTCTCAGCCAAGGGAGTGGGCTCACTCATAATTTTGCCTGAGAACACAGCCATGAATAAAGAATGGTACCAACACATCCTCCGAGATCAACTTCTCCCAACCATCCAAGAACAGTTTGGTGATGACCAATGCCTTTTCCAGCATGATGGAGCACCTTGCCATAAGGCAAAAGTGATAACTAAGTGGCTTGGGGAACAAAACATCGACATTTTGGGTCCATGACCAGGAAACCTTAATCCCATTGAGAACTTGTGGTCGATCCTCAAGAGGCGGGTAGACAAACAAAAACCCACAAACTCCAAGCATTGATTATGCAAGAATGGGCTGCCATCAGTCAGGATGTGGTCCAGAAGTTAATTGACAGCATGCCAGGGCGGATTGCAGAGGTCTTGAAAAAGAAGGGTCAACACTGCAAATATTGACTCTTTGCATAAACTTAATGTAATTGTCAATAAAAGCCTTTGACACTTATGGAATGCTTGTAATTATACTTCAGTATACCATAGTAACATCTGACAAAAATATCTCATAACACTGAAGCAGCAAACCTTGTGAAGACCAATATTTGTGTCATTCTGAAAACTTTTGACCACGACTGTACAGTGCGTTTCTGAGCATAGGCCTACAGACAGTAGACGCTATCTAGGCCTAAGCCTATAGGCCTATCAGTATCAGTCACAGGTGCACAGGTTTCTACAGGTAAGATCAAATAAAGACCCCACACACTGTCGTAAAAGAAATAACAATGCTATGTACACAATTCTAAAAAGAAAACGACTCGAATATGTATTGCAACCATGCAGCATCTCATCTGAGCATATTAGAACATTGTGTGCCTTCAATTTGATTTAGATGGGCAGCTACAGTGAGCTCCAAAAGTATTGGGACAGTGACACATTTTTTGTTGTTTGGCTCTGTACTCCATCACTTTGGATTTGAAATGATATGAGGTTAACGTGCAGACTGTCAGCTTTAATTTGAGGGTATTTTCCATATTGGGTGAACCGTTTAGAAATCCAGCAATTTCTTTACATAATCCCCCCATTTTAGGGGACCAAAGGTATTGGCACAAATTAACTTATGTGTATTAAAGTAGTAAAAAGTTAAGTATTTGGTCTCATATTCATAGCACGCAATGACTACAAGGTTGTGACTCTACACATTTGTTGGATGCATTTGCTGTTTGTTTTGGTTGTGTTTCAGATTATTTTCTGCCCAATAGAAGTTTATGGTAAATAATTTGTGTCATTTTGGAGTCACTTTTATTGTAAATAAGAATAAAATATGTTTCTAAACACGTCTACATGAAAGTGGATGCTACCATGATTACGGATAATGCTGAATGAATTGTGAATGATGATGAGTGAGAAAGTTAAACACAAAAATATCATACCCCAAAGACATGCTAACCTCACCATTACAATAACAGGGGAGTTTAGCATTTTGGGGGTGGTATGATATTTGTGCAAAATCATTTCCGAGCCAAAACAACAACACATGTGTCACTGTCCCAATACTTTTGGAGCTCACCGTATTTTGGAGTGTCATAGCAAAGGGGTGTGAATACTTATGTAAATTAGATATTTAGGCGTTTCCTTTTCAATAAATGTGCAAAGATTTCTACAAACATGTTTTCACTTTGTCATTATGGGGTATTGTGTGTAGATGGGTGAGAAAAAAAATCAATTTGATATATTTTGAATTCAGGCTGTAACACAACAAAATGTGGAATAAGTCAAGGGTTATGACTACTTTCTGAAGACACTGTATTTGGATATTGATGCTACATTTCTTAATTTGTCTCTAGAATGTCACCTTTTTATTTGATGGTATTTTCATACATACAGTGTATGATTTACAATTTAGAAATGAATGCACTTTATAGATCTAGTCCACCCATTTGAAGATGTCATAAGTATATGGACATGTTTTTAGAAATGTTCACAAATTTATTGAAAATGAAATACAGAAAGACTGTATCTCATTTCCGTAAGTATTCACACCATTGAGTCAATACATGTTACAATCACATTTGGCCGTGATTACAGCTGTGAGTCTTTCTGGGTAAGTCTCTAACAGCTTTGCACACCTGGATTGTTCAATATTTGCACATTATTCTTTTTTTCATTATTCAAGCTCTGTCAAGTTGGTTGTTGATCTTTGCTAGACAGCCATTTTCATGTCTTGCCATAGATTTTCAAGCCGATTTAAGTCAAAACTGTAACTAAGCCACATTTTTGGCAGAAATGCCTTCTGGAACATGTGAACTTTCATGTGCCTTTATAACAAACTTGCATGCCATCTGTAAATACGAACAAAATGGTTAAATTACGAGCCTAGTTGGTTTAGCCACTGAAAAATCTTCCAGCTAGTCATGATTGGCTGAGATAATGGATGGGCTGGACATGCCGAGAGATGAGTTCGGATTGGTCTGCCATGTATCACGCTTCTGTCTATAACATGAGCTGATCAGTATGTGTAGGTAATCCTTTCTAACCCTGCTTTTTTGAAAGATATCACGAAGAACTGCAAAAGTGTTGCTAATGCGCCCCACTTTCTGGAGGACCGAGTTTTGAAATCAGTGGAATGTCCAGTGGAAGCAGAGTTTGATAGCTAAGGAGATGGAGAAAATTCTGGCATTTGACTGCAAATATGAGGAGGGAGTCGAAAAGAGAACACACAGAATGCTGTTGTATAAAACACCTGTCTCCAGATGACATCTTCAAACTAACGGCAACCATGGCATCTGTGACAGAGCGGGAGAAGCTTTCATCCATGTATACGGGTAAGAGAGTCTAGCTAGCTACATTTTCAGATATTATACATTTCTAATTTTGTCAGAAAGTCATTTTCATTGCAAGTTAAAGCGTACTGTTAGCTAGCTAGCTAAGGTTAGCTGGCTGGCTCGCTAGCTAATGTTACGTGTATGAACTGTGTAGTAATATTATTCATATCTTAGAGCCATTTGCATTGCTAGTTATAGCCTAATGTTAGATAGCTACCAAAAGACAAAAGGCCTCCTTCGGGGATGGGGGCTGGGATTAAAAATATATATATAAATATAGGACCAAACACACATCACAACAATAGAGACAACACAGCATTAAAAGAGAGACCTAAGACAACAACATAGCATGACAGCAACACACGACAACACAGCAAGGTAGCAACCCAACATGAAAACAACATGGTAGCAACACAACATGGCAGCAGCACAACATGGCAGCAGCACAACATGGTAGCAGCACAAGACATGGTACAAACATTATTGGGAACAGACAACAGCACAAAGGGCAAGAAGGTAGAGACAACAGTACATCACGCGAAGCAGCCACAACTGTCAGTAAGACGTGTCCATGATTGAGTCTTTGAATGAAGAGATGGAGGTAAAACTGTCCAGTTTGAGTGTTTTTTGCAGCTCGTTCCAGTCGCTAGCTGCAGCGAACTGGAAAGAGGAGCAACCCAGGGATGTGTGTGCTTTGGGGACCTTTAATAGAATGTGACTGGCAGAACAGGTGTTGTATATGGAGGATGAGGGCTGCAGTAGGTATCTCAGATAGGGGGAGTGAGGCCTAAGAGAGTTTTGTAAATAAGCATCAACCAGTGGGTCTTGCGATGGGTATACAGAGATTACCAGTTTACAGAGGAGTATAGAATGCAGTGATGTGTCCTATGAGGAGCATTGGTGGCAAATCTGATGGCCGAATGGTAAAGAACATCTAGCCGCTCGAGAGCACCCTTACCTGCCTATCTATAAATTACGTCTCCGTAATCTAGCATGGGTAGGATGGTCATCTGAATCAGGGTTAGTTTGGCAGCTGGGGTGAAAGAGGAGCAATTATGATAGAGGAAACCAAGTCTAGATTTAACCTTAGCCTGCAGCTTTGATATGTGCTGAGAGAAAGACAGTGTACTGTCTAGCCATACTCCCAAGTACTTGTATGAGGTGACTACCTCAAGCTCTAAACCCTCAGAGGTAGTAATCACACTGGAGGGGAGAGGGGAATTCTTCTTACCAAACCACATGACCTTTGTTTTGGAGGTGTTCAGAACAAGGTTAAGGGCAAAGAAAGCTTGTTGGACACTAAGAAAGTTTTGTTGTAGAGCATTTAACACAAAATCCGGGGAGGGGCCAGCTGAGTATAAGACTGTATCATCTGCATATAAATGGATGAGAAAGCATCCTACTGCCTGAACTATATTGTTGATGTAAATTGAGAAGAGCGTGGGGCCTAGGATCGAGCCTTGGGGTACTCCCTTGGTGATAGGCAGTGGCTGAGATAGCAGATGTTCTGACTTTATACATTTCACTCTTTGAGAGAGGTAGTTAGCAAACCAGGCCAAAGACCCCTCAGAGACACCAATACTCCTTAGCCGGCCAACAAGGATGGAATGGTCTACCGTATCAAAAGCTTTGGCCAAGTCAATAGAAATAGCAGCACAACATTGCTTAGAATCAAGGGCAATGGTGACATCATTTAGGACCTTTAAGGTTGCAGTGACACATCCATAACCTGAGCGGAAACCACATTGCATGCCAGAGAAAATACTATAGACATCAAGAAAGCCAGTCAGCTGAATTTTGACAAGTTTTTCCAACACTTTTGATAAACAGGGCAAAATAGAAATAGGCCTATAACAGTTAGGATCAGCTTGATCTCCCCCTTTAAATAAAGGACGCACCGTGGCTGCCTTGCAAGCAATTGGAACCTCCCCAGAGAGGAGAGACAGGTTAAAAAGGTCAGAGACAGGCTTGGCGATGATAGGGGCTGCAACCTTAAATAATATGCCATTTAGCAGATGCTTTTATCCAAAGCGACTTACAGTCATGCGTGCATACATTTTTGTGTATGGGTGGTCCCGGGGATCGAACCCACTACCCTGGCGTTACAAGCGCTGTGCTCTACCAGCTGAGCTACAGAGGACTACTACAAAGTGGAAAGGGTCTAAACCATCTGACCCAGATGTTTTTTTGGTGTCAAGTTTAAGGAGCTCCTTTAGCACCTCAGACTCTGTGACTGCCTGCAGGGAGAAACTTTGTAGCGGGGTAGGGGAAAAAGAGGGAGGAGCATCGGGGCTAGTCACATTAGAAGGACTAGGAGATGAGGAAATGTTGGACGGGCAAGGAGGCATGGCTGAGTCAAATAGGAATCCTGACTTAATGAAGTAGTGATTAAAGAGCTCAGCCATGTGCTCTTTGTCAGTAACAACCACATCATCAACATTAAGGGACATGGGCAGCTGTGAGGACGAGGGTTTATCCTCCAGGTCTTTAATCGTTTTCCAGAACTTCTTGGGGTTAGACCCACAGAGAGAGAACTGCTCCTTAAAGTAACTAGCTTTAGCCTTCCGGATAGACTGACGAGAGCCAGTCAGCCTGAGTAAGCGTGTGCCAAGCCTTTCGCGAAATTGAATTCTTGAGGTGGAGTAACTCTGCCAGATCACGGTCGAACCAGGGGCTGAACCTGTTTTTAATTATATTTTTCTTTATGGGGGCGTGTTTGTTAACAATACCACTGAAAATATCAAAAAAGAAGGTCCAAGCATCTTCGACAGAGGGGATCAAGCTGATTCTATACCAATTTACAGAGGCCAGATCATGAAGGAAGGCTTGCTCATTCAAGTTTTTTAGCAAGCGTCTATGACAAATCAGGACAGGTCGTTTCACTGAGTAGCCATTACGAACATAGGCTGTAAACATTGATCACTAAGGTCATTACAGAAAACACCTGACTGATATCTATCGGGATTATTTGTGAGGATAACATCAAGGAGAGTAGCCTTTTCTGGGTGTTTGCAGTCATACCTTGTGGGATTGGTAATAATCTGAGAAAGATTTAGGGAGTCCCATTGCTTTAGGACTTGGTCAGGTGGTTTAAGCGTGTCCCAGTTTAGGTCACCTAGCAGGACAAATTCAGACTTAGCGTAAGGGGCCAGGAGAGAGCTTAGGGCAGGTAGGGTACAGGCCGGTGCTGATGGTGGACAATAACACCCAGCAACAGGCAACAAAGAGCACTGAAGGTGTTCCTTGGTAAAGATTGCTACTCCACCACCTTTGGAAGATCTGTCTTGCCGAAATAAGTTATAACCAGAAAGGTTAACATCAGTGTTCAAAACATTATTTCTTAATCACGTCTCAGTAATGACCAACACATCTGGATTGGAGCTGTGAACCCACACTTTCAATTGATCAATTTTAGGTAATAAGCTTCTTGTGTTAACGTGCAGAAAGCCCAGGCTTTTACGAGAGCAGAAATCAGTGAAGCAGATATCAGAGCACAAGTCAGAATTGGGGCTAGCAACAGTAGATGGGCCAGGGTGTACATGCACATTTCCAGATATCATCAGCAGTAATACAATCAGGGCACGGCCGAGGACAGGGGACCGCTTTTCCAAGGCCTGCCGCCTCCTTCCTCTGACCGGTCTCCCCACGGCCCTGCAAACTGCGGAGGCCCTGTTTACACACGTCTTCCGGCACTACAGGGTACCAGAGGACATAGTGTCTGACCGAGGTCCCCAGTTCACATCCAAGGTCTGGAAGGTGTTCATGGAATGTCTGGGGGTTTCGGTCAGCCTTACCTCTGGGTTCCACCCCGAGTCTAATGGGCAGGTGGAACGGGTAAATCAGGATGTGGGTAGGTTCCTGCGGTCCTACTGCCAGGACCGGCCGGGGGAGTAGTCAGTGTCAGTGTTCTTGCCATGGGCAGAATATGCCCAGAAGTCTCTCCGCCACTCCTCTACTAACCTAACACCATTCCAATGTGTTTTAGGTTACCAACCGGTTCTGGCACTGTGTCACCAGAGCCAGACCGAGGCTCCTGCGGTGGATGACTGGTTTCGGCGCGCAGAGGAGATGTGGGACGCTGCCCACGTTCACCTCCAACGCGCTGTGCGTCGTCAGAAGGCCAACGCTGACCGCCACTGCAGTGAGGCCCCGGTCTTCATACCGTGGGATCGGGTCTGGCTCTCGACCCGGAATCTGCCCTTACGCCTGCCCTGCCAGAAGCTGAGCCCGCGGTTTGTGGGGCCGTTCAAAGTCCTGAGGAGAATCAACGAGGTCACCTATAGGTTATTACTTCCCCCTGATTACCATATTAACCCCTCGTTTCATGTGTCTCTCCTCAGGAGTCTGAGGTGCGGGAGGTCCCTCCACCTCCTCTGGACATCGAGGGGGCCCCGGCGTACTCTGTCTGTTCCATCCTGGATTTGAGGCGTTGGGTGGGGGGCCTTCAGTACCTCGTGGAGTGGGAGGGGTACGGTCCGGAGGAACGGTGATGGGTCCCGGTGAGGGATATCCTCGATCCCTCCCTGTTGGGGATTTCCACCATCGGCATCCGGCTCGCCCTGCTCCGCGTCCTCCTGGCCGTCCCCGAGGCCGGGGTCGGCGCGCTGCTGGAGCTGCACGTCAAGGGGGGGTACTGTCACGACTTCCGCCGAGGCTGCGACTTCGTCGTCACCGGCTTACTAGCCACTGCCGCTCCATATATCATCATTCCATTTGTCTTGTCTTGTCAATTACACACACCTGGTTCATATCCCCTCATTAGTCCGTGTATAAATGTTCCCTCTGCCTCCTTGTCCTTGTGAGTGATTGTTTTATGTGAAGATGAGTGTAGCTTGGTTGAACTATCCGTACTTTGTATTGCCGGGGTTATTTCTCCCCGTGTGCCTGTATTGTGTTCCAGTGCGCCTGTATTACGTCCTGTGCTGTTGACGCTATCCAGCGTAACTGTGTACTACGGAATAAACTTTGTTTTCTGTGATTTACCCTCCTGCGCCTGACTCCTTCAAATCACACTCTCACATTTTCCTGTAATAATCACTACAAATTAGCTAAAGTTAAGACTTTGTCAGCTATATGATATGGTCATTATTTGAACTGGCTAGCCAGCTAACTTAACGTTAGCTAGCTAGCTAACAAGCTAGAAACAAACCAAAACATTGTTTAGAAAGTTGCTTTTAGTTAGCTAGATTGACATACTACATTTATTTTTAAACAGATGGGTTTATTGGTGTTAAAATACACCAGTTATGCTATTTTGGACCAGCAGGCTGCTGACGTCATGCAACCTGTTGTTTTTGTGTTCATACTTTTTCATAACGACAACGACAAGTTTGATGTCGGACGACAATAGAATGTTCATGATGTCACTGCGACAACTGTCTACAGACATTGTCGGTAGACGTAGTATAAACCAGCCATTATCCGAGCTAGAAAATGCTATATCATACACTGCAGTTGAGGAACAATGGGAAAGTATTTCTGCTTTGAAAGTTGATAAACTTCTAACCCCACTTTTGAGAAAATGGCCCTTGAATGTTTTGGTACACCTACTGGAGAGCTCTTCTTTGTCTACACCCATTCAGCATCGTTCACACCCTCTTAAGCCTTAGCCCCACCCATCTCTTTAAGGATTCACATGTGAGGCCATGTGCTAAACAGAGTGAGTAGTGTAGTAAAGAACCAAAGATCAAGACTCAATTGGTGAAAGTTCACCTGCACCAAAGCGCTCACTTTGGTGCAGGTCATGTTGTTCTTCACATTACCGTCTCTGGTAAACACACTATATAAAATAAATCTAAGGTTATTTGTCACATGCACAGGATACTGAAGGTGTAAACGGTACAGTGAAATGGTTACTTGCATATTTGCATACTAGCAATATCAAAAACAGAAAGTGTCCAGATAAAAATACTTTATAAATATTTCATAATTATTAGATGATGCTTACCCAGACACACTTGTCTAAATTAATGGGTCATGTGAAGGAAAAGACTCGGGGTGGAACCCCCCCCCCCCCCCACCACACACATCTAGCTAAGTGGATGGGTCACTATTGTCTAGACATGTACACATGTTCATGAAATATGTGTACATAGCTAGCTAACAGTATGCTTTAACTTGCAATGAAAAT
This sequence comes from Coregonus lavaretus, assembly GCF_964263955.1. Lineage (NCBI taxonomy): Eukaryota > Metazoa > Chordata > Actinopteri > Salmoniformes > Salmonidae > Coregonus > Coregonus lavaretus. The sequence continues at coordinate 49,776,175 of NC_139995.1, forward strand.
GACTTTCTGACAAAATTAGAAACTTATAATATCTGAAAATGTAGCTAGACTTTTACTCGTATACATGGATGAGCGCTTCACGGCAGACTGAAACCATTTAACTCCGTTTTGTTTGTAGCTACATCTTGTTTGGCCAGCGTTGTGTCAAGTCACTCCGGTTCACACACTGTGGCGTGTGCAGAAAGTAGCCCATCACAACTTTTTCCTACTGATCTGTCGATAGCGCCTGCTAAATTCAGGGCATCAATGTTGTTGAGAAAAGTAGCAAAACTTTTGTAGTTCTCGATGGTTAACGTTATTTCTTTCAAATAAAGCAGTGGTAAAAAGGATTATCAACAAATATGGAGCAGCTCACGTTATAGACAGAAGCATGCTACATAGCAGACCAATCCAACCTTATCTCCCAGCATGTCCAGCCCATCCATTATCTCAGCCAATCATGGCTAGCAGGAAGGTTCCTGTCTTTTTCCGTGGCAAAACCAACTAGGCTTGTAATTTAACATTTTATTCGTATTTACAGATGGAATACACATTTGTTATTAAGGCAAATGAAAGTTGACATGTTCCAGAAGGCATTTCTGCCAAAAAACGCATTTTTATTAAGAAAATGTTTAAATGCCTCTCCTGTGAAGTAGTGACGTGTGACATACGCCTAGCTTCCTGAACAGGTCACATTTCTGTCTGAGTTAACATTGTAGGGAATAGGCTGGTTTGCCAGGTCCTCTGTATGATGCATCACCCCTAAAAAAAAAAAACTGGCATGACTTTGAAATTATGATCGGTTCTTATCTTAATAATTCAAAAATAGAAAGGTGAGTGGTTTAACTTTGCATTGGGACTTTTGATGCGTACAGATGCTGTAACTTAATTTGATCATTCTGTTGTTGCAGGAATTTAGAGGTTATTAGAGGTTTAAACACTGCTGTCCTTCCCCTGTAGGAAGGCATCTGATACTCATTGTTATCTTGGCCATTTTCATAGAGATTAACTCAAGTGTTCGTCAAATATAGTCTAAACCAGTCCACTCTCATGTCCTCAGTACTGATGTTGGCCTTGAGGTAACTGGGAAGAATGTCATCGCCAGCCATTGCAACAATGGGATGAGTCAGACCAAGAACCTGAAATGTATCTGAGCCTGCTCGTGGAGAAGTAGTACAATCACACACAGATAGTCTGGTCGTGCCATTATCCTTTCTAAAAGAGATGCTTGACATATACAAGAAAAATAAAGATACTGAGCTCTAGACGTTAAAGCGGTGGTCACCAAACGGTAGATCCCGATCGAATAGTCCAGTATTGCTATGCTTCACTGGATCAATCAGAAACTTTGCACACACACTGCTGCCATCTAGTGGGCAAAATCTAAATTGCGCCTAAACTGCAAAATTATATTGTGGCCTTTCTCTTGCATTTCAAAGATGATAGAACAACATTTTTTTTTAGAAAACACGTTTTTTTGTTTGTATTATCTTTTACCAGATCTAAAGTGTTATATTCTCCTACATTAATTTCACATTTCCACAAACTTCAAAGTGTTTCCTTTCAAATGGTATCAAGAATATGCATATCCTTGCTTCAGGTCCTGAGCTACAGGCAGTTAGATTTGGTTATGTCATTTTAGGCGAAAATTGAAAAAAAGGGTCCAATCCTTAAGAGGTTAACTTGTAAAATAAAGGTTCAATAAAACTTATACAAGAGGAATCAATCAGGATGGTGATGATATTTAACTGTAGGCTACATGTTATGTCAACTTGAGGGGATATCCTAGTTTATTTTTATTTTTATTTTTTTCACCTTAATTTAACCAGGTAAGCCAGTTGAGAACAAGTTCTCATTTACAACTGCGACCTGGCAGACCTAGTTGGTTAATACTGTATAATAAAAAATTTACTTTGTAATGTCTTGCAGTGCCTTCAGTAAGTATTCACACCCCTTCACTTTTTCCGCATTTTGTTGTGTTACAGCCTGAATTTAAAATTGATTAAGTTGATATTTTGTGTCACTGGCCTACACGCAATACCCCATAATGTCAAAGTGGAATTATGTTTTGGGATTTTTTTTTACAAATGAAAAAAATAAAAAATGAAAAGCTGAAATGTCTGGAGTCAATCAGTATTCAACCCCTTTGTTACGGCAAGCCTAAATAAAGAAAGGAGTACAAATTTGCTTAACAAGTCACATAATAAGTTGCATGGACTCACTCTGTGTGCAATAATAGTGTTTAACATGATTTTTTTAATGACTACCTCATCTCTGTACCCCACACATACAATTATCTGTAAGGTCCATCAGTCGAGCAGTGAATTTCAAAAACAGATTCAACCACAAAGACCAGGGAGGTTTTCCAATGCCTCATAAAGAAGGGCACCCATTGGCAGACATTGAATATCCCTTTTTGCATCATGAAGTTATTAACTACACTTTGGATGGTGTATCAATACACACAGTCGCTACAAAGATACAGGATTCCTTCCTAACTCCGTTGCCGGAGAGGAATGAAACCACTCAGGGATTTCACCATGAGGCCAATGGTGACTGTAAAAGAGTTACAGAGTTTAATGGCTGGGATAGGAGAGAACTGAGGATGGATGAACAACATTGTAATTACTTCACAATATATATATATATATATATTTGTAATTTAGCAGATGCTCTTATCCAGAGCGACTTTGTTATGTGAATTATTTAACAAACTATCTCAGTGTCTCTGTGCGTCTCCCAAAATCAAGAAACGGACAGAGTCCCGGTCTGCATAGTCAGAGATGTTTATTCATTGAGAGTCCATCAATTTCAGAGTCCATCTTTTACACTCACACGTCATACAAAAATCCCTCCCCTCTTTAGGCGGGCTGTAGTTTTCCACTTTAAAACTGCTCTCCTGACCATCAGTTCACACACACACACACACATACACACACACACATACAGTGGGGAAAAAAGTATTTAGTCAGCCACCAATTGTGCAAGTTCTCCCACTTAAAAAGATGAGAGAGGCCTGTACTTTTCATCATAGGTACACGTCAACTATGACAGACAAATTGAGAAAAGAAATTCCAGAAAATCACATTGTAGGATTTTTAATGAATTTATTTGCAAATTATGGTGGAAAATAAGTATTTGGTCACCTACAAACAAGCAAGATTTCTGGCTCTCACAGACCTGTAACTTCTTCTTTAAGAGGCTCCTCTGTCCTCCACTCGTTACCTGTATTAATGGCACCTGTTTGAACTTGTTATCAGTATAAAAGACACCTGTCCACAACCTCAAACAGTCACACTCCAAACTCCACTATGGCCAAGACCAAAGAGCTGTCAAAGGACACCAGAAACAAAATTGTAGACCTGCACCAGGCTGGGAAGACTGAATCTGCAATAGGTAAGCAGCTTGGTTTGAAGAAATCAACTGTGGGAGCAATTATTAGGAAATGGAAGACATACAAGACCACTGATAATCTCCCTCGATCTGGGGCTCCATGCAAGATCTCACCCCTTGGGGTCAAAATGATCACAAGAACGGTGAGCAAAAATCCCAGAACCACACGGGGGGACCTAGTGAATGACCTACAGAGAGCTGGGACCAAAGTAACAAAGCCTACCATCAGTAACACACTACGCCGCCAGGGACTCAAATCCTGCAGTACAAGACGTGTCCCCCTGCTTAAGCCAGTACATGTCCAGGCCCGTCTGAAGTGCATTTGGATGATCCAGAAGAGGATTGGGAGAATGTCATATGGTCAGATGAAACCAAAATAGAACTTTTTGGTAAAAACTCAACTCGTCGTGTTTGGAGGACAAAGAATGCTGAGTTGCATCCAAAGAACACCATACCTACTGTGAAGCATGGGGGTGGAAACATCATGCTTTGGGGCTGTTTTTCTGCAAAGGGACCAGGACGACTGATCCGTGTAAAGGAAAGAATGAATGGGGCCATGTATCGTGAGATTTTGAGTGAAAACCTCCTTCCATCAGCAAGGGCATTGAAGATGAAACGTGGCTGGGTCTTTCAGCATGACAATGATCCCAAACACACCGCCCGGGCAACGAAGGAGTGGCTTCGTAAGAAGCATTTCAAGGTCCTGGAGTGGCCTAGCCAGTCTCAAGATCTCAACCCCATAGAAAATCTTTGGAGGGAGTTGAAAGTCTGTGTTGCCCAGCGACAGCCCCAAAACATCACTGCTCTAGAGGAGATCTGCATGGAGGAATGGGCCAAAATACCAGCAACCGTGTGTGAAAACCTTGTGAAGACTTACAGAAAACGTTTGACCTGTGTCATTGCCAACAAAGGGTATATAACAAAGTATTGAGAAACTTTTGTTATTGACCAAATACTTATTTTCCACCATAATTTGCAAATAAATTCATAAAAAATCCTACAATGTGATTTTCTGGAGAAAAAAATTCTCATTTTGTCTGTCATAGTTGACGTGTACCTATGATGAAAATGACAGGCCTCTCTCATCTTTTTAAGTGGGAGAACTTGCACAATTGGTGGCTGACTAAATACTTTTTTCCCCCACTGTACATACACACACACACACACACATGCATAGACACACACATACATACACACACACACACATGCATTCCTTACTTATCGCCGTCCTCATACTCCTTAAAAAGCCTAACCGTTTCTCTCCTCCCTAAATTGGGAGGCCTCTTTATCTTAGTTTCTCAGTTGTCTGTAGACAGTTCTCCTTGTCCTTTGTTGTCTGGTCTAACTCTTGCTCACATTGCTAAATAGTAGCTCAATGTCATAGTCTTTACTGGTCCTACACTCACACATTCTAACACATTTCACACAGTTTCAGGGTGTAATAATTAGTCATTAATAATTATTCTATCAATCCACCCTTTGACTAAATATTACACATACTCACAAAATATATGTTGTTATAGAAATGAATCACACACATTGAAGCATATAAGTTGATTTGCATATAAAAACATTACAAATTGTCTCATTCAATAACGTTACTCTTTAGCAATGGTACCTAACCTGTTTACCCACTATCTGGAAACAACAGTCTAAGCCTATAGTGAAGAACATTTGCTTCATCACATCCTGCAACATCGGTTAACTAGTACATCATACTTAAAACAAGACTTTAATACACAAAAGATCATTACAATAACTTTTAAACTAGAGATTTATAGTTCTAGGAAAACATCCAGTCTCAAACTATCTGAATCGTCGTGGTCCTCCACCAAGCCTGGTGGGTCATATTCTTCATTCCTTAGGTCGGAGTCTGGGATTGGGCCGTATCTCACCATCTGTTGGGAAACTGCATACTCCATCGCCTTGCTCACCAACCCTCGGACACAGGGAATAAGACAACATCCACAAAGAACAAGCATACCCATAGACGCGATTGCCACGCCTAAAATAGTTACAACAATAGTTTTCCATTTACCAAACATGTTATCAAACCAACCAGTCATTGATGTATTCACCCCCCAGTTCTCAGCCCATTCTTTACTTAATGCAGTGAGACCTGCCAGTGCTCTAGTTATTGTACCATCTGGGGCTGTATTGTTGGGGATAAACATCCAACAATAACCTCCCACCATCTTGTAAATCCGCCCTTCTCTGCTAAAAGCATTTCGAGAACCAAACTATTCTGCAGGTCTTGAGTGAGGTGGCAGATAGTTGGCCTGAGATTCTCTTCACTGCATCCCCTGTCTAATTAACAAACCTTTGTAGATGTAATTAATCCAGTCAACATTTTAATCAATTGTAACCCACCAGAAAAACGTTGTTGTAAACCCTTCTCCAATTTTATCTGTGATTCGCATTACTTTGGTGTCTATAACATTGATAATCTCCGGGGGTCATGGTGAATTGGGGTGCCTTAATATTATCCTTTTTAAGAGTGGTTATTTTAATATCAGAACAATTAGGTGAGGTTTGGTTTGATCCCAAATCTATCACACAAGAGAACATTGTCTGAGGCATAGGTTGTCACGAGAATTTCTATCTCTAATTAATCAAACTTAATGCTCTGAATAATTCCCAGAGGGTGTAAATTCTCTGGTTTAATCATGAATTAAACAAAGGTCCGCAACCAGCAAGAATAATCTGTATTTTTAATCATGGAGAGCTCTGGCGCCAAAAAATACATACACAGCCTTTATACCCCCTGACACACAAAGGCACTTTGCTCCGCCCACCTTTAAACAGCTCCTCAGTCCCCTTCACCCTGGAATGCTTGCTCAGCAGTTTCTAACTCCTCCCCCTCTGTTAGTGGGTTGACACTACATTATAACTCTAACACCGTTCACACATTTATACTGTATTTGGGGTGAAATCCTTTAGTCATTATTCTTAAAATACAAATTAATCTATCAATCCACCCCTTTGACTAAATGTTTTCACATTCAGGATAAATGTATTTACAAGCATGATTAATCTCAGAGATTACGTCAGAACTAATAAACATTTCGTCCAATTGCGGTCTTTCAGGGTCAAAATCCTCGTCATCCACCAAGCCTGGAGGATCGTTTTTCACATTCCCCTGGTCAGAGTCCGGAGTCGGTCCATCTCTCATCATTGTTGTGATACTGCATTTCACCAACGCCTTACTCACCAATCCTCGGACACAGGGAACAAGACAACAACCACATAATACAAGAATACGCCCCTAAGATGGTGGCTGCTATGGTTTTCCATTTACCAAACATTTCATCAAACCACCCTATCCACGATGTACTAACTTCTGAGTTCTCAGCTCATTCTTCACTTAGTGCAGTTAATTCTGCAAGAGCTCTGGTGACTGTCCCATCCGGTGTGGTGTTGTTAGGGATAAAATGTGCAACAATGGCTTATCATTCTATAGACACCGGCCCTTTCTGCCTGATCTAGAGCCAACCTCTTTTACTAAGTCATGAGTGGGATGGTGGATAATTGTTCGGAGATCCCCTTTACTGCATCTCTAGTCTGGTTAATACATCGTTGTTGGTTGTAATAGATATAATTAATCCAATCCACATTCTTGTTTATTGTCACCCAGCAGAAAAATGTTGTGGTAAAACCCTCCCATATTTGATTCATAGCTTTGTATTCGTCTGGAACACCCCTGGGGATGCCTATACCATCTATCCAAATTGGGTTATTTCCTTCCTGACCTATATTTCTTCTCCTCCTGATTATTCTTCCTGTCACTGGTCTTTGATGACTAATTCTTACAGGTTCGACCAACAATACTGGGGCACAAGTACCCACCCATCCTTCTGGTAATGTCTGTCGAATGCTCCCTTTGTTAGTACATGCCCACCACACATCAGTCAGAGGGATGGTAAGGTTAATATTTTTTCCCCCCTCCCCTATCTAAATCAGTCACATTAATTATCTCCTTACAGCCATCAAAATCACCCAAGTTACGGGTGCCATTTCTATGTCTGTAACACTGGTATTCGCCAGGAGTTAAAGTGAACCTAGGTGGGCTAGCCGAGTAAGTCAACTTTGCTAGCCCAATTCCTGTGCAATTGTGCTCTTTTTGATTGGACCCCAGGTCTAATACACAGGTAAACATTTCCTTTGGCACTGGGGCGGTCAACATTGTCGGTCGCCCAATGGAGCATGCATAACAATTGGTCTCCCCCAAGGCCCTAGCAATGTACTTCATCCACTTTAACCAGAGATTTTCATCCGGGACTCCCTATACTTCCCCTTGGTTCCATTCTTGGAGGAGAAAATCTTTTATCGTGGACGGGTTAGTTGAATTGACTCCATCATCCTTTGACTGATTTACTCGGTCAATCGCTATTAATGGATTAATGACAGGACCTGGGCCCTCCATCTCTTTCGACTCCACCAAATGTAATCGTAGACAGGTATCGCGTCCGTATTCATCCGCGCAAGCCCAGTAAGTTCTTTTCATGTCCTCTTTAGTGACCTTTACTATTGTTACTACCATCTCCGTGGGGATGTCATTATACCTTCTTATCCTCCATCTGGATGTCCAGCCCCCCCCCCCCCCCCCCCCTGTCTCATATCTCCATCCCCCAGTATGTCTAAACACATGAGCCCAGAAACAATCCGCCGAGGGAGCTGAACATAAATACAATGGGATTCTATAATCCCACGTTGCTTGCTTATTGACATGTACCCCACCCATTGGCTACGTCCCTAACCCTTATTTTGAATCCGACAGTCTGCCCTTCTCTGACTCCCATTTTGTTGGCCACTGGTCCTTGACGGTCAGTATGTCGGGTCGCTTCTCTTCTCTTTTACTTCTTAACAATGGTAAGGCCATAGCGTAATTGGTGGTGGATCTTGACATATCAAGACCATTGCCGAGACTATGATGCAGCTCAAGTTACCCCTATTCCCAAAAACCGCCAACCCTCTCCTGTCCTCAGTCTTTCTGCTTGGTATCACCCCATACTCACACCCTGAGAACACACTACAGTGATGATAGGTCGGGGTAGGAGATTTTCGTTAACAGAGGTAATCCCCAGACCCTATTGGTCCAGTTCTTCTCTCTAACTCTGCGTGTGTTCAGTGGTGCTTGTATGTGTTCTTACCTTTTTGCAGTGGGTAACGTGGACCCAGGTTGCTCTTTCTGCTATTCTAATGGCAAAGGCAGTGACCAATATCACCTGATAGGGCCTTACCCAACATGCCTGTTTCCAGTCTTTCTTCTTTAGGGACTGGATGCTCACCAGTCACCTGGTTAGATAGAGTGGGTCACCTTCTCCTTTAGTTCACATGTGGGGCACAAAACCTCTGACATACCGCTCACATCAGTATTCTCTTTCTAGACTGTATCTAAAAAAAAATTATTTTTTAAAAATTATTTTGTCCTCTCCTTCGTATATTATTTAATCCTACCACTAGCCTCTTCCCCCCTCTTGACACATGGTTCTGCTCATGTGTCAATATTACCACCTACCTAAACAATCACTTACAGTGGGGAAAAAAAGTATTTAGTCAGCCACCAATTGTGCAAGTTCTCCCACTTAAAAAGATGAGAGAGGCCTGTAATTTTCATCATAGGTACACGTCAACTATGACAGACAAAATGAGAAGAAAAAAAATCCAGAAAATCACATTGTAGGATTTTTAATGAATTTATTTGCAAATTATGGTGGAAAATAAGTATTTGGTCAATAACAAAAGTTTCTCAATACTTTGTTATATACCCTTTGTTGGCAATGACACAGGTCAAACGTTTTCTGTAAGTCTTCACAAGGTTTTCACACACTGTTGCTGGTATTTTGGCCCATTCCTCCATGCAGATCTCCTCTAGAGCAGTGATGTTTTGGGGCTGTCGCTGGGCAACACAGACTTTCAACTCCATCCAAAGATTTTCTATGGGGTTGAGATCTGGAGACTGGCTAGGCCACTCCAGGACCTTGAAATGCTTCTTACGAAGCCACTCCTTCGTTGCCCGGGCGGTGTGTTTGGGATCATTGTCATGCTGAAAGACCCAGCCACGTTTCATCTTCAATGCCCTTGCTGATGGAAGGAGGTTTTCACTCAAAATCTCACGATACATGGCCCCATTCATTCTTTCCTTTACACGGATCAGTCGTCCTGGTCCCTTTGCAGAAAAACAGCCCCAAAGCATGATGTTTCCACCCCCATGCTTCACAGTAGGTATGGTGTTCTTTGGATGCAACTCAGCATTCTTTGTCCTCCAAACACGACGAGTGTAGTTTTTACCAAAAAGTTATATTTTGGTTTCATCTGATCATATGACATTCTCCCAATCCTCTTCTGGATCATCCAAATGCACTCTAGCAAACTTCAGACGGGCCTGGACATGTACTGGCTTAAGCAGGGGGACACGTCTTGTACTGCAGGATTTGAGTCCCTGGCGGCGTAGTGTGTTACTGATGGTAGGCTTTGTTACTTTGGTCCCAGCTCTCTGCAGGTCATTCACTAGGTCCCCCCGTGTGGTTCTGGGATTTTTGCTCACCGTTCTTGTGATCATTTTGACCCCACGGGGTGAGATCTTGCGTGGAGCCCCAGATCGAGGGAGATTATCAGTGGTCTTGTATGTCTTCCATTTCCTAATAATTGCTCCCACAGTTGATTTCTTCAAACCAAGCTGCTTACCTATTGCAGATTCAGTCTTCCCAGCCTGGTGCAGGTCTACAATTTTGTTTCTGGTGTCCTTTGACAGCTCTTTGGTCTTGGCCATAGTGGAGTTTGGAGTGTGACTGTTTGAGGTTGTGGACAGGTGTCTTTTATACTGATAACAAGTTCAAACAGGTGCCATTAATACAGGTAACGAGTGGAGGACAGAGGAGCCTCTTAAAGAAGAAGTTACAGGTCTGTGAGAGCCAGAAATCGTGCTTGTTTGTAGGTGACCAAATACTTATTTTCCACCATAATTCGCAAATAAATTCATTAAAAATCCTACAATGTGATTTTCTGGATTTTTTCTCCTCAATTTGTCTGTCATAGTTGACGTGTACCTATGATGAAAAGTACAGGCCTCTCTCATCTTTTTAAGTGGGAGAACTTGCACAATTGGTGGCTGACTAAATACTTTTTTCCCTCACTGTAGGTAATATTGGTAATTTATCATCCAATTGCCATCCCTTATTTATTTTTGAGACTGTCCCTTGCTTCTTTATTGCTCCTCCCACTTCTTTTGTCTTTTATGGCAGCTAAATTCGACTTTCATTCAGTTCAGAATCAATAGTAATCCAATCAATCAATCTCTTATCTTGTAAAAACATTCATGTTTAGTTCAAACTCTGTTCTACCCCGGCTCTCCCGGGCTTGACCTGAAGACTGATGATTGGACATGACAGGTCCATACTAAAATCTTTCAAACCTAACACAAACCCCCCTTCATGCTGTAATCAATCAAGAAGATAGCAAAGGAGAGACAGGTTTTAGCCTGAACTCTGCTCAACCCTGGTGCCGCTCCCTTCACAATGTTTGAAGAGAGACCAAAGACAGCCATGGATTGAAGTAAGAGCAAGCACTTCGACCCTAGGTCACCTAAGTCTTCTGCCTAGCAACAAAGAATAAAAAAACTCTATGTTCGTGATTAACCCAGTTATATCTAATAGCCCACTAAAAAAAAACTCCCTCATCACCATCTTTAAATCACGACCAATGTCATATATCCCTCTATACGCTCTACCATTTGGGTAAAATCCCTGTTATATGTAGGAAAAGCTAAGACTTTTTGGGAAGTGAGCAACTTTTTCCTCTTCATAAATTGTTCTTCCTCCTCAGAGTTCCAAATGATTTTACCATGGGCTGCCATTGCCTTCCCATAGATAAGATCACTTAATTTACCAGTATGCAGTACATAATGGAGTACCCAAGCTTTACAGCAGTCTATCATTCCCAAAAAGCTCATCATTCTTCATCTATTTCTGGACAGCTAGTCCCTATCTTAAATTATCCTATCCAGCTTCCTATTATTACTATCTTCCTGATCTTATTACTAAATCAATGATCTAGGCAATAGCTGTTTCGCATTACATTGTGCCTTCCTCTGATTACTGCAGCTCATTACATTAATTTAGTTTCAAATACCAACTTGTTGTTTATTAAAGCATAATAAAAATGAAATGTAAATGACAACATTTGATAATATCTCAACTTACTTCTATCCCGTAAAAGTAATCCAAGATTAGTACAATTGACTAGCAACAGGTATCTTTTATTCAGGGAAAGCTCTCTCCCTCTTCTGTTATTTTAATGTTTCAAATCCTATTATTACCAAATTATAATCTTCTTCACACTTTTCACAGCACTATAAATTACCCTCAATTTGATAAAATAAACCATCCCAAAGTCCTCCTCTCATGCCCCCAGAACCACCAGTGTGGATGACCAATCAACACCAGAAAGTCAAAACAGAGCCCAGAGGCCATTGAAATCACCCAACAAAACGTTCTATCCCACAGCATAGTGAACACCACCTATGAACTGTTGAAAATCCCCTAAATTCAACATAACAACCCTTTATAACCATCATACTAGGTGTGTTGTTTTTTATTTGAAAAACCCAATTTGAAAAACAACAACCACAAATAGCCAGGCCCCACTTAATTTGGTAGCTCACTTTTATGACCTAAATACTGCCTAACTTCACTACTGCTCCCCCTAGCCCTGGGCAACATTCCAATGAGATAAGCTAATCTCTTTCTCCTGGTTACACATTTTGTTAACCTTCAATTACCATCAGTAATCTAAAGATGGTAGTACACACAAAACATGATACAGATATCCCCAGTCCTAACCCATCAATAATTGTTTGTATCAATCTAATTCCTCATAACTAATCCATAAAACCACTCAAAATTCCTCGAGCATACAATGATTATGTTTAATTGATTACCTTTCAGATCATATCCTCTTTAAATCTCACAATGATTATTGAACCCCTAAATCTGCTCCATGTGATCTCATATCAAATGATCCATTATCAATTATTTGATCAACACCATAGGAAAATCTGTCTCCCCTTCTATTGTTCCTGTTGCCCCTGTAAATGTCATATTTCATTCATTAGCCAATACAATCACATACTCCGTGTAAGTAAGACATTATATTTTAACCCAGGCATCCCCTTAACATAATGCTATAGGAGACTTCCAGCAATCCTAGAAGACACTATATAATACCACGTTTCATTAAGTTCACTACACCTTCTAATATAAACCTATAACCCCTTTCTATTAATTTAATCCTCGCAACCTGTTGCATTGATGTTTGTAAAATATAAACCTATTGTTTAATAACTTCATACTTATAACCAATGTTTATTCAATCCATCCTCCCAATAGTCACAACTATATCCCATTGTTCATCGTACCATAAACAGATTATCGTTTTAGCAATCACCAATTATTTTCATACACCACTGGTGTTACTCAACCTATACAATAAAGTAATAACCATTAGAATTTGTCAAAGAAATGATGTTCATTCAACTATTCAAACTTCTGCTCGATACAGTCAAGTAAGTACAACTCTTTTACCCGCGAACTAGAACCATAAATTATTTTCCTTTGTTCTCAATTCAAATCATTGTCCCAACTCTATAGCAATTTTCAGTTCGCTATTCAATTTCTTTAACTGTTCTCTCTGATTAGGCCCTAATTAATAAAACAAATACTTGCTATCGTTGATAAGCATACATTTAATTATATTCCTATCATTTGAACTATGTACTGTCTCTCAAACCTATAACCCCTTTCTATTAATTTAATCATCGCAACCTGTTGCATTGATGTTTTTAAAATATAAACCTATTGTTTAATAACTTCATACTTATAACCAATGTTTATTACATTTACATTTACATTTTAGTCATTTAGCAGACGCTCTTATCCAGAGCGACTTACAGTTAGTATCAATCCATCATCCTAATAGTCACAACTATATCCCATTGTTCATCGTACCATAAACAGATTATCGTTTTAGAAATCACCAATTATTTTCATACACCACTGGTGTTACTCAACCTATACAATAAAGTAATAACCATTAGAATTTGTCAAAGAAATGATGTTCATTCAACTATTCAAACTTCTGCTCGATACAGTCAAGTAAGTACAACTCTTTTACCCGCGGACTAGAACCATGAATTATTTTCCTTTGTTCTCAATTCAAATCATTGTCCCAACTCTATAGCAATTTTCAGTCCGCTATTCAATTTATTTAACTGTTCTCTCTGATTAGGCCCTAATTAATAAAACAAATACTTGCTATCGTTGATAAGCATACATTTAATTATATTTCTATCATTTGAACTATGTACTGTCTCTCACCCCTCCCCTCCCCTGCTCCTTCTGTCATGGGCCTCTCACTCCACCGGGTTACCACCTTAATTTTCTTCCACTCTGCTCACCACTCTCTCTACTCAGCCTAACTAGCTCCACCTGTCCCTGCTCTGCTCTGCTCTAATTACTCTGCCAGCTGCGCTGCATTACCCACTACCTCTCCCAGTATTTAAGGCCCTGTCTTTCAGCTCTCCGGTGTCAGATCGTCTGCAAAGCTCACACCCGGAACCTGTTTGCTCGCGCTTCTGGCTCACCCTGGTTTTGTGACCCCGGACCTGCCTGTTTTTTGGATACTCTTCTGCCTCAGGAGATCCAGACCTGCTTCTGCCATTACGACTCCTGACTACTCTTCAATCCCGGTAACTCTGACCAGCCTTCTGCCTTGCTACTACGTATTTTGGATTTCCCTTGAACTGCACTGCTGCCTTGTTTCATTCCGCCCTGTTGTGTCTGTGTCTCCCCCCCCCAGGACTTCTGGACCACCCACCACCGGCTTCATAGGACGCATCGCTGCCACTGGGGGGGGCACAGACCCAGCACATTGGACGGGATCCCTGTTACCCCTGGAGCCTTCATTCACTCCCTACTTCCCTTTTCCCTTAAGTTTAATAAACTTTCTGGTGTGACGCAATTGTGGTCCTCTGGTCGTCTGTCTGAACCGTGACAGTACGATCTGACCATTATGGACTCAGCGCACACTTTCCCCGACATGGAAACCGATGAGCATGAGCAGCAGTTCCAGCAGCAGCAACAACAACTCGCCATGATCATTCAACTCCTCACCAACCTTACCCCAGCCAGTCTGCCCACCAGCCCTGCCCCCGAGTTACCTGCCCCGGTCATTGCAGCCGCTGCTCCGGAACCCAAGATTGGAAACCCCGAGCGGTTCAACGGCGATTCAACCCAGGTCCGGCCATTCCTGACTAGCTGCCGACTTCAGTTCTCCTTGCAGCCAAGGACCTTCGCCACGGAGGGGGCTAAAGTTGGGTATGCCATCACTCACCTGACGGGCCGAGCTCGACTCTGGGGAACAGCAGAGTTCGAACGTCAAACCCCCGCATGTGCAACCTTCGACCTGTTTGCTGAGGAGATGCTGAAGGTGTTTGACCTGGATTCACCCACCGCAGAGGCGTCTCGTGAACTGTTCAGTATTCGACAAGGCAGACGTACAGTCGCAGACCATTCCATCGACTTCCGAACCCTGGCTAGACGAAGTTCTTGGAACACACCATCGTTGGTGGACGCGTTCTTCCATAGTTTGGCTGACTATATCAAGGACGAGTTGGTCTCCCATGAACTGCCTTCCACTCTTGATGAAGCCATCGCACTGACTGTCAGGATCGACAGAAGGATACAGACCCGTCGTCGTGAGAGGGGGCGCCAAGGTCCACCTACTACCGGCATTCGGAGAGATCCGACTGGGCTCCTGTCATCTACTGCCACTCACCCAGGTCAGCTTGATCAGTCTGAGCCTATGGAGATTGGGCGAGCCTCTCTCACTCCTGCAGAGCGCCAGCGCCGCTTCACCTCAAACCTCTGCCTCTATTGTGGAGGTGATGGACATCGTGTGGTAACCTGCCCTTTAAAGGGCCGAAGCTCACCGGGCATAGGGGGAGTCCGGTTGAGTTCAATGACCATCCAGTCCTCCGACCGCAAACCCCTGCTGCAAGTTCACCTCCGCCTCTCTGACTCAACTCACACCCTGGCTGCTCTGGTGGATTCTGGCGCCGAAGCCAACATAATGGACATCAAGCTGGCACGCCAACTGGGACTGGAGAACCTCCGTTTGACACCTCCTATTCCTGCCCGGGCACTGGACGGACACTTACTCGGATCGGTCACTCATGTCACGGCCCCGGTCTCGATGGGTCTGTCCGGAAACCATCAAGAAACTATCCAGTTTCACCTGCTCCCCTCTCCAGGCCAACCCCTCATCCTGGGTTACCCATGGCTCCGCCGGCACAACCCTCAGCTCGACTGGGTGACCGGGGTGATCAGGGAGTGGGGAGAGGACTGCCACCGAACCTGCCTGCTTGCTGCCGCACTACCCCCTCGGCCAGTACCTACTAACTCCGCTCCTGACCTCTCCAATGTCCCAGAATGCTACCATGGTCTCAGAGAGGTGTTTAACAAAGCAAGAGCCACATCTCTGCCCCCTCACCGACCGTACGACTGTGCCATCGACCTCCTCCCTGGAACAGCTCCTCCAAGGGGTCGTCTTTATTCGTTGTCTGCTCCTGAAAGAAAGTCCATGGAGGACTACATCAATGGCTCTCTGTCCGCAGGATTAATCCGTTCATCTTCATCTCCTGCTGGTGCTGGCTTCTTCTTTGTGGGGAAGAAGGACGGATCTCTTCGCCCCTGCATCGACTACAGGGGACTCAACGACATCACAGTGAAAAACCGTTACCCTCTGCCTCTGCTCACCTCTGCTTTTGAGTTGCTCCAGGGAGCCACTGTTTTTACCAAGTTGGATCTCAGAAACGCTTACCACCTAGTGCGGATCCGGGAGGGAGATGAATGGAAAACCGCATTCAATACACCAACAGGCCACTACGAGTATCTGGTTATGCCTTTTGGCCTCACCAATGCTCCTGCTGTGTTCCAGGCTCTAGTGAATGATGTACTGCGGGACATGTTAAACAAGTTTGTCTTCGTTTACCTGGATGACATCTTAATCTACTCCAGAAACCTGTCTGAACACACCCGCCATGTCCAGCAAGTCCTTCATCGTCTTCTGGAGAATTCCCTCTACGCCAAGGCAGAGAAATGTGAGTTTCACGTCAAGACAGTGGCCTTCCTGGGGTACATAGTGGCAGAGGGAAGTATCCAAATGGATCCTGCCAAAGTATCAGCAGTCACTTCATGGCCAGTTCCGGAGAACAGAAAGAAGCTGCAACAGTTTCTGGGGTTTGCTAACTTCTATAGGAAGTTTATCCGGAACTACAGTACCGTTGCTGCCCCTCTCACTGCTCTAACCAGCACCAAGCAACCCTTCACCTGGACCCCAGCAGCCGACAAAGCCTTCAGTACCCTCAAGGTGAGGTTCACCTCCGCTCCCATCCTCCAGATGCCTGATGTGGACCGGCAATTCATTGTGGAGGTGGACGCCTCGGATGTGGGAGTTGGTGCTGTGATTTCTCAGTGGGCTGCGGAGGATAGGAAGCTCCATCCCTGTGCCTTTTTCTCACGTCGGTTGTCCCCCTCTGAGTGCAATTACGACATAGGGAACCGTGAGCTGCTGGCTGTGAAGCTTGCCTTGGAGGAGTGGCGTCACTGGCTGGAGGGGTCCACCATTCCATTTCTCGTTTGGACCGATCATAAGAACTTGGAGTACATCCGCACGGCCAAACGGTTGAACTCCAGGCAGTCCCGCTGGGCCCTGTTCTTCACCAGGTTTAATTTCACTCTGTCATACCGGCCTGGATCACGCAACACCAAGCCAGACGCCCTCTCCCGTCAATTCCAGAAGGATGACACCCCCTCCAAGGACCCTGTGTCGATTCTGCCAAGTCCCTGCATCGTTGCAGCTCTGACCTGGGCTGTTGAGGAACAGGTGCTGGAGGCTCTCCGTAACCAGCCAGGTCCCAGCACTTGCCCAGCTGACCGCCTTTTTGTCCCCGAAGACCTGAGGTCCCAGGTCGTTCAGTGGGGACATGACTCCCGCCTAGCTTGTCACCCTGGCTCCACCCGCACTTACAACCTGCTCGCCCAGAGGTTCTGGTGGCCCTCTCTGAGGAAGGATGTACGGGAATTCGTCCAAGCCTGCCCCATCTGCAACCAACACAAGTCGTCCTGCCAGCCCCCAGCCGGATTGCTGCAGCCCCTGCCTGTGCCCAGACGTCCCTGGTCTCACATCGCCCTTGACTTTGTCACGGGGCTGCCCCCTTCAAGTGGCATGACCGTCATTCTCACCATCGTTGACCGTTTCAGCAAGATGGCACACTTCATTCCCCTCCCCAAGCTCCCAACCGCCAAGGAGACCGCCCAGGTGGTCCTGGAACACGTCTTCCGGATCCACGGACTGCCAAAGGATGTAGTTTCTGACCGTGGTCCACAATTCTCCTCCGCTTTTTGGAAGGAGTTCTGTCACCTGCTGGGAGCCACAGTCAGTCTGACTTCCGGATTCCATCCCCAATCCAATGGGCAGTCAGAGCGGGCTAATCAGGAGCTCGAGAAGGCACTGCGATGCATGACTTCACGCAACCCCCACTCCTGGTCGCAGCAATTGACATGGGTGGAGTACGCACACAATTCTCTGACCTGCTCTGCCATCGGTATGTCCCCTTTCCAATGTGTTTATGGATACCAGCCTCCTCTATTTGCCAGCCAGGAAGAGGAGGTTACTTGCCCATCTGCACTTGCTTTTGCCCGTCGATGTCGCCGCACCTGGTCACAAGCCCGAGCCACACTCCTCAGATCCGTTGCCAGCTACACTACCGGGGCCAACCGTCGGAGAATTCCTGCTCCCACCTACCATGTTGGTCAAAGGGTGTGGTTGTCATCGAAGAACCTGCCACTCAGGGTGGAGTCGCAGAAGCTGGCACCTCGGTTCATTGGCCCATTCCCTATCATAAGAGTGATTAGCCCAACTGCTGTCCGGCTCCAACTGCCTAATTCCCTGAGGGTGCACCCCACTTTCCATGTGTCTAAGATTAAGCCCATCCATGAGAGTCCGCTGGTCCCTGCTGCGCCTGGTCCTCCTCCTCCACGGCTCGTCGATGGTGGTCTGGTTTACACCGTCCGCCGCCTGCTTCGGTCCAGACGGAGGGGTAGGGGTCTCCAGTACCTCATTGACTGGGAGGGCTATGGACCTGAGGAAAGGACCTGGGTGCCAGCTAGTCGGATTGTGGATAGGACTCTCATCACCGCTTTCCACCAACGGCATCCTGATCAACCTGCAATCCGTAGGGGCCGCCCCAGAGGGGTCCCTAACCGTCCTGCCCGCTCGGCTTCCTGTCCTGTGCCTGATCCTGTCTCGGGACCTGTCCCATCTCCCGACCACGGCCCTCCGGCTTCCTCCGAGGATGAGGACGTTCACTCGGACCGTTCGGAGGAGTTCTAGCCCTCCTCCGGCTCCCCTCCTCCCGCCCGGCGTGGTGTTGCTCTTGGGACTTCTGGGGCCGTCCCTTGGGGGGGGGGTTCTGTCATGGGCCTCTCACTCCACCGGGTTACCACCTTAATTTTCTTCCACTCTGCTCACCACTCTCTCTACTCAGCCTAACTAGCTCCACCTGTCCCTGCTCTGCTCTGCTCTAATTACTCTGCCAGCTGCGCTGCATTACCCACTACCTCTCCCAGTATTTAAGGCCCTGTCTTTCAGCTCTCCGGTGTCAGATCGTCTGCAAAGCTCACACCCGGAACCTGTTTGCTCGCGCTTCTGGCTCACCCTGGTTTTGTGACCCCGGACCTGCCTGTTTTTTGGATACTCTTCTGCCTCAGGAGATCCAGACCTGCTTCTGCCATTACGACTCCTGACTACTCTTCAATCCCGGTAACTCTGACCAGCCTTCTGCCTTGCTACTACGTATTTTGGATTTCCCTTGAACTGCACTGCTGCCTTGTTTCATTCCGCCCTGTTGTGTCTGTGTCTCCCCCCCCCAGGACTTCTGGACCACCCACCACCGGCTTCATAGGACGCATCGCTGCCACTGGGGGGGGCACAGACCCAGCACATTGGACGGGATCCCTGTTACCCCTGGAGCCTTCATTCACTCCCTACTTCCCTTTTCCCTTAAGTTTAATAAACTTTCTGGTGTGACGCAATTGTGGTCCTCTGGTCGTCTGTCTGAACCGTGACACCTTCCTACACAACGGGGGAGGCGCGGGGACCTGCCCTAATCATCTTCCTTCTTACGAAATCATGTCATTAGTACTTGTAACCACAACCCATTACTACTGAATAACATATTTTCATAGACCTTTCTAGAATACTCATCTACTTAAGCTATCTAATTCAACCTTTCACATTTCCCAATCCACCTAGTAATCTAGGTCCATAGCCCCAATGCGAAAGCTTTACCCACTGTCCCTACCTGGGTTCGAACCAGGGACCCTCTACATACATTGCAAGTCACTCCACAAAATCCGCGATCCTTTCAAAGCAACTACTTCCAGTTCATAGAGCAAGTGACGTCACCAAATGAAAACCGCACTAGCTCTAACCTCATTCAGCAACACAAAAACTATCTCTCCCTGCACCTATTCCTGTTGAATAAGTGAGTCTTTCTATTTAACCCAAACCACGCTACAAATCTTCCATTTAACATCACCAAACCAAATACTCAGTAGTATCCGGTTACCACCCATACCAGCCTTTGAATTCCACTCATACATACAGATTTCACCTTATGCCATTGAAATGCCCAATAAACCATAATAGTTCAATGGAACTCTATATTGGCTTTCTACTATATTATACGTTACTTCTATAACCACATTATTGAGCTTAGCTCTGAATCCTCCTGTTCCTCTATTTTCTGTTTCTTTAGATCATTACCACAATTTACATGCATTTGTTTAATCATGGTCTCTAGTTTAATTACTCTCTTTTCTGTTTAATTTAGATCAGTACCACAATTTCCATGCATTTGTTTAATCATGGAATCCAGTTTAATTACATCAAGTCGCCCAGTAAAGCCATTTTTTTTTTCAATTAGGTCCATAATACACATTTCGTTTGTCTCTAATTCCCATGTATTTCTCATCCCCAGTAAATTCTGGGACCTCTTGTGAGGATTTGCCTCCCATGGTTGGTACTGTTAAAGATCCCTTAGCCACCTCTTCTATGTGAGGGAAAAATGTATTTGATCCCCTGCTGATTTTGTACGTTTGTCCACTGACAAAGACATAATCAGTCTATAATTTTAATGGTATATTTATTTGAACAGTGAGAGACAGAATAAATAAATAAAAAATCCAGAAAAACGCATGTCAGAAATGTTATAAATTGATTTGCATTTTAATGAGGCAAATAAGTATTTGACCCCTCTGCAAAACATGACTTAGTACTTGGTGGCAAAACCCTTGTTGGCAATCACAGAAGTCAGACGTTTCTTGTAGTTGGCCACCAGGTTTGCACACATCTCAGGAGGGATTTTGTCCCACTCCTCTTTGCAGATCTTCTCCAAGTCATTAAGGATTCGAGCCTGACGGTGGCAACTTGAACCTTCAGCTCCCTCCACAGATTTTCTATGGGATTAAGGTCTGGAGACTGGCTAGGCCACTCCAGGACCTTAATGTGCTTCTTCTTGAGCCACTCCTTTGTTGCCTTGGCCGTGTGTTTTGGGTCATTGTCATGCTGGAATACCCATTCACGACCCATTTTCAATGCCCTGGCTGAGGGAAGGAGGTTCTCACCCAAGATTTGACGATACATAGTGCCCCGTCCATCGTCCCTTTGATGCGGTGAAGTTGTCCTGTCCCCTTAGCAGAAAAACACCCCCAAAGCATAATGTTTCCACCTCCATGTTTGACGGTGGGGATGGTGTTCTTGGGGTCATAGGCAGCATTCCTCCTCCTCCAAACATGGCGAGTTGAGTTGATGCCAAAGAGCTCGATTTTGGTCTCATCTGACCACAACACTTTCACCCAGTTCTCCTCTGAATCATTCAGATGTTAATTGGCTAACTTCAGAAGGGCCTGTATATGTGCTTTCTTGAGCAGGGGGACCTTGCGGGTGCAGCAGGATTTCAGTCCTTCACGGCATAGTGTGTTACCAATTGTTTTCTTGGTGACTATGGTCCCAGCTGCCTTGAGATCATTGACAAGATCCTCCCGTGTAGTTCTGGGCTGATTCCTCACCGTTCTCATGATCATTGCAACTCCACGAGGTGAGATCTTGCTTGGAGCCCCAGGCTGAGGGAGATTGACAGTTATTTTGTGTTTCTTCCATTTGCGAATAATCACACCAACTGTTGTCACCTTCTCACCAAGCTGCTTGGCGATGGTCTTGTAGCCCATTCCAGCCTTGTGTAGATCTACAATCTTGTCCCTGACATCCTTGGAGAGCTCATTGGTCTTGGCCATGGTGTAGAGTTTGGAATCTGATTGATTGATTGCTTCTGTGGACAGGTGTCTTTTATACAGGTAACAAGCTGAGATTAGGAGAACTCCCTTTAAGAGTGTGCTCCTAATCTCAGCTCGTTACCTGTATAAAAGACAGCTGGGAGCCAGAAATCTTTCTGATTGAGAGGGGGTCAAATGCTTATTTCCCTCATTAAAATGCAAATGAATTTTTTACATTTTTTACATGCGTTTTTCTGGATTTTTTTGTTGTTATTCTGTCTCTCACTGTTCAAATAAACCTACCATTAAAATTATAGACTGATAATTTCTTTGTCAGTGGGCAAACATACAAAATCAGCAGGGGATCAAATACTTTTTCCCCTCACTGTAACAAGTTATTCAAAACAGTTTCACACAACAATTGGAATCACCCCTTCCTGTATAGGTACTAGTCCCCCAGAATTATCTCCTACTCTACAGAGGAATTCATCCCCCCAATGTAATCTTGATAATTCCTGACAGTCTCATACAACAGGAATGGGTTCTCCCTCCTCTAGCCACTTCTTCTATATAACAAGTTAGTTAAAACAGTTTTACACCACACCTGGAATCACCCCTTCCTGTATAGGTACTAGTCCCTCAGAATTATCTCCTACTCTACGGAGGAATTTATCCCCACAATGTAATCTTGATAATTCCTGACAGCCCCATACAACAGGAATGGGTTCTCCCTCTCCTGGTGATCTTAACTGTCAAAATGTACTCAATTATATCCTCTCTTTTCTTTTTGTATTTGTTTAACCCGGATTATTTGTTGACTGTTCTATAATCTCTTACAGGTTACATCCCATAGGTGTACTTTTAATAGTTTGTTCTATTTCAACACCGGGTAGTTTCTTTTGGTAACGGCCTATTACTGTGAATCGTTACGGACCCACCAACATTTCACTTAAAATGGCTACGCATTGATCAATTTACTACTTTTCAATATTTTAGCAAGTTCTCAAATCAATTTCACCAAGTAATGAATGAAGACTTCTGACCTTATCCTTGCAGCCGAGATTCAATGTAGGTTTGGATTCCGTCACCGTCTCTGTCATTAATCAGGTATCCTCTGGCCTGTCTTAACCCTTAATGTCAAAGGGCAGGACTTTCTATTTACGAATGTATCATTCGCCCGTCGACGGTTTTCAGAGTTACCTGGAATGACAGAGGCAGGTATTGGATTCCGGCTCAGAAGGACCAAGCTGTTATGTGAATATTTAACAAACTATCTCAGTGTCTCTGTGCGTCTCCCAAAATCAAGAAACGGACAGAGTCCCGGTCTGCATAGTCAGAGATGTTTATTCATTGAGAATTCTGCCATCACAATTTCAGAGTCCATCTTTTATACTCACACGTCATACAAAAATCCCTCCCCTCT
Organism: Coregonus lavaretus; assembly: GCF_964263955.1. Taxonomy (NCBI): domain Eukaryota; kingdom Metazoa; phylum Chordata; class Actinopteri; order Salmoniformes; family Salmonidae; genus Coregonus; species Coregonus lavaretus. Next base: position 49,799,362 of record NC_139995.1, read on the forward strand.
TTAGGCGGGCTGTAGTTTTCCACTTTAAAACTGCTCTCCTGACCATCAGTTCACACACATACACACACACACACATACATACATGGCATACCTTGTGTTGGGTGGAGAAAATAAAACCCCTATTATGTATTCCTGCGCCTGTCTTCAAATCCTTATACAACGTGATAAACACATTATTACATTTGCTTTATGTACTTAGTGTATTTGCATCTACAGTGGGGAAAAAAAGTATTTAGTCAGCCACCAATTGTGCAAGTTCTCCCACTTAAAAAGATGAGAGAGGCCTGTAATTTTCATCATAGGTACACGTCCATGCCACCCCCATGCTTCACAGTAGGTATGGTATTCTTTGGATGCAACTCAGCATTCTTTGTACTCCAAACACGACGAGTTGAGTTTTTACCAAAAAGTTCTATTTTGGTTTCATCTGACCATATGACATTCTCCCAATCCTCTTCTGGATCATCCAAATGCACTCTAGCAAACTTCAGACGGGCCTGGACATGTACTGGCTTAAGCAGGGGAACACGTCTGGCACTGCAGGATTTGAGTCCCTGGCGGCGTAGTGTGTTACTGATGGTAGGCTTTGTTACTTTGGTCCCAGCTCTCTGCAGGTCATTCACTAGGTCCCCCCGTGTGGTTCTGGGATTTTTGTTCACCGTTCTTGTGATCATTTTGACCCCACGGGGTGAGATCTTGCATGGAGCCCCAGATAGAGGGAGATTATCAGTGGTCTTGTATGTCTTCCATTTCCTAATAATTGCTCCCACAGTTGATTTCTTCAAACCAAGCTGCTTACCTATTGCAGATTCAGTCTTCCCAGCCTGGTGCAGGTCTACAATTTTGTTTCTGGTGTCCTTTGACAGCTCTTTGGTCTTGACCATAGTGGAGGTTGGAGTGTGACTGTTTGAGGTTGTGGACAGGTGTATTTTATACTGATAACAAGTTCAAACAGGTGCCATTAATACAGGTAACGAGTGGAGGACAGACGAGCCTCTTAAAGAAGAAGTTACAGGTCTGTGAGAGCCAGAAATCGTGCTTGTTTGTAGGTGACCAAATACTTATTTTCCACCATAATTTGCAAATCAATTCATTAAAAATCCTACAATATGATTTTCTGGAAAAAAAATTCTCAATTTGTCTGTCATAGTTGACGTGTACCTATGATGAAAATTACAGGCCTGTCTCATCTTTTTAAGTGGGAGAACTTGCACAATTGGTGGCTGACTAAATACTATTTTTCCCGACTGTACATTGTTAACTATAACCATAGAAACAGATCGGAGGACATTTAGGGATAGAAAGAAAGATGTAAAAGATGTGTAGCACTCAGGCCTGTGAATGTTACTGTCAAGTACTCAAGCTGCACCTCTGTGGTTTCCAGAAGCCCTAGGCAGGACCTAGAAAACCCCAGAACATTATGGTAAACCATGGATATTTGTGTTCAAGTGTGTGAACTAAGTCTCTCTCTCTCTCTCTCTCTCTCTCTCTCTCTCTCTCTCTCTCTCTCTCTCTCTCTCTCTCTCTCTCTCTCTTTCTCGCTCTCTCTCTCTTTCTCTCACTCTCTCTCTCTCTCTGTGTCCGCATGGTGTGTGTGTGTGTCCAGGTCGTAATGAGGTTTTCCCTGCAACAGCACTGTGGCTGAGAGAGGGGAAGGCCTTTGCACTAGTGTGTGCATGTGCGTGCGTTCACGCCTGTGTGTGTGCGTCTGTATATGCATATGTATGCATGTGTGTATTGGCTGTGTAGCAGGGTGTTTCTGTATAAAAACCACAGGCCTCCCTGTGCTTCACAGCTGTGGACCAGGACACCTGTAGAGCTCCACTCCAGCCCTGTGGTTACACTGACCTACATAGACTTGAGAGAGAGAGAGAGAGAGAGAGAGAGAGAGAGAGAGAGAGAGAGAGAGAGAGAGAGAGAGAGAGAGAGAGAGAGACAGAGAGAGAGACAGAGAGAGCGACAGACAGACAGACAGACAGACAGACAGACAGACAGACAGACAGACAGACAGACAGACAGACAGACAGACAGACAGACAGACAGACAGACAGACAGACAGACAGACAGACAGACAGACAGACAGACAGACAGACAGACAGACAGACAGACAGACAGACAGACAGACAGACAGACAGACAGACAGACAGACAGACAGACAGACAGACAGACAGACAGACAGACAGACAGACAGACAGACAGACAGACAGACAGACAGACAGACAGACAGACAGACAGACAGACAGACAGACAGACAGACAGACAGACAGACACATGCAAAGAGAGAAAGGCTTATGACCGGTGTCCTTCACCTAATCAAAGGAATATTGCCAGTTTCAATTGACTCCATAACCCCTGACCTGATCCATGACACCTGACCTGATCCATGACCCCTGACCTGACTGCCTGTGTCATGTTCAGTAGGCACAAAACAGGAGAAAAAAAAACGTTTCAAAACGGTGAAACTGAGGTGCTATCTGAACTTGTCAAATAACAACACCAATGTCTATTTTTTATTTTTATGTTTTGCTACGTTATGCCCTATTGAACACATCCCAGATGAGACACCTTTTGTCAACGCCTCATTGCCATGGCAAATTGTTGTACTTCAGTTGACTGAATATAAAGTCTACTTGATCCCATCCAGACTTCTCTTCAGGAAGAATTATTACTAAACATTTCCATTCTCTTTATTCACCCTTTCACAGTGTCTTCCACTGTCCTCTATACTTTCCATCCTATACTCACACACACACACACACACACACGTTCACACACGTACACACACTCAATCACCGTGAGGCTACTTAAAAAGGAATGTGTCACACAAGTGGCTATATTTAAGCTTTACTTCTGTGTGTCCATTGCTTGAATGACATAACTGCCGATGGTAATGCTGTCTATAATAGAGTAACAGTGGGAGAGTTCAGAGACAGCAAGAGGGACAGAATAGTGTTGCAGGTGGTGTGTGTGTGCGGTGAGGTGGGGGGTGCATTTCTGGCAGTATGCAGGTGTGTCAATGTGTCGCCCCTGTTCCCTCTCAACAACACACACACACACACACACAAACACATACGCACACACAAACACACACACATACTGTGATAAAGTTGCAGCTACCGCTGTAGGCGACATTGGTGGTTCAGTACAACAACCGTAGGGGGGATTTCACAAGAGGAGGGCTCAAAACCAAAAGGTCTTTTGAATGCTTGGTGTGTGTGGGTTTGTAGCTTTTCACAAGTTATTCACTGCTGCTTTCTTGGTAATGTTGCTAAGAGTTAGACTGTCAACCACAGACATACAGGTGCTCTCTATTGCTCTTATCTCCACTACGAGAGGAAAAGGCAAAGCAACACAGAAGTAACGAGAACGAGCTCCAAGTGACTCAAAACGTTAGAAGGGGCTTGATGAAAAAACGAGGCAACACTGTACTACAGTGCATAGGCATCATTCCAGGGCAACTGTAAGGGAACTACTGATGTAAGACTGTACTAAGTGCACCATGTCAGTACATGTAGCTACAAAGTACTTACTGCTGCTAAATCTGTTGTCCAAGGAAAGACAAATAAAGTGATGAGTACTGCATAACTGCATGGACTTAGCCTACTAGCCTGTTGCAATGTACAGTGGCTTGCGAAAGTATTCACCCCCCTTGGCATTTTTCCTATTTTGTTGCCTTATAACCTGGAATTAAAATGGATTTTTGGGGGGTTTGTATCATTTGATTTACACAACATGCCTACCACTTTGAAGATGCAAAATATATTTTTTTGTGAAACAAACAAGAAATAAGACAAAAAAACAGAAAACTTGAGCGTGCATAACTATTCACCCCCCTAAAGTCAATACTTTGTAGAGCCACCTTTTGCAGCAATTACAGCTGCAAGTCTCTTGGGGTATGTCTCTATAATCTTGGCACATCTAGCCACTGGGATTTTTGCCCATTCTTCAAGGCAAAACTGCTCCAGCTCCTTCAAGTTGGATGGGTTCCGCTGGTGTACAGCAATCTTTAAGTCATTCCACAGATTCTCAATTGGATTGAGGTCTGGGCTTTGACTAGGCCATTCCAAGACGTTTAAATGTTTCCCCTTAAACCACTCAAGTGTTGCTTTAGCAGTATGCTTAGGGTCATTGTCCTGCTGGAAGGTGAACCTCCATCCCAGTCTCAAATCTCTGGAAGACTGAAACAGGTTTCCCTCAAGAATTTCCCTGTATTTAGCGCCATCCATCATTCCTTCAATTCTGAGCAATTTCCCAGTCCCTGCCGATGAAAAACATCCCCACAGCATGATGCTGCCACCACCATGCTTCACTGTGGGGATGGTGTTCTCGGGGTGATGAGAGGTGTTGGGTTTGCGCCAGACATAGCGTTTTCCTTGATGGCCAAAAAGCTCAATTTTAGTCTCATCTTCTTCCATATGTTTGGGGAGTCTCCCACATGGCTTTTGGCGAACACCAAACATGTTTGCTTATTTTTTTATTTTGGCCACTCTTCCGTAAAGCCCAGCTTGTCACGCCCTGACATAGAGATCTCTAGTTGGTTTGGTCAGGGTGTGAATATCTATGTGTAGATCTATGTTATCTATTTCTATGTTGGCCCGGCGTGGTTCCCAATCAGAGGCAGCTGTCGATCGTTGTCTCTGATTGAGGATCATACTTAGGTAGCCATGTTGCCTATGTTGTGGGATCTTGTTTCAGTTTGGCTTGTTGTACGTTTAGCCTTTTGAACTTCACGTTCTGTTGGTTTTTGTTATTTTGTCTGTGTTTAATATAATAAACGACTATGTATGCATACCACGCTGCACCTTGGTTCGATCCTTTACACAACGAACGTGACAGAAGATCCCACCACCAACGGACCAAGCAGTGTGAACAGGAAGAGCAGACAACATGGACATGGGAGGATATTTTGGACGGTAAGGGATCCTGGACTTGGGAAGAGATCCAGGCAGGTATGGATCACCTTCCTTGGGAGCAGACGGAGACAGCGAGGGCGGAGAAACGCCGACTCAAAAGGTCCCGATCACTAAGGAAGCCCGAGAGGCAGCCCCAATAACACATTTTTGGGGGGCACACGGGGTGGTGGGCGAAGCAGCAGGAAGCCCTGAAAGACCTGCAGCTCAGAGAGAGGAGACCACCACCTTACGGGGGCTGATAGAGAAGAGGGAGCAGGAGCTCTCCATTCAGAAGGAGGTGCTGCAGGAGGCCCACAGGGAGAAGGAGTCAGTGGATGCACGGTGAGAGGAGCTGGCTAGGCAACAGGAGGAGCTGAGTGAGGAATTAACCCTAGAGAAAAGGAGAACGCAGTCCTTAGAGCAGAGGCTGGCGGAGCAAGGTTTCAGAGTAGAGCCAACTCCCCGCATTCGTGTTAAGGAGTGTGGGACCATACAGGCACCCTGTTATGCTGTGATACACACTGTATCTCCTGTGCGTATTCACAGCCCGGTGTGCTTGGTGCCCGCGCCCCGCTCTTGCCGGGCTAAAATGAGCGTTCAGCCAGGATGGGTTGTTCCTGCTCCTTGCACCAAACCAGTGGTGTGTGTCCCCAGCCTGGTACGGTCCGTGCCTGCTCCTCGCACCAAACCAGTGGTGCGTGTCTCCAGTCCGGTACGGCCCGTACCTGCTCCTCGCACCAAACCAGTGGTGCGTGTCTCCAGCCCGGTGCGCCCCATTCCTGCTCCTCGCACCAAACCAGTGGTGCGTGTCTCCAGTCCTGTACGGCCCGTACCTGCTCCTCGCACCAAACCAGTGGTGCGTGTCGCCAGCCCAGTACGCCCCGTACCTGCTCCCCGCACCAAACCAGTGGTGCGTGTCTCCAGTCCTGTACGGCCCGTACCTGCTCCTCGCACCAAACCAGTGGTGCGTGTCGCCAGCCCGGTACGCCCCATACCTGCTCCTCGCACGAAACCAGTGGTGCGTGTCCCCAGCTCGGTACGGCCCGTGCCTGCTCCTCGCACCAGACTAGTGGTGCGTGTCCCCAGCCCGGTACGGTCCACTCCAGTGCCAGAGCAGTCCGCTCCACCGGTGGCCAGTCCAGCTCCAGTTAGCTGCTCCAGTCCAATGCGAGAGCAGGCCACTCCACCGGTGCCTAGTCCAGCCCTGGTCAGCTGCTCTAGTCCAGAGCCAGAGCAGTCCGCTCCACCGGGGACCAGTTCAGCTCCGGTCAGCGGTTCCACTCCAGTGCCAGAGCAGTCCGCTCCACCGGTGCCTAGTCCGGGTCCGGTCGTCTACTCTCCCACACCAGGGTCCAGACAGGACTTGGTGCATCGCGGGAGGACTGCAGAGCCAGAACCAGACGTCAACCCCTCTCCAAGGTCGGGGCCTCCCACACCAGGGTCCAGACAGGGCTTGGTATATCGTGGGAGGACTGAGAGGGGAAGCATCGCGCCGGGGTCCAGACCGGACCAGGTGTGCAACGGGGAGCCAGAAAAGGAGAGGACAGTAAAGTTGACGTCGCGCCCGGAGCCGGAGCCGCCACCGAGCTAAATGCCCACCCGGACCCTTCCCTAATGAGTCAGTTTTGCGGCCGGAGTCCGCACCTTGGGGGGGGGGGGGGGGGGGTACTGTCACGACCTGACATAGAGATCTCTAGTTGGTTTGGTCAGTGTGTGAATATCTATGTGTAGATCTATGTTATCTATTTCTATGTTGGCCCGGTGTGGTTCCCAATCAGAGGCAGCTGTCGATCGTTGTCTCTGATTGGGGATCATACTTAGATAGCCATGTTGGCTACCTATGTTGTGGGATCTTGTTTCAGTTTGGCTTGTTGTATGTTTAGCCTTTTGAACTTCACATTCTGTTGGATTTTGTTATTTTGTCAGTGTGTAATATAATAAACAACTATGTACGCATACCACGCTGCACCTTGGTTCGATCCTTTACACAACGAACGTGACACAGCTCTGGAGTGTACGGCTTAAAGTGGTCCTATGGACAGATACTCCAATCTCCACTGTGGAGCTTTGCAGCTCCTTCAGGGTTATCTTTGCTCTCTTTGTTGCCTCTCTAATTAATGCCCTCCTTGCCTGGTCCATGAGTTTTGGTGGGCTGCCCTCTCTTGGCAGGTTTGTTGTGGTGCTATATTCTTTCCATTTTTTAATAATGGATTTAATGGTGCTCCGTGGGATGTTCAAAGTTTCTGATATTTTTTTATAGCCCAACCCTGATCTGTACTTCTCCACAACTTTGTCCCTGACCTGTTTGGAGAGCTTCTTGGTCTTCACGGTGCCATTTGCTTGGTGGTGCCCCTTGCTTAGTGGTGTTGCAGACTCTGGGGCCTTTCAGAACAGGTGTATATATACTGAGATCATGTGACAGATCATATGACACTTAGATTGCACACAGGTGGACTTTATTTAACTAATTATGTGACTTCTGAAAGTAATTGGTTGCACCAGATCTTATTTAGGGGCTTCATAGTGAAGGGGGTGAATACATATGCACGCACCACTTTTCCGTTATTTATTTTTTTGAATTCTTTGAAACAAGTTATTTTTTTCATTCCACTTCACCAATTTGGATTATTTTGTGTACAGTGGGGAAAAAAGTATTTAGTCAGCCACCAATTGTGCAAGTTCTCCCACTGAAAAAGATGAGAGAGGCCTGTAATTTTCATCATAGGTACACGTCAAACTATGACAGACAAAATGAGAAAAACATTTCCAGAAAATCACATTGTAGGATTTTCTATGATTTTATTTGCAAATTATGGTGGAAAATAAGTATTTGGTCAATAACAAAAGTTTCTCAATACTTTGTTATATACCCTTTGTTGGCAATGACACAGGTCAAACGTTTTCTGTAAGTCTTCACAAGGTTTTCACACACTGTTGCTGGTATTTTGGCCCATTCCTCCATGCAGATCTCCTCTAGAGCAGTGATGTTTTGGGGCTGTCGCTGGGCAACACGGACTTTCAACTCCCTCCAAAGATTTTCTATGGGGTTGAGATCTGGAGACTGGCTAGGCCACTCCAGGACCTTGAAATGCTTCTTACGAAGCCACTCCTTCGTTGCCCGGGCGGTATGTTTGGGATCATTGTCATGCTGAAAGACCCAGCCACGTTTCATCTTCAATGCCCTTGCTGATGGAAGGAGGTTTTCACTCAAAATCTCATGATACATGGCCCCATTCATTCTTTCCTTTACACGGATCAGTCGTCCTGGTCCCTTTGCAGAAAAACAGCCCCAAAGCATGATGTTTCCACCCCCATGCTTCTCAGCATGCAACTCAGCATTCTTTGTCCTCCAAACATGACGAGTTGAGTTTTTACCAAAAAGTTCTATTTTGGTTTCATCTGACCATATGACATTCTCCCAATCCTCTTCTGGATCATCCAAATGCACTCTAGCAAACTTCAGACAGGCCTGGACATGTACTGGCTTAAGCAGGGGGACACGTCTGGCACTGCAGGATTTGAGTCCCTGGCGGCGTAGTGTGTTACTGATGGTAGGCTTTGTTACTTTGGTCCCAGCTCTCTGCAGGTCATTCACTAGGAACCCCTGTGTGGTTCTGGGATTTTTGCTCACCGTTCTTGTGATCATTTTGACCCCAAGGGGTGAGATCTTGCATGGAGCCCCAGATCGAGGGAGATTATCAGTGGTCTTGTATGTCTTCCATTTCCTAATAATTGCTCCCACAGTTGATTTCTTCAAACCAAGCTGCTTACCTATTGCAGATTCAGTCTTCCCAGCCTGGTGCAGGTCTACAATTTTGTTTCTGGTGTCCTTTGACAGCTCTTTGATCTTGGCCATAGTGGAGTTTGGAGTGTGACTGTTTGAGGTTGTGGACAGGTGTCTTTTATACTGATAACAAGTTCAAACAGATGCCATTAATACAGGTAACGAGTGGAGGACAGAGGAGCCTCTTAAAGAAGAAGTTACAGGTCTGTGAGAGCCAGAAATCTTGCTTGTTTGTAGGTGACCAAATACTTATTTTCCACCATAATTTGCAAATAAATTCATAAAAAATCCTACAATGTGATTTTCGGGATTTTTTTCTTCTCAATTTGTCTGTCATAGTTGATGAAAATTACAGGCCTCTCTCATCTTTTTAAGTGGGAGAACTTGCACAATTGGTGGCTGACAAAATACTTTTTTCCCCACTGTATGTCCATTACATTAAATCCAAATAAAAATCCATTTAAATTACATTTACATTACATTTACGTCATTTAGCAGACGCTCTTATCCAGAGCGACTTACAAATTGGTGCATTCACCCTATAGCCAGTGGGATAACCACTTTACAATTTTTTATTTTATTTTTTTAGGGGGGGGGGGGGGGGGTAGAAGGATTACTTTATCCTATCCCAGGTATTCCTTAAAGAGGTGGGGTTTCAAATGTCTCCGGAAGGTGGTGAGTGACTCCGCTGTCCTGGCGTCGTGAGGGAGCTTGTTCCACCATTGGGGTGCCAGAGCAGCGAATAGTTTTGACTGAGCTGAGCGGGAACTATGCTTCCGCAGAGGAAGGGGAGCCAGCAGGCCAGAGGTGGATGAACGCAGTGCCCTCGTTTGGGTGTAGGGACTGATCAGAGCCTGAAGGTACGGAGGTGCCGTTCCCCTCACAGCTCCATAGGCAAGCACCATGGTCTTGTAACAGATGCGAGCTTCAACTGGAAGCCAGTGGAGTGTGCGGAGGAGCGGGGTGACGTGAGAGAACTTGGGAAGGTTGAACACCAGACGGGCTGCGGCATTCTGGATGAGTTGTAGGGGTTTAATGGCACAGGCAGGGAGCCCAGCCAACAGCGAGTTGCAGTAATCCAGACGGGAGATGACAAGTGCCTGGATTAGGACCTGTGCCGCTTCCTGTGTAAGGCAGGGTCGTACTCTCCGAATGTTGTAGAGCATGAACCTGCAGGATCGGGTCACCGCCTTGATGTTAGCGGAGAACGACAGGGTGTTGTCCAGGGTCACGCCAAGGCTCTTCGCACTCTGGGAGGAGGACACAACGGAGTTGTCAACCGTGATGGCGAGATCATGGAACGGGCAGTCCTTCCCCGGGAGGAAGAGCAGCTCCGTCTTGCCAAGGTTCAGCTTGAGGTGGTGATCCGTCATCCATACTGATATGTCTGCCAGACATGCAGAGATGCGATTCGCCACCTGATTATCAGAAGGGGGAAAGGAGAAGATTAGTTGTGTATCGTCAGCGTAGCAATGATAGGAGAGGCCATGTGAGGATATGACAGAGCCAAGTGACTTGGTGTATAGCGAGAATAGGAGAGGGCCTAGAACTGAGCCCTGGGGGACACCAGTGGTGAGAGCACGTGGTGCGGAGACAGCTTCTCGCCACGCCACTTGGTAGGAGCGACCGGTCAGGTAGGACGCAATCCAAGAGTGAGCCGCGCCGGAGATGCCCAGCTCGGAGAGGGTGGAGAGGAGGATCTGATGGTTCACAGTATCAAAGGCAGCAGACAGGTCTAGAAGGACAAGAGCAGAGGAGAGAGAGTTAGCTTTAGCAGTGCGGTGAGCCTCCGTGACACAGAGAAGAGCAGTCTCAGTTGAATGACCAGTCCTGAAACCTGACTGGTTTGGATCAAGAAGGTCATTCTGAGAGAGATAGCAAGAGAGTTGGCTAAAGACGGCACGCTCAATAGTTTTGGAGAGAAAAGAAAGAAGGGATAGCACGCTCAATAGTTTTGGAGAGAAAAGAAAGAAGGGATACTGGTCTGTAGTTGTTGACATCAGAGGGATCGAGTGTTGGTTTTTTGAGAAGGGGTGCAACTCTCGCTCTCTTGAAGACGGAAGGGACATAGCTAGCGGTCAAGGATGAGTTGATCAGCGAGGTGAGGTAGGGGAGAAGGTCACCGGAGATGGTCTGGAGAAGTGAGGAGGGGATGGGGTCAAGCGGGCAGGTTGTTGGGCGGCCTGCAGTCACAAGTCGCGAGATTTTATCTGGAGAGAGAGGGGAGAAAGAAGTCAAAGCATAGGGTAGGGCAGTGTGAGCAGGACCAGCAATGTCATTAGACTTAACAAACGAGGATCGGATGTCGTCAAACTTCTTTTCAAAGTGGTTGACGAAGTCATCCACAGAGAGGGAGGAGGGGGGGGGGGGGGGGGGGGAGGAGGATTCAGCAGGGAGGAGAATGTGGCAAAGAGCTTCCTAGGGTTAGAGGCAGATGCTTGGAATTTAGAGTGGTAGAAAGTGGCCTTAGCAGCAGAGACAGATGAAGAAAATGTAGAGAGGAGGGAGTGAAAAGATGCCAGGTCCGCAGGGAGTCTAGTTTTCTTCCATTTCCGCTCAGCTGCCCGGAGCTCTGTTCTGTGAGCTCGCAATGAGTCATCAAGCCACGGAGCTGGAGGGGAGGACCGAGCCGGCCGGGAGGATAGGGGACATAGAGAGTCAAAGGATGCAGAAAGGGAGGAGAGGAGGGTTGAGGAGGCAGAATCAGGAGATTGGAGGGAGAAGGATTGAGCAGAGGGAAGAGGTGATAGGATGGAAGAGGAGAGAGTAGTGGGAGAGAGAGAGCGAAGGTTGCGGCGGCGCATTACCATCTGTGTAGGGGCAGAGTGAGTAGTGTTGGAGGAGAGCGAGAGAGAAAAGGATACAAAGTAGTGGTCGGAGACATGGAGGGGAGTTGCAGTGAGATTAGTAGAAGAGCAGCATCTAGTAAAGATGAGGTCAAGCGTATTGCCTGCCTTGTGAGTAGGGGGGGACAGTGAGAGGGTGAGGTCAAAAGAGGAGAGGAGTGGAAAGAAGGAGGCAGAGAGAAATGAGTCAAATGTAGACGTAGGGAGGTTGAAATCCCCCAAAACTGTGAGGGGTGAGCCATCCTCAGGAAAGGAGCTTATCAAGGCGTCAAGCTCATTGATGAACTCTCCAAGGGAACCTGGAGGGCGATAGATGACAAGGATATTAAGCTTAAATGGGCTAGTGACTGTGACAGCATGGAATTCAAATGAGGAGATAGACAGATGGGTTAGGGGAAAAATTGAGAATGTCCACTTGGGAGAGATGAGGATTCCTGTGCCACCACCCCTCTGACCAGATGCTCTCGGGGTATGCGAGAACACATGGTCAGACGAGGAGAGAGCAGTAGGAGTAGCAGTGTTTTCAGTGGTAATCCATGTTTCCGTCAGCGCCAGGAAGTCGAGGGACTGGAGGGTAGCATAGGCTGGGATGAAGTCAGCCTTGTTGGCAGCAGAACGGCAGTTCCAGAGGCTGCCTGAGACCTGGAACTCCAGGTGTGTGGTGCGTGCAGGGACCACCAGGTTAGAGAGGCAGCAGCCACGCGGTGTGAGGCGTTTGTGTAGCCTGTGCGGAGAGGAGAGAACAGGGATAGGCAGAGGCATAGTTGACAGGCTGTAGCAAATGGCTACAATAATGCAGAGGAGATCGGAATGAAATGAACTAAACATCAGGGAAAGGAGAGAGCGGGGCCTCCCTCACCACAACTCCCAAATATAACTCTCCCAACTTCCACCTCAGAGACTATAATTGTTTCACTGAAACACCCGAATAAAACTCTCCCAACTTCCACTTTAGAAATTAGAATTGTTGTAAACTACAGCGGTTCAATGTTTCAAGAAATAGACTCAACTTACTTTATTCAGCTAGCTAACTATGACGCCATAGCTAACTAGCATGCTAGCATCCAATAACACACGGTTTAGCACCAATACTTGGTTACAACAAACTACCAATAGTGTGTTAACACACTAAACAGATAATTCGTGTCCGTGTCTAGTTCCTTTCATAACGCAGCAATAATTAAACGTTGGCTAGCTAGCACAAAGATATTGTATTTAGCTGCTACAGTACTGCTAGCTGGTAGTGTTGGCTAGCTAGCAATGGCTGCTGTGTTGACTTTGTTTGAAAAACGGCGTCGCTGCGAACGAATGTAGCTGGCTAAAATTATATTGTATTTAGTTGCTATAGTACTGCTAGCTGGTAGCATTGGCTAGCTAGCAATGGCTGCGGTGATGACTTTGTTTGAAAAACGGCGTCGCTGCGAACGAATGTAGCTGGCTAAAAGGATATTGTATTTAGTTGCTACAGTACTGCTAGCTGGTAGCTGGTAGTGTTGGCTAGCTAGCAATGGCTGCGGTGTTGACTTTATTTGAAAAACGGCGTCGCTGCGAACGAATGTAGCTGGCTAGCTAACCTCGATAGTTACTCTATACTACACCTTTATCTTTGATACAAATACAACTATGTAGCTAGCCAACATTACACTAATCAAATCGTTCCATTGTAATGTAATGTGTCATATTACCTGCGGAGCGAAGTACAGCATGAAGTACAGCATGACTACTCACCTCGCCTGCCGGTGTACAATAGGTGGTAAATTACACGTTGTAATGCAACAAAATAGGAAAAACACCAAGGGGGATGAATACTTTTGCAAGGCACTGTAATTAGTTATTTCACTAGTATTCGTATGTCGTTGCTCCTATGCAATAGTGTAGCGGAGTGTGTGTGTGCATGCTGTGCGTCTGAGAGTGTGTGTGTGTGTGCTCATAAATGTACCACAAGTATATGGCTTTGTGCATGTATCAGTTTTTCCAGGTTACAGTGTGAACTCATGTAGTACACTGATCGTGGCCCCAAAATGCTTGTAATGCCACCTTACCATGATGACACCATTTTATTTCCAGCACACCCACCCACATAGGGAACTGTGGGAACACAACGCCAGGGTTGTGGGTTCATTTCCCACGGGGGACCAGTATGAATTTTTTTTTTTTTAATAAAAATATGCATTCACTAACTGTAAGTCGCTCTGGATAAGAGCGTCTGCTAAATGACTAAAATGTAAAATGTAAAAATGTGTGTGTGTGTGTGTGTTGTTTTGTTCTGCAGGCTGTTTCATGTACTTTTACCTCCCTCAGTCGTTCCCTCTGTCTAACAATGTTCTTAAACTCCCCATCACTTCCTCTTCAACTCCCTCTCTCTCTCTCCCTCTCTCTTCCTCTCTCTCTCCCTCTCTCCCTCTCGCTCTCCCCTCTCTCTCTCCCTCTCTCCCTCTCTCTCTCCCCTCTCTCCCTCTCTCTCCCCCTCTCTCCCTCTCGCTCTCTCCCCCCCCCCCCCCCCTCTCTCTCTCTCACTTTAAACTAGGGCTGTGATTTAAACACAAAGCAGACCAAACTCTTTGGTCCTTTGAAAACCTGCTGTATGTAAAATATTGTGTTTCCAACATTAAGGTTGTTTTCCTAAAGAAGTTCAATCCGCTTTGTGTTTTGTTTCCTCACCACCATGCTAACAAGTATCGCGATACTGGTATTGTCTAGGCCCTACTTTAAACCTTCTTCCCTATACAGCTGTTCCTATGCCTCATGTTACACATTCTTTAATTCTTTAGAGCTCTGGCTGTCAGGGACCCATTACTCTCTTTCCTACTGTGTGTGTGTGTGTGTGTGTGTGTGTGTGTGTGTGTGTGTGTGTTGGGGGGGCCTAACACACACACACACACGCCATGTCCACCAGCTGTTAGTCTCTGGCCAATTACTGCAATGCCCACTTATTTTGCCCCGTACCCCTCCCATAAGCATCTTCCTGCTCTGTCTATTTTTAGATATATCCAGACAAGATGTAGGCGAGAGAGGGGGAGGGAAAGAGGGAAATAAGGAGAAAAGAGAGAAGGAGAGCAACCCCATTAGGACCAATCACGACAACCACTGCAACCGCTGGCCTCAAATTCTCAGTAAATGCTTTCCTTCCTTCCCTCCTCTCGCTCTCTCCTCTCGCTCCCTCTCCCTCACCCTCCTCCCAAATCCTTCTACAGGCTTCAGGTAACATACTGGGAATTCTAAACAAAGGAAAAGTGGCAACATAGAAAGCTGGCGTCTTGTTTTGTCTGGCTGGACGGCCCCTGACCTTTCAGGAAACCTCCACTTCCTGTCTGTCCCGTTGTCGTCGCTGGAGAGGTCAGCTCCCTGGGCCAGATGGCTGATTGAAGGCAAAAATACTTTCACTGGATCATGATAACATAAGCAAACTCAAAGTTTCATTTTTCTGTGTTTTTAGATTTTTCATCGGTGATGTACTGTGTCTCAGCTCGTCCTCCAGATAAAGTCAACTTCATCTCCTCGTCCTTCTGTTCCTCTCCCCCTACTCCTCCTCCTCCCACTGATCATTAGGGTCTTGTTACAGCCTACGCCGTATTTCCAGATGATGTGGATTCAGTGGTGGAAAAAGTACCCAATTGTCATACTTGAGTAAAAGTAAAGATACCTTAATAGAAAATGACTCACGTAAAAGTGAAAGTCACCAAGTAAAATACTACTTGAGTAAAAGTAAAAAAGTATTTGGTTTTAAATATACTTAAGTATCAAAAGTAAATGTAGTTGCTAAAATATACTTAAGTATCAATAAATCATTTCAAATTCCTTATATTAAGCAAACCAGACGGCACAATTTTCTTGTTTTTTATTTATTTACAGATAGCCAGGGACACACTCCAACACTCAGACATCATTTACAAATGAAGCATGTGTGTTTACTGAGTCCGCCAGATCAGAGGCAGTAGGGATGACCAGGGATGTTTTCTTGATAAGTGCGTGAATTGGACCATTGTCCTGTCCTGCTAAGCATTCAAAATGTAACGAGTACTTTTGGGTGTCAGGGAAAATGTATGGAGTAAAAAGTACATTATTTTCTTTAGGAATGTAGTGAAGTAAAAGTAAAAGTTGTCAAAAATATAAATAGTTAATGACAGATACAGTGGGGAGAACAAGTATTTGATACACTGCCAATTTTGCAGGTTTTCCTACTTACAAAGCATGTAGAGGTCTGTAATTTTTTATCATAGGTACACTTCAACTGTGAGAGACGGAATCTAAAACAAAAATCCAGAAAATCACATTGTATGATTTTTAAGTAATTAATTTGCATTTTATTGCATGACATAAGTATTTGATCACCTACCAACCAGTAAGAATTCTGGCTCTCACAGACCTGTTAGTTTTTCTTTAAGAAGCCCTCCTATTCTCCACTCATTACCTGTATTAACTGCACCTGTTTGAACTCGTTACCTGTATAAAAGACACCTGTCCACACACTCAATCAAACAGACTCCAACCTCTCCACAATGGCCAAGACCAGAGAGCTGTGTAAGGACATCAGGGATAAAATTGTAGACCTGCACAAGGCTGGGATGGGCTACAGGACAATAGGCTAACAGCTTGGTGAGAAGGCAACAACTGTTGGTGCAATTATTAGAAAATGGAAGAAGTTCAAGATGACGGTCAATCATCCTTGGTCTGGGGCTCCATGCAAGATCTCACCTCGTGGGGCATCAATGATCATGAGGAAGGTGAGGGATCAGCCCAGAACTACACGGCAGGACCTGGTCAATGACCTGAAGAGAGCTGGGACCACAGTCTCAAAGAAAACCATTTGTGACACACTACGCAGTCATGGATTAAAATCCTGCAGCGAACGCAAGGTCCCCCTGCTCAAGCCAGTGCATGTCCAGGCCCGTCTGAAGTTTGCCAATGACCATCTGGAAGATCCAGAGGAGGAATGGAAGAAGGTCATGTGGTCTGATGAGACAAAAATAGAGCTTTTTGGTCTAAACTCCACTCGCTGTGTTTGGAGGAAGAAGAAGGATGAGTACAACCCCAAGAACACCATCCCAACCGTGAAGCATGGAGGTGGAAACATCATTCTTTGGGGATGCTTTTCTGCAAAGGGGACAGGACGACTGCACCGTATTGAGGGGAGGATGGATGAGGCCATGTATCGCGAGATCTTGGCCAACAACCTCCTTCCCTCAGTAAGAGCATTGAAGATGGGTCGTGGCTGGGTCTTGCAGCATGACAACGACCCGAAACACACAGCCAGGGCAACTAAGGAGTGGCTCCCTAAGAAGCATCTCAAGGTCCTGGATTGGCCTAGCCAGTCTCCAGACCTGAACCCAATAGAAAATCTTTGGAGGGAGCAGAAAGTCCGTATTGCCCAGCGACAGCCCCGAAACCTGAAGGATCTGGAGAAGGTCTGTATGGAGGAGTGGGCCAAAATCCCTGCTGCAGTGTGTGCAAACCTGGTCAAGACCTACAGGAAACGTATGATCTCTGTAATTGCAAACAAAGGTTTCTGTACCAAATATTAAGTTCTGCTTTTCTGATGTATCAAATATTTATGTCATGCAATAAAATGCAAATTAATTACTTAAAAATCATACAATGTGATTTTCTGGATTTTTGTTTTAGATTCCGTCTCTCACAGTTGAAGTGTACCTATGATAAAAATTACAGACCTCTACATGCTTTGTAAGTAGGAACACCTGCAAAATCGGCAGTGTATCAAATACTTGTTCTCCCCACTGTACCTATAAAAACTACTTAAGTAGTACTTACAATTATTTTTACTTAAGTACTTTACACCACTGTGTGGATCACAAAGTAATGATTCTTAGGGAATAAAGTACAATTTCCAGAGTTTTCAACAAACATATATCCCAACTTTATCCTACAGATCAAGCCACCATCCTGCTCCTCTTATTCCTCCTCTTCCTCCTCTCCTCCTCCTCCTTCTCCTTTCTCCTCCTCCTCCTTTCCTCCTCCTCCTTCTCTTCCTCCTCCTCCTCTCCCTCCTCTTCCTCCTTTCCTCCTCCTCATTTCCTCCTCCTCCTCTTCCTCATACTCCTCTCCCTCCTCTTCCTCCTTTCCTCCTCCTCCTTTCCTCCTCCTCCTCTTCCTCATACTCCTCTCCTCCTCTTCCTCCTTTCCTCCTCCTCTTCCTCCCAATGTTCTTTAGGGTCTTGTAACAACCTACGCTTGCCTCATATATCCAGATTATGCAGATCCAACATAAAACTGAAATATTACATTTACGTAAGTATTCAGACCCTTTACTCAGTACTTTGTTAAAGCACCTTTGTCACCGATTACAGCCTTGAGTCTTCTTGGGTATAACACTACAAGCTTGGCACACCTGTATTTGGGGAGTTTCTCCCATTCTTCTCTGCAGATCCTCTCAAGCTCTGTCAGGTTGGATGGGGAGCGTTGCTTCACAGCTATTTTCAGGTCTCTCCAGAGATGTTCGATCGGGTTCAAGTTCAGGCTCTGGCTGGGCCACTCAAGGACATTCAGAGACTTGTCCCTAAGCCACTCCTGCGTTGTCTTGGCTGTGTGCTTAGGGTCATTGTCCTGTTGGAAGGTGAACCTTCACCCCAGTCTGCTGAGCACTCTGGAGCAGGTTTTCATCAAGGATCTCTCTGTACTTTGCTCCATTCATCTTTGCCTCAATCCTGACTAGTCTCCCAGTCCCTGCCGCTGAAAAACATCCCCTCAGCATGATGCTGCCACCACCATGCTTCACCGTAGGGATGATGCCAGGTTTCCTCCAGACTTGACGCTTGGCATTCAGGCCAAAGAGTTCAATCTTGGTTTCATCAGATCAGAGAATCTAGTTTCTTATGGTCTGAGCGTCTTTAGGTGCCTTTTGGAAACTCCAAACGGGCGGTCATGTGCCTTTTACTGAGGAGTGGCTTCCGTCTGGCCACTCTACCATAAAGGCCTGATTGGTGGAGTGCTGCAGATATGGTTGTCCTTCTGGAAGGTTCTCCCATCTCCACAGAAGAACTCTAGAGCTCTGACAGAGTGACCATCAGGTTCTTGGTTACCTCCCTGACCAAGGCCCTTCTCCCCCGATTGCTCAGTTTGGCCGGGCGGCCAGTTCCAGGAAGAGTCTTGGTGGTTCCAAACTTTTTTGGTACCCTTCCCCAGATCTGTGCCTTGACACAATCCTGTCTCGGAGCTCTACGGATAATTCCTTCGACCTCATGGCTTTGTTTTTGCTCTGACATGCACTGTCAACTGTGGGACCTTATATAGACAGGTGTGTGCCTTTCCAAATAATGTCCAATCAATTGAATTTACCACAGGTGGACTCCAATCAAGTTGTAGAAACATCTCAAGGATCATCAATGGAAACAGGATGCACCTGAGCTCAATTTTGAAACTCATAGCAAAGGGTCTGAATACTAATGTAAATAAGGTATTTCTGTTGTTATTTTTAATACATTTGCAAAAATTTCTAAAAACCTGTTTTCGCTTTGTGATTATGGGGTATTGTGTGTAGATTGCTGAGGGGAAATACAATTTAATAAATTTTAGAATAAGGCTGTAACGTAACAAAATGTGGAAAAAGTAGAGGGGTCTGAATACTTTCCGAAACAATATTTGGGCTATAGTTTAGGGCAGGGGTTGGCAATACCCAGCAAGAAGCGTTGCTCCAGGCTTTTGTTCCAGCCAGGCAGTAGCACAACTGATTCTACTCATCAGTCTCCAGTCAACTGATTCTACTCATCAGTCTCCAGTGAACTGATTCTACTCATCAGTCTCCAGTCAACTGATTCTACTGATCAGTCTCCAGTCAACTGATTCTACTGATCAGTCTCCAGTCAACTGATCCTACTCATCAACTAATCAGTCTGCAATCAACTGATTCTACTCATCAGTCTCCAGTCAACTGATTCTACTCATCAGTCTCCAGTCAACTGATTCTACTCATCAACTAATCAGTCTCCAGTCAACTGATTATACTGATCAGTCTCCAGTCAACTGATCCTACTCATCAACTAATCAGTCTCCAGTCAACTGATTCTACTCATCAGTCTCCAGTCAACCACCTTAGCAACACCGGAATGGAAACCCAACGCACTCTAATCACCTCCAGCGCACCTGCACCTCATCATCTCATCACCACCCCTATTTAGCCCTGGACTGCTCTGTATGATAATAATAAATAATATGCCATTTAGCAGACGCTTTTATCCAAAGCGACTTACAGTCATGCGTGCATAAATTTTTGTGTATGGGTGGTCCCGGGGATCGAACCCACTACCTTGGCGTTACAAGCGTCGTGCTCTACCAGTTGAGCTACAGAGGACTACATGATGTTGTGTGTGATTGTTTAGCTTCGTGTCATTTACTCTATCTTTGTTATTTCTCTTTGTCATTGTTTAGTAAACCTTGACCTTGTTAATTCCTGCGTCTGCGTCCTGCCTCTTCGTATACTCAGTACGTGTCACACCCAGCAGGTAATTCGACCATGATAACAAGTTTAGACAGACTATCAGTGACTTACATAACAAGAGAAAAACTGCTGAAGCACAACTACATTTCAAAATTGCACCTTGTGTATTCTACTTTTCTTTATTCATCTGAGGGCCTTCAAAAGGGAAGGGCCACCAGTTGAGGTAGAGTATGGTGCAGTATGGTGCAGATATAGTTTAGTGCAATATGGCGCAGGTAGAGTATGGTGCAGTATGGTGCAGGTAGAGTATGGTACAGTATGGTGCAGGTAGAGTATGGTGCAGGTAAAGTATTGTGCAGTATGGTGAAGGTACAGTAAGGTGCAGGTAGAGTATGGTACAGTATGGTGCAGGTGGAGTCTGGTGCAGGTAGAGTATGGTGCATGTAGAGCATTGTACAATATGGTACAGTATGGCGCAAGTACAGTATGTTACAGTATGGTGCAATATGGTAGAGTATGGTACAGTATGGTGCAGTATAGTAGAGTATGTGTAGGTAGAGTACAGCAAAGTATGATACAGTATGGTCTATTTACAGTATGGTGCAGGTAGAGTATGGTACAGTATGGTGTATGTACAGTATGGTGCAGTATGGTGTAGTTACAGTATGGTACAGGTACAGTATGGTACAATATGGTACAATATGGTGCAAGTACAGTAGTCACAGTATGGTGCAGTATGGTGCAGTAGGGTGCAGGTACAGTATGGTGCAAGTAGAGTATGGTGCAGGTATAGTGTGGTACAGTATGGTGCAGTATAGTAGAGTATGGTGTATGTAGAGTATGATGCAGTATGGTGTAAGTAGAGTACAGTATGAAACAGTATGGTATATTTACAGTATGGCGCAGGTTGAGTATGGTACAGTATGGTGCAGGTACAGTATGGCGCAGGTAGAGTATGGTGCAGGTAGAGTATGGTACAATATGGTACAGTATGGTGCAGGTACAGTATGGTGCATGTAGAGTATGGTACAGTATGGTGCAGCAAGAGTATGGTGCAGGTACAGTATGGTGCAAGTATGGTGCAGTATGGTGCAGGTAGAGTATGGTACAGTATGGTACAATATGGTGCAGGTAGAGTATGGTACAGTATGGTGCTGATTCAGTATGGTGCAGTATGGTACAGGTACAGTATGGTGCTGGTATAGTATGGTGCAAGTAGAGTATGGTACAGTATGGTGCTGATTCAGTATGGTGCAATATGGTACAAGTACAGTATGGTGCTGGTATAGTATGGTGCAAGTAGAGCATGGTGCAGGTAGGGTATGGTACAGCATGGTCCAGGCAGAGTATGGTGCAGGTAGAGTATGGAACAATATGGTGCAGCCAGAGTATGGTGCAGTATGGTGCAGGTACAATATGGTGCAGGTATAGTATGGTGCAGGTAGAGTATGGTTCAGGTACAGTATGGTACAATACGGTGCAGGTACAGTATCGTGCAGTGTGGTGAAGATACAGTATGGTACAATATGGTAGTGTATGGTGCAGTATGGTACAGTATGGTGGGGTACAGTATGGTGCAGTATGGTACAGGTACAGTATGGTGTAGGTAGAGTATGGTACAGTATGATACAGTATGGTCTATTTACAGTATGGTGCAGGTAGAGTATGGTACAATATGGTGCAGGTACAGTATGGTAGAGTATGGTGCAGTATGGTACAGTATGGTGGGGTACAGTATGGTACGGTATGGTAGAGTATGGTGCAGTATATTGCAGTATGGTGCAGTATGGTACAGTATGGTGGGGTACAGTATGGTATGGTATGGTTCAGTATGGTACAGGTACAGCATGGTGTAGGTATAGTAGAGTATGGTACAGTATGGTGCAGTATAGTATAGTATGTTACAGTATGGTGTAGGTAGAGTATGATGCAGTATGGTGTAAGTAGAATACGGTACATTATGATACAGTATGGTCTATTTACAGTATGGTGCAGTATAGTATAGTATGTTACAGTATGGTGCAGGTAGAGTATGGTGCAGTATGGTGTAGGTACAGTATGGTGCAGGTAGAGTATGGTGCAGGTACAGTATGGTAGAGTTAATTTCCCCATGCTGGCATACTTACAGTAATCTTGTGAATGTGGTTATGGGTATTCAGAACACAGCTGCTTTAACTCAACTAGCCACATTAACCACATCCTCACCAATGTTCACACATTTCCCCAGCAACTGGGGCAGGTTTTTCCACTATGTAAACACCCATGTTTCTTTATTAATAGTATTTTAGAGTAATACAATGTATACCATAATAAACATTTATTTCATAAAGTTACTCCTTATTACAATTGGTCTATGTTGTAGACTATAGTTTTACATTATTTGTTCTGTAGTACAATTATATCTTAATTAATTAGTTGCACCAACATCGATTAACTTTTGAACTGGGTTAAATCAAAGTTTATCTATAAATCTTGTTGCACCAAACTTTAAACCTTGTTTTTTTTTTACCTTTTACCTCTTTTTCTCCCAAATTTCATGATATCCAATTGGTAGTTACAGTCATGTCCCATCGCTGCATCTCCCGTACGGACTCGGGAGAGGCGAAGGTCGAGAGCCATGCGTCCTCCGAAACACAACCCTACCCAAGCAACACTGCTTCTTGACACACTGCTCGCTTAACCCGGAAGCCAGCCGCACCAATGTATCATAGGAAACACAGTACAGCTGGCGACCGAAGTCACCGTGCATGTGCCCGGCCCGCCACAAGGAGTCGCTAGAGCATGATGGGACAAGGACATCCCAGCCGGCCAAACCCTCCCCTAACCCGGGCGACGCTGGGCCAACTGTGCATGGGTCTCCCGGTCGCGGATCAAACCCGGGTCTGTAGTGACGCCTTTAGCACTGTGATGCAGTGCCTTAGACCGCTGCGCCACTCGGGAGGCTCCTAAACATAGTTTTAAATTAATTGTAGTTAAACCTTCTTCTAAACTAAGTTTAATTTTGACTTTAAACCAAGATCAAATGTAATCTTGTTGCTCCATTGTTTGAAAATCTCATTTCAATTTAGTTTAGGTATTAAATCTAAACTGCCACTTGAGGAGGTTTAAGTTAATCAAATGTCAGTGTATGTGCTGTATTTTTGGTGTGATTAACAATTTTAGCTTCTGTGGCTTGTCATGTTTGTAACACTCAACTAGCCATCTAACAAATTTGACAAAAAAGTACAATTAATTGCATAATTTTGTCATGAACCCTGCGTCCTGAGTCGGTTCCTGCCTGTGTTGCCAGTTTTCTGCCCTGAATCTCCTGTTCCTGAAGGTTCTTGAACGCTCCCTGCCTGATTGCCGGGCGACGTTGCTAGGCGGGAGATCTCCCGATTACCCGCACCTGCATCTCATCAGCGATCTGCACACCTGGTCCTGATCATCACCCTTCATAAGCTCTGACCTGACATCCATTCCCTGCCGGATCGTTAGCCATGAACATCAATCTCCCGGAACCTTCACCCAACCCCTGCCTGGTTGTCGGCGGCTGCCGAGCCATTATTGGATCTGCCACTGCACCTCCACCAACTCATCTCCGCCGCCCGCTCTGTCCCCTGGATTATTCTGCATCGTTTTTTTGAATCTGTTAATAAATACTCACCTTCGTTTCAACTCACCTTGTCCTGGTCTGCTTCTGGGTTCTGGCTTAGAAAACCGTGACAGAACGATCCGGCCAGAAATGAACCCAGCGGACCTGGACTCTGTTCGCCATGCCATTACCCATCAGGAGAAGATGTTGGGACAACATAGCACGGCACTACAGGAGATAGCGTTGTCAGTTCGGAACTTTTCTACCAGTCTGACGAAGATCCAGGCTCAGCTCAGTTTGCCGGTGGAGAATCCACTACCGGTTTCACCCATCTCGCCTGCCGCTTCTGGAGCTGTGCCCTTCCGTGAGCCCAAGGTTCCGACGCCTGATAAATATGAGGGGGAGTTGGGAAGATGCCGTTCTTTTCTTATGCAGTGTGGATTAGTATTCGATCTACAGCCCCACTCTTATGCCACAGACAAGGCTAGGATAGCCTTTGTCATTGAATTGCTGCGTGGTAGAGCTCTGGAGTGGGCTTCAGCCGTATGGGAACAACAGGACACCTGCATGGCTTCATACCAGGAGTTCACGGCCGAGATGAGGAAGCTGTTTGACCATCACGTCCGAGGTAAGGACGCAGCTAAGCGCCTGTTTTCTCTTCGCCAAGGAACTCGCAGCGTTGCCGACTTCGTTATCGAATTCAGGACATTGGCTGTGGAGAGTGGGTGGAATGAGGAGTCACTGCAAGCGGCCTTTTACCAGGGGCTGTCGGAGCAACTCAAGGATGAGTTGATCTCCTATCCGGAGCCTAGTGACCTGGACAGCTTGGTAGCCTTGTCTATTCGGGTGGATAACAGAGTTCGAGAGAGAAGGAGGGAGAAGCAATGGGGCCCGTCCAATCAATCAGCTTCTCAGTTTCCAGTCGGGTCAGGGGGTGGACCAGAATGCGTAGATCATTGTCCACCACACAGGATTAGTGGAGAGGTCCTGCCTCCAGATTCTGAACCCATGCAAGTGGGGCGGCACGGGTTAACCAAGGAGGAGCGCCAACATAGACGTAAGACCAACCGCTGCCTCTACTGTGGTAGTTCGGAACATTACATCTCCACTTGTTCCCGGCGGTCGTCAAACTGCTCGGCTCGCTAAGGTTGGGAGGACTTTTAGCGAGCCAGTTTCAACCTCTCAATACCTCTGTCAGACCCCGTTTCCCGGCTACCCTCATGAACAGGAATCAGAGTTTAGCGATTAACGCTTTCGTCGATTCAGGTGCCGATGGAAGCTTTATTGATGCCGACGTGGTGGAACAGCTGGGGCTTTCCAAGAAGCGATTACCGGAAGCCATTGAAGCTACCACTCTGAACGGCAGTAGTCTGGCACGTATCACGATGAGGACTGAACCGGTTAAGATGCTGTTGTCAGGGAATCATTCTGAGGTTATCTCATTCTTCATTCTGCCTTCTTCCCATGTTCCTCTGGTCCTTGGATACCCCTGGCTGAAAGAACACAATCCCACGTTTGATTGGGTGACTGGCAAGGTAACTAGTTGGAGCATTGATTGTCATGCTAACTGCCTCAAGACTGCCTGTTCCCATTCTGTTCCCAGTCAGGTGATTGAGGCTAAACCGCCAGATTTGTCCCTGGTTCCCGAGACATATCACGATTTGGGGGAAGTGTTCAGTAAGCAGAGGGCTCTGTCACTCCCTCCCCACCGACCATATGATTGTGCCATAAACCTGTTCCCTGGAGCTGTCTATCCCAAGGGACGGTTATACAGCATCTCCCGACCTGAACGTGAGGCTTTGGAGACCTACATCAAGGAGTCCCTAGCTGCTGGTCTCATTCTTCCCTCGTCATCACCCCTGGGGGCAGGATTCTTCTTTGTGGGTAAGAAGGATGGCTCTCTTCGACCGTGTATTGATTATCGGGGGTTGAATGATATCACGGTCAAGAACAAGTATCCCCTGCCCTTGATGAGCTCTGCTTTCGACTCCTTACAGGGTGCTACTGTGTTCACCAAGCTGGACCTACGCAATGCGTTTCACCTGGTCCGGATCAGAGAGGGGGACGAGTGGTTGACGGGTTTCAATACACCGATGGGTCACTTCGAGTATCAGGTGATGCCGTTTGGACTGACCAATGCTCCAGCAGTGTTCCAGAGTATGGTGAATGACGTCCTGAGGGATATGATCGGTCTCTTTGTGTTTGTTTACCTGGATGACATTCTTATCTTCTCGAAGGAACCTTCCAGCCACGTCCAGCATGTCAGGCAGGTTCTGCAGCGATTGTTGGAGAATCGCCTGTTCGTGAAGGCCGAGAAGTGTGAGTTTCACGCCCACACTACATCCTTCCTCGGGTACATCATCTCCAGGGGAGAGATTAGGATGGACCAGGAGAAGGTTAGGGTGGTTCTGGATTGGGCCCAGCCCGGTACGAGATTGCAGCTCCAGAGGTTTCTGGGGTTTGCGAATTTCTATCGCAGATTCATCCGGGATTACAGCCGTGTGGCCGCTCCTTTAACTGCCCTGACTTCCAGTACCAGGACCTTCAGTTGGAATCCTGAGGCGGACCGAGCGTTCCTGGATTTGAAGAGGCGATTCACCAACGCACCGATTCTCTCTCAACCTGACACGGCCCGTCAGTTCGTCGTTGAAGTGGATGCATCTGATGTGGGGGTTGGCGCAATCCTGTCCCAGCTATGCTCCACTGACGGTAAACTCCATCCCTGCGCCTACTACTCTCGTCGTCTTTCGTCTGCGGAGAGGAACTACGATGTGGGTAACCGGGAGCTTCTCGCAGTGAAGCTTGCCTTGGAGGAGTGGCGCCACTGGTTGGAGGGGGCGGAGCAACCGTTTATTGTCTGGACTGACCACAAGAATCTTGCTTACGTGCAATCGGCTAGACGTCTCAACTCCCGTCAGGCCAGGTGGGCTTTGTTTTTCGGACGCTTTAATTTTTCCCTGACGTTCCGACCTGGGTCTAAGAACGGCAAGGCGGACGCCTTGTCCCGGATGTTCTCCAAGACGGAGGAGAGTGGGGCCAAGACCGAGACGATTCTTCCCCGGAACTGTGTCGTGGGAGCAGTTATGTGGAGGATTGAGGAGGACGTTATGGCGGCCCTTCGGACGCAGCCCGGTCCCGGTAACGGTCCACCCGGTCAGTTGTTTGTGCCTGAGTCGGTTCGTTCTGCTGTCCTCCAATGGTCCCACGCCAGCAAGATGGCTTGTCACCCTGGCGTGGCTCGGACGATGGCGTTACTTCGCAGACGATTTTGGTGGCCTGCCATGGGAGAAGATACTCGGAGGTTTGTTGCTGCCTGTCCAGTGTGTGCGCAGAATAAGAGTGCCAATCGGCCCAGCTCTGGACTACTTCATCCCCTCCCTATTCCCCGGCGACCATGGTCGCATCTGGCATTGGACTTTGTCACTGGGTTGCCCTCTTCTGAGGGGAACACGGTCATTCTGACTATCGTGGACAGATTCAGCAAGTTCGCCCACTTTGTGCCCATTTCCAAGCTTCCCTCTGCCTCTGAGACGTCCGAGATCCTGGTTAGGGAGGTTTTCAGGGTCCACGGGTTGCCCAGTGACATAGTTTCCGACCGTGGTCCTCAGTTTACCTCTGCTGTCTGGAAGTCCCTCTGTTTGGCCATTGGAGCTAAAGTCAGTCTCACATCTGGTTTTCACCCCCAATCTAATGGTCAGGCGGAGAGAGCCAACCAGAAGATGGAATCCACGCTACGCTGCCTTGTCTCCTCCAACCCCACCGCCTGGGTCTCTCAGTTGCCTTGGGTTGAGTATGCCCACAATACTCTCCCTACATCTGCCACTGGGATGTCTCCCTTCCAGTGCCTGTATGGCTACCAACCTCCCTTATTGCCTTCTCAGGAGAGGGATCTCTCAGTGCCCTCTGTTCAGGCCCACATTTGTCGTTGCCACCGGACCTGGCATCGGGCCAGAAAGGCCCTCCTTAGAGTTTCTGACCGGTATCAGCTCCAGGCGAATCGTCGCCGGATTCCCGCCCCCACCTATACCATCGGAGATAGGGTCTGGTTGGCCACACGGGATCTTCCTCTGCGGACTGAGTCTAAGAAACTGTCACCGAAGTTCATTGGTCCGTTTGTGGTGGAGAATGTGATCAATCCTGTTGCGGTTCGACTCAAGTTACCTAGAACGCTCAGAGTCCATCCCACCTTTCATGTCTCCTGCCTCAAGCCTCTTCTCCTCAGTCCTCTGTTGCCCCCTCCGCCTCCTCCTCCTCCTCCTCGGATGATCGGAGGTGGTCCTGCCTACACGGTGCGCCGCATTATGGATTCCAGACAGCGGGGCCGGGGTTTCCAGTATCTCGTGGACTGGGAGGGGTATGGGCCTGAAGAGAGGAGTTGGATTCCTCGGCGTCAGATCCTTGATGCTGACCTCCTTCGTGACTTCTACCGCCTCCATCCTGGCGCTCCGGGTAGTCCGCCCGGTGGCGTTCGTCGGAGGGGGGGTACTGTCATGAACCCTGCGTCCTGAGTCGGTTCCTGCCTGTGTTGCCAGTTTTCTGCCCTGAATCTCCTGTTCCTGAAGGTTCTTGAACGCTCCCTGCCTGGTTGCCGGGCGACGTTGCTAGGCGGGAGATCTCCCGATTTCCCGCACCTGCATCTCATCAGCGATCTGCACACCTGGTCCTGATCATCACCCTTCATAAGCTCTGACCTGACATCCATTCCCTGCCGGATCGTTAGCCATGAACATCAATCTCCCGGAACCTTCACCCAACCCCTGCCTGGTTGTCGGCGGCTGCCGAGCCATTATTGGATCTGCCACTGCACCTCCACCAACTCATCTCCGCCGCCCGCTCTGTCCCCTGGATTATTCTGCATCGTTTTTTTGAATCTGTTAATAAATACTCACCTTCGTTTCAACTCACCTTGTCCTGGTCTGCTTCTGGGTTCTGGCTTAGAAAACCGTGACAAATTTAGCCCAAAGTGAAAACAAATGTTGCTAGCTAGCTAGCAAGCAAGCTAGCAATGACCAGTGCTGGTTTGTTTCCATATAAATAGAATTAGAACATACAGTGTGGAAAAAAAGTATTTAGTCAGCCACCAATTGTGCAAGTTCTCCCACTTAAAAAGATGAGAGAGGCCTGTAATTTTCATCATAGGTACACGTCAACTATGACAGACAAATTGAGGGGGAAAAAACCCGAAAATCACATTGTAGGATTTTTAATGAATTTATTTGCAAATTATGGTGGAAAATAAGTATTTGGTCACCTACAAACAAGCAATATTTCTGGCTCTCACAGACCTGTAACTTCTTCTTTAAGAGGCTCCTCTGTCCTCCACTCATTACCTGTATTAATGGCACCTGTTTGAACTTGTTATCAGTATAAAAGACACCTGTCCACAACCTCAAACAGTCACACTCCAAACTCCACTATGGCCAAGACCAAAGAGCTGTCAAAGGACACCAGAAACAAAATTGTAGACCTGCACCAGGCTGGGAAGACTGAATCTGCAATAGGTAAGCAGCTTGGTTTGAAGAAATCAATTGTGGGAGCAATTATTAGGAAATGGAAGACATACAAGACCACTGATAATCTCCCTCGATCTGTGGATCCACGCAAGATCTCACCCCGTGGGGTCAAAATGATCACAAGAACGGTGAGCAAAAATCCCAGAACCCCACGGGGGGACCTAGTGAATGACCTGCAGAGAGCTGGGACCAAAGTAACAAAGCCTACCATCAGTAACACACTACGCCGCCAGGGACTCAAATCCTGCAGTGCCAGACGTGTCCCTTCTGCAAAGGGACCAGGACGATGTCACACCCTGGCTCTGGGGACTCTATATGTTGAGCCAGGGTGTGTATATTCTATGTATTGTATTTCTGTGTTGGCCAGAGTGGTTCCCAATCAGAGGCAACGAGTGTCAGCTGTTGCTGGTTGTCTCTGATTGGGAGCCATATTTATAGAGGCTGTTTTCCCACAATAGTTGTGGGATCTTGTTCCTTTCGGTGTGTTCCAGTTGGTTTGTTCCTGTTGGTCTGTACCGTAGGACTGCACGTATCGTTTGTTGTTTTGTTTGAGGGTTTACTCTCTTTAAATAAATATGTTTGCCTGCAACGCTGCGCCTTGGTCTACTCCGTCTAACGATCGTGACAGAAGATCCCACCATACCAGGACCAAGCAGCGTGCCCAGGAACACACGCAGGAGGTAACTCTTGTGGATGACCTCCTCGGTTGGGGGCAGATTACAGAGGAGGAGGCCGTCCGGTACCGGAAGGCTATGAAGGGGGAGACCCAGGCAGGAGAGGAGAAGCGGCGTCGACCGAGCAGTGGTCGGACAGGCGAGAGGCACCCCCAATAATTTTTTAGGGGGGGGCACACGGCATGGGCGACGGGGCAGCAGGAGGCTGCCACAGGGCGTTTTGGGAGATTAGGAGAGGAGGCCACCGGGTTTGGGGGGCCAGAAGGCAGGTTGGCGGAGCCTGGATGGAGAGCAGAGCCAACTCCCCATACTCAGGCATGGCAGCATGAGACTGGGCAGGTTCCGGGGTATGCGGAGCTGCGTAATGTGCCACGAGTGGTCCGGCATAGTCCGGTACGTCCTGTGCGAGCACCCCGCACGTGTCGTGCGAAGGTGGGCATGCAGCCAGGACGGAGTGTGCCGGCTCAGCGCTCGTGGCCTCCAGTGCCTCTCCTCGGTCCCGGATATCCTGCGCCAGTGTCACGTATTGTTATGCCAGTACGGGTACACAGCCCTGCACGTCCTGTGCTGATGCCTCACACAGAGTGTGTGACGGTAGGCATTCAGCCAGGACGGGTTGTGGCAGCTCTTCACTCCAGGTCTCCTATCCGTCTCCACAGCCCGGCCCGGCCTGTTCCTGCTCCTCGCACCAAGCCTACGGTGCGAGTCGCCAGCCCGGCCCGGCCTGTTCCTGCCACTCGCACCAAGCCTACGGTGCGCGTCGCCAGCCCGGCCCGGCCTGTTCCTGCTCCTCGCACCAAGCCTACGGTGCGCGTCGCCAGCCCGGCCCGGCCTGTTCCTGCTCCTCGCACCAAGCCTACGGTGTGCGTCGTCAGCCCGGTCCGGCCTGTTCCTACTCCTCGCACCAAGCCTACGGTGTGCGTCGCCAGCCCGGTCCGGCCCGTTCCTGCTCCACGCACCAAGCCAGGGGTGCGAGTCGTCAGCCCGGTCCGGCCCGTTCCTGCTCCACGCACCAAGCCAGGGGTGCGAGTCGTCAGCCCGGTCCGGCCCATTCCTGCTCCACGCACCAAGCCAGGGGTGCGCATCGTCAGCCCGGTCCGGCCCGTTCCTGCTCCACGCACCAAGCCAGGGGTGCGCATCGTCAGCCCGGTCCGGCCCGTTCCTGCTCTACGCACCAAGCCAGGGGTGCGCATCGTCAGCCCGGTCCGGCCCGTTCCTGCTCTACGCACCAGGCCAGGGGTGCACATCGTCAGTCCAGTCCGGCCCGTTCCTGCTCCACGCACCAAGCCAGGGGTGCGCATCGTCAGCCCGGTCCGGCCCGTTCCTGCTCCATGCACCAAGCCAGGGGTGCGCGTCGTCAGTCCGGCACAACCCGTGCCTGGGTCACCGGTGCCTGGTCAGGTACCGGTCAGCTGCTCCACACCGGAGCTTAAGCAATCCGCTCCTACGATGTCCAGTCCAGCGCCAGCCAGCGGGGCCAGACTGGACCAGGGGCGCGACGGGGGGATTATTGGAGGGTGGTGGGCGAGCCCGGAGCCGGAACCGCCTCCGAGGAGGAATGCCCACCCAGCCCTCCCCTGTTTGGTCTATGTTGAGGCGCGGTCGCAGTCCGCGCCTTTAGGGGGGGGTACTGTCACACCCTGGCTCTGGGGACTCTATATGTTGAGCCAGGGTGTGTATATTCTATGTATTGTATTTCTGTGTTGGCCAGAGTGGTTCCCAATCAGAGGCAACGAGTGTCAGCTGTTGCTGGTT
This sequence comes from Coregonus lavaretus, assembly GCF_964263955.1. Taxonomy (NCBI): domain Eukaryota; kingdom Metazoa; phylum Chordata; class Actinopteri; order Salmoniformes; family Salmonidae; genus Coregonus; species Coregonus lavaretus. The sequence goes on from NC_139995.1 coordinate 49,830,792, forward strand.
GTCTCTGATTGGGAGCCATATTTATAGAGGCTGTTTTCCCACAATAGTTGTGGGATCTTGTTCCTTTCGGTGTGTTCCAGTTGGTTTGTTCCTTTTGGTCTGTACCGTAGGACTGCACGTATCGTTTGTTGTTTTGTTCGAGGGTTTACTCTCTTTAAATAAATATGTTTGCCTGCAACGCTGCGCCTTGGTCTACTCCGTCTAACGATCGTGACAGACGACTGATCCGTGTAAAGGAAAGAATGAATGGGGCCATGTATCGTGAGATTTTGAGTGAAAACCTCCTTCCATCAGCAAGGGCATTGAAGATGAAACGTCGCTGGGTCTTTCAGCATGACAATGATCCCAAACACACCGCCCGGGCAACGAAGGAGTGGCTTTGTAAGAAGCATTTCAAGGTCCTGGAGTGGCCAGTCTCCAGATCTCAACCCCATAGGAAATCTTTGGAGGGAGTTGAAAGTCTGTGTTGCCCAGCGACAGCCCCAAAACATCACTGCTCTAGAGGAGATCTGCATGGAGGAATGGGCCAAAATACCAGCAACAGTGTGTGAAAACCTTGTGAAGACTTACAGAAAACGTTTGACCTGTGTCATTGCCAACAAAGGGTACATAACAAAGTATTGAGAAACTTTTGTTATTGACCAAATACTTATTTTCCACCATAATCTGCAAATAAATTCATTAAAAATCATACAATGTGATTTTCAGGAAAAAAAATTCTCATTTTGTCTGTCATAGTTGACGTGTACCTATGATGAAAATTACAGGCCTCTCTCATCTTTTTAACTGGGAGAACTTGCACAATTGGTGGCTGACTAAATACTTTTTTCCCCCACTGTATTGCTATGGTAAATCCATTATGACATGTGTCACTAATCATAGTTTAGTGATTTGACCTTACATTAACTAATCCAGGTTTTAAATTAAGTGGTGTAACACATCTCTGATTAATTACAAACCTAGATTTACAAATGTCGCAGTTGTAAATGAGAACTTGTTCTCAACTGGCTTACCTGGTTAAATAAAGGTGAAATAAAAAAATAAAAAATAATAATTCTAGATTAGGTCTAATCTAAGATTAATTTAAACCGTGTTGGTGCTCCAATCCAAAGTTAAATCTAGAATCGGCTTCCTATTTCGCAACAAAGCCTCCTTCACTCATGCTGCCAAACATGCCCTCGTAAAACTGACTATCCTACCGATCCTTGACTTCGGCGATGTCATTTACAAAATAGCCTCCAACACTCTACTCAGCAAATTGGATGTAGTCTATCACAGTGCCATCCGTTTTGTCTCCAAAGCCCCATACACTACCCACCACTGTGACCTGTACGCTCTTGTTGGCTGGTCCTCACTACATGTTCGTCGTCAAACCCACTGGCTCCAGGCCATCTATAAATCACTGCTAGGCAAATCCCCGCCTTATCTTAGCTCATTGGTCACCATAGCAGCACCCACCCGTAGTCTGCGCTCCAGCAGGTATATCTCACTGGTCATTCCCAAAGCCAACACCTCCTTTGGCCGCCATTCCTTCCAGTTCTCTGCTGCCAATGACTGGAACGAATTGCAAACATCTCTGAAGCTGGAGACTCTTATCTCCCTCACTAACTTTAAGCATCAGTTGTCAGAGCACCTTACCGATCACTGCACCTGTACACAGCCCATCTGAAATTAGCCCACCCAACTACCTCATCCCTATATTGTTATTTACAGTGGGGGAAAAAAGTATTTAGTCAGCCACCAATTGTGCAAGTTCTCCCACTTAAAAAGATGAGAGAGGCCTGTAATTTTCATCATAGGTAAACGTCAACTATGACAGACAAAATGAGGAAAAAAAATCCAGAAAATCACATTGTAGGATTTTTTATGAATTTATTTGCAAATTATGGTGGAAAATAAGTATTTGGTCACCTACAAACAAGCAAGATTTCTGGCTCTCAAAGACCTGTAACTTCTTCTTTAAGAGGCTCCTCTGTCCTCCACTCGTTACCTGTATTAATGGCACCTGTTTGAACTTGTTATCAGTATAAAAGACACCTGTCCACAACCTCAAACAGTCACACTCCAAACTCCACTATGGCCAAGACCAAAGAGCTGTCAAAGGACACCAGAAACAAAATTGTAGACCTGCACCAGGCTGGGAAGACTGAATCTGCAATAGGTAAGCAGCTTGGTTTGAAGAAATCAACTGTGGGAGCAATTATTAGGAAATGGAAGACATACAAGACCACTGATAATCTCCCTCGATCTGGGGCTCCACGCAAGATCTCACCCCGTGGGGTCAAAATGATCACAAGAACGGTGAGCAAAAATCCCAGAACCACACGGGGGGACCTAGTGAATGACCTGCAGAGAGCTGGGACCAAAGTAACAAAGCCTACCATCAGTAACACACTACGCCGCCAGGGACTCAAATCCTGCAGTGCCAGACGTGTCCCCCTGCTTAAGCCAGTACATGTCCAGGCCCGTCTGAAGTTTGCTAGAGTGCATTTGGATGATCCAGAAGAGGATTGGGAGAATGTCATATGGTCAGATGAAACCAAAATAGAACTTTTTGGTAAAAACTCAACTCGTCGTGTTTGGAGGACAAAGAATGCTGAGTTGCATCCAAATAACACCATACCTACGGTGAAGCATGGGGGTGGAAACATCATGCTTTGGGGCTGTTTTTCTGCAAAGGGACCAGGACGACTGATCCGTGTAAAGGAAAGAATGAATGGGGCCATGTATCGTGAGATTTTGAGTGAAAACCTCCTTCCATCAGCAAGGGCATTGAAGATGAAACGTGGCTGGGTCTTTCAGCATGACAATGATCCCAAACACACCGCCCGGGCAACGAATGAGTGGCTTCGTAAGAAGCATTTCAAGGTCCTGGAGTGGCCTAGCCAGTCTCCAGATCTCAACCCCATAGAAAATCTTTGGAGGGAGTTGAAAGTCCGTGTTGCCCAGCGACAGCCCCAAAACATCATTGCTCTAGAGGAGATCTGCATGGAGGAATGGGCCAAAATACCAGCAACAGTGTGTGAAAACCTTGTGAAGACTTACAGAAAACGTTTGACCTGTGTCATTGCCAACAAAGGGTATATAACAAAGTGTTGAGAAACTTTTGTTATTGACCAAATACTTATTTTCCACCATAATTTGCAAATCAATTCATTAAAAATCCTACAATGTGATTTTCTGGATTTTTTTTCTCATTTTGTCTGTCATAGTTGACGTGTACCTATGATGCAAATTACAGGCCTCTCTCATCTTTTTAAGTGGGAGAACTTGCACAATTGGTGGCTGACTAAATACTTTTTTTCCCCACTGTATTTTGCTCTTTTGCACCCCAGTATCTCTATTTGCACATAATCTCTTGCACATCTAGCATTCCAGTGTTAATACTAATTGTAATTATTTTGCACTATAGCCTATTTATTGCCTTACCTCCATAACTTGCTACATTTGCACACACTGTATATATATTTTCTTTTGTATTTTTGACGTTATGTTTTTTTTTTACCCCATATGTAACTCTGTGTTGTTGTTTTTATCGCACTGCTTTGCTTTATCTTGGCCAGGTCGCAGTTGTAAATGAGAACTTGTTCTCAAACTGGCTTACCTGGTTAAATAAAGGTGAAATAAAATAAAAAATAAAACCCACCCAAAAAATGTATTATTTTATAGCTCACCCTGGACACGTTTCTACTGTAGTCAACATTCTGCTATTTCAAACATGGAACTTTTTTGTTTTGGGAGAATTTGAAACCGGGGGGAAGCCTAACCAATAATAATTTTGCTTCACCAAGAGGACAAAAGGTCAGAACCCACAAACACGGGTTGCCTTTGGTTGGCATGTTTTCCCAAAAGATTACATTTAATCCACGGTGGTTAGCGCCATAGCGCAGCGAGCCAGACCACACAGAGGCCCAGGTCAGGCGAGTTCTTGACCTTCACCGCTGTTCCTCTCATCTCTCCAGGGGAGTGTTTGCTGTTTTAATCGACTGACAGAGGAAGTCCAATGTCACGTGCTCCCTTCCAAAAAAACACAATAAAATTCCAAAATCCACAATAACACAGCTAATGTTAGCATTAGCAACGTGCCTGGTGTTAATTAGCCTAGCATTGTCTAATGTAGCCTTAGCATGGTAGTTGTTGTTTGACTTGTTTTGACTGGTTCTGTCCTTGAGTTATGTCTGGTGGGGCTAGAGTTGTTTTGATAGGTGAGATGAAAGCATAATGTTGATTTAATAAAATAATAGGAAAAATACAGGTGGCCTAGTGTTTACATTTGGGGTGTTGTCCTTGGTGTGCACTGTTTCTCAATGCAAGAGTGTATGTGCATGCAGAGATGTATTACTGTGTGTGTATGCGTACACGTGTGTGCTACTGAGTCGATCTTTGTCCATCAAAATCCATAACCAGAGCACCTTTGAGGATAATCTATAGTAGTAACCTTTTGAGGATCATCTATAGTAATAACCTTTTGAGGATTATCTATAGTAGTAACCTTTTGAGGATCATCTATAGTAATAACCTTTTGAGGATCATCTATAGTAGTAACCTTTTGAGGATCATCTATAGTAGTAACCTTTTGAGGATCATCTATAGTAGTAACCTTTTGAGGATCATCTATAGTAATAACCTTTTGAGGATCATCTATAGTAGTAACCTTTTGAAGATAATCTACAGTAGTAACCCAATCGAGAGAGGTCTATTCCTCCATGAACTTCCAACATTTCCTCAGTTGCCACTCTAAAAGTATTTTAGACTGACTTAGAGGCAAAGATTTCTTCATAAACCAGTAAAGCACATAATTTCAACAATTCCAGATCCAACAAGATATTTCCTTTTCTGAACCACTACTACTAACTCCTGCCACCATCGTTTTCTCCCTATCACCCACACCCTCTCAATTTTCCCTATTGTTAACTTTCACTCATTATTAAATGTAATTAGCGAAGTGAAAGATGTTGCCTCGTGGTTGTGATTACACAGAATGACCCATTTGTGTCTTTACACTGCCATAGTTACGTTCCTGGGTTGCGTTTCAGAAAGCAGGATCAATAAGTTAGCCAGAAACTTTGCCATGACCATTTTAAGTTAATATTTCTCTATGAACTAGGACAGATCAGGCTTTTCAGTAAGAAAGTTATCTGGTTAACTTATTGATCATGGTTATGAGATACCTCCCTTAGCCATTGATTATAAATAAATAATAACTTTATATATTAATAAATTGTTTTATTTAACACTTATTTGACCAGGTAAGTTGACTGAGAACACAGTCTCATTTACAGCAAAGACCTGGGGAATAGTTATAGCAAACCAATAGTGATAGTCTACTACAACATACACTGTCATGCCCAAGGGATATTACACTGTCATGCCCAAGGGATATTACACTGCTATGCCCAAGGGATATTACACTGCTATGCCCAAGGGATATTACACTGCTATGCCCAAGGGATATTACACTGTCATGCCCAAGGAATATTACACTGTCATGCCCAAGGGATATTACACTGTAATGCCCAAGGGATATTACACTGTCATGCCCAAGGGATATTACACTGTCATGCCCAAGGGATATTACACTGTCATGCCCAAGGGATATTACACTGCTATGCCCAAGGGATATTACACTGCTATGCCCAAGGGATATTACACTGTCATGCCCAAGGGATATTACACTGTCATGCCCAAGGGATATTACACTGCTATGCCCAAGGGATATTACACTGTCATGCCCAAGGAATATTACACTGTCATGCCCAAGGGATATTACACTGTCATGCCCAAGGGATATTACACTGTCATGCCCAAGGGATATTACACTGTCATGCCCAAGGGATATTACACTGTCATGCCCAAGGAATATTACACTGCTATGCCCAAGTGATATTACACTGCTATGCCCAAGGGATATTACACTGTCATGCCCAAGGGATATTACACTGTCATGCCCAAGGAATATTACACTGTCATACCCAAGGGATATTACACTGTCATGCCCAAGGGATATTACACTGTCATGCCCAAGGAATATTACACTGTCATGCCCAAGGAATATTATACTGCTATGCCCAAGGGATATTACACTGCTATGCCCAAGGGATATTACACTGCTATGCCCAAGGGATATTACAGTGCTATGCCCAAGGGATATTACACTGTCATGCCCAAGGGATATTACACTGTCATGCCCAAGGGATATTACACTGTCATGCCCAAGGGATATTACACTGCTATGCCCAAGGGATATTACACTGTCATACCCAAGGAATATTACACTGTCATGCCCAAGGGATATTACACTGTCATGCCCAAGGGATATTACACTGCTATGCCCAAGGGATATTACAGTGCTATGCCCAAGGGATATTACAGTGCTATGCCCAAGGGATATTACACTTTCATGCCCAAGGGATATTACACTGCTATGCCCAAAGGATATTATACTTCTATGCCCAAGGGATATTTAAGCAATAAGGCCAGAGGGGGTGTGGTATATGGTCAATATACCATGGCTAAGGGCTGTCCTTAGCACGACGCAACACGGAGTGCCTGCATACAGCCCTTAGCCGTGGTATATTGGCCATATACCACAAACCCCCGAGGTGCCTTATTGCTATTATAAACTGGTTACCAATGTAATTAGAGCAGTAAAAATAAATGTTTTGTCATACCCGTGGTAAACGGTCTGCTATACCACGACTGTCAGCCAATCAGCATTCAGGGCTCGAACCACCCAGTTTATAATAATACACTGTTATGCCCAAGGGATATTACACTGTAATGCCAAGTTAAGAACTTACAGTAACTGTCAAAACACTACCTTCCTAAAGGATATATGTCAGTTAAGTTGTTTTTATGGGTGTTATTTGATTTCACTGTTTGTATTTCCGTACAGTGCATCCTGATACATTTCCTGCCATTGTCTATGTCTGCCTCTGGCTGCTACAGTCTCTCTCTCTCTCACACATACACACTTTCTCTTTTTTTCTCTTCCTCTCCTCGTAGCTTCTGGCTCAGGGGCTACAATGACAACATTTACAGCAGACTGATAGAGCTGAGCAACTGTGTGAGTCTGAGAGAGAGAGAGAGAGAGAGAGAGAGAGAGAGAGAGAGAGAGAGAGAGAGAGAGAGAGAGAGAGAGAGAGAGAGAGAGAGAGAGAGAGAGAGAGAGAGAGAGAGAGAGAGAGAGAGAGAGAGAGAGAGAGAGAGAGGAGGAGAAAGTGGCTAAAAAGTCAGAGCAAGCCCCTTGTGTCAAGCACTTCTTCCCTCTCTCTCCTTCAACATACAACCTCACTATCTCCCCACTCCGCTGTCCAGCACAGATCTGAATTCACATCCACCCACCCACTCCCCCCTGTCCCGGGACCGGCTATGAGATTGACCTGCTGACCGTGTTGGACCTAACCCTGAATGACCAAACCTAATACTGGTAAGCAAAAATACCTTCACTGTTACAGTATGTTTCAGATTTGGTACTATTGTGTTTCTCATAGGTTTATCTATGTTATTAAAGATGGGGTGACGAGAGAATGAGATGTCACTTTAATTGTCACTGTACTTAACTTGACATGCTCAAGTTAGAGAGTAAGGACATTGGGCGACAAGTTTGAGGATGAGGAGAGGTGTTGTTGTTGTGTTTATTTAAGCTGATAAAGTTTGGCTTTATTGTTGTCATTTTTTTTGTTTGATTCAAGCTCCCCGCATTCTGACATCACCAGCAAATGTTCACGTGCCGAGTCTCTCGTTGTGCGCTTCTGGTGCATGAATGGCTTTGGCTTGGTTTTTCCTCTCTTTGCATAGCTTCCCACACTCGTGCTGTTGTTAGTGCTAAATAATACCACACAACATACAAAAAAACTAAAAGGTGTTCAGAGGAAAAGATCATCATTGTTTTACCCCTCCTTTTTCCGACTCGGCACGGTGAGAGGGGAGAAAATTGAAAACAGACCCACCCACCCCTGGGAGTCAGTCCACTCAGAATGAGGAAACACAAAACACCAGTGTGTGTGTGTGTGTGTGTGTGTGTGTGTGTGTGTGTGTGTGTGTGTGTGTGTGTGTGTGTGTGTGTGTGTGTGTGTGTATGAGAAACAGAAAGAGTGAGAGTACACAGGGTAAGGGGGATTTTCCTAATGGTCCGGTTTGTTTTGATAACTCTGATGTGCTCCTTCCCCCCATATGTTAGTAGAGCTTGCAGAGTGAGAGGGGGAGAAAGAGATAGCTATTGAGTGAATTGGGCTGCTTTCATAATCCGGCCAATGTCTTTCCATGTGTCTCATAGCCCTGATCACTGCCCTACAGGTCCCTAAGCAGGGAAAATGAACAAATCAACTAAATGTGCTTGCAATTTGTCCATATAATTTCCCCCCTCACTCCCTTCCCTTACATTGACACACGTCTCCTTATTCCTTAAAAAAAACTATCTTTATGACAGCCATATCACAATTTGAAATTGTAACAGTAATGACAAAAAACGGTAATGAAACAAACTTTTTCTTAGTTGTATAGTTGAACATGTGTGTACTTGTGTACAACCACTGGTTGTAATCCTATGGTGTGGGCCGATCTTCAGGCAACCAACCGAAAGTTGAAAATGTAAATTAATCTTAAACGAGACAAAACGCCATCAAAAACACAAAAATAGAGTGCAGAGCATTCCCAGCTCTTGATTTGTTGATCCTCCTTGATTTTACAGTACACCACACATAAATCTATTTAGATAAAAACACATGATTAAATGATTGGCTCAGCCTTTTGCTCACTCTCTCGCCCAAAACACTAAAGTTCCTCTCTATTTTTACACTCCCCAGGACTACTCTGTATGTAGACCTATGTCTTTATGGTGTGTTGAGCTCCTAAATCAGAGTTTTATGCCCTTTTTGACAATAATGGTCCATAATGATGACGTTCACAGGTTTTTTTGCTCGGACTTGGAAGTGACAAACTCAAATTACAGTCCAAGGAGTTGTCGTTAGTTTGAACTCAGAGCTGGAGAGTTGAAAGCTCCCGAGTGGCGCAGTGGTCTAAGGCACTGCATCGCAGTGCTAGCTGTGCCACTAGAGATCCTGGTTTGAATCCAGGCTCTGTCGTAGCCGGCCGCGACCGGGAGACCCATGGGGCGGTGCACAATTGGCCCAGCATCGTCCAGGGTAGGGGAGGGAATGGCCGGCAGGGATGTAGCTCAGTTGGTAGAGCATGGCGTTTGCAACGCCAGGGTTGTGGGTTTGATTCCCACGGGGGGCCAGTATGAAAAATTAAAAATAAAATAATGTATGCACTCACTCACTAACTGTAAGTCGCTCTGGATAAGAGCGTCTGCTAAATGACTAAAATGTAAAATGTAAAAATGTCATCTATACCAAAATACATCTCTACTCTAGAGCAGCCAGAAAAAATTTACTGGACCTAAGAAGACTGAAAAATTCATATTGTAGATGTGCACCCTTTGATAGATGCTCACTTCTCACCATTGAAGCTATACGAGACATACAGTAGATGAGAGAGAATGTATCGCATATAACACACCAATGCAGTACTTCCATAACAGAAATGGTCTCTCATTCCAGATCAACTCTTCCAGAATTACAGAAAATAGCATGCATTCATGAAACAGTGATGTTTCACGAAATGTCCTCGGTACATAGTTATAAAAAGTTAAAATCGATAACGTTTGCGTATTAACGACTATGATTGCACTCAGGTTGCACCATGTGTTATGCTTCTTGGACCTATGTTATGAGTTCTCAGAATATAATATTCATTTAAATTCAATAAAATCAAATCAATTTAATAACATTTTAGTGGAACAAAAACTCTCCCTGTGAAATGCCAGACTGGGCAATCGGCCTCCATTTTAATGACTTATGGCCAGTGTTTCTGTCACAGTGGTAAATCGTCCAACTGTTTAGTCTGTGGAGGTTAAGATGTCAAAAGGTTACTATCAGCTAGAAGTAGCCTACTGGGACAGTAGTTGACTCTCAGTCTTAGTATAGCAGTGACCTTGACCCCAGGTCAAATGCAGAGAGGGAAGTGGAGGCATTACGGGTCTGATGGATCATTAACAACATTACATATGTGAATGTCAATACCGTAACAATGTGTGAATGTCAATACCGTAGCAATGCTAACAGCAAGAAATAGTGAGGTAAAATTTCCCATTGAAAATGTAAAATGACAAGATGGATCAACAGTGCCCTCCTTAATTATTGGGACAGTGAAGCATTTTTCTCCTTTTGGCTCCATACTCCAAAAGTTTAGATTTGAAATGATACAATGACTATGAGGTTAAAGTGCTGACTGTCAGCTTTAAATCAGGTGAACAGTTGATAAATTACAGCACTTTTTGTACGTATTTTCCCCATTTTAGGGGCACAAAAGTATTCGGACAAATTCACTTATATGTGTATTAAAGTAGTAAAAAGCGAAGTATTTGGCCCCATATTCATAGCACGCAATGAATACATCAAGCTTGTGACTACAAATTTGTTGATTGCATTTGCTGTTTGTTTTGGTTGTGTTTCAGATTATTTTGTGCCCAATAGAAATTAATGGTAAGTAATGTATTGTGTCATTTTGGAGTCACTTTTACTGTAAATAAGAATATAATATGTTTCTAAACACTTGTAAATTAATGTGTATGCTACCAGGTTTAGTTGGGGGGTGGGGGGGTTGTTACAGGGCGTAGAGGTTTAGTTAGGGGGGTGTAGAAATTTTGTTAGGGGGGGATTGTTACAGGGTGTAGAGGTTTAGTTGGGGGGGTGTAGAGGTTTAGTTGGGGGGTTGTTACAGGGTGTAGAGGTTTAGTTGTGGGGTTGTTACAGGATGTAGAGGTTTAGTTGGGGGGTTGTTACAGGGTGTAGAGGTTTAGTTGGGGGGTTGTTAAAGGGTGTAGAGATTTAGTTGGGGGGGGTTGTTACAGGATGTAGAGGTTTAGTTGGGGGGTTGTTACAGGGTGTAAAGGTTTAGTTGGGGGGTTGTTAAAGGGTTTAGAGGTTTAGTTGGGGGGTTGTTACAGGGTGTAGAGGTTTAGTTGGGGGGTTGTTACAGGGTGTAGAGGTTTAGTTGGGGGGTTGTTACAGGGTGTAGAGGTTTAGTTGGGGGGTTGTTACAGGGTGTAGAGATTTAGTTGGGGGGTTGTTACAGGGTGTAGAGGTTTAGTTGGGGGGTTGTTACAGGGTGTAGAGGTTTAGTTGTGGGGTTGTTACAGGGTGTAGAGGTTTAGTTGTGGGGTTGTTACAGGGTGTAGAGGTTTAGTTGGGGGGTTGTTAAAGGGTGTAGAGGTTTAGTTGGGGGGTTGTTACAGGGTGTAGAGGTTTAGTTGGTGTGTTGTTACAGGGTGTAGAGGTTTAGTTGGGGGGTTGTTACAGGGTGTAGAGGTTTAGTTGGGGGGGGGGTTGTTACAGGGTGTAGAGATTTAGTTGGGGGAGGGGGGTTGTTACAGGGTGTAGAGGTTTAGTTGGGGGGTTGTTAAAGGGTGTAGAGGTTTAGTTGGGGGGTTGTTACAGGATGTAGAGGTTTAGTTGGGGGGTTGTTACAGGGTTTAGAGGTTTAGTTGGGGGGTTGTTAAAGGGTGTAGAGGTTTAGTTGGGGGGGGGGGTTGTTACAGGGTGTAGAGGTTTAGTTGGGGGGGGTTGTTACAGGATGTAGAGGTTTAGTTGGGGGGTTGTTAAAGGGTGTAGAGGTTTAGTTGGGGGGGGGTTGTTACAGGGTGTAGAGGTTTAGTTGGGGGGTTGTTACAGGATGTAGAGGTTTAGTTGGGGGGTTGTTACAGGGTTTAGAGGTTTAGTTGGGGGGTTGTTAAAGGGTGTAGAGGTTTAGTTGGGGGGGGGTTGTTAAAGGGTGTAGAGGTTTAGTTGGGGGGTTGTTAAAGGGTGTAGAGGTTTAGTTGGGGGTTGTTACAGGGTGTAGAGGTTTAGTTGGGGGGGTTGTTACAGGATGTAGAGGTTTAGTTGGGGGGTTGTTACAGGGTGTAGAGGTTTAGTTGGGGGGTTGTTACAGGGTGTAGAGGTTTAGTTGGGGGGGGTTGTTACAGGGTTTAGAGGTTTAGTTGGGGGGGGTTGTTACAGGGTGTAGAGGTTTAGTTGGGGGGTTGTTACAGGGTGTAGAGGTTTAGTTGGGGGGGGTTGTTACAGGGTGTAGAGGTTTAGTTGGGGGGTTGTTACAGGGTGTAGAGGTTTAGTTGGGGGGTTGTTAAAGGGTGTAGAGGTTTAGTTGGGGGTTGTTACAGGGTGTAGAGGTTTAGTTGGGGGGGTTGTTACAGGATGTAGAGGTTTAGTTGGGGGGTTGTTACAGGGTGTAGAGGTTTAGTTGGGGGTTGTTACAGGGTGTAGAGGTTTAGTTGGGGGGGGGTTGTTACAGTGTCACGCTCTGGCTCCGGGACTGTGTATTTTGAGCCAGGGTGTGTTCATTTGGTTGTTTGGTATTGGTTGTGTTGTATTTGGTTGTGTTTCCTTGTTTGGTCGTGTGACTCCCAATCAGTGGTAACGAGTGTCAGCTGTCGGCTCGTTATCTCTGATTGGGAGCCATATTTAAACTGTCAGTGTTCACCTTAGTGTTGTGGGTTTTTGTTCCTTGTCAGTCATTGTCACTGTGGACTTCACGTATCGTCATTTGTTTTGTTGTTTTCGTGTTACGCTTATATTAATAAATCATCATGTTCGTGCAACGCGCTGCGTATTGGTCTACTCCTTTGGAAGACGATCGTGACAGAAAAACCCACCAAGACCAGACCAAGCAGCGTGTTCAGGAGCCATCGCAAATATATCTCCGTGGCAGCTTCGACTGGGTCAAGCCCATGGAGGAGCTGAGTGAAGAGGGTTGGAGACAGAGGAGCGAGAGGTGGGAGAGAATGTTGGAGGCCTGGTCCACGGGGAGGAGAGACCCCCAGAGAATTTTTAGGGGGGGGCTCACGACGTCGGGGCAGCAGGAGGCCGCTATGGAGCGGTCCAGCGGGGTTGCAGAGGAGGCCGCCAGGTTACGGGGGCCACTGGTAGAAGAGGGGATGGAAGGTGTGGAGGCACGGCGAGAGGTGCTGGCGTGTGTTGCCAGTCCGGTCCGGCCCGTTCCAGATCCCGGTGTGGAGCCAGTGGTGTGTGTCCCCAGTACGGTCCGGTCTATTCCTGCTCCCCGCACCAAACCTACGGTGTGCGTCGACAGCCCAGCCCGGCCCGTTCCTGCGCTCCGCACCGAGTCTGTGGTGCGCGTCGCCAGCCCAGTCCGGCCCATCCAAGCTTCTCGCATAGAGCCTACGGTGTGTGTCGCCAGCCCGGCCCGGCCTGTTCCTGCTCCACGCACAAAGCCTACGGTGTGCGTCGCCAGCCCAGCCTGGCCTGTCCCTGCTCCACGCACAAAGCCTACGGGGTGCGTCGCCAGCCCAGCCCGGCCTGTCCCTGCTCCACGCACAAAGCCGACGGAGTGCGTCGCCAGCCCGACTCGGCCTGTTCCTGCTACTCGCACCAAGCCAAGGGTGCGAGTCGTCAGCCTGGTCCAGCCTGTTCCTGCTACTCGCACCAAGCCAAGGGTGCGAGTCGTCAGCCTGGTCCAGCCCGTTCCTGCTACTCGCACCAAGCCAAGGGTGCGAGTCGTCAGCCTGGTTCAGCTCGTCCCTGCTACTCGCACCAAGCCAAGGGTGCGAGTCGTCAGCCTGGTCCAGCCCGTTCCTGCTACTCGCACCAAGCCAAGGGTGCGAGTCGTCAGCCTGGTTCAGCTCGTCCCTGCTACTCGCACCAAGCCAAGGGTGCGAGCCGTCAGCCTGATCCAGCCCATTCCTGCTACTCGCACCAAGCCAGGGATGCGAGTCGTCAGCCTGGTGAGGCCCGTTCCGGCTCCACGCATCAAGCCTAGGGTGCGTATCGTCAGCCAGGTCCGGTCCGTTCCTGCCTCACGCGCCAAGCCAGGGGTGCGCGTCGTCAGTCCAGATCCTACCAGCTGGGTCAGATCGGACCGGGGGCGCTACGGGGGGATTGAAGAAGGGTGGTGGTCAAGCCCGGAGCCGGAGCCGCCTCCGAGGAGCAACACCCACCCAGCCCTCCCCTATTTGGGGTGTAGGCGCGGTCGGAGTCCGCGCCTTTAGGGGGGGGTACTGTCACGCTCTGGCTCCGGGACTGTGTATTTTGAGCCAGGGTGTGTTCATTTGGTTGTTTGGTATTGGTTGTGTTGTATTTGGTTGTGTTTCCTTGTTTGGTCGTGTGACTCCCAATCAGTGGTAACGAGTGTCAGCTGTCGGCTCGTTATCTCTGATTGGGAGCCATATTTAAACTGTCAGTGTTCACCTTAGTGTTGTGGGTTTTTGTTCCTTGTCAGTCATTGTCACTGTGGACTTCACGTATCGTCATTTGTTTTGTTGTTTTCGTGTTACGCTTATATTAATAAATCATCATGTTCGTGCAACGCGCTGCGTATTGGTCTACTCCTTTGGAAGACGATCGTGACATACAGGGTGTAGAGGTTTAGTTGGGGGGGGGGTTGTTACAGGGTGTAGAGGTTTAGTTGGGGGGTTGTTACAGGGTGTAGAGGTTTAGTTAGGGGGGGTTGTTACAGGGTGTAGAGGTTTAGTTGGGGGGTTGTTACAGGGTGTAGAGGTTTAGTTGGGGGGTTGTTAAAGGGTGTAGAGGTTTAGTTGGGGGGTTGTTACAGGGTGTAGAGGTTTAGTTGTGGGGTTGTTAAAGGGTGTAGAGGTTTAGTTGGGGGGTTGTTACAGGGTGTAGAGGTTTAGTTAGGGGGGGTTGTTACAGGGTGTAGAGGTTTAGTTGGGGGGTTGTTACAGGGTGTAGAGGTTTAGTTGGTGTGTTGTTACAGGGTGTAGAGGTTTAGTTGGGGGGTTGTTACAGGGTGTAGAGGTTTAGTTGTGGGGTTGTTACAGGGTGTAGAGGTTTAGTTGGGGGGTTGTTACAGGGTGTAGAGGTTTAGTTGGGGGAGGGGGGTGTTTACAGGGTGTAGAGGTTTAGTTGGGGGGTTGTTACATGGTGTATAATAATTATATTGTGATTTATCAGGGGGTGCTGCAGCACCCTCAGCGCCCCTACTTCCTGCGGCTATGTTGAAAGAACAGAACTTAACAGAACAGACAGAGAGAGAGACTGAGATAGATAGATGAGGGTGGTGAACACAGCCTGTGCCTCTGTATGGGAGGATTGCCCCTCAGAGATGGAACAACAGATTGGTGTTTGCCCAGGGATATACCCTCGGGCCTCCACCCATTACCAGGAAATCTGTGAGTGAGATAATATGACATATCCCAGGAATCATAACACTGTATGAAGCCACAGTAGGACTCCTCCAATATCATATAGCTAATAATAATAATCTGTATAGAATCATCTATATTTGATATTTAATGGTGCCATATACACTACCAGTCAAACGTTTGGACACACCGACTCATTCCAGGGTTTTTCTTTATTTTTACTTTTTTTTTTTACATCGTATAATAATAGTGAAGACATCAAAACTATGAAATAACACATGTGGAATCATGTAGTTAACAAAAAAAGTGTTAAACAAATCAAAATATACCTTCATGTCTTAAAGTAATGATGGACTGTCATTTCTCTTTGCTTATTTGAGCTGTTCTTGCCGTAATATGGACTTGGTCTTTTACCAAATAGGTAAAAGACCAAACAACCCCCCCAACTAAATAGGTAAAAGACCCCCCCCCCCCCCCCCCCCCCCCACCTTGTCAGAACACAACTGATTGGCTCAAACGCATTAAGAAGGAAATAAATTCCACAAATTAACTTTTAACAAGGCATACCTGTTAATTGAAATGCATTCCAGGTGACTACCTCATGAAGCTGGTTGAGAGAATACCAAGAGTGTGCAAAGCTGTCATCAAAGCAAAGGTTGGCTATTTGTAGAATCTCAAATATAAAATATATTTTGATTTGTTTAACACTTTTTTTTTTGGTTAATACATGATTCCATATGTGTTCTTTCATAGTTTTGATGTCTTCACTATTATTCTACAATGTAGAAAATAGTAAAAATAAAGAAAAACCCTTGAATGAGTAGGTGTGTCCAAACTTTTGACTGGTACTGTACATACAAGTATACACAGTACAGAAAATATGGTGTTGAACACTGATAGGTGCCCTATGTATCTTTCTGCCCTGTGTGTACGGTAACTGCTGTTCCCTCCATCACTGTATTGACTGACCGCTTGTGGACTTCAGTGCACAAAACATCAGCTGTCTGTGAGCAGGTGAAAAAACCTTTCCAAGCCAAACCTTCACATCATAACCTCTACACACAGCCTACATCATTGCCACCATATTAGCTAACGTCAAGTCAACAACATAGCTACTAGAACTAACTCATTAGTAAACCCGCTACAATCATGCAGTACAGTGTACAGTTAGCAAGCAGTTTAGCAGTTACACCGGTGTGCCCCGGTGGCAATACATTTATAAAACCAAAAGCTTACCTTGATTTGGAAGAGTTCCAGTGTTGGATAGCTGTAGCCAGCTAGGTAACATAGTATCCCTCTCTGTTTGAGCTGGGTGTTTGAGTAGGCTAAACTAGCTAGCTAGCTGCATTTGCTAGCTAAGTAAGTGAAAGTAAAAAAAATACATACAAATATATAGCTATCTCTCTCTCTCTCTTGCTTCTCCTTCATTTTTGAAGAAATTAAGTTGTTCAAAACTGTCTTTCTCTCAAATATTTTGCACAAATGTATTTACATCCCTGCTAGTGAGTATTTCTCCTTTGCCAAGATAATCCATCCACCTGACAGGTGTGGCATATCAAGAAGCTGATTAAACAGCATGATCATTACACAGCTGCACCTTGTGCTGGGGACAATAAAAAAGGCCACTCTAAAATGTGCAGTTTTGTCACACAACACAATGCCACAGATGTCTCAAGTTTTGAGGGAGTGTGCAAATGGCTTGCTGTCTGCATGTCCACCAGAGCTGTTGCCAGATAATTTAATGTTCATTTCTCTACCATAAGCCGCCTCCAACATCGTTTTAAAGAATATGTCAGTACGTCCAACCGGCCTCACAACCGCAGACCACGTGTAACCACGCCAGCCCAGGAACTCCACATCCGGCTTCTTCACCTGCGGGATCGTCTGAGACCAGCCACCCAGACAGATGATGAAACTGAGGAATATTTCTGTCTGTAATAAAGCCCTTTTGTGGGGAAAAACTAATTCTGATTGGCTGGGCCTGTCTCCCCAGTGGGTGGGCCTGGCTCCCCCAGGCCCACCCATGGCTGCGCCCCTGCCCAGTCATGTGAAATCCATAGACTAGGGGCCTAATGAATTAATTTAAATTGACTAATTTCCTTATATGAACTGTAATTCAGAAAAATCAATGAAATTGTTGCATGTTGCGTTTATATTTTTGTTTATTCTCTGATCCTTTGATTGGGTGGACAACATGTCAGTTCATGCTGCAAGAGCTCTGATAGCTTGGAGGACGTACTCCAGAAGTTGTCATAATTACTGTGTAAGTCTATGGAAGGGGGTGAGAACCATGAGCCTCCTAGGTTTTGTATTGAAGTCAATGTACCCAGAGGAGGACGGAAACTAGCTGTCCTCCGGCGACACCATGGCGCTACCCTACAGAGTGCTGCTGAGGCTACTGTAGACCTTTATTGCAAAACATTGTGTTTCAAACAATTATTTGGTGACATTAATATATTTAGTATAGTTTTATCTAAAAAGGATCACTTTTTTAATGTTTCACTATTTTTGGTCCTCCCCTTCCTCCTCTGAGGAGACTCCATTGTTCCACAGTCACAGCTCTCACAATCCTGGTCATTCTCTGTCAGATCAGCAGCCACTCCTAAGCTCTGTCTGGAAGAAACCAAATGCCCTGGATAATAGGATTATTCCCGGTGAATGAGACTAAGATTTGGCATGGGTCCTCAGATCCTCAAAAGGTTCCACAGCTGCACCATCGAGAGCATCCTGACTGGTTGCATCACTGCCTGGTATGGCAACTGCTCGGCCTCTGACCGCAAGGCACTATAGAGGGTAATGCGTACAGCCCAGTACATCACTGGGGCCAAGCTTCCTGCCATCCAGGACCTCTATACCAGAGAAAGACCCTAGTCATAGACTGTTCTCTCTGCTACCTCACGGCAAGCAGTACCGGAGCGCCAAGTCTAGGTCCAAGAGGCTTCTAAACAGCTTCTACCCCCAAGCCATAAGACTCCTGAACATCTAATCAAATGGCTACCCAGACTATTTGCATTGCCCCCCCCCCCCCCCCCTCCCCCCACCCCCCCACTATTTTACGCTGCTGCTACTCTCTGTTTATTATCTATGCATAGTCACTTTAATAACTCTACCTACAGTGAGGGAAAAAAGTATTTGATCCCCTGCTGATTTTGTAGGTTTGCCCACTGACAAAGAAATGATCAGTCTATAATTTTAATGGTAGGTTTATTTGAACAGTGAGAGACAGAATAACAACAAACAAATCCAGAAAAACGCATGTCAAAAATGTTATAAATTGATTTGCATTTTAATGAGGGAAATAAGTATTTGACCCCCTCTCAATCAGAAAGATTTCTGGCTCCCAGGTGTCTTTTATACTGGTAACGAGCTGAGATTAGGAGCACACTCTTAAAGGGAGTGCTCCTAATCTGAGCTTGTTATCTGTATAAAAGACACCTGTCCACAGAAGCAAACAATCAATCAGATTCCAAACTCTCCACCATGGCCAAGACCAAAGAGCTCTCCAAGGATGTCAGGGACAAGATTGTAGACCTACACAAGCACATATACAGGCCCGTCTGAAGTTTGTCAATGAACATCTGAATGATTCAGAGGAGAACTGGGTGAAAGTGTTGTGGTTAGATGAGACCAAAATCGAGCTCTTTGGCATCAAATCAAATCAAATCAAATCAAATTTTATTGGTCACATGCGCCGAATACAACAGGTGCAGACATTGCAGTGAAATGCTTACTTACAGCCCTTAACCAACAGTGCATTTATTTTAAACAAAAAAAAGTAAGAATAAAACAACAACAAAAAAGTGTTGAGAAAAAAAGAGCAGAAGTAAAATAAAGTGACAGTAGGGAGGCTATATATACAGTAAAATAAAGTGACAGTAGGGAGGCTATATATACAGGGGGGTACCGTTGCAGAGTCAATGTGCGGGGGCACCGGCTAGTTGAGGTAGTTGAGGTAATATGTACATGTGGGTAGAGTTAAAGTGACTATGCATAAATACTTAACAGAGTAGCAGCAGCGTAAAAAGGATGGGGTGGGGGGGCAGTGCAAATAGTCCGGGTAGCCATGATTAGCTGTTCAGGAGTCTTATGGCTTGGAGGTAGAAGCTGTTGAGAAGTCTTTTGGACCTAGACTTGGCACTCCGGTACCGCTTGCCGTGCGGTAGCAGAGAGAACAGTCTATGACTAGGGTGGCTGGAGTCTTTGACAATTTTGAGGGCCTTCCTCTGACACCGCCTGGTATAGAGGTCCTGGATGGCAGGGAGCTTTGCCCCAGTGATGTACTGGGCCGTACGCACTACCCTCTGTAGTGCCTTGCGGTCAGAGGCCAAGCAGTTGCCATACCAGGCGGTGATGCAACCAGTCAGGATGCTCTCGATGGTGCAGCTGTAGAATTTTTTGAGGATCTGAGGACCCATGCCAAATCTTTTTAGTCTCCTGAGGGGGAATAGGCTTTGTCGTGCCCTCTTCACGACTGTCTTGGTGTGTTTGGACCATGATAGTTTGTTGGTGATGTGGACACCAAGGAACTTGAAGCTCTCAACCTGTTCCACTACAGCCCCGTCGATGAGAATGGGGGCGTGCTCAGTCCTCTTTTTTTTCCTGTAGTCCACAATCATCTCCTTTGTCTTGGTCACGTTGAGGGAGAGGTTGTTGTCCTGGCACCACACGGCCAGATCTCTGACCTCCTCCCTATAGGCTGTCTCATCGTTGTCGGTGATCAGGCCTACCACTGTTGTGTCGTCGGCAAACTTAATGATGGTGTTGGAGTCGTGCCTGGCCATGCAGTCATGGGTGAACAGAGAGTACAGGAGGGGACTGAGCACGCACCCCTGAGGGGCCCCCGTGTTGAGGATCAGTGTGGCAGATGTGTTGTTACCTACCCTTACCACCTGGGGGCGGCCCGTCAGGAAGTCCAGGATCCAGTTGCAGAGGGAGGTGTTTAGTCCCAGGATCCTTAGCTTAGTGATGAGCTTAGAGGGCACTATGGTGTTGAATGCTGAGCTGTAGTCAATGAATAGCATTCTCACGTAGGTGTTCCTCTTGTCCAGGTGGGAAAGGGCAGTGTGGAGTGCGATAGAGATTGCATCATCTGTGGATCTGTTGGGGCGGTATGCAAATTGGAGTGGGTCTAGGGTTTCTGGGATTATGCTGTTGATGTGAGCCATGACCAGTCTTTCAAAGCACTTCATGGCTACAGACGTCAGTGCTACAGGTCGGTAGTCATTTAGGCAGGTTATCTTAGAGTTCTTGGGCACGGGGACTATGGTGGTCTGCTTGAAACATGTTGGTATTACAGACTCAGTCAGGGACATGTTGAAAATGTCAGTGAAGACACTTGCCAGTTGGTCAGCACATGCTCGGAGTACACGTCCTGGTAATCCGTCTGGCCCTGCGGCCTTGTGAATGTTGACCTGCTTAAAAGTCTTACTCACATCGGCTACGGAGAGCGTGATCACATAGTCGTCCGGAACAGCTGGTGCTCTCATGCATGCTTCAGTGTTGCTTGCCTCGAAGCGAGCATAGAAGTGGTTTAGCTCGTCTGGTAGGCTTGTGTCACTGGGCAGCTCGCGGCTGTGCTTCCCTTTGTAGTCTGTAATAGTTTTCAAGCCCTGCCACATCCGACGAGCGTCAGAGCCAGTGTAGTATGATTCAATCTTAGACCTGTATTGACTCTTTGCCTGTTTGATGGTTCGTCGGAGGTCATAGCGGGATTTCTTATAAGCGTCCGGGTTAGAGTCCCGTTCCTTGAAAGCGGCAGCTCTACCCTTTAGCTCAGTGCGGATGTTTCCTGTAATCCATGGCTTCTGGTTGGGGTATGTACGTACGGTCACTGTGGGGACGACATCATCGATGCACTTATTGATGAAGCCAGTGACTGATGTGGTGTACTCCTCAATGCTGTCTGAAGAATCCCGGAACATGTTCCAGTCTGTGCTAGCAAAACAGTCCTGTAGCTTAGCATCTGCGTCATCTGACCACTTTTTTATTAACCGAATCACTGGTGCTTCCTGCTTCAGTTTTTGCTTATAAGCAGGAATCAGGAGGATAGAGTTATGGTCAGATTTGCCAAATGGAGGGCGAGGGAGAGCTTTGTATGCGTCTCTGTGTGTGGAGTAAAGGTGGTCTAGAGTTTTTTTCCCTCTGGTTGCACATTTAACATGCTGGTAGAAATTAGGTAGAACGGATTTAAGTTTCCCTGCATTAAAGTCCCCGGCTACTAGGAGCGCTGCATCTGGATGAGCGTTTTCCTGTTGATTAATGGCCTTGTACAACTCATTCAGTGCAATCTTAATGCCAGCATTGGTTTGTGGTGGTAAATAGACAGCTATGAAAAATATAGATGAAAACTCTCTTGGTAAATAGTGTGGTCTACAGCTTATCATAAGATACTCTACCTCAGGCGAGCAAAACCTCGAGACTTCCTTGGTATTTGATTTTGTGCACCAGCTGTTGTTTACAAATATACAGAGACCGCCACCCCTTGTCTTACCAGAGTCTGCAGTTCTGTCCTGTCGATGTAGCGTATAGCCCGCTAGCTGAATGTTATCATTGTTGTCGTTCAGCCACGACTCCGTGAAACATAAGATATTACAGTTTTTAATGTCCCGTTGGTAGGATAACCGTAATCTTAAATCGTCAATTTTATTCTCAAAAGATTGAACGTTGGCTAATAGGATTGATGGGAGAGGCAGTTTACTCGCTCGCCGTCGGATCCTTACGAGGCACCCGGATCTGCGTCCGCGATATCTCCGTCTCTTCCTCACGCGAATGACGGGGATCTGGGCCTTGTCGGGTGTCTGTATGATATCCTTCGCGAACGCCTCGTTGAAGAAAAAATATTCGTCCAATGCGAGGTGAGTAATCGCTGTCCTGATATCCAGAAGCTCTCTTTGGATATAAGAGACGATGGCAGAAACATTATGTACAAAATAAATTACAAATAACGCGGAAAAACACACATAATAGTACAATTGGTTAGAGGGCTGTAAAACGGCAGCCATCTTCTTTCGCCGTGTTTGGAGGAGGACGAATGCTGCCTATGACCCCAAGAACACCATCCCCACCGTCAAACATGGAGTTGGAAACATTATACTTTGGGGGTGTTTTTCTGCTAAGGGGACAGGACAACTTCACCGCATCAAAGGGACGATGTACCGTAAAATCTTGGGTGAGAACCTCCTTCCCTCAGCCAGGGCATTGAAAATGGGTCGTGGATGGGTATTCCAGCATGACAATGACCCAAAACACACGGCCAAGGCAACAAAGGAGTGGCTCAAGAAGAAGCACATTAAGGTCCTGGAGTGGCCTAGCCAGTCGCCAGACCTTAATCCCATAGAAAATCTGTGGAGGGAGCTGAAGGTTCGAGTTGCCAAACGCCTCAAAACCTTAATGACTTGGAGAAGATCTGCAAAGAGGAGTGGGACAAAATCCCTCCTGAGATGTGTGCAAACCTGGTGGCCAACTACAAGAAATGTCTGACCTCTGTGATTGCTAACAAGGGTTTTGCCACCAAGTACTAAGTCATGTTTTGCAGAGGGGTCAAATACTTATTTCCCTCATTAAAATGCAAATAAATTTATAACATTTTTGACATGTGTTTTTCTGGATTTTGTTGTTGTTATTCTGTCTCTCACTGTTCAAATAAACCTACCATTAAAATTATAGACTGATCATGTCTTTGTCAGTGGGCAAACGTACAAAATCAGCAGTGGATCAAATACTTTTTTCCCTCACTGTACATGTACATATTAACTAAATTACCTCGACTAACCGGTGCCCCCGCAAATTGACTCGGTACCGGTACCCCCTGCATATAGCCTCGCAATTGTTATTTTTACTGCTTTTTTTTGTTATTCTTTCTTAAAACTGCATTGTTGGTTAAGGGCGTGTAAGTAAGCATTTCACTGTAAGGTCTACACCTGTTGTACTCGGTGCATGTGACAAATACAATTTGATTTGATTTGATTTAAACGTTCTCCATTTGGCCAAATCCACCCTGTCTACAAAATATGTCATTGGGCCGGCCCATGGAGATAACTCTAACGTTATTTGGGACGATCCATTTCAAGGGTCAAATAGGGGCATTATTGCTTGACGAATCATACTGAATTTAATTCCTCTGCTCTATCTATCGCTACATACATTCAGTCTGAGACTGTCATCGTAGAAGTCCTTTCTGCTGACGTCAAAGTGAGGGGCGTTGTACAAAACAAGTCATCAGGAATTGGATCGTCTCTAACCAATCAGAGTATTAAAGCCAATTACTATTTCCGAAACACCGCTTTAGGCTCTGGCCCAACCCATCAGTTTCTGGGACCAATCAGAACGGTTTGAATTTGTTCCCATTCGATACGTTTTTGGGGAGGAGATGAATCCAGACTCTTGGTGGAGAAGAAACGTTAGTGTGCGTGGCGTATGGCCAGAGCCATGTGGATGGGTAACCAGGCAAGGAGGATTAAACCAATTACCAAGACTCAAATTAGGTCAGTTCATCTTTTGGGATCGTGTGACCCAGTCTGGCACAGTTTACACTTTGGCTCTACTAAATTAATCTGTAGGGAAAATACAATTCTACTAAAAACAAACAGATATCAACGAGTTTATCAGAACCGGAATACAACACAGCTAGTGTCTCTCCTTTGGTATTCTTGGCAAGGGTGTTCAGCCCTAAATCATGGGTCTGACTGTGGCCCCAATCCTGACTTGGGATATGTGCTTGTCATTGCCGCAGGAAGTAGTTTGGGGGTGGGGGGAGTTTTTGCTGGAGCTGCAGACGGCTATATCGGTCCAATAATACAGGACTATTAGAGGCCCAGTGCACTACTTATTATTATTGATTTATTTATTTTTTACAGTGATTTTTCCCATTAATCAATGCATGATGTATATTAAAGTTTGTGGCCTGAGGGCCGTTTGCGGTCCATCCTCTGATTAATTGTGGTCCCCATTTGTTCTCTCGTCATTTAAATGTAATCTTTGAAAAGATGTTAGGAAAAGTGTGTTTTAAAATAAGCAGTGCATGATTTCACAGCAAAAGCTGTTTAGACAAACTGCTATACAGCCACAGGCCTTCTGAGGTTTGCTTTTACAGAGGCACACACACACACACATAAAACACACACACAGAGAGACTCAAAAGGGAAAATCCTTTTGGCACATCTGACTAACACTAAAAGTAAACTGTACGCTGAAGGGGTTATCCCTCTTCTGTGCTCAGTAGAGAAAAATAATGTCCAGCTTTGACATTTAACAGTGATGAGGTCATGATCTGTTTTCAATAAAGTTGTGTTGGAGTGTTTTGTATGTGTGCTTGGCACCTCCATGTTGTTGTCTATTCCAGCAGGGTGAGGCAGGCACTGTAAATTGTCTGGCCTCATCTCATCTCCCTTCCTGCCCTGCTCCTTGTCCTACCCTCACACTCTCAAGTGTCTATCTATGCAAACTACTGTATGTGATAATCCGGGCAGTGCACTGGTATGCATAGTGTTTGTGAGTTCGTTTATTTTTGTTTGTTTGCTAATTGCTATACTGTACATTCATACACAATAAAGTGCAGTAGGATACCATACAGTACAGCAAACACAGTATTGTTTAAAAAAAATGATTTTGCAGCTTTTCTGCAGTTTTTTCATCACTACTTGAGTATGACTTTCTGTTTCTGTGTGTTAACTCGAAATCCTCTTCATCAACACAACACACCACATCCTTTATATAGCCTACACGTTATTATCGTAATGCAATCTGTAGATTGTGTGTGTGTGAGACAGAGAGAGAGAGAGAGAGAGCATGTGTGTGTTTGAATGTGCTGTTTCTGTATCACGTGTATGTGTCAATGTTTAGAGTGAGCTGTTTCAGTGTCGCTGTGTGATCACTTGTAGCTCAATTGGACATGATTCAGACAGGTGGATCAATTGGACATGATTCAGACAGGTGGATCGATGTGTGATAAGATGGGCGCGCGCACTCTCGGACACACGAGCGAAGTATCGTGTTGGTTTCAGCAGGTGGAGCCCTGAGACCGAACTGGTTCATGTTACTGTTCCTCAAAGGAGATGAGAGTGAGATTGACAGAGCCGCTCAACAACAACTCCGCTTCAAGTTAGCTTCAACAATGCAATAGGTAGACAGATGACGTCAACAACTCTCGCTTAGTTTTTAGTCTTGTCTTCATAGACGCGCATCGCTGGCGGGTTTGACGAAGGGAAGTTATCCATCTTGTTGGAGTTGTCAAGATATTTCATTCGCTAGTCACAGTAGCCTGTGTCAAAAAACTTTTTTGTCAAGAGTGCTTTTGGACCATTCAAGATGAACACATGTATCGCAAAATTGGAGCACATGTTACTCACTTGTTGCATTTTATTCGCTAATTAATATCAGCGTGGAAGACGTCATTCGTCAAGATGGTAGAAAACTGATCGCAAATGTGTGAAATAGCCTAGTGACTGAGGTAGGTCCACTCTTGTATTCTGTACAATTTGAATGTGCAATATCATCTTGAATCCTTGGTTTGCATGTTAATGAGAGAATTGAGGCGATGTTTTAGTTCGTGTGAAATGTCAACGAGCTTTTGCGTTTACAAACGTTGTTGATAAAGCATTTATAAACAATCAAACCTCTTTAAGTCATGTTGTGTTGTCTTGTGCATCAGAATTAACTCGAAAGTGATGATGCACCTAAAGGATGCATCTCAAACTCACTCAGTGCTAAATGTTGTAAAATGCATGATTGTTTTTCCTTACATTCTAACAGATGAACCTATAGAATATGGACCTGAAATAGAGACAGACGGACCTGAAATATGTTTTTCGACAGTGACAGAAAGGATTCCATATTTCACCAATATCAAGGTATATGTTGTGTCAGGTGCGTCTGTAAACGAATGAAGGCTAAATTCCCTGCCGAAATGAGTGAGCTAACTGCATGGTGGTGTGGTTGTATTCTACACAATGTATTGTAGGTTAAGCTTGCCCTAATTAGTAGTACAATTGATATAGAAAATCGGTAATCATGTAATTGTGCAATTACAGGATTACCTTAACAAAATAGCCTTATTGTCAGTGAAGGTATTACATTTCTATGAGGCTGACTAATATCCGTAACATCATTGAAAAGGTTGACATATTCACTGGGCAAAAACGTGGTTCTGTAACATACAGTACTTTATGAGTATGGCTGATGTTTTGTAACAATGGGTGGGCAGCTGTGTGTGTGTGTGTGTGTGTGTGTGTGTGTGTGTGTGTGTGTGTGTGTGACAGAGAAGGAAACAACCTGGACAAATGAGAGTATTACACACACACACACACTAGACAGGATGAGGTCATAGTCATAGTGTGAGGAAATAGTTACACAGTTTCACGTGTGCCATGCCAGAGGAATTGACACCACAATACTCCTCCTTCTGTATGGCCATTTAGATCTCTTTCTCTTCCTCTCAGATAACCAACTTAATTCACTGTGTGTGTCTGTCTGCGTGCCTGCATTTGTGTGTAGATGAGATTAAAACAATTGATCTAAACAATGTGACGTTGTATTAGTATCACTTTACCTGAAAGTGTCATTACGAAGGGCTAGTCACAGCCTCAGGCCCACCTCAGTTGTTGCGACTGCCATGTGCTTAGTCGTGCAAATGCGATAAGTCAGAGTGGAAAGGAGTCTGTGATTTAGGGTTCAAGTGAAATGTTATCACCTTACCTTCTGTTAGGTGCCGCACGCACGCACGCACGCACGCACGCACGCACGCACGCACGCACGCACGCACGCACGCACGCACGCACGCACGCACGCACGCACACACACACACACACACACACACACACACACACACACACACACACACACACACACACACACACACCTGTCCTGTTAAGTGCCACTGTCTTGTGTACAGGGTTTGAATGACACTTTAAATCATGGGGGGTATCACCATACTAGTACACTACATGGAATAAAGGAAGACACAATGCAGACTAAACTCTTGGCAGCGCTTTCCTGGACACAGATTAAGCCTAGTCCTGGACTAAAGAGCATACTCAATGGGGAATCTCCATTGAAATAGCTTTTAAACCCAGGATTGGGCTTAATCTCGGTCCGGGAAACCAGCCCATAGTCTTTTAGGAACTTGCTTTATGTAAAGTATTGTGTGCTATAGCTTGGAAAATTAATACATTTGACAGGGTGACAACAGGAGGCGGTTTGTCTCCAATACTAGGACTGTTTTCCACATGGAATTAAGTCTGCTTCGTGTTTTGTCTGCTTGTCTGAAACCCTTGTTTGATCGTCCACATGATTCCGACATGTATGTTCTATTGTTTAAAAGAACATGGGGTACAAACAAAACGTGCCAAGTTATTCATTAACAATACATTCATTCATGAATATCAAATGGATGGCCATTACCCTTTCTCTTTAGAAAGAAGACCACCCCAAAATATTTGGTTGCTAGTCATTTGATATGCATCAATGAAGTGATTGTTGTTCACTCAATAATGCGCTAGTTGCTATTTTTGTGTGTGTCCCTCCAGCAACTGAACATGTTGTACCGTCTCTTAGTAGACCTTTGGGGGAATTAAATCAAGTTACTTTAGCCTGGTCCCAGATCTGTTTGTGCTGTCTTGCCAAATACAAATCACTGGGGAGTATTACAGAGTGGGTCCCATTTAGGCTACTGCACCTCACAACTCCTGACACATTAGGCTACTGCACCTCACAACTCCTGACACATTAGGATACTGCACCTCACAACTCCTGACACATTAGGCTACTGCACCTCACAACTCCTGACACATTAGGCTACTGCACCTCACAACTCCTGACACATTAGGCTACTGCACCTCACAACTCCTGACACATTAGGATACTGCACCTCACAACTCCTGACACATTAGGCTACTGCACCTCACAACTCCTGACACATTAGGCTACTGCACCTCACAACTCCTGACACATTAGGATACTGCACCTCACAACTCCTGACACATTAGGCTACTGCACCTCACAACTCCTGACACATTAGGATACTGCACCTCACAACTCCTGACACATTAGGCTACTGCACCTCACAACTCCTGACACATTAGGATACTGCACCTCACAACTCCTGACACATTAGGCTACTGCACCTCACAACTCCTGACACATTAGGCTACTGCACCTCACAACTCCTGACACATTAGGATACTGCACCTCACAACTCCTGACACATTAGGATACTGCACCTCACAACTCCTGACACATTAGGCTACTGCACCTCACAACTCCTGACACATTAGGCTACTGCACCTCACAACTCCTGACACATTAGGCTACTGCACCTCACAACTCCTGACACATTAGGATACTGCATCTCACAACTCCTGACACATTAGGCTACTGCACCTCACAACTCCTGACACATTAGGATACTGCACCTCACAACTCCTGACACATTAGGCTACTGCACCTCACAACTCCTGACACATTAGGCTACTGCACCTCACAACTCCTGACACATTAGGATACTGCACCTCACAACTCCTGACACATTAGGCTACTGCACCTCACAACTCCTGACACATTAGGCTACTGCACCTCACAACTCCTGACACATTAGGCTACTGCACCTCACAACTCCTGACACATTAGGATACTGCACCTCACAACTCCTGACACATTAGGCTACTGCACCTCACAACTCCTGACACATTAGGAGACTGCACCTCACAACTCCTGACACATTAGGATACTGCACCTCACAACTCCTGACACATTAGGATACTGCATCTCACAACTCCTGACACATTAGGATACTACATCTCACAACTCCTGACACATTAGGCTATTGCAATTGTATGTGTGTATTTCTCCTTTTTCTACTGAAAAACCACTGGCTAACCTTTAAAAATCCCCAGTGTTTCCCGGCTGTGCGAGAGAGAGAGCAGTGCTAACAATTGGGACAGTGTTGTTGGCTGGAAAGGACTAGAGGTGAAGATCACGTTGTTTCCTCTTCCTGGTTTTACATCAGCTCAGTTGACCACACACACACTTAAGTGGTTTGGATGACCATTGAGTTTTACGATTACCACTGACGCATCTATTGATGTCATGTATGCCCTATATCCTCTTTTCTAATGCTGTTTGCCTGTCACTGTGGTTGTAAGGGTTACATTGGAATGTACAGTCATGGTCAAAAGTATTGGTCTTCACAAAGTTCGCTGCTTCAGTGTTATGAGATATTTTTGTCAGATTTTACTATGGTATACTGAAGTATAATTACAAGCATTCCATAAGTGTCAAAGGCTTTTATTGACAATTACATTAAGTTTATGCAAGGAGTCAATATTTGCGGTGTTGACCCTTCTTTTTCAAGACCTCTGCAATCCGCCCTGGCATGCTGTCAATTAACTTCGGGCCACATCCTGACTGATGGCATCCCATTCAATGCTTGGAGTTTGTCAGAATTTGTGGGTTTTTGTTTGTCCACCCGCCTCTTGAAGATGGGATTAATGGGATTAAGGTCTGGGGAGTTTCCTGGCCATGGACCCAAAATGTCGATATTTTGTTCCCCAAGCTACTTAGTTATCACATTTGCCTTATGGCAAGGTGCTCCATCATGCTGGAAAAGGCATTGGTCATCACCAAACTGTTCTTGGATGGTTGGGAGAAGTTGCTCTCGGAGGATGTGTTGGTACCATTCTTTATTCATGGCTGTGTTCTTAGGCAAAATTATGAGTGAGCCCACTCCCTTGGCTGAGAAGCAACCCCACACATGAATGGTCTCAGAATGCTTTACTGTTGGCATGACACAGGACTGATGGTAGCGCCCACCTTGTCTTCTCCGGACAAGGTGTTTTCCGGATGCCCCAAACAATCGGAAAGGGGATTCATCAGAGAAAATGACTTTACCCCAGTCCTCAGCAGTCCAATCCCTGTACCTTTTGCAGAATATCAGTCTGTCCCTGAAGTTTTTCCTCGAGAGAAGTGGCTTCTTTGCTGCCCTTCTTGACACCAGGCCATCCTCCAAAAGTCTTCGCCTCACTGTGCGTGCAGATGCACTCACACCTGCCTGCTGCCATTCCTGAGCAAGCTCTGCACTGGTGGTGCCCCGATCCCGCAGCTGAATCAACTTTAGGAGAAGGTCCTGGCGCTTGCTGGACTTTCTTGGGCGCCCTGACGCCTTCTTCTCAACAATTGAACCTCTCTCCTTGAAGTTCTTGATGATCCGATAAATGGTTGATTTAGGTGCAATCTTACTAGCAGCAATAGCCTTGCCTGTGAAGCCCTTTTTGTACAAAGCAATGATGACGGCACATGTTTCCTTGCAGGTAACCATGGTTAACAGGTAACCGTGTGTGTGTGTGTGTGTCTAAAGCTACATTCCCGTGTGGCTCAGTTTGTGTCTCAGTTTGTAGAGCATGGCGCTTGTAACGTCAGGGTTGTGGCAGTCGATTCCCACGAGGGACCGTACAGAAAAAAGTATGAAAAATGTATGCACTCACTACTGTAAGTTGCTCTGGATAAGAGCGTCTGCTAAATCACGTAAATGTACTGTTAGCTATTGAGAGGTGCGTTCAGATAAAATATAAACATGCCTGAAATGTCTCATCAACAATGATTACTTTTGGTTTCCCACTTGTATATTGTAATGTAATTCTGTATATTGTAATGTAATTATGTCACAACCTTGTCATTAGAATGAAGCATCACCTTTTACTTATCACCATGGACACAGAGCTGTCATGAGACATGATTTTGAGTTTGACGGTGTAATGTGTCACACCAGTGTTATACCGTAACTATCGTCAAGTTAGCACAGGCATCAAGTCAGTCTCATTTACATTTTAGTCATTTAGCAGACGCTCTTATCCAGAGCGACTTACAGTTAGTGAGTGCATACATTTTCATACTGGCCCCCCGTGGGAATCGAACCCACAACCCTGGCGTTGCAAGCGCCATGCTCTACCAACTGAGCCAAATAGGACTAGTCTCATGACATTAGGGTTGTGCAATGTCAAATTTTGTCCTATCGTTTGTCCTATAAGTACCCCCTGTACATTCCAATCTAAACGCTTACAACCACAGTGACGATGGTATCGCCCCCTATTGGCCAACCAATCTTTATAACATTTCATTAAATTAAATTAAACACAGCTAAAAAGGACCGCTAGCTCGCATACTACAGGAGGGTCGAGAGGAATCATGACAAAATATATTTTGGAGTCAAATCTTTTTAGTAGCCTATTCCTCTCTGTTGGAGCTGTGGCACGAAAGAGGTGTGTGTCTGTGTGTGCCAATCAGAGCATATGAGCGGAGTGGAGCGGGAGCGAGCGTGGAGTGTGAGCGGACGGATTTTGAACAGAGCGCAGAGCGTCGCCCTATGTCCCGCTCCAATTTCGCTCGCTCACACCACGAGTCTGAAGCATGCTCAAGCCTGACCCAGAATCCATCTGTAGCTCAGCTGGTAGAGCACGGCGCTTGTAACGCCAAGGTAGTGGGTTCGATCCCCGGGACCACCCATACACAAAAATGTATGCACGCATGACTGTAAGTCGCTTTGGATAAAAGCGTCTGCTAAATGGCTTATTATTATTAATTTGTGTCGTCCATGAATTTGTATTTTATAGAGTGAAAGGAGCATCAGCAGCAACAAGAGAAAAGGGTTGAGGAATTCAAAAGTTTATTCACTGCACACAAAGGCCCAACCATAACAAGGGAGAGAAAAAGAGAGCTGGATGTAGCATTTTTTAAAATGATTTTCATGGACTATGAACTGCTGAGTAAAGGAGAACGCGAAGGGATGCAACACTTCGCCAGCGCAGCTCAACCGGGCTACACCCCCCCAAGAAACTATGATAAATCAGTACTTTACTTTGTCAAATTTACATCTGAGATGCCCCATTCACATGCTTCAGCTGGCGATCAAAAACGCCGTTAACAAGCACGACAACATTAATAGGCTGTTAGTGAAAGTCGGGCACCTGGTGAAAAGTGTACGCAAGAGCACAGAGGAAACCGACCAATTAGGTGTCCGCCCCACAAATGCCTGCGCCATTCGATGGAGCAGCCAGCTGCGGATGATTCAGTCGTTCATCCGGTTGTTCCAAAAAGACCCGTTATGGCAAAACAAACTCAAGTCTAATGTTGCTAACATCACCCTGAATCAAGTACGGCAGCTGACGCACCTTGTCAGTGTGCTGACACCACTAGCAGACCTCACAGACAAAATGCAGAAGGAGCTGGGGAACCTGGGGATGATCCTCCCTGCTGTCACAGAAATCAAATCCCTGCTCACCGATTACACTCACGCTGCACTTCCAATGGGCATCGCTGCTTTTGCAGAAACATTGGCAAACAACGTGTCAATTCGCTATGGAATATACTATACTGATTAACATCTCATTTTAGCGTCAGTGTTAGATCCCCGTTTCAAGACAGAATGGATAATCCGAGATGAGTCTGTATGCAACAAATTCGGGGAGATAAAGTAAGGCTGTGGTTTAAGCTAAAAGTGAAATACATGCAGATTTTGTTCCTTTTTTGGAGTGAGCGGGGGGCGATTTGAGTGGAGTGCGATGCAAACTGCGTTGAGCGCTGAGCGATAATGAGCGGACTGGCCTGATGTGGCTTTGAGCGGGGGGAGCGGAGGGGTGAACAGCTCCGTGAGCGAGGAGCTGAGATTCTCACCGCTCCACTCCGCTCATATGCTCTGGTGCCAATGCCTGCATTTCAACACATTTTGCCTTATGCATAGAGAAAAATGTGTAGTTTTAAAGCAAATTTCCTACTTAGGGGTTGGGGGCCACCTGGAGGTCGGGGGTCCCGGGGCACGTGCCCTGCGTGCCAGTTCAGTAATCCGGCCCTGTCCAGAACAAGCAACTATGCTGTCCCCAGAACTGGATAATTATTCAATGATTCACATTTCTGCCTAATCTCCATCTCTTATTAGGTCTAGGTTCTGTATGTGTAGGTAGGTTCTATACATTACTAATAATAGGCTTTAAACAACGTGTGGGTCTAATCCTGAATGCTGATTGGTTAAAACCACGTTCCAGCCAATGTCTATTCCACAAGTTACCACCGGCTAAATCTATGACGTTAAAATGCCTATTTATTCCGTTCCATCTAACTGCACAATCCACTGTCTCATCAGCCCAGCCAAGCAATTTATAAACTTAACTTCTATAACTTAACCACTATAAAAAGCATCTAGACATTTTCTCACATTTCTTTTAGACTAACATTTCGTTTTCAACAGCGGAGATTTGTATAAACCTTGCTGTCTGTCTTTCCGACATTTTCAAATTCGATCTCCAGCTGTCCCATAGTAATGAAAGTGTAATGGTCGGGAGTTGGGACGAGACAGACAGGCAGGCAGCGTTTCTCAGCCAGTCGAAATCATGAATCAGCTGGCATCATTTTTATGGATATATACAAAGAAATGTCAATTGAAAAAAGGTCAAACAAAACAAGTTGCAGCTAGTTTGCAGTCTTTACAGCTTCAGTTTAAAGTGATTGTGTTAGCCGTGTTGTTGGCTAGCTCCTCTGACGAGAGAGCACATTTTCTATGCCAGGCGAAATCGTGCCTCATTAGCTCATTGTTATGGATGTATCCAAATAAATGTCACTAGAAAACAGCTTATGCAGATGCAGCTACTGTTGTTATTCTGTCTGCACTGTTTGACGTGACTGTAAGTTAGCCGTAGTTGGCTAGCTAGCAAGCAAGGGATAAAAACGCTGCCAGCCAGTATGGCAATGGAACATTTAGAACGAACGACTGGGTCGCGTCCATAGATACAGAACAAAAAGACTGAACGACTGGGTCGAGTCTCTGGCAACCGAACCGATAGAACGAACTACCAGCCGGCTTGGGTAACAACCCTATATTTGTGTCGGGACTACAATGCATTTGGAAAGTATTCAGACCCCTTGACTTTTTCCACATTTTGTTACTTTACAGCCTTATTCTAAAATTGATTTAAATAGTTTTTTTCCCCTCAACAATCTACGCACAATACCCCATAATGACAAAGTAAAAACACGTTTTTAGACATTTTTGCAAAAAAAACTGAAATATGACCTTTACATAAGTATTCAGACCCTTTACTCAGTACTTTGTTGAAGCACCTTTGGCAGCGATTACAGCCTCGAGTCTTCTTTGGTGTGACGCTACAAGCTTGGCACACCTGTATTTGGGGAGGATGCAGAACCTCTCAAGCTCTGTAAGGTTGGATGGGGAGCGTCGCTGCACAGCTATTTTCAGGTCTCTCCAAAGATGCTCGATCGGGTTCAAGTCTGGGCTCAGGCTGGTCCACTCAAGGACATTCAGAGACTTGTCCCGAAGCCACTGCTGACTTGTCTTGGCTGTGTGCTTAGGGTCGTTGTCCTGTTGCCCCAGTCTGAGGTCCTGATCGCTCTGGAGCAGGTTTTCATCAAGGATCTCTCTGTACTTTGCTCCATTCATCTTTCCCTCGATGAATGGAGCAGTTTTGCTAAAATTTCTAAAAACCAGTTTTTGCTTTGTCATTATGGGGTATTGTGTGTAGATTGATGAGGGGGGGAAAAAACTATTTAATCCTTTTTAGAATAAAATACACCTTGGCCAAATACATTTAAACTAATTTTTATTTTTTTTTACAATTCCTGACATTTAATCCTAGTAAAAGTTCCCTGTTTTAGGTCAGTTAGGATCACCACTTTATTTTAAAAATGTGAAATGTCAGAATAATAGTAGAAAGAAGGATTTATTTCAGCTTTTATTTATTTCATCACATTCCCAGTGGATCAGAAGTTTACATACACTAAATTAGTATTTGGTAGCGTTGCCTTTAAATTGTTTAACTTGGGTCAAACGTTTCGGGTAGCCTTCCACAAGCTTCCCACAATAAATTGGGTAGGATTGAGGTCAGGGCTTTGTGATGGCCACTCCAATACCTTGACTTTGTTGTCCTTAAGCCATTTTGCCACAACTTTGGAAGTATGCTTGGGGTCATTGTCCATTTGGAAGACCCATTTGCGACCAAGCTTTAACTTCCTGACTAATGTCTTGAGATGTTGCTTCAATATATCCACATAATTTTCCTTCCTCATGATGCCATCTATTTTGTGAAGTGCACCAGTCCCTCCTGCAGCAAATCACCCCCACAGCATGATGCTGCCACCCCTGTGCTTCGCGGTTGGGAAGGTGTTCTTCGGCTTGCAAGCAGCCCCCTTTTTCCTCCAAACATAACGATGGTCATTATGGCCAAACAGTTCTATTTTTGTTTCATCAGACCAGAGGACATTTCTCCTAAAAGTACGATCTTTGTCCCCATGTGCAGTTGCAAACCGTAGTCTGGCTTTTTTATGGCGGTTTTGGAGCAGTGGCTTCTTCCTTGCTGAGCTGCCTTTCAGGATATATCGATATAGGACTCATTTTACTGTGGATATAGATACTTTTGTACCTGTTTCCTCCAGCATCTTCACAAGGTTCTTTGCTGTTGTTCTGGGATTGATTTGCATTTTTCGCACCAAAGTACGTTCATCTCTAGGAGACAGAACGCGTCTCCTTCCTGAGCGGCATGACGGCTGCGTGGTACCATGGTGTTTATACTTGCGTACTATTGTTTGTACAGATGAACGTTTGGAAATTGCTCCCAAGGATGAACCAGACTTGTGGAGGTCTACAATTTTTTTTCTGAGGGCTTGGCTGATTTCTTTTGATTTTCCCATGATGTCAAGCAAAGAGGCAATGAGCTTGAAGGTAGGCCTTGAAATACATCCACAGGTACACCTCCAATTGACTCAAATGATGTCAATTAGCCTATCAGAAGCTTCTAAAGCCATGACATCATTTTCTGGAATTTTCCAAGCTGTTTGAAGGCACAGTCAGTGTGTAAACCTCTGACCCACTGGAATTGTGATACAGTGAATTATAAGTGAAATAATCGGTCTGTAAACAATTGTTGGAAAAATTACTTGTGTCATGCACAAAGTAGATGTTCTAACCGACTTGCCAAAACTATAGTATGTTAACAAGAAAGTTGTGGAGTGGTTGGAAAACGAGTTTTAATGACTCCAACCTAAGTGTATGTAAACTTCCAACTTCAACTGTACATACATATACGTACATATACATATCCTTTATTACTTTCTAACCCTACCACCCCTCCCCTAATTGGAGTAAACTAGTGAACAACAATGTTTAGGCCTCTACTTCCAGCTTATACAGTGGCTTGTGAAAGTATTCACCCCCCGTGGCATTTTTCCTATTTTGTTGCCTTACAACCTGGAATTTGGGGGGTTTGTATCATTTGATTTACACAACATGCCTACCACTTTGAAAATGCAAAATATTTTTTATTGTGAAACAAACAAGAAATAAGACAAAAAAACAGAAAACTTGGGCGTGCATAACTATTCACCCCCCCCAAAGTCAATACTTTGTAGAGCCACCTTTTGCAGCAATTACAGCTGCAAGTCTCTTGGGGTATGTCACTATGCGCTTGGCATATCTAGCCACTGGGATTTTTGCCCATTCTTCAAGGCAAAACTGCTCCAGCTCCTTCAAGTTGGATGGGTTCTGCTGGTGTACAGCAATCTTTTCTGGCCACTTTTCCGTAAAGCCCAGCTCTGTGGAGTGTATGGCTTATAGTGGTCCTATGGACAAATACTCCAATCTCCGCTGTGGAGCTTTGCAGCTCCTTCAGGGTTATCTTTGGTCTCTTTGTTGCCTCTGATTAATGCCCTCCTTGCCTGGTCCGTGAGTTTTGGCGGGCGGCCCTCTCTTGGCAGGTTTGTTGTGGTGCCATATTCTTTCAATTTTTTAATAATGGATTTAATGGTGCTCCATGGGATGTTCAAAGTGTCGGATATTTTTTTTATAACCCAACCCTGATCTGTAGTTCTCCACAACATTCTCCCTGACCTGTTTGGAGAGCTCTTTGGTCTTCATGGTGCCGCTTGCTTGGTGGTGCCCCTTGCTTAGTGGTGTTGCAGACTCTGGGGCCTTTCAGAAAAGGTGTATATATACTGAGATCATGTGACACTTAGATTGCACACAGGTGGACTTTATTTAACTAATTGTGTGACTTCTGAAGGTAATTGGTTGCACCAGATCTCATTTAGGGGCTTCATAGCAAATGGGGTGAATACATATGCACGCACCACTTTTCCGTTATTTATTTTTTTGAATTTTCTGAAACAAGTAATTTTTTTCATTTCACTTCACCAATTTGGACTATTTTGTGTATGTCCATTACATGAAATCCAAATTGAAATCCATTTAAATTACAGGTTGTAATGCAACAAAATAGGAAAAATGCCAAGGGGGATGAATACTTTTGCAAGGCACTGTACATAATAAATACATTTTATGGACACAGTCTATTTTGTTTGTTTTTACTCCTGTCCTTCCGCTACCCTCAACCCCTCCCATATATTTCTGATATCAATCTGGTTTTATTTCTATTTGCCATATCTTTCAATCTGTGCTCTTTCACAACAGTTCTTAACCTATAACCTAAAAAGGCCATTCTTGAACGTAGGGTGAGACATTGTTACTAATCTGCTAGAGAAGCAGTTCGGATTTAAGTATAACTTTTGTATGACTGAAGCCTTTAGTGAGTGATCTAATGCTTTAATATTTAAACATTTCTGCCCTCCGAATTCATATTCATTATATAAATAGGCCCGTTTAATTTTGTCTGGCTTGCCGTTCCAAATAAAATAGAATTTTTTTTCTCATATAATTTTAATAACTGTTCGCTAGGTGTTGGCAAGACCATAAGCAAATAGGTCAACTGGGATATTACTAAAGAGTTAATCATGGTGATCTTTCCATAAATATACAGGTATTTACCTTTCAATGGTAAAGATCTTATCTATTTTTGCTAACTTTCTATTAAAGTTTATTGAAGTGAGATCATTTATTTATTTCGGGATATGTATATCGAGTATATCCACATCACTATCAGACCATTTTATTGGTAAACTACACAGTAATGTAAAAGTTGTATTTTTTAGTGATCCAATACGTAATATAGGACACATTTATCATAATTTGGTTGTAATCCAGAGAGGTTAGGAAAATTATCTAGATCCTCTATGAGGCTGTGGAGGGATCCAAGTTGTAGATTTAAATGAAAACATTAATCATCAGCGTACAATGACACCTTTGTTTTTAAGCCCTGGATTTCGAATCCCTTGATATTATTGTTGGATCTGATTTTAATAGCTAACATTTCGATGGCCATAATAAATAGATATGCCGATAGTGGACAACCTTGTTTTACTCCTCTTGACACTTTAAAACTTTCTGAGAAGTAGCCATTATTTACTATTTTACACCTAGTGTTACTATACATGATTTTAACCCATTTTATAAGAGATTCTCCAAAATGGAAATGTTCCAGGCATTTATATATAAACTCCAGTTGTACTTTATCAAAAGCCTTTTCAAAGTCAGCTATGAATAGCAGGCCTGGTTTCCCAGATTTTTCATAGTGTTCTATTGTTTCCAGTACTTGCCTTATATTATCTCCAATGTATCGTCCATGTAAAAAACCTGTCTGATTAGAATGAATAATGTCCGACAATACCTTTTAAATTCTATGCGCTATACATTTTGCTAGAATTTTTGCATCACAACACTGAAGTGTAAGGGGCCTCCAATTTTTTTTATGGACTGGGTCTTTATATTCCCCACTTGTATCCTGTTTCAGTAATAATGAAATCAGACCTTCTTGTTGAGTGTCTGATAATCTACCATTTACATAGGAGTGGTTAAAACATGCTAATAACAGTCCTTTGAGTATATCAAAAAAGGTTTGGTATACCTCGGTATGCCATCCAGCCCTGGAGTTTTCCCGGACTTAAAGGCTTTAATTGCATCAAGTTCCTCCTCTGTAATTTCGCCTTCACATGAGTCTTTCTGTACACCTGTTAATTTTACATTATCATTAGAGAATTTAGTAATATGTCCCACTGGCCTCACAACCGCAGGCCACGTGTATGGCATTGTGTGGGCGAGCGGTTTGCTGATGTCAACATTGTAAACCGAGTGCCCCATGGTGGCGGTGGGGTTATGGTACGGGCAGATATAAGATACGGACAATGACCAACAGATCATATCTTTATTCCCAGTCATGTGAAATCCATAGATTAGGGCCTAATGAATTTATTTCAATTGACTGATTTCTTTATTTGAACTGTAACTCAGTAAAATCTTTGAAATTGTTGCATGTTGGGTTTATATTTTTGTTCAGTCAATTAAAAATGCAAATGCCATTTAAGATTCATTTTTTGAAACCGTAATATCAACTGGTTATATTATATTGTGGAACACAATCTTCCAAAAGGCTGTAACCTCAGCAGTGGCACTTGCTTGTAGAAGTCTATGGCTGTGCAATGGCATAGCCTTGCTTGGTTAATTTAGCAGACAAGACGCTCTTATTTCCCAAGCCCTTATCACAAAGTACATTCCACCAAATAGTTTTACAGTATTTGAAAAGAAATTGAGCTCTGCTTAAAGATCGAGCTTTGACGTCCGTTCGAGTACTCAAGAACTCAATTACTCATGCCCATCCCTAGAATAGGCCACTTGGCATGGCCCTGCTGTGGGCTGCCCGGTCAGCTCTTAATTGCTTGGTGCCAGTCAAGTTGAAATAGGCTATACATCGTCTGTCAGATCACGATGTCGTTGCCATCGACGATGGCTGTCAATCATCTTCGATATCCGATACTATCATAATAACGGCCAACCCTACATGACATTGTTATGATCCTCTCCTTCTGAGCATGTTACCACAGTTTTTACACTTGTTTTTCATACTTTTCGATGTTCACAGCCCAAAACGTAGCTCTCATGACCTTCTGAACTGTCTCCCGAGAAAAAACAACAGCAACAAAACCATTTAACAATTTAGAGTCTGTTTTAGCTGTGAAAAATGTCAAACATTTAAGTACTGGTGAGCTTGTGACTCTCTCTCTCTTTTTCTCTCTTTTTCACTCTCTCATGTCTCTCTTTCTCACATCTCTCTCTCTTTCTCTCTCTCATTTATTTTTCTCTGTTTTTCTCTCTCTTTCTCGCGTCTCTCAACTCTGAGTCAGCGACCCCTCACCTTAGCCCTGAGGGGATCGGCGTCGTGAAAGGACTTGATGCCTCCATGACTTTGACCTCTGACCTTTTGATTGATAGGCCAATAGTGTTCCAACACAGTTACCATTGTAAAGGATGAAGTACAGAATTAACATAGAAAGTGAAAGAGTGAAAGAGAGATAAATAGAAAGAGAGAGAGGTTGAAAGAGACAGTGTAAAAGAGAAAGAACGCTTGAATGGAGAGTGAACGACAGCGACTGAATGATTGAGCGAGCGATTGAGAGAGAGAGCGCGCCTCCATGCACAATGTCTTTGTGCCACCCAGTAGTCAAGTATGAGGAAGTGTGGCTTTTGCCTTTGCAAAGTTAGTTGTTATTTCATCATTGTGGCTTTTGAAAATAAGGTAAATAGCTTTTCTACTGATAGTTGTCTAGTGTACACGCTATGAAAGTACAGCTTACACATGCACTCTATGCTGTTTTATGTGCATAACATGGCCAATTGCATGGTTTGTGTAAACATACTCTTCTACATACACCCTCCATAGGACTCCATACGAGGCTGAACATATTGACAGGCACACACGCCACACACACACACACAAAGTACTGAAGTGTGTGCATGCAAATCGTGACACTATAAATACATTGACAGACATGCATATATACCACACACACGCCATACACTCACAAAGACACAAATGTGTGTAAATGGCAAGTGGGGTGATGCTATAATATTTTTTTATTTAACCTTTATTTAACTAGGCAAGTAAGTTGAGAACAAATTCTTATTTACAATGACGGCCTACCCCGGCCAAACCCAGACGACGCTGGGCCAATTGTGCGCCGTCCTATGGGACTCCCAATCACAGCCGGATTGTGATACAGCCTGGAATCAAACCAGGGTCTGTAGTGACGCCTCTAGCACTGAGATGCAGTGCCTTAGACCGCTGCCCCACTCGGGAGCCCAAATAAATACACTATATATACAAAAGTATGTGGACACCCCTTCAAATTAGTGGATTCAACTATTTCAGCCACACCCGTTGCTGACAGGTGCATAAAATCAAGCACACAGCCGTGCAATCTCTATAGACAAACATTGGCAGTAGAATGGCCTTATTGAAGAGCTCAGTGACTTTCAAAGTGGCACCGTCATAGGATGCCACCTTTCCAACAAGTCAGTTCATAAAACTTCTGCCCTGCTAGAGCAGCTCCAGTCAACTGTATGTGCTGTTATTGTGAAGTGGAAACGTCTAGGAGCAACATGGCTCAGCTGCAAAGTTGTAGGCCACACAAGCTCACAGAACGGGACTGCCGAGTGCTGAAGCGCATAGCGCGTAATAATCGTCTGTCCTCGGTTGCAACACTCATTACTGAGTTTCAAACTGCCTCTGGAAGCAACGTCAGCACAAAAACTCTTAGTCGGGAGCTTCATGAAATGGGTTTCCATGGCCGAGCAGCCTCACACAATCCTAAGATCACCATGCGCAATGCCAAACACACTCGACTGACACACACACAGATTTAAAGTATTTAGGATTTTAGTCAGTTTGGTACAGCAGGAAAATAATCCTGCAGAACAGGACATTTGAATTATTATGTGGATTATAATTCATATACTTTTTTTTATAGGAGTTGATCATTTTTTTGTTAGAGCAAATCGAGTCTGACATTTTAAAGTGGAAATTACTAAAAAATGTAAACCTCGGAATACACTAGAAGTTTGCATTTCCTGCTGAGCAGGAAAATAATTATCAGCAACTAAATAGTGATCAAATGAATATCCTACATCTACAGTGGGGAAAAAAAGTATTTAGTCAGCCACCAATTGTGCAAGTTCTCCCACTTAAAAAGATGAGAGAGGCCTGTAATTTTCATCATAGGTACACGTCAACTATGACAGACAAAATGCGAGATTTTTTTTCTCCAGAAAATCACATTGTAGGATTTTTAATGAATTTATTTGCAAATGATGGTGGAAAATAAGTATTTGGTCAATAACAAAAGTTTCTCAATACTTTGTTATATACCCTTTGTTGGCAATGACACAGGTCAAACGTTTTCTGTAAGTCTTCACAAGGTTTTCACACACTGTTGCTGGTATTTTGGCCCCTTCCTCCATGCACATCTCCTCTAGAGCAGTGATGTTTTGGGGCTGTCGCTGGGCAACACAGACTTTCAACTCCCTCCAAAGATGTTCTATGGGGTTGAGATCTGGAGACTGGCTAGGCCACTCCAGGACCTTGAAATGCTTCTTACGAAGCCACTCCTTCGTTGCCTGGGCGGTGTGTTTGGGATCATTGTCATGCTGAAAGACCCAGCCACGTTTCATCTTCAATGCCCTTGCTGATGGAAGGAGGTTTTCACTCAAAATCTCACGATACATGGCCCCATTCATTCTTTCCTTTACACGGATCAGTCGTCCTGGTCCCTTGGCAGAAAAACAGCCCCAAAGCATGATGTTTCCACCCCCATGCTTCACAGTAGGTATGGTGTTCTTTGGAAGCAACTCAGCATTCTT
Source organism: Coregonus lavaretus (assembly GCF_964263955.1). Lineage (NCBI taxonomy): Eukaryota > Metazoa > Chordata > Actinopteri > Salmoniformes > Salmonidae > Coregonus > Coregonus lavaretus. The sequence goes on from NC_139995.1 coordinate 49,873,544, forward strand.
TGTCCTCCAAACACGACGAGTTGAGTTTTTACCAAAAAGTTATATTTTGGTTTCATCTGACCATATGACATTCTCCCAATCCTCTTCTGGATCATCCAAATGCACTCTAGCAAACTTCAGACGGGCCTGGACATGTACTGGCTTAAGCAGGGGGACACGTCTGGCACTGCAGGATTTGAGTCCCTGGCGGCGTAGTGTGTTACTGATGGTAGGCTTTGTTACTTTGGTCCCAGCTCTCTGCAGGTCATTCACTAGGTCCCCCCGTGTGGTTCTGGGATTTTTGCTCACCGTTCTTGTGATCATTTTGACCCCACGGGGTGAGATCTTGTGTGGAGCCCCAGATCGAGGGAGATTACCAGTGGTCTTGTATGTCTTCCATTTCCTAATAATTGCTCCCACAGTTGATTTCTTCAAACCAAGCTGCTTACCTATTGCAGATTCAGTCTTCCCAGCCTGGTGCAGGTCTACAATTTTGTTTCTGGTGTCCTTTGACAGCTCTTTGGTCTTGGCCATAGTGGAGTTTGGAGTGTGACTGTTTGATGTTGTGGACAGGTGTCTTTTATACTGATAACAAGTTCAAACAGGTGCCATTAATACAGGTAACGAGTGAAGGACAGAGGAGCCTCTTAAAGAAGAAGTTACAGGTCTTTGAGAGCCAGAAATCTTGCTTGTTTGTAGGTGACCAAATACTTATTTTCCACCATAATTTGCTAATAAATTCATTAAAAATCCTACAATGTGATTTTCTGGAGAGAAAAAATCCTCAATTTGTCTGTCATAGTTGACGTGTACCGATGATGAAAATTACAGGCCTCTCTCATCTTTTTAAGTGGGAGAACTTGCACAATTGGTGGCTGACTAAATACTTTTTTTCCCCACTGTATATGCAAACACAAAGAACTGCTATATCAAAGTAACAAATGCACACTATTAATCTTGGCATACATAGACGCACTAGACACGCGCACATACACACACACCCACACTCATCTCTCGCGTTCAAAGAGGGACAGAATGTCCCCAACAGCTGTGGATTCCTCCAGTAGTGAAGGAGATGGAGGGAGGGAGAGATGGAGGGAGAGATGGAGGGATGGAGGGAGAGCTGGACGGAGAGAGGGAGATATGGAGGGAGGGAGAGATGGAGGGAGAGATGGAGGGAGGGATGGAGGGAGAGATAGACGGAGGGAAAGATGGAGGGAGGGAGGGAGGGAGAGATGGACGGAGGGAGGGACGGACGGAGGGAGGGAGAGATGGAGGGAGGGAGAGATTGAGGGAGGGAGAGATGGACGGCGGGAGGGATGGACGGGACCTAGGTAGGTGGCTGCTTAGGCTCAAGAGAAACAGCCATCCCTTCGCCCTGGTGACGCCCGGTTGCCCGGTTGGCGCCCTCTTGAAGGTGTTTTTATTGTCTCTCTTACCATTTTCACACTACCAACCATGCCAACCAGAACCAAACCATGCTGACTCTGATATTTACATCTTGGTTCAGCCTAGTTTTTTTCAGTATACTCTTTGAAAAAAAGGTGCTATCTAGAACCTAAAAGGGTTATTCGGCTGTCCCCATAGGAAAACCCTTTGAATAACCCTTTTTGGTTCCAGGTGGAACCCTTTTGGGTTCCAGGTAGAACCTTTTCCACAGAGGGTTCTACATGGAACCCAAAAGAGTTCTACCTGGAACCAAAAAGGGTTCTCTTATGGGGACAGCCGAAGAACCCCTTTGGAACCCTTTTTTCTAAGAGTGTAGTGTGAAACAACTAATTTTATAGAAATGTCAAGTTAGACTCTTTTTATCTGCCATTGGTTCTATAGGCTGCACTACAGTGGCCAAGTGATAACTGTTGTCGTAGGAGTAGGAATAAGTTGTAACTAGATGCTGATCCAAGGTCAGGTTTACGTTCACCTTAATGCTGCAGGTTAGGATTTGAGGGAGGGTAAGCTGATCGTAGATCATTGCCTAAGTTAATGACTGGGTCACTGAGCAGGGGGTTCTGTGGGGAACGCTGCTGCTGGGTTGGATTAAAGACTGATCCCTGGCACAGGCCACCGCAACCGCTCGATCCAAAATGGCCGCTCGAAGACCCGAAATGGTCAGATAGGCGTAAGCAAAATGGCAATACGTTTATTACACTCATTCATTCCCTACCTTTTCTTCCTACCATCCTTCCAACTTCTCAATGTCTAAAAAACCAAGTTGTTCAATAAAATCTCCAGTAGATAAAATGCCTATTGATTAGATTTCTTTTTTGGGGGGGATTAAATATACAGTTGCAGCATCACGGTGGTGGGTTAGAGACTGCATCCTTAACCAGTGTACCGCAATCGCACCTGTGCATTATACAATCTCTACCACAGCCCATCAAGCCATGCACCAATCAGTGTGCAGAAGAATATGTCCAATGTTTGCACATATCCTGTACAGTAACCAGAACATTTTGTATTGTGTGATTTACCTAGCAACTCCAATTTACCTAGCAACTCCACTGCTACTTTCAGTTGACACTCCCTCAACACTAAACAATATCCCAATTGTGAGGTTGAGTTGTTATAAATAACAGGCATGTGTAACATACAGACACGCACGCACAGTCACACACACACACAATCACACACACACACACACACAGTATAATGCAAGAAATGGGCCAGTGATCCCATTCAACCGAAATGGCAGCATCTGCTTGCCTAAATTAACCAGAAGGATGTAAATTGTGCAGACTAACTTTAGCAAGAGGATGTCACTGTTTCTGTTTCTGTGTGTGTGTGGTAGGCTGTTGCAGCATCTTAGAGAGGATAAGGATGGTTGTGAAAGTGAAGATTCCAACAGAAGTTTTTTCTCATGTCTATTTTTAGCAACAGACACTCAGATCAACAGAGAAGTTCATATCATCGTTGTTTTTCCCTCTATTCTTAAAACACATTGTAATTCTTATGATTTAATGTTATGAGTAGCTTTCAGCATACCTTTACCATATAGAACCCATATTCACAAAGATTCTCAGAATAGGGGTACTGATCTATGATCAGTTTTGCCTTTTAAATCATAATGAATAAGATGGGGGACCTGATTTGTGCCCTCGGGGCCTTGAGTCACTGACCTGAAGTACATGAGTGCAAATCAGATAGGTACAAATGCTATACATGTCTCAATGTGGTTGTAAGGTGTCCTTGCTAGCTTTGTCAAGTGAGTCCTAACCCACCCCTTCTCTTTGATGTCATGGTGATACGCTTTAGGTCTCTTCAAGGTGTGTGTGTGTGTGTTTGTGTGTGTGTGTGTGTGTGTGTGTGTGTGCCCCCCACCATTTCCTCTGAAAACACACTCTTCTGGTAATACATGCTGTTCTGCTGCCTCTGGGTAATTCCCGTGGCTGTTTTTTGTTTTCACACATGAAGGGAAATGGCAACGTTAATAGATTTATCCATACTGAAGTACCACACTGGATATTAAATACATCAAATCAAATCAAATGTTATTAGTCACATACACATGTTTAGCAGATGTTATTGCGGGTGTAGCGAAATTTTTGTGTTCCTAGCTCCAACAGTGCAGTAGTATCTAACAATTCACAAAAATACACACAAATCTAAAAGTAAAAGAATGGAATTAAGAAATATATAAATATTAGCATGCACAATTAAGAAATATATAAATATTAGCACGAGCAATGTTGGAGTGGCATTGATTAAAATACAGTAAAATACAGTATATACATATGAAATGAGTAAAGCAGTATGTAAACATTATTATAGTGACTAATGTTCCATTATTAAATAAAAAAATAGATAGAAAGAGATAAAATGCCTGCATCTTCAAATATCATTAGGGTACCACAATTTGAGATGGAAAACAAAGTGTAGCCATATATACACACACACATATACACACACACACACACACATAAACACACACACATATAAACACATAGAACCAAGGTTAAGGACACTTTAGACAGTCCATACCGTAGCTGTCATGGCTCATTAGTTATCATGGCGATGGAATGAAGTCATCTCATACAACCATCCAGATTCTGTTTCGCTACACGGATTTCACAACGGTAATCAGTCTGGTAATTATGAGGCTAGTAATGAGGGTCTATTATGCTAGAATGCATCAGTTATCCCAGTGGTACGATCTTACTGCACAACCCGCCATTGTAAAGAGTTCTCCAGATGTACTGGAGTCTGTTGTTTGGTGATGGGGCAGTGTCATTCATATTTGACCTACAGTAATAAGTGTGTATGTTTCCCCTCTGAGTACTGTCTGACTGAACGCTCATGCAGACATTTCTCTCTCTTAGTAATTTCTCTACTCATTGACCATATTCATAACGTTTTCCCAGAATAGAAGTGTTGATCTTGGATCAGTTTTTCAATGAATAAGATTAGTTGGACAGGGGGGATCGGATCCTAGATCTCCTACCCTGAGTCGCTTTAGCTCAGCTTAGATACAGGGTGGAGTTCAATCAAACCTGCAAGGTGTCAATTCACATGGTTCCTGGACAGCACTATAGTTCATCCCTTAAAAACATTGGGCTTGGATCTTTGATGATATAATGTCTGTCTGTGGTACTGTGTGCAAGTATGCTGAGTGAAGTTTGCTGTTTTTTTTTTTGATGCAGTACTGTTTTTTCTCATTTGACCAATGCTAAATAGGGTAGCTAACACTTTATTATGTGTTATGTTTTGAATTCTTATAGCAAGTCTTATAATGCACCATGGGATAGGCACTTTAAGTACATTCATAATGCATTATAAACAGGTGACTCATAGACAGTGTTATTACGGTAAGGAGTTAAGAACATTGTGTGCTTAACCTACTGTACAATTCATTAAGGATTATGATGAAGGATTTCATATTGTTTTACTGCCATTAAGCCTTACCTGTCCATGCCAGGGCAGTGTGGAACAGGGTTTACCAGTGTGAGGACACAGGCCCTTGACGGTAAGTATGTGAGTAACGCTGCTGACTAATGTTTGTCATGACGTTCAGACACCGTGGTACATTTCCATCATATTGTCCTCTCCTGCTCTGAGGGGAATAATATGTCTCCTCCCTTCCTCCTTGTCTGTCCTTTCTTTCTATCTGCAGTATCTTTAATATCACATTCCATGCAAGGCCATTGAAACTGCTTGGAGGAGGATTCATGTATCAATCTTTTTGACACCTAAACATGACATGGTGGTGTAAGTTGAATCGGTAAACAAATCTAATATGGCCTCGTGAACTTTTGAGGAAAGTCGGGCTCTGTAGTAACGAGCATTGTGCAATATTTGTTATGATTTTTCACAGCCAGGTACTCTTCCATCAATGCCCTACACACGTTATGTGGTCAATTTACATTAGTTATAGGTCTACACTTACTACAGACAAATTGGGCATGAGTAGGCTTATTCCTGACCCAGATAAATGAACACAATGTTTCAACAAGCATTTTTAACTGCAATGCCCACAAAATGTTCCTTCGATAACCCGTGACTGAAAAGGACTCTGAAATATTTCTTCTCCAGTCTACCTATAAAAGGAGGCTATTGCTGCGGGACATGGTTTTATTGTCTCACTTTTTCTGGCTAAATGTAGCCTTGTTACTGGTAAAAACTTGATTGAGGTGACAGATCAATGTACTGTATCTGACCCAAATGCCACACAATGTTCAAATCCACCTTTCTCCCCCTCACTTATTTCTTTCTTTCTTTTTTTCTTTCTTTTTTTCTTTCTTTTTTTCTTTCTTTCTTTCTTTCTTTCTTTCTTTCTTTCTTTCTTTCTTTCTTTCTTTCTTTCTTTCTTTCTTTCTTTCTTTCTTTCTTTCTTTCTTTCTTTCTTTCTTTCTTTCTTTCTTTCTTTCTTTCTTTCTTTCTTTCTTTCTTTCTTTCTTTCTTTCTTTCTTTCTTTCTTTCTTTCTTTCTTTTCTTTCTTTCGTGTCCCTTTGAGCAGGATGATGTGAATGTAGTATGCCTGTTATTCTACATAATATACAAACTATGAACACATACACTTTACATACACTGAGTCACATTATCTGACAATGGCCCTGTATACTACCTACCGTCATTGTGCCCTTGAGCACGGCACTTTACCCTTAAGTGCTCCAGGGGCGCTGCTCTTCCTCAGCCCCTGTGCTGCTCGCAGTGTGTCAGGTTGGGTACTGTGACAGTTAAAAAACTAAGAATATCTGTGCAAATGGACCAATAAAGCAAGTATTGTAGTATTGTATAATGAGACGTCAGCCCATGTTTTGTTTTGATCTAATCTAGTTGTTCATTGTCCTGAATCATTCTAAATACTTGTAGTATACCCCTCAGGTGTGGGATACAGCTATTTATTATGGTGTGTGTGTGTGCTTGCGTGTGTACATGTGCGGGTGCGTACCATCATTGGTATGTTTTCATCACACAAGTGTAGACTATTCCATGGGATCAGCTATCCCTTTTCTAGTGTGTCCCGGCACAGACCTCAGCATGGGGGCCTTGACTGGGCCAGGAAAAGAAACAACACGAGAGAAGAAGAGAGAGAAAAAAAGAGAGGACAGAAGGAGAGAAGGGAGAGTCCTGGCAGGGTTTTCTATTTTGGGGAAGGACAGCCCAGATCCCACCACTGACACCAATTCACAAACGTCAGTCTGGAGCTTAGAATGCAGCACCTCAGCTTCGGTTCAGTCACAGGTTATCCATTCTCCAATGATCTAGTCTAACAAACAAAACCTTGGATCATCATCTTAACACGTCTTTCTCTCCTCTTTTATTTTCCTTCCCTTTCTCCGTAGTGGATATGCTAGTTCCTTGCGAGGCTTCGTCACCACTCCGGCCGAAGCGGCCCATGGATCTGCATACCTAGAGCCTGGTGCGTCCCGGGCCTGACTCGGTTATGCTGGCACCCCACCACTCCCTCTTCCTGGGAGCCTTCTCAGTCCAGCACTGTTCCCAGTACTCCCAGCAGCACCTGCCACAGCACATCCAGGTGAGGAGCCCTTTCACAAACGTTATAGTTGAGATAGCCCTCCATGGCACTGGCTATGCTGTCACAGAAGCAATCAATGGCAAATATAGGAGGTGTGCCCTCTTTCCATCTCTATGATCCCTTTCCTTGGGCTGAAATAAGTTCCTGAATATTGTCTATGTCCCAGTTCGCCGTTCGTCACTAGTTACCACAGCCACAAAGTCATTAACCCCGGCTATTTCAAAAATGTATATTTTAAAAATGTGATTTTATACCTAACCTTAACCCTGACCTTAAACACACTGCTAACCTTAAATTAAAACCAAAAAGCAAATGTTTATTTTCATGAATGTTTACGATATAGCCAATTGGGACTTTGTGGTTGTGGTAACCCAGTGTGCTTAAATGCAAATCTGAATGGTCTCGTTTCAGTACAGGTATGACATGGAGCAGAGTCGGTGGGAGAAAGAGCAGGACAAGAGACAGGAACTGCAGCAGCTGATGTATAAGGATAAGAGTGAGCAAAGTAAGTAACTGTGCCCCCTGGCCCTGTGGAGGACACATTGCATGTCATAGAAATGAGTAAAATGTTATCAGTATGTTATGATCTGTATCACAGGAGGTTGGTGGCACCTTAATTGGGGAGAACAGGCTCGTGGTAATGGCAGGAGCGGAATTGGTGGAATGGTATCAAATACATAAAACATATGGTTTCTATGTGTTTGATGCCATTCCAATCGCATCGTTCCAGCCATTATTATGAGCCGTCCTCCACTCAGCATCCTCCACTGTACTGTATATAAGGAATCAAATCGAATCAAATCAAATTTTATTGGCCACATGCGCCGAATACAACAGGTGCAGACATTACAGTGAAATGCTTACTTACAGCCCTTAACCAACAGTGCATTTATTTTTAACAAATAAAACAACAACAACAAAAAGTGTTGAGAAAAAAAGAGCAGAACTAAAATAAAATAACAGTAGGGAGGTCATATATACAGGGGGGTACCGGTGCAGAGTCAATGTGCGGGGGCACCGGCTAGTTGAGGTAGTTGAAGTAATATGTACATGTGGGTAGAGTTAAAGTGACTATGCATAAATAATTAACAGAGTAGCAGCAGCGTAAAAGGATGGGGTGGTGGGGCAGTGCAAATAGTCCGGGTAGCCATGATTAGCTGTTCAGGAGTCTTATGGCTTGGGGGTAGAAGCTGTTGAGAAGTCTTTTGGACCTAGACTTGGCACTCCGGTACCGCTTGCCATGCGGTAGCAGAGAGAACAGTCTATGACTAGGGTGGCTGGAGTCTTTGACAATTTTGAGGGCCTTCCTCTGACACCGCCTGGTATAGAGGTCCTGGATGGCAGGAAGCTTGGCCCCAGTGATGTACTGGGCCGTACGCACTACCCTCTGTAGTGCCTTGCGGTCGGAGGCCAAGCAGTTGCCATACCAGGCAGTGATGCAACCAGTCAGGATGCTCTCGATGGTGCGGCTGTAGAATTATTTGAGGATCTGAGGACCCATGCCAAATATTTTCAGTCTCCTGAGGGGGAATAGGCTTTGTCGTGCCCTCTTCACGACTGTCTTGGTGTGTTTGGACCATGATAGTTCGTTGGTGATGTGGACACCAAGGAACTTGAAGCTCTCAACCTGTTCCACTACAGCCCCGTCGATGAGAATGGGGGCGTGCTCAGTCCTCTTTTTTTCCTGTAGTCCACAATCATCTCCTTTGTCTTGGTCACGTTGAGGGAGAGGTTGTTATCCTGGCACCACACGGCCAGGTCTCTGACCTCCTCCCTATAGGCTGTCTCATCGTTGTCGGTGATCAGGCCTACCACTGTTGTGTCGTCGGCAAACATAATGATGGTGTTGGAGTCGTGCCTGGCCATGCAGTCATGGGTGAACAGGGAGTACAGGAGGGGACTGAGCACGCACCCCTGAGGGGCCCCCGTGTTGAGGATCAGTGTGGCAGATGTGTTGTTACCTACCCTTACCACCTGGGGGCGGCCCGTCAGGAAGTCCAGGATCCAGTTGCAGAGGGAGGTGTTTAGTCCCAGGATCCTTAGCTTAGTGATGAGCTTTGAGGGCACTATGGTGTTGATTGCTGAGCTGTAGTCAATGAATAGCATTCTCACGTAGGTGTTCCTCTTGTCCAGGTGGGAAAGGGCAGTGTGGAGTGCAATAGAGATTGCATCATCTGTGGATCTGTTGGGGCGGTATGCAAATTGGAGTGGGTCGTGGGTTTCTGGGATAATGCTGTTGATGTGAGCCATGACCAGCCTTTCAAAGCACTTCATGGCTACAGACGTCAGTGCTACGGGTCGGTAGTCATTTAGGCAGGTTATCTTAGAGTCCTTGGGCACGGGGACTATGGTGGTCTGCTTGAAACATGTTGGTATTACAGACTCAGTCAGAGACATGTTGAAAATGTCAGTGAAGACATTTGCCAGTTGGTCAGCACATGCTCGGAGTACACGTCCTGGTAATCCGTCTGGCCCTGCGGCCTTGTGAATGTTGACCTACTTAAAAGTCTTACTCACATCGGCTACGGAGAGCGTGATCACATAGTCATCCGGAACAGCTGGTGCTCTCATTCATGCTTCAGTGTTGCTTGCCTCGAAGCGAGCATAGAAGTGGTTTAGCTCGTCTGGAAGTCTTGTGTCACTGGGCAGCTCGCGGCTGTGCTTCCCTTTGTAGTCTGTAATAGTTTTCAAGCCCTGCCACATCCGACGAGCGTCAGAGCCAGTGTAGTACGATTCAATCTGAGTCCTGTATTGACTGTTTGCCTGTTTGATGGTTCGTCGGAGGGCATAGCGGGATTTCTTATAAGCGTCCGGGTTAGAGTCCCGCTCCTTGAAAGCGGCAGCTCTACCCTTTAGCTCAGTGCGGATGTTTCCTGTAATCAATGGCTTCTGGTTGGGGTATGTACGTACGGTCACTGTGGGGACGACATCATCGATGCACTTATTGATGAAGCCAGTGACTGATGTGGTGTACTCCTCAATGCTATCTGAAGAATCCCGGAACATGTTCCAGTCTGTGCTAGCAAAACAGTCCTGTAGCTTAGCATCTGTGTCATCTGACCACTTTTTTATTAACCGAGTCACTGGTGCTTCCTGCTTTAGTTTTTGCTTATAAGCAGGAATCAGGAGGATAGAGTTATGGTCAGATTTGCCAAATGGAGGGCGAGGGAGAGCTTTGTATGCATCTCTGTGTGTGGAGTAAAGGTGGTCTAGAGTTTTTTTTCCTCTGGTTGCACATTTAACATGCTGGTAGAAATTAGGTAGAACGGATTTAAGTTTCCCTGCATTAAAGTCCCCGGCCACTAGGAGCGCTGCATCTGGATGAGCGTTTTCCTGTTGATTTATGGCCTTATACAGCTCATTCAGTGCAATCTTAATGCCAGCATTAGTTTGTGGTGGTAAATAGACAACTATGAAAAATATAGATGAAAACTCTCTTGGTAAATAGTGTGGTCTACAGCTTATCATAAGATACTCTACCTCAGGCGAGCAAAACCTCGAGACTTCCTTAGTATTTGATTTTGTGCACCAGCTGTTGCTTACAAATATACACAGACCGCCACCCCTTGTCTTACCGGAGTCAGCCGTTCTATCCTGCCGATGTAGCGTATAGCCCGCTAGCTGTATGTTATCCATGTCGTCGTTCAGCCACGACTCGGTGAAACATAAGATATTACAGTTTTTAATGTCCCGTTGGTAGGATAACCGTAATCTTAGGTCATCCAATTTGTTCTCCAATGATTGAAGATTGGCTAATAGGATTGATGGGAGCGGCAGTTTACTCGCTCGCCGTCGGATCCATACAAGGCACCCCGACCTACGTCCACGATATCGCCGTCTCTTTCTCATGCGAATGACGGGGATTTGGGCCTTGTCGGGTGTCTGTAGGATATCCTTCGCGGCCGCCTCGTTGAAGAAAAAATCTTCGTCCAATACGAGGTGAGTAATCGCTGTCCTGATATCCAGAAGCTCTTTTTGGTTATAAGAGACGATGGCAGAAACATTATGTACAAAATAAATTACAAATAACGCGGAAAAACACACATAATAGTACAATTGGTTAGAGGGCTGTAAAACGGTAGCCATCTTCTCCGGCGCCGTTTGTGTTAAATACTTATATTATCATGTAAACTTTGATGACCATGTCTTTTAGAAATGCAATGTATGATGACAGCTGTGCGGTCTTGTAGGTAGTTTAGGTGTTTGTGTGCATGGGTTTCGGTTGATCCTTTGAATCATACAATGTGTTTTATGGAACAAGGGGAATTCCTTTAGTTAAGTCACAGTCTATTTGCACATGAAACCTAAGTCGAAACAAGGAAGCAAGTAACATGGAGCACTTAATAATTGTACAATGTCATGTTGTTTGTTGTCTTTTACTTTCGGGAAGGAAACCTCTGTTAACAAATGTGGCCAAGCAATCTGTAAGTCACCAAATTCCTAGGAACCTGCCCATCAGAGTTCAGCTTTAAAGGGGTTACATGCCGCCCCCTCTTTTTACTGCCAAAGTCTGCCATTGTTGATTCTGCTCGTGAGGAGATGACAGGCCTCTGAACGACGCTGATGGGAGGTTGCAGCTTTCCTATTTGACAACAGAAAACCAACCGTCTTTTGTTGTCTAATAGAAAGGCTGCATTATCAGAATGTGATTTTGTATTGACATTTTCTGAAATTACAATGCAAAAATTCAACATTTAGCTCCTTTAATGGCTTATCCTTCAATAACTTGCATTTCGCAAGTCATAGCAGTCAGACGGTCTGACTAGTAATAAATTACAAGGGAAATGCATAGCATCTTTCCTCTTCTGCTAATGTTGACATTTTCGGTAGGTGCATTGAATACTCAGTTTTAATAAGCAGGAATATAGGTAGATTATTGATTTTAACACATGATGAAACTGCTTGTCAGTTATTATACAGTACAGATAAAATATGTATATTTTAATTGTTGTCCGTATCCCGCCACTGACACTAACACATCAAGTTCAGGGGTTGGAACCAGTTCAGGGAACAGAACCGAAAACCGGAAAATAACAAACATTTTCCTGGAACAGAATCCGAACCAGGAAACGAAAGTGATCTATATAGTTGTGGAACAGAAACATTATTTTTAAAAGCATGGGAACCGTTAATAATGTTATTTTACGTTCCAGGAAATGTTTTCAGTCCCACAAAAAACGCAACAAAGCGCCTATGCAAAGTCCTCACTATGTCACACAGAAACGTATTCCAGTGTCTGCCGGCCAGGTGGAAGTCTTTGCCAGTGTGTGTGAGTGTGTAGGCAACCTGCCCCTCCCCATCTGAAGCGTAGTCTACTGTAGCCTACTGACGTTACAACTGTGATTCAGAAATGATGGAGAGATTTTTTATTAGAGAAGAATGGATTCACTTTTCAATGCTAGTAAAGTATACTATACAGGTCCTTCAGAAATTATTCATACCCCTTGACTTATTCCACATTTTGTTGTGTTACAGCCTGAATTTAAAATAAATTCAATCGATTTTTCACCCATCTACACACAATAACCCATAATGACGAAGTGAAAACGTGTTTTTAGAAATTCTTGCAAATTTATTGAAAATGAAATACAGAAATATCTCATTTACATAAGTATTCACACCCCTTTGCTATGACACTCCGAATTGAGCTCAGGTGCATCCAATTTCTTTTGATCATCCTTGAGATGTCACTACAACTTGATTGGAGTCCACCTGTGGCCAATTCAATTGTTTGGACATGATTTAGAAAGAAACACACCTGTCTATATAAGGTCCCACAGTTGACAGTGCATGTCAGAGCAGAAACTATACCATGAAGTCCAAGGAACTGTCTGTAGATCTTCAAGATATAATTGTGATGAGGCATACAGTGCATTTGGAAATTATTCTGACCCCTTCACTTTAACCAAATGTTGTTACTTTACAGCCTTATTCTAAAATTGATTAAATTAAAAATGTTCCTCATCAATACCCCATAATGACAAAGCGAAAACAGGTTTTTAGAAATGTTTACAAATGTATAATAAATACAGAAATACCTTATTTACATAAGTATTCAGACCCTTTGCTATAAGACTCGAAATTGAGCTCAGGTGCATCCTGTTTTCATTGATCATCCATGAGATGTTTCTACAATTTGATTGGAGTCCACCTGTGGTAAATTCAATTGATTGGATATGATTTGGAAAGGCACACAGCTGTCTATATAAGTATTCAGACCCCTTGACTTTTTAAACATTTTGTTACGTTACAGCTTTATTCTAAAATTGATTAAATAGTTTTTTTTCCTCATCAATCTACACACAATACCTCATAATGGCAAAGCAAAAACAGGTTTTTACAAATTTTTGCTAATTTATTAAAGATAAAAAAAATGGAAATATCACATTTCCATAAGTATTCAGACCCTTTACTCAGTACTTTGTTGAAGCACCTTTGGCAGCGATTACAGCATCGAGTCTTCTTGGGTATGACGCTACAAGTTGGGCACACCTGTATTTGGGGAGTTTCTCCCATTCTTCTCTGCAGATTCTCTCAAGCTCTGTCAGGTTGGATGGGGAGCGTTGCTGCACAGCTATTTTCAGGTCTCTCCAGAGATGTTAGATCGGGTTCAAGTCCGGGCTCTTTGGCCTGAATGCCAAGCATCACGTCTGGTGGAAACCTGGCACCATCCCTACGGTGAAGCATGGTGGTGGCAGCATCATGCTGTGGGGATGTTTTTCAGCGGCAGGCACTGGGAGACTAGTCAGGATCGAGGGAAAGATGAACGGAGCAAGAGAGATCCTTGATGAAAACCTGCTCCAGAGCGCTCAGTACCTCAGACTAGGGCGAAGGTTCACCTTCCAACAGGATAACGACCCTAAGCACACAGCCAAGACAATGCAGGAGTTGCTTCGGGGCAAGTCTCTGAATGTCCTTGAGTGGCCCAGCCAGAGCCCGGACTTGAACCCAATTGAACATCTCTGGAGATACCTGAAAATAGCTGTGCAGCGACGCTCCCCATCCAACCTTACAGAGCTTGAGAGGATCTGCAGAGAAGAATGGGAGAAACTCCCCAAATACAGGTGTGCCAAGCTTGTAGCGTCATAACCAAGAAGACTTGATGCTGTAATCGCTGTCAAAGGTGCTTCAACAAAGTACTGGGTAAAGGGTCTGAATACTTAAGAAATGTGATATTTCCGTTTAAATTTTTTATACATTTGCAAAACATTCTAAAAACCTTTTTTTCTTTTGTCATTATGGGTTATTTTGTGAAGATTGATTAGGGGAAAAACGATTCAATCCATTTTAGAATAAGGCTGTAACGTAACAAAATGTGGAAAAAGTCAAGGGGTCTGAATACTTTCCGAATGCACTGAAAGTGCGTGGGTGTGTTTCCCTCTGAGAATACTGTCTGACTGAACACTCTTGCAGACATTTCTCTCTCTTAGTCATTTCTCTACTCAGGGACCATATTCATAAAGTGTCTCAGAGTAGAAGTGTTGATCTTGGATGAGTTTTCCTTTCCGATCACAATGAATACGATTAGCATCTCCTATCCTGAGTCGCTTTAACTCAGCTTAGATACAGGGCAGAGTTCAATTAAAGCTGCAAGGTGTCTGTTCACAAGGTTCCTGGATCTGCAAAAATATTGGTTAAAAATAACTATAGTTCATCCCTTAAAAACATTGGGTTTGGATCTTTGATGATATAATGTCTGTCTGTGGTACTGTGTGCAAGTATGCTGAGTGAAGTTTGCTGTTGTTTTTTTGATGCAGTACTGTTTTTTCTCATTTGACCAATGCTAAATAGGGTAGCTAACACTTTATTATGTGTTATGTTTTGAATTCTTATAGCAAGTCTTATAATGCACCATGGGATAGGCACTATAGGTGTATTCATAATGCATTTTAAAACAGGTGACTCATAGACAGTGTTATTACGGTAAGGAGTTAAGAACATTGTGTGCTTAACCTACTGTACAATTCATTAAGGATTATGATGAAGGATTTCATATTGTTTTACTGCCATTAAGCCTTACCTGTCCATGCCAGGGCAGTGTGGAACAGGGTTTACCAGTGTGAGGACACGGGCCCTTGACGGTAAGTATGTGAGTAACGCTGCTGACTAATGTTTGTCATGACGTTCAGACACCGTGGTACATTTCCATCATATTGTCCTCTCCTGCTCTGAGGGGAATAATATGTCTCCTCCCTTCCTCCTTGTCTGTCCTTTCTTTCTATCTGCAGTATCTTTAATATCACATTCCATGCAAGGCCATTGAAACTGCTTGGAGGAGGATTCAATTGGTAGAGCATGGCGCTTGTAACGCCAGGGTAGTGGGTTCGATCCCCGGGACCACCCATACGTAAAAATGTATGCGCACATGACTGTAAGTCGCTTTGGATAAAAGCATCTGCTAAATGGCATATTATTATAGTATTATGTATCAATCTTTTTGACACCTAAACATGAGATTGTGGTGTAAGTTGAATTTGCCAAAATTTCTAAAAACCTGTTTTTGCTTTGTCATTATGGTGTATTGTGTGTAGATTGATGAAGAAAAAAAACTATTGAATCAATTTTAGAATAAGGCTGTAACACAACAACATTTGGAAAAGGTCAAGGGGTCTGAATACTTTCCGAATGCACTGTATATCTGGGGAAAGGTATAATAATAATAATAATATGCCATTTAGCAGACGCTTTTATCCAAAGCGACTTACAGTCATGCGTGCATACATTTTTGTGTATGGGTGGTCCCGGGGATCGAACCCACTACCTTGGCGTTACAAGCGCCGTGCTCTACCAGCTGAGCTACAGAGGACCACATAAAACAATTTATAGAATCGTGAAAGAAAGATGCAAGCCAATCCTGAGAAGAAGGCACATGACAGCACGCCTGGAGTTTGCAAAAAGGCACGTGCAAGACTGAGATCATAAGGGAAAATATTTTGTTGTCTGATGAGAAAAAAATGTAACTCTTTGGCCTGAATGCAAAGCTCTATGTGTGGAGAGAACCAGGCACAGCACATCACCCGTCTAACACCATCCCTACCGTGAAGCATGGTGGTGGCAGCATCATGCTATGGGGATGCTTTTCAGCAGCAGAGACTGGGAGACTGGTAAGGATAGAGGGAACAATGAATGGAGCCAAATACAGGCAAATCCTTGATGATTCCCACGGGGGGACCAGTACGACAGAGTATGAACATTTTTGGCACTCACTACTGTAAGTCGCTCTGGATAAGAGTGTCTGCTAAATTACTAAAATGTAAAAGCTGATACAGACATACAGTGAGGGAAAAAAGTATTTGATCCCCTGCTGATTTTGTACGTTTGCCCACTGACAAAGACATGATCAGTCTATAATTTTAATGGTAGGTTTATTTGAACAGTGAAGGACAGAATAACAACAACAAAATCCAGAAAAACGCATCTCAAAAATGTTATAAATTGATTTTACATTTTAATGAGGGAAATAAGTATTTGACCCCCTCTCAATCAGTAAGATTTCTGGCTCCCAGGTGTCTTTTATACAGGTAACGAGCTGAGATTAGGAGCACACTCTTAAAGGGAGTGCTCCTAATCTCAGCTTGTTGCCTGTATAAAAGACACCTGTCCACAGAAGCAATCAATCAATCAGATTCCAAACTCTCCACCATGGCCAAGACCAAAGAGCTCTCCAAGGATGTCAGGGACAAGATTGTAGACCTACACAAGGCTGGAATGGGCCACAAGACCATCACCAAGCAGCTTAGTGAGAAGGTGACAACAGTTTGTGCGATTTTTCGCAAATGGAAGAAACACAAAAGACTGTCAATCTCCCTCGGCCTGGGGCTCCATGCAAGATCTCACCTCGTGGAGTTGCAATGATCATGAGAACGGTGAGGAATCAGCCCAGAACTACACGGGAGGATCTTGTCAATGATCTCAAGGCAGCTGGGACCATAGTCACCAAGAAAACAATTGGTAACACACTACGCCGTGAAGGACTGAAATCCTGCAGCGCCCGCAAGGTCCCCCTGCTCAAGAAAGCACATATACATGCCCGTCTGAAGTTTGCCAATGAACATCTGAATGATTCAGAGGAGAACTGGGTGAAAGTGTTGTGGTCAGATGAGACCAAAATTGAGCTCTTTGGCATCAACTCAACTCGCCGTGTTTGGAGGAGGAGGAATGCTGCCTATGACCCCAAGAACACCATCCCCACCGTCAAACATGGAGGTGGAAACATTATGCTTTGGGGGTGTTTTTCTGCTAAGGGGACAGGACAACTTCACTGCATCAAAGGGACGATGGACGGGGCCATGTATCGTCAAATCTTGGGTGAGAACCTCCTTCCCTCAGCCAGGGCATTGAAAATGGGTCGTGGATGGGTATTCCAGCATGACAATGACCCAGAACAAACGGCCAAGGCAACAAAGGAGTGGCTCAAGACGAAGCACATTAAGGTCCTGGAGTGGCCTAGCCAGTCTCCAGACCTTAATCCCATAGAAAATCTGTGGAGGGAGCTGAAGGTTCAAGTTGCCAAACGTCAGGCTCTAAACCTTAATGACTTGGAGAATAGATCTGCAAAGAGGAGTGGGACAAAACCCCTCCTGAGATGTGTGCAAACCTGGTGACCAACTACAAGAAACATCTGACCTCTGTGATTGCCAACAAGGGTTTTGCCACCAAGTACTAAGTCATGTTTTGCAGTGGGGTCAAATACTTATTTCCCTCATTAAAATGCAAATCAATTTATAACATTTTTTACATGCATTTTTCTGGATTTTTTTGTTGTTATTCTGTCTCTCACTGTTCAAATAAACCTACAATTAAAATTATAGACTGATCATTTCTTTGTCAGTTGGCAAACGTACAAAATCAGCAGGGGATCAAATACTTTTTTCCCTCACTGTACCCAAGACGACTCAAAGCTGTAATCGCCACCAAAGGTGCTTCTACAAAGTATTGACTCAGGGGTGTGAATACTTATGTAAATAAGATATTTTTATATTTCATTTTCAATAAATTTGCAAACATTTCTACAAACGTGTTTTCACTTTGTCATTATGGGATATTTTATGTAGATGGGTATTTTTTTACATTTAGCCTGTTACATAACAAAATGTTAAATAAGTCAAAGGGTATGAATACTTTCTGACATTGGATTTATTAACTACAAAAAGTTAAGAAGTGTTTTTAATACTGGTGCCCCTCTGCACACACAAGCTTGTTAGCTAGCTAGCTAGCTAGCTAGCTCTAGTCCAACTTTAAGCCAACTCTCAGAAGTTCAAAGACATTCAAAGTTCCTCCATAGAAGCCGCTCCTCTGTAGGTATAATTCTGTGGGCCTAATTCAGATAATGCATGTCATAACAAGATTCCCAGTGCTTCAAGCCAAGCCTCTTCCTCCACCCTCTCTCACTCTCTCCCCACCTGCAAAATGTCAGTTGCATCTTGTGCCCTACACTTGTCTGTCCATTGTGCATACATATGTGCTCCATAGCTAGCTGCTCTATCCGCACTGATTGGTGAAGTAATTTAATGTCGAGCTAATGGAATATTTTTAGGGGGATTTCAGGGGTTCATAAAGGAACGATATACACCGGTACTTATTTTTTTGTTCGAACCGGTTCAGAATGTAATTTTGCAGGTCGGAACAGTGAAACGGAACAAAACAAAAACGGAAAATAAGTTTAGTCAGCTTAGAATTCTGCACTTCAGCTTCGGTTCATTCTTGCCTGTGGTCCTCTGTAGCTCAGCTGGTAGAGCACGGCGCTTGTAACGCCAAGGTAGTGGGTTCGATCCCCGGGACCACCCATACACACAAAAAAAAAATATGTATGCACGCATGACTGTAAGTCGCTTTGGATAAAAGCGTCTGCTAAATGGCATATTATTATTATTATTATTGCCTCTGATTGGGTGACTCTGTTGATGGACAGGTGCTGTGGCCAGTCTCCTGGTGAAACAGAAACTCAGAAGCCAAATCCTGAAGAGGAAGGAGCAGGCCGCCCTGGAGAGGACCGTCTCCAACCCCACCAGAAACACGCCCAGGGGTTACAGGTGAGAGTCGACCCAGTAGAGACTATGATTAAAGTTTCTACAGAAACGTTGTTTCCTTGTTGCATTCAACGTTTAAAAAATGTGTGACTGTGAGAGAGAGAACTGTGTGTGTCCACTCATGAAAATACGCTGTTATTAGACTCCTATGGCTATGGTGGAACTACCATCTTGTTCTTCTCACCTATCCAATCCTGTCCCACAAATTATCCTCATAAGGAATGAAAGTAAGAAAGATTTACCTCTAAGACAACTTAGATAGGCCTGAGTGACTCATTAGATTAGGTCAGTGGTCACCAACCTTTTCTGAGTCAAGATCACTTTCGCAGTCAAAAAGCAAGCCGACCCCCCCCCCCCCCCAAAAAAAAAAACATGACTTAAAAAATATAACATTAACCTAATAAACGGTTATTTTATTTACTGGTTACATTTTACCCCTTTTTCGTGATATCCTATTGGTAGTTAAAGTCTTGTCCCATCGCTGCAACTCCCGTACGGACTAGGGAGAGGCGAAGGTCGAGAGCCATGCGTCCCCCGAAACACGACCCCGCCAAGTCGCACTGCTTCTTGACACAGTGCACGCTTAACCTAGAAGCCTGCCATTCCAATGTGTCAGAGGAAACACCGTACAGCTGTCGACCAATGTCAGAGTGCAGGCGCCCGGCCGCTAGAGCACGATGGGACAAGGACATCCCAGCCAGACTAACCCTCCCCTAACCCGGACGACGCTGGGCCAATTGTGCACTGCCTCATGGGTCTCCCAGTCACGGCCGGCTGCAACACAGCCCGGGATCGAACCCGGATCTGTAGTGACACCTCTAGCACTGCGATGTAGTGCCTTAGACCACTGCGCCACTCAGGAGGCCCATAAAAAATGTTCTGTAGGAATGAGGTTTGTGCAGTAGACCTAATACATTATCACAGCACATTGGCTATATGCCTGGCCTGCCAATATTGTTCTTCTCAGAACATATTATATTTCAAAACTCAAGCTTTGATAACAAAATAGATCAGTTGGTGTAGCACTTGCGAGGCATAGCTGAGCATAAATTTAAATAATTTGCCAACAATTTGCTTTTTTATTTTACTGGACTGATGGTACTGTACCTGCATCTGATTGTTATGGTGCCTTCAAGACAACTGGGAACTCTGAAAAAACGAGGTCAAATCATGACACAGTCTTCCACCTGATGGCATTAACTCGAGTCGCACCACATCTGCCTCAGGCACAAATTCATGCTATTCCTTTGACCAGAGAAAGTGAAATATTCACAACGAGCTGCTAATAATAATAAAAACACTGGGCTATCGATACACTTGGCTACACATTCATTGCCGCTGCATCTTGAGTGGAAGTAGAGAGAAGCGCGTTTTATGTTTTATAATAGTGTTGAATAAAAAACAGTGTTGACAGTGCTGAATAAAACTTAGACATGAACTCAGGTGATATATTACAGCCTGACTGACTGGCCTGAGTGAAGCATTATTTTACAATACGATTCTTTACTGTCCCTTTTCATCAACATTATTTTTGTGAGGCCACCAGTACATACACAAAATCAATAGAACACAATACAATAGACACTTAGCAATGGTTATTTAACATTTTGGTGGATGACTCTCAACTGGCTCTCATGGTTGCATAGGGAACTGGCCCCAGATCCTGACATGCCAACAAAGCCTCACATGGTGACCCCTGCTGTCCATCATCCTCCATGTGACCAACGCAAGGACACGCCCCTCAGAAGAACAGGTGAGACATTTTGTAGTTTGTACAGTTACTACAAGATTGTTTCCCATTTTCACTATGGTGTCATGAGGTGACATTGTAAACAATATGCAGTCGACTTCTGACAATGGTTTGGGTCTGCCATGAATGATGCGCTAAACCAGAGCACAGCAGTGCTAATCTAGGATCAGTTTGACCTTTTAGAACATAATTAATAAGATTGCATGGACAGGGGGGACCTGATCCTACAGTAGATCAGCACTCCTACTCTGAGAAGCTTTATGAATACGGGCCCTGATCTCCAGAGCAAATTAATGTAATACATGCCTTTAACACAGAGTGGGTCATGTTTGAGAAGGCAATACAGATTCAATTTAAAGTAGAGTCATATTAAATTATTCCCATGTGTAGCTGTTGGGTGAGTTGTGTATTTAGATACACTGAGGGAAAAAAGTATTTGATCCCATGCTGATTTTGTACGTTTGCCCACTGACAAAGACATGATCAGTCTATAATTTTAATTGTAGGTTTATTTGAACAGTGAGAGACAGAATAACAACAAAAAAATCCAGAAAAACGCATGTCAAAAATGTTATAAATTGGATTTGCATGTTAATGAGGGAAATAAGTATTTGACCCCTCTGCAAAACATGACTTAGTACTTGGTGGCAAAACCCTTGTTGGCAATCACAGAGGTCAGACGTTTCTTGTAGTTGACCACCAGGTTTGCACACATCTCAGGAGGGATTTTGTCCCACTCCTCTTTGCAGATCTTCTCCAAGTCATTAAGGTTTCGAGCCTGACTTTTGGCAACTCGAACCTTCAGCTCCCTCCACAGATTTTCTATGGGATTAAGGTCTGGAGACTGGCTAGGCCACTCCAGGTCCTTAATGTACTTCTTCTTGAGCCACTCCTTTGTTGCCTTGGCCGTGTGTTTTGGGTCATTGTCATGCTGGAATACCCATCCACGACCTATTTTCAATGCCCTGGCTGAGGGAAGGAGGTTCTCACCCAAGATTTGACGGTACATGGCCCCCTCCATCGTCCCTTTGATGCGGTGAAGTTGTCCTGTCCCCTTAGCAGAAAAACACCCCCAAAGCATAATGTTTCCACCTCCATGTTTGACGGTGGGGATGGTGTTCTTGGGGTCATAGGCAGCATTCCTCCTCCTCCAAACACGGCGAGTTGAGTTGATGCCAAAGAGCTCGATTTTGGTCTCATCTGACCACAACACTTTCACCCAGCTCCTCTGAATCATTCAGATGTTCATTGGCAAACTTCAGACGGGCCTGTACAGTGGGGGAAAAAAGTATTTAGTCAGCCACCAATTGTGCAAGTTCTCCCACTTAAAAAGATGAGAGAGGCCTGTCATTTTCATCATAGGTACACGTCAACTATGACAGACAAATTGAGAATGTTTTTTTCCAGAAAATCACATTGTAGGATTTTTAATGAATTTATTTGCAAATTATGGTGGAAAATAAGTATTTGGTCACCTACAAACAAGCAAGATTTCTGGCTCTCACAGACCTGTAACTTCTTCTTTAAGAGGCTCCTCTGTCCTCCACTCGTTACCTGTATTAATGGCACCTGTTTGAACTTGTTATCAGTATAAAAGACACCTGTCCACAACATCAAACAGTCACACTCCAAACTCCACTATGGCCAAGACCAAAGAGCTGTCAAAGGACACCAGAAACAAAATTGTAGACCTGCACCAGGCTGGGAAGACTGAATCTGCAATAGGTAAGCAGCTTGGTTTGAAGAAATCAACTGTGGGAGCAATTATTAGGAAATGGAAGACATACAAGACCACTGATAATCTCCCTCGATCTGGGGCTCCACGCAAGATCTCACCCCGTGGGGACAAAATGATCACAAGAACGGTGAGCAAAAATCCCAGAACCACACGGGGGGACCTAGTGAATAACCTGCAGAGAGCTGGGACCAAAGTAACAAAGCCTACCATCAGTAACACACTACGCCGCCAGGGACTCAAATCCTGCAGTGCAAGACGTGTCCCCCTGCTTAAGCCAGTACATGTCCAGGCCCGTCTGAAGTTTGCTAGAGTGCATTTGGATGATCCAGAAGAGGATTCGGAGAATGTCATATGGTCAGATGAAACCAAAATAGAACTTTTTGGTAAAAACTCTGTTTGGAGGACAAAGAATGCTGAGTTGCATCCAAAGAACACCATACCTACTGTGAAGCATGGGGGTGGAAACATCATGCTTTGGGGCTGTTTTTATGCAAAGGGACCAGGACGACTGATCCGTGTAAAGGAAAGAATGAAAGGGGCCATGTATCGTGAGATTTTGAGTGAAAACCTCCTTCCATCAGCAAGGGCATTGAAGATGAAACGTGGCTGGGTCTTTCAGCATGACAATGATCCCAAACACACCGCCCGGGCAACGAAGGAGTGGCTTCGTAAGAAGCATTTCAAGGTCCTGGAGTGGCCTAGCCAGTCTCCAGATCTCAACCCCATAGAAAGTTGAAAGTCTGTGTTGCCCAGCGACAGCCCCAAAACATCACTGCTCTAGAGGAGATCTGCATGGAGGAATGGGCCAAAATACCAGCAACAGTGTGTGAACACCTTGTGAAGACTTACAGAAAACATTTGACCTGTGTCATTGCCAACAAAGGGTATATAACAAAGTATTGAGAAACTTTTGTTATTGACCAAATACTTATTTTCCACCATAATTTGCAAATAAATTCATTAAAAATCCTACAATGTGATTTTCTGGATTTTTTTTTCTCATTTTGTCTGTCATAGTTGTCGTGTACCTATGATGAAAATTACAGGCCTCTCTCATCTTTTTAAGTGGGAGAACTGCACAATTGGTGGCTGACTAAATACTTTTTCCCCCACTGTATATGTGCTTTCTTGAGCAGGGGGACCTTGCGGGTGCTGCAGGATTTCAGTCCTTCACGGCGTAGTGTGTTACCAATTGTTTTCTTGGTGACTATGGTCCCAGCTGCCTTGAGATCATTGACAAGATCCTCCCGTGTAGTTCTGGGCTGATTCCTCACCGTTCTCATGATCATTGCAACTCCACGAGGTGAGATCTTGCATGGAGCCCCAGGCCGAGGGAGATTGACAGTTATTTTGTGATTCTTCCATTTGCGAATAATCGCACCAACTGTTGTCACCTTCTCACCAAGCTGCTTGGCGATGGTCTTGTAGCCCATTCCAGCCTTGTGTAGGTCTACAATCTTGTCCCTGACATCCTTGGAGAGCTCTTTGGTCTTGGCCATGGTGGAGAGTTTGGATTCTGATTGATTGATTGCTTCTGTGGACAGGTGTCTTTTATACAGGTAACATGTTGAGATTAGGAGCACTCCCTTTAAGAGTGTGCTCCTAATCTCAGCTCGTTACCTGTATAAAAGACACCTGGGAGCCAGAAATCTTTCTGATTGAGAGGGGGTCAAATACTTATTTCCCTCATTAAAATGCAAATCAATTTATAACATTTTTGACATGCGTTTTACTGGATTTTGTTGTTGTTATTCTGTCTCTCACTGTTCAAATAAACCTACCATTGAAATTATAGACAGATAATTTCTTTGTCAGTGGGCAAACGTACAAAATCAGCAGGGGATCAAATACTTTTTTCCCTCATTGTACATGTTAACACACATATACTGAACACTGATGTAGAGAGAGGGAGAGACAGAGACGGAGACGGAGTTGAGAGGGGGGAGTCACCAAGCCTACAGGGCAAGAGAGAGAAAGAACGAGAGAGTGAATTACTAGACAAAAAGAGAAAGAGAGTGTGAAAGAAAGACCAAAAGCTGTCACATAACTAAAGTATGTGTAAAACAAACCTTTTCTGAGAATGTCAGGCATGTCTGTCTTACTGACTGGGTTTATGAAAGACAAACGGACATAGAGCGTATGTCATTTTCCGCTTCGAGGAAACAGTGCCGCCGCTGCCACTCACGAGGACTGTGAGCTCTCGTTCTCCGTGGTCGACGTGAGTAAGATATTTAAGGGTGTTAATCTTAGCAAGGCTGCCAGCCCAGACGGCATCCCAAGATGGGACCTCAGAGGATGTGCAGACCAGCTGGCTGTAGTGTTAACGGACATATTCAATCTCTCCCTATCCCAGTCTGTTGTCCCCACTTGCTTCAAGATGCCCACCATTGTTCCTGTACCCAGGAAAGCGAAGGTAACTGAACTAAATGACTATCGCCCCGTAGCACTCACTTCTGTCATCATGAAGTGCTTTGAGAGGCTAGTTAAGGATCATATCACCTCCACCTTACTCGACACTCTAGACCCACTACAATTTGCATACCGCCCCAATAAATCCATGGATGATGCAATCGCCATCGCACTGTACACTGCCCTATCCCATCTGGACAAGAGGAATAACTATGTAAGAATGCTGTTAATCAACTTCAGCTCAGCATTCAACACCATAGTACCCTCATCATTAAGCTCAGGGCCCTGGGTCTGAACCCCGCCCTGTGCAACTGGGTCCTGGACTTCCTGATTAACCAACCTCTAGGCAACAACACCTCCACTACGCTGATCCTCAACACGGAGGCCCCACAAGGTGCGTGCTCAGCCCCCTACTGTACTCCCTGTTCACTCATGACTGCATGGCCATGCACGTCTCCAGCTCAATCATCAAGTTTGCAGACGACACAACAGTGGTAGGTCTGATTACCAACAACGACAAGACAGCCTACAGGGAGGAGGTGAGAGCCCTGGCGGACTGGTGCCAGGAAAATAACCTCAACGTCACAGCAGAGAGAGCATGCCCCCATCCACATCGACCAGGCCGCAGTGGAGAGGGTCAAAAGCTTCAGGTTCCTCTGCGTGCACATCACTGACCATCTGAAATGGTCCATCCACACAGACAGTGTGCGGAAGATGGCGCAACAGTGCCTCTTCAACCTTAGGCGGCAGAATACATTTGAAGATCTCGTACAACGCTGTGTACTACTCCCTGCACAGAACAGCGCAAACTGGCTCTAACCAGAATAGAAAGAGGAGTGGGAGGCCCCGGTGCACAACCGAGCAAGAGGACAAATACATTAGAGTGTCTAGTTTGAGAAACAGACGCCTCACAGGTCCTCAACTGGCAGCTTCATTAAATAGTACCCGCAAAACACCAGTCTCAACATCAACAGTGAAGGGTTGACGTTGAGGATGCTGACCTTCTAGGCAGAGTTGCAAAGAAAAAGCCATATCTCAGACTGGCCAATAAAAAGAAAAGATTAAGATGGGCAGTCTGAGATATGGTTCTTTCTTTGCAAATCTGCCTACAAGGTCAGCATCCCGGAGTCGCCTCTTCACTGTTGACGTTGAGGCTGGTGTTTTGCGGGTACTATTTAATGAAGCTGCCAGTTGAGGACCTGTGAGTCTCATCTGACCAGAGTACCTTCTTCCATATGTTTGGGGGGTCTCCCCCATGGCTTTTGGCAAACACCAAACGTGTTTGCTTATTTTTTTCTTTAAGTAATTGCTTTTTTCTGGCCACTCTTCCATAAAGCCCAGCTCTGTGGCGTGTACGGTTTAAAGTGGTCCTATGGACAGATACTCCAATCTCCGCTGTGGCGTTTTGCAGCTCCTTCAGGGTTATCTTTGGTCTCTTTTTTGCCTCTCTGATTAATGCCCTCCTTGCCTGGTCCTTGAGTTTTGGTGGGCGGCCCTCTCTTGGCAGGTTTGTAGTGGTGCCATATTCTTTCCATGTTTTAATAATGGATTTAAAATGGTGCTCTGTGGGACGTTCAAAGTTTCTGATATTTTTTTATAACCCAACCCTGATCTGTACTTCTCCACAACTTTGTCCCTGACCTGTTTGAAGAGCTCCTTGGTCTTCATGGTGCCGCTTGCTTGGTGGTGCCCCTTGCTTAGTGGTGCCCCTTGCTTAGTGGTGTTGCAGACTCTGGGGCCTTTCAGAACAGGTGTATATATATTGAGATCATGTGACACTTAGATTGCACACAGGTGGACTTTATTTAACTAATTATGTGACTTCTGAAGGTAATTGGTTTCACCATATCTTATTTAGGGGCTTCATAGCAAAGGGGGTGAATACATATGCATGCACCACCTTTCCGTTATTTATTTTTTAGCATTTTTTGAAATAAGTTATTTTTTCCATTTCACTTCATTTATTTTGTGTATGTCCATTACATGACATCCAAATAAAAATCCATTTAAATTACAGGTTGTAATGCAATGCAGATAGTCTGGGTAGCTATTTGATTAGATGTTCAGGAGTTTTATGGCTTGGGGGTAGAAGCTGTTTAGAAGCCTCTTGGACCTAGACTTGGCGCTCCGGTGCCTGGGAAATTAGAGACAAAACTCTAGGTCACCTTTACTCCACACACAGAAATGCGTACAAAGCTCTCCCTTTACCTCCATTTGGCAAATCTGACCATAACTCTATTCTCATGATTCCTGCTTACAAGCAAAAACTCAAACAGGAATTACCAGTGACGCGCTCAATACAGAAGTGGTCTGATGAAGCGGATGCTAAGTGACAGGACTGTTTCGCTAGCACAGACTGGAATATGCTCCAGGATTCATCTGATGGCATTGAGGAGTTTACCACATCAGTCACCGGCTTCATTAATTAGTGCATCGACAATGCTGTCCCCACAGTGACCGTACGTACATATCCCAACCGACACTGAGCTAAAGGCTAGAGCTCCCGCTTTCAAGGAGTGGGACACTAATCCGGACGCTTATAAGAAATCCCGCTACAAACTCCGACGAGCAAACAATCAAGCAAAGTGTCAATACAGGACTAAGATCAAATCCTACTACGCCGGCTCTGACACTCGTCGGATGTGTCAGGGCTTGCAAACTATCAGGGATTACAAAGGGAAACCCAGCCGCGAGCTTCCCAGTGACGCGAGCCTACCAGACGAGCTAAATGCCTTCTACGCTCCCTTCGAGGCAAGCAAAACTGAACCATGCATGAGAGCACCAGCTGTTCTGGACAACTGTGTGATCATGCTCTATATAGCTGATATGAGTAAGACCTTTAAACAGGTTAACATTCAGACAGATTACCAGGACGTGTACTCGGAGCATGCAATGACATTTTCAACCTGTCCCTGACCCATTCTGTAATAACTACATGTTTCAAGCAGACCACCATAGTCTCTATGCCCAAGAACGCCAAGGTAACCTGTCTAAATGACTATCGCCCTGTAGCCATGAAATGCTTTTTGCATACTGCCCCAACAGATCCACGGATGACGCTATCTCTATTGCACTCCACACTGCCCTCTCCCACCTGGAACAAATACGTGAGAATGCTGTTCATTGGCTACAGCGCAGCGTTCAACACCATATTGCCCTCCAAACTCATCACTAAGCTAAGGACCCTGAGACTGAACACTTCCCTCTGAAACTGGATCCTGGACTTCCTGATGGGCCGCCCCCAGGTGGTGAGGGTAGCCAACAACACCTCCGCCACGCTGACCATCAACATGGGGACCCCTCAGGGGTGTGTACATAGTTCCCTCCTGTACTCCCTGTTTACCCACGACTCCAGCACCATCATTAAGTTTACTGACGACACGATGGTGGCAGGCCTGATCACCGACGACGATGAGACAGCCTATAGGGAGGAGGTCATAGACCTGGCAGTGTGGTGCCAGGACAACAACCTCTCCCTCAATGTCAACAAGACAAAGGAGCTGATCGTGGACTACAGGAAACGGAGTGCCGACCACGCCCCCATTCACATCGACGGAGCTGTAGTGGAGAAGGTCGAGAGCTTCCTCGGTGTCCACATAACACAAATATTTTCAGTCTCCTGAGGGGGAATAGGCTTTGTCGTGCCCTCTTCACGACTGTCTTGGTGTGTTTGGACCATGATAGTTTGTTGGTGATGTGGACACCAAGAAACTTGAAGCTCTCAACCTGTTCCACTACAGCCCCGTCGATGAGAATGGGGGCGTGCTCAGTGCTCTTTTTTTTCCTGTAGTCCACAATCATCTCCTTTGTCTTGATCACGTTGAGGGAGAGGTTGTTATCCTGGCACCACATGGCCAGGTCTCTGATCTCCTCCCTATAGGCTGTCTCATCGTTTTCGGTTGTCGGTCTCATCCATATCAATGAGCTGATAATGCCCGATTTTGCTTGGCATAGCTAGAAAAGTTTGCTTTCTCGCCAGGACACTCGTCAACACTGACTGTTAATTACGAGGAGATCGCATTGTATATCAAATACTAGGCTAGAAGCTAGCTAAATAGTTTGTTGCTAGCAAACCTGCCAATATGACAACCAAATTCAAAAATATCAGTTGCTGAAAACAGCTGGTCAAACTAGAAACGTGGGAAGATTTGACATCATTTGTGGCGGAGGGGACAGGAGAAATTAATGTTTGTCACTCAACACGTTAGGTCATCAGATGCTCCAAAAAATACACTGCTCAAAAAAATTAAGGGAACACTTAAACAACACATCCTAGATCTGAATGAATGAAATAATCTTATTAAATACTTTTTTCTTTACATAGTTGAATGTGCTGACAACAAAATCACACAAAAATTATCAATGGAAATCAAATTTATCAACCCATGGAGGTCTGGATTTGGAGTCACCCTCAAAATTAAAGTGGAAAACCACACTACAGGCTGATCCAACTTTGATGTAATGTCCTTAAAACAAGTCAAAATGAGGCTCAGTAGTGTGTGTGGCCTCCACGTGCCTGTATGACCTCCCTACAACGCCTGGGCATGCTCCTGATGAGGTGGCGGATGGTCTCCTGAGGGATCTCCTCCCAGACCTGGACTAAAGCATCCGCCAACTCCTGGACAGTCTGTGGTGCAACGTGGCGTTGGTGGATGGAGCGAGACATGATGTCCCAGATGTGCTCAATTGGATTCAGGTCTGGGGAACGGGCGGGCCAGTCCATAGCATCAATGCCTTCCTCTTGCAGGAACTGCTGACACACTCCAGCCACATGAGGTCTAGCATTGTCTTGCATTAGGAGGAACCCAGGGCCAACCACACCAGCATATGGTCTCACAAGGGGTCTGAGGATCTCATCTCGGTACCTAATGGCAGTCAGGCTACCTCTGGCGAGCACATGGAGGGCTGTGCGGCCCCCCAAAGAAATGCCACCCCACACCATGACTGACCCACCACCAAACCGGTCATGCTGGAGGATGTTGCAGGCAGCAGAACGTTCTCCACGGCGTCTCCAGACTCTGTCACGTCTGTCACATGTGCTCAGTGTAAACCTGCTTTCATCTGTGAAGAGCACAGGGCGCCAGTGGCGAATTTGCCAATCTTGGTGTTCTCTGGCAAATGCCAAACGTCCTGAACGGTGTTGGGCTGTAAGCACAACCCCCACCTGTGGATGTCGGGCCCTCATACCACCCTCATGGAGTCTGTTTCTGACCATTTGAGCAGACACATGCACATTTGTGGCCTGCTGGAGGTCATTTTGCAGGGCTCTGGCAGTGCTCCTTCTGCTCCTCCTGCTCCTGTGGTAAAAAGCCAAGTTATTGTTACTCATTGTGTATTTATTATTACTTTTATTATTACGTGTTATTACTTTTCTATTATTTCTCTATTTTCTCTCTCTCTGGGCCCATAAGTAAGCATTTCACTGTTAGTCTACACCTGTTGTTTATGATGCATGTGAGTATAATAAAATGTGATTTGATTAGACATGATCAGTTGCAAAGATAGTAGGCGTGCCCTCTTTCCATCTCTATGCGTAAGGACTACAGTACTAAGGAGTGGTTCCTACTAACTGTACACTGTGTCACCTGAAGTTCTATTACAATGCCATTATTTACCTGTGTTACCCTAGCAGCATTGGCCAATTTTGCGGCTACACACCCCTCAGTGATCTGCGTCTTTTGTCTGGGCCAAGCCGCTTGCTGATTGGTCATTAAGTTAAGCCTATTGTGCTAGTTGCCAAAGTAAACATGAAACTTTTGTTATTTGTTCTGCCGTGCTGTTGAAGAGCTTTGATAGGGTTTTGTTATGTACTGTAAAGGAATCAGTTTATGATGAGAGCACATTATGGATCTGTAGCCATTTTGATTTGCCTATATTGATTGTGCTCAGCTTTTATGCCTTCAACTGACTGTTTTTGTTGTATACTGTCTAAGCATGTGTTAGAGAAATGTCTTGGATTGTCCAAACTATTAACATCCATTTGTATGTTGTGTCTGTATGTACGTGCTCGCTTGTGTGTGTGGTATGTATGTGTGTGCGTTTGTGTGTGCGTGCGTGCATGTGTTCAGCCTCTGAGCCCCTCCTGAAGGTGAGAAGTAAACTGAAGAAGCAAATCAACCCCAGACAGAACCCTCTCCAACGCAAGACCAGCGCCCCGCCCACCGTCAAGCACAGAATGCCGGATACTCTAGGTACTCCTGCTTTGTTGTGTCCACTGTCTATCAAAAAAGCCTCTCATGTTATGTTATCTTAGTGTTCCTCCTTCCTGGTACTGTAGAGCCGCAGTTTGTGAGACGTTTTTCCCCAGCCTAGCACTAATGTACCTGAGTCCTATTCATTAGTGAGCACAGCGGAAAATGTAACAAGAGTTTCTTATTGGCCAAGTTCAGGTAGTCCCTCCCTGTTTCAGTGTCTTTTCTTCCCTTTGGTGCCAATTGAATATGACCAGGGTCTTGATGATTAAGTGCAGTGTTCCCCTTAGGATTTTTTAAAGCAGCGGTGGCAGAGTTAGCTGGGGGGAAGGAGGAGGGGGGGGGAACGGGCCATGATTGTGGCCACGAGTTAGCAGCTAAATGCATATAGGGGAAACACTGAAGTGGTTAGTTGAATCAGGTGTGTTAGTGCTGGGCGGATTAGTCTTTGTGTACTACCACTAACACACACAGTTCCATGTATTATCCTGATTGGCTGTCCCTCCCTTCCGTCCTCCAGACTCCTCCCCCAGCAGCAGTAGCACTCCAGTGTCAGGGTGCAGCTCGCCCAATGACAGCCTTCTCTCGGACAGCCCACTTACTATCGGACTAACCCACGAGGTGAGCCCCTCTCAATCCCCCTTTCTCCTCCCACCCCCTCTCTCCTCCCACCCCCTTCTCTTTTCCCACCCCCTTCTCTCCTCCCACCCCCTCTCTCCTCCCACCCCCTTCTCTCCGAGGTAAAATGTAAGTACATTGCAACAATGAGTAATTACAATACTGTTTACTATAAGAATAATTTCACACTAATAAGACACTATACACTAATGTAGTGACCTAGTTGATGTGTACAATTTATGTTTGACTTTTGACTTTTTCCACATTTTGTTGTGTTACAAAGTGGGATTACAATGGATTTAATTGTAATTTTTTGTCAATGATCTACACAAAATACTCTGTCATGTCAAAGTGGAAGAAACATTCTAACATTTTTTATTTATTAATGGAAAATAAAACACTACTATATTTTTATTAGATAAGTATTCAACCCCCTGAGTCAATACATGTTAGAATCACCTATGGCAGCAATTACAGCTGTAATTCTTTCTGGGTTAGTCTCTCAGATTTGCAAACCTGGATTGTACAACATTTGCCCATTATTCATAAAAAAATTATTCAAGCTCTGTCAAGTTGGTTGTTGATTATTGCTAGACAGACATTTTAAAGTCTTGCCATAGATTTTAAAGCCGATTTAAGTCAAAACTGTAACTAGGCAACTCAGGAACATTCAATGTCGTCTTGGTAAGAAACTCCAGTGTACATTTGGCCTTGCGTTTTAGGTTATTGTCCTGCTGAAAGGTGGATTTGTCTCCCAGTGTCTGTTGGAAAGCAGACTGAACTAGGTTTCCCTCTAGGACTTTGCTTGTGCTTAGCTCTATTCCTTTTCTTTTTATCCTAAAAAACTCCCCAGTCCTGAACGATTACAAGCATACCCATAACATGATGCAGCAGCCACCATGCTTGAAAATATGAAGAGTGGTACTCAGTGATGTGTTGTGTTGGATTTGCACCAAACATAATGCTTTGTATTCAGGACAAAAAGTTAATTTGCAGTATTACTTTAGTGCCTTATTGCATGTTTTGGAATATTTTTGTTCTGTACAAGCTTCCTTCTTTTCACTCTGTCATTTAGGTTAGTATAGTGGAGTAACTACAATGTTGTCGATCCAACCTCAGCTTTCTCCAATTACAGCCATGTAACTTCCTTTCCGTCAACTGGATTAGTCCCCTGTAGCTCAGTTGGTAGAGCATGGCGCTTGCAACGCCAGGGTTGTGGGTTCGTTTCCCATGGGGGGCCAGTATGAAAATGTATGCACTCACTAACTGTAAAGTCGCTCTGGATAAGAGCGTCTGCTAAATGACTGAAATGTATTGTAAAATGAAGGACGCCTTTATCTTTCTAGTGACTGGGTGTAAATTAACCCCCTAGAGTTTAAGCCTGGGGGAGGGGTATGGAATTGTTTTAAGATGGTCATACCATTTACGTTGATTTAGAATTTTAGGAAACATTGAATTTGGCCTTAATGCTATTAGCCCATACAAACGCATTTGAATTGTCTGGCCTATATTTTTTGGGGGGACACATTTAACCCCTTTTTTAGGCACTAAACTACTTCCATAAATGTTTTTAACTGGTACTGGGCTACCTTAAAACGACTCTTGTGAGACTTGTGGGCGTCCTAGGTGAGCGTCTCACCTTTCCATAGAGGGGTCATATTAGTGTGTAGCCCAAGCTGTGCGGACGCTACAGACAGAAGTTGGCAGATCGGCGGTACCGACTTCAGACGAGTCCTGTGACGCTTGTGGGGGTCGTAGAGCAAAGCGGAGAACACCATCATATGTTCGAGGGAGTCTCATCATTTCATAGAGGGGTCATACAGACGTTTTCGTGAGAAGACCAATATTCGGGATGCGACTTTCTGGTCTGACAACACCGCTGTAGAACTGCCACCTTTCACCGCAGATGCGAAAGGCCAACATCGGCTGATGCGGTGGATTGCCCATGCAAAAAAACAGATATCTCTAGCTTAAACAGACTGATTATTTAAAATCTAAATGTAATCCATTTTAAATTCAGGCTGTAACACAACAACATGTGGAAAAAGTGAAGGGGTGTGAATACTTTCTGAAGGCAGTATAGTATGTGTCTGTTCTGCTCTATCCAAGAAGCATCATCATCAACATAATTAACATTTCCATACTTGATTGAGCCATTTCCTACCACACACAGTGTCACACAATGTCCCATTCACTACCACAATGGCACACGCACTAGATTTCAAGAGCACAGTTGTTTCAGAATCTTAATATAAGAGCAGTATGAGGTTTAGGGTCAAAATTGGATTTGGATGCCCATGAGGTTTAGTGTGTGTGTGTGTTCCGGTTTAAAACAACTTTATTAGCTTTAAAATGGTAGCCCAATTTTGAACTTTTACCAATGATTGGTCTTTTGAAAGATCAGGATTGGGCTGCCTATGTAAACGCAGACAAATGTTCCCCCCCATGGGATTGTATTCCTTTACTATTACAGATAATGTATGTCATATCTTTGAACACTGTCCATTTCAAATACTGAAAGGGAGGGGGTGTGGAGATTTGGGACTTACACTGCATGACCAAAAGTATGTGGACACCTGCTCGTCAAACATCTCATTCCAAAATCATGGGTATTAATATGGAGTTGGTCCCCCCCTTTGCTGCTATAACAGCCTCCACTCTTCTGGGAAGGCTTTTCACTAGATGTTGGAACATTGCTGCGGGGACTTGCTTCCATTCAGACACGAGCATTAGTGAGGTCAGGCACTGATGTTGGACGATTAGGCCTGGCTCGCAGTCGGCGTTCCAATTCATCCCAAAGGTGATCGATGGGGTTGAGGTCAGGGCTCTGTGCAGACCAGTCAAGTTCTTCCACACCGGTCTCGAAAAAAACATTTCTGTATGGACCTCGCTTTGTGCACGGGGGAATTGTCATGCTGAAACAGGAAAGGGCCTTCCCCAAACTGTTGCCACAAAGTTGGAAGCACAGAATCGTCTAGAATGACATTGTATGCTGTAGCGTTAAGATTTCCCTTCACTGGAACTAAGGGGCCTAGCCCGAATCATGAAAAACAGCCCCAGACCATTATTCCTCCTCCTCCACCAAACTTGACATTTACATTTTACATTTTAGTCATTTAGCAGATGCTCTTATCCAGAGTGACTTACAGTTAGTGAGTGCATACAATGTATACATTTTTTATACTGGCCCCCCGTGGGAAACGAACCCACAACCCTGGCGTTGCAAGCGCCATGCTCTACCAACTGATTTAATTAGCTGGTTGATAAGCTGAACCATACTACGTTCATAACCACTATGCACTACGCATTCGCGAAACCCAGATTTGTCCATCGGACTGCCAGATGGTGAAGCGTGATTCATCATTCCAGAGAACACGTTTACACTGCTCCAGAGTCCAATGGTGGCGAGCTTTACACCACTCCAGCCGACGCTTGGTATTGCGCATGGTGATCTTAGGCTTGTGGGAACCCATTTCATGAAGCTCCCGACGAACAGTTATTGTGCTGACGTAACTCCCAGAGGCAGTTTGGAACTCGGTAGTGAGTGTTGCAACCGAGGACAGACGAATTCTACGCACAGGGCAGAAATGTGACAAACTGACTTGTTGGAAAGGTGGCATCCTATGACGGTACCACGTTTAAAGTCACTGAGCTCTTCAGTAAGGCCATTCTACTGCCAATGTTCGTCTATGGAGATTGCATGGCTGTGTGCTCGATTTTATACACCTGTCAGCAAAGGGTGTGGCTTAAATAGCCAAATCCACTAATTTGAAGGGGTGTCCTCTCTCTCTCTCTCTCTCTCTCTCTCTCTCTCTCTCTCTCTCTCTCTCTCTCTCTCTCTCTCTCTCTCTCTCTCTCTCTCTCTCTCTCTCTCTCTCTTTCTCTTCAACAGGCCTGTTTAAAACATTTGGCCACCCGGCTGTACTGTACTGTGCTGTACCATGAATATTAGATTAGTGTTAAACTTTTCAGTTTCCCAAGAAAATATTTCACCACCAGATTTCAGCAAACTGACGTTTCTTTCTGCTCTTACACTTACACTAAAGGAATGAAACTGTCAAACTATTCTAACAGACATTGAACCCTTGAGGACTGAAGTTTGATACCCCAGCAGTTAGTAATTGAGTGCATACTACCTACAGTAATTGAATCAAGTTTAAATGACTATTGTTGTTTGAGTTAACACTACTCAATTTAGTTAGTGTGTTTAGCAGTTATGTTTGAATGTTTTGTGTTTTCCGGCCCTCCCTCCCTCCCTCCCTCCCTCAGGCTCAGAGGTTGCTACTCCAGGATGGTACGCTGGCCTACTTCATGGTGCCCTGCTCCACCGCCCTGCCAAGCATCAGCACCGGGCTGCCCGGCCAGGGTGATAGGGAAACGGGTAGTCATCAGAGGGTGGCCAGGGTAATGCCCCAGATCTACCTGCCCATGGAGAGACACAGTGCTGCCCACCAGCACCTCCAGCCCCTGTTCATCCTGGAGCCCTCAGGACCTCCGCATACACAGCTAGTAACTGGTGAGACACACACAGATATACATACACGCACGCACACACACACACACACCTGTAGTAATCCTGGAGCCTTCAGGACTGCTGCATGCACAGCTAATGAAACACACATAGAGCGACACTGCCCTCTATCGACCGTTTGACTGAATGCCAGTTACTTCATCCACTAATCCACTGATCTATTTCCTGGTTACCCAGACTCATCAAACTGATCTATTTCCTGGTTACCCAGACTCATCAAACTGATATTTTTCCTGGTTACCCAGACTCATCAAACTGATCTATTTCCTGATTACCCAGACTCATCAAACTGATCTATTTCCTGGTTACCCAGACTCATCAGACTGATGAGCCCCCCGTGTAGCTCAGTTGGTAGAGCATGGCGCTTGCAACGCCAGGGTTGTGGGTTCGATTCCCACCGGGGGCCAGTATGAAAATGTATGCACTCACTAACTGTAAGTTGCTCTGGATAAGAGTGTCTGTTAAATGACGTAAATGTAAATGATCTATTTCCTGGATACCCAGACTCCTCAAATGGATCTATTTCCTGGTTACCCAGACTCATCAAACTGAGAGTTACAGACAGAGAGACATCAGGATCATCATGTTTGACTAAAAAAAGAAATTGGACGTTGTCTCTTGACCAGAGAGGAAGCAGACTCTGTTGTGGGAATGTTTTGATCTAGGCATGTGGATCATTCACTTGATAATGTTATAGATATGAGGACATTATCTAGTGAATGATCCACATGCCTAGATCAAAACATTCCCACAACAGAGTCTGCTTCCTTTCTGGTCAAGAGACAAAGTCCATTTTATTTTTTTAGTCAAACATGATGATCCTGATGTCTCTGTCTCTCTGTCTGTAACTCTCTCTCTCTCTCTCCCCCCTTCTCTCTCTCTCCCTCCCTCTTTCTCTCTCTCTCTCTCCCCCTCTCTCTTTCCCATTTAACCCCCTCTCTCTCTCCTTCTCTCTCTCTCCCTCCCTCTTTCTCTCTCTCTCCCCCTCTCTCTTTCCCATTTAAAACCCTTTCCCTCCTTCCTCCCCCTCTCTATTTCTCTCTCACTCCCTCCCTCTATCCCTCTCTCTCCCCCTTCTCTTTTCCCCTCTCCCTTCACACCTCTCTCTTCCTCCAGTGCGAGGCCTGAGCCCAGGCCCTATCCAGTACCCCTCCTCCAGACTGGAAGGCCTGGCCCCCTTGGGCCCCCACAGGCCCCTGGGTCGGACCCGGTCTGAGCCCCCACTTCCCTCTCACCACCACCAGCAGCACCAGCTACTGCAGCAGCACCACAACGCTCTGCAGCTGGAGAGACTCAAACAGAACACACACCAGGTGAGAGATTGGACAGATTGGGCACACACACACACATACCTTGGGAATTTTTAAGCAACACAGACACACACACACAGTACAAAACATATATCTAGATGCTGCGTAATAGTACTAGTGAGACATGAAGAAGAAGAGTGAAGACATGCATGATGACCTTTGACCCTGTGTCCCTCCTCAGCTCATGACCAAGTCCAGTGAGAAGCCTCATCTCACACAAATCCCCTCGGAGGACATGGACCCAGAGGAGACCAGGTCAGGGGAGGGCGATGGCTACCAGAGAAGTAGACAGAGTGGCACCAGCAGCACTGAGTCAATGTGGGACACAGAGTCTAACTCCTCACGAGACAGCCAGGGGGAACATATCAGGAAATACAGACCTCTGATGAATCAGGTACACGCTCTCACGCATGCACACACGCATACACGCACACATACACACATACACGCACACATACACACATACACGCACACACGCACACACACACACATATGCATCATAGGAGGCTGGTTGGAGGAGCTATAGGAGGACGGGCTCATTGTAATGGCTGGAATGGAATTAATGGAATGGTATCAAACACATCAAAGATATGGAAACCACGTTTAACTCTGTTCCATAAAGTCCATTCCAGCCATTACAATGAGCCCGTTCTCCTATAACTCCACCCACCAGCCTCCTCTAATATGCATGCATGCACGAGCATGCACACACACACACACACACACACACACACACACACTCACAACACACATGAAGTGCTACGTAGGTCATATATACAATTATTCAATTAGTCCCACTCTCAACTACAGCTTCAGTTCAGACCACCAGTTTGGCTCACCAATAGAGGGCACCATAGAATCACAGCTCAATAGCTCAGCTCTTAGTTGCCCGTTTTATGTCGTTGCTAAAGTAACAGGTACTAAGGATCTGGATAAACAAACAAATAAACAAAATAATCAGACTTCTAGTCATCTCTCTCTCTCTCTCCCTTTCTCCCTCCTGTCCCCCCTTTTCTCTCCCCTTCCTCCCCTCTCTCTCTCCCTTTCTCCCTCCTGTCTCCCCTTTTCTCTCCCCTTCCTCCCTTCTCTCTCTCTCTCTCTCCCTCCCTCCCTCCCCCCTCCCTCCAGTCATTCTATTGGGAGAAGTCCAGGCACCTTCAGGTCCTGACAGAAAGGCGCAGACAGGCGACCCACCTGGACCCCCTGGGTGTGCCCGTGGTTCTGGGCCCTTCCCACCGCCCCCTCGGCCGCGCAAAGTCCTCCCCTGCCTCCACCTCCCTTCCCCCTCCCCATCCCCCACAGCCCACAGACACCCTGCTGTCTCTGGCCAGCACTGGTCCGGAGACCCACACCAAGCTAAGATTCACCACTGGTGAGAGAGACTTGGGGAGTGCTGTACACAATGCTTTATGTTGTATCTCATGGACAGCTTACTATATATTCAGAAGGTGCTGTATGTCCTGTCTATAGAATTACATATTATAATTTAATAGGATCTCTGTGGTCCCATCCATGTATCTATCTATCTGTCTGACTGGCTGTCTTTCTTTCTACCTATTTCGTATGGTATCTAAACCACAGTGTGTGTTTGTATGTGTGTGTATGTGTGTGTGCGTGCGTGTGTGTAGGTCTGGTGTATGACTCTCAGATGCTGAAGCACCAGTGCACCTGTGGCGACAACAGCCGACACCCAGAGCATGCTGGGAGAATCCAGAGCATCTGGTCCAGACTGCAAGAAAGAGGCCTCAGGAACCAGTGTGAGGTATATATATATATATGTATAGTGTTTGTGTGTTATATGATGATATATTACACCAGTGTTTCTCAACCTCTGGTCTGTGGACCGGTGCCGGTCCCTGAGATGGCCAGAACTAGAATCTGGCCTAATTGCGTCAGATACTTGCGGGGTGGATGTATAAAAAAATATACTAAAACGAGAATCGGAAGCAGGGCTCCTCTCTCTCTACAAGACTCAGGCAAGTCTATGGGCCAAATGCCCCCTCCCCTTCTGAATTTGGAAAGACGTGCACACCCGCTAAATCATGATTTGTTCAAATAACCAGTGAGGAAAAAACCTGTGCACTGTAACAACTGTTGCTAGAAAGCCGTGGCATCCCACATCCCTCTTTTGACAGATGTTACGATACTATTTATGTTACGTAGTCTATCCACGAGAGATAAACTGAAGCTTAGTAAACGCTACAGTGCTACTTTGTTCAAAGATGATGGGCCAATTTCTAACGCCTACTATGAGCACTGCTGCCACCTAGGGTTACACCCCTACATTGCAGCTCCCTCTACACTGGTCAACTGTGCGAGTGTCTGTTCTTTAATTTGTGTGTGTGTGTTAACAGTACATTTTAATGAAGCGTGTGTGTTTGCTCCTGTAGTGTATCTGTAGCAGGAAGGCCTCTCTGGAGGAGCTTCAGTCTGTCCACTCCGAGATGCACGTCCGGCTGTACGGCACCAACCCAATCAATCGCCTCAAACTGGACAACCGCAAGCTGGCTGGTGTGACACACACACACACACACACATCTTCACACAGACACACACTCAGTCTTTCTCTATCTTTCACACACGCACATACATACACACACACACACACACGCACATCTTCACACAGACACACACTCAGTCTTTCTCTATCTTTCACACACGCACATACATACACACACACACACACACACACACACACTCATCTTCACGCACTGACACATACTGTACACACACTCACACCAACACAGCTCTGATGCACCTCATTGTCAAACACTCTCACTCACTTGGGCATTAGGCAAACATCAGTATTTTTGCACACTCATAATCACACACAGACCTATACACATATGCATGGATCATTTGTGACCAACCGCCTCGATTTGGTCTTATGTAGCAAAATTGTAAGTGCTGTTTTTTACTTTGGATAAAAGTAGAGACTCAGTAAACAACCAAAGATTTCAAGACTAAAAGTGGTGAAAGTAGTAGCCTACAATAAGGAAAAACTCCAGGTAAAAATACACATTATCTAGTCCTTGGCCTATATCCTAATCTGACTTTGGTGCAGGTCATGTTGTTCTTCACATTACCGTCTCTGGTAAACACACATTATATTAAATAAAATCCAAATGTATTTGTCACATGCACAGGGTACATGCACAGGGTACAATATGGCCATAATCACCCCAAGACACACCTGGCTAACTTGATGGGTCATGTAATCATCTGGCGAAGTGGAGTCTTTTGCTTAGACATGCAGCTAGCTAGCTATCTAAACAATGAACCATAATCCCAACCCATAGCTACAGTACAAATGGATTGTCATAGCTAGCCACAATGCATGAAATGCTGTAGAATGAATCTGCAGGTAGCTAAAGCTAACCAACTAGGTTCAATGTTATCTAGCTAGCTA
Source organism: Coregonus lavaretus (assembly GCF_964263955.1). NCBI lineage: Eukaryota > Metazoa > Chordata > Actinopteri > Salmoniformes > Salmonidae > Coregonus > Coregonus lavaretus. The sequence goes on from NC_139995.1 coordinate 49,914,481, forward strand.
ACATTAGGTTATAACTAGCAATGCAAATGGATTTCTGAGATACAAATAATATTACTACACAGATCATACAAGTAATGTTAGCTATCGAGCCAGCAAACTAACATTCGCTAGCTAGCGAACAGTACGCTTTAACTTGCAATGAAAGTGACTTTCTAACAAAATTAGAAACCTATAATATCTGAAAATGTAGCTAGACACTTTTTTATATATATATCTTTTTTATATATATTGTTTTCCCTTCATTACTTTCCAACCCCAACACCCCTTCCCTAATTGGAGTAAACTAGTGAACAACAATGCTTAGGCCTCTACTTCCAGCTTATACATTTTATGGACACAGTCAATTTTACAATAATTCAATTTTGTTTGTTTTTACTCCTGAACGTCCTCTACCCTCAACCTCTCCGATCATTTTCATGACGTCCATCCAGTTTGCTTCTATATGCCATATCTTTCTAACTGTGCTCTTTCACAAAAGCTCTCAACCTATAACCTATATACTTATTATGGACACAGTATGCTTTACATTACTTATCTTGTTGTTATTAGTTGTTGTTAGTTGTTATTAGTCCCATCCTTCAGCTCCATTCAACACCTCCCATCTATCTCTTAACACCATCCATATTGGATTTCTATTTGCCATATATTTTTCAACTGTACTGTGATGTTTCACAAAAGTTCTGAACCCTTCTATTCTCATTGTTTCTACAGATTGTAAATTAAAAATAAACATTTTTGCTAAAAGTATTATTATATTATTGATCGATTGACTGACTTTTCAGATTACCCAGTAGTGCTATCTGCAGGGTTAGCTCCAGGTAAATATTTCAATCCTTCAGCCATTCCTGGACCTGTGACCAAAAACAAGCTACAAATGGACAGTACCAAAACAAATGATGTAATGATTCTGTAGCTAGACTCTTACCCGTATACATGGATGAACGCTTCACGGCAGACTGGAACCACTTTAAGTAAGACGTTCTGTGTCTTTTCCGTTTTGTTTGTAGCTAGCTACAGCTTGTTTGGCCCGTTGTGTCAAGCCACTCCGGTTCACACTGGCCCTGTGCAGAAAGTAGTACTTTCTCCCACTGATCTTTGTCGATAGCGCTTGCTAAATTCAGGGCAGAAACGTTGTTGAGAGCAGTAGCAACACTTTTGCAGTTCTCCATGGCTAACATTATATCTTTAAAAAAAGCTGCAGTAGCAAGGATTATCTACACATACTGAGCAGCTCATGTTATAGACAGAAGCGTGCTACATGGCAGACCAATCCGAACTCATCTCTTGGCATGTCCAACCCACCCATTATCTCAGCCAATCATGGCTAGCGGGAAGGTTCCTGTCTTTTTCCGTGGCTAAACCAACTAGGCTCTTAATTTAAATGTTTTATTCGTATTTACAGATGGCATACAAGTTTGTTATTAAGGCACATGAACGTTATCTTATCTTTCTCTTGCAGGAATCTTCTCTCAAAGGATGTTTGTGATGCTACCATGTGGAGGAGTTGGGGTGAGTTACTCAAAATTACACACAAACACACACACACACATACACACACTTACAGTACACAGCTCAACAGACCCTGTAATGCACAATCAAAGAGTCATGTAAAATCTTTCCACTTATCTAATCACATTACAAAATGGCAAACATTACATGCTTGATTATACCTCATTACACAATTAAGCTAATAGGACGACAAATTATGGAGGATGTTGTTGTTGGCAGGGACTTGGTCGAAACGCCAAATAGATATCAAAGACAAAGAAAATGTGAGAGGGAGAGAGAGAGAGGGAGAAAGAGGGAGGGAGAGAGAGAGTGAAAGAGAGAGAGAGGGAGAATGAGGGAGAAAGAGGGAGCGGGAGAGAGAGAGGGGGAGAAAGAGGGAGAGAGAGGGAGAGAGAGAGAGAGAGAGAGAGGGAGAAAGAGGGAGAGAGGGAGAAAGAGAGGGGAAGAAAGAGGGAGAGAGGGAGAAAGAGGGAGAGAGAGGGAGGGAGAGAGAGAGGGAGAGGGAGGGAGAGAGAGGGAGAAAGAGGGAGGGAGAGAGAGGGAGAGGGAGGGAGAGAGAGAGAGACTCTGAATTGTTTTTTCAGGAGGACGGGATGTGGGGAAAGAGAGAATATGGACACCAAAGAAGAGGATGAGGCAGGGATGAGTTGAAGAAGAGAAGGGGGGGGGTGAGGAAGAAGTAGGCCTGTATGGTGTTGATAAGGAAAGAGAAAATGCGGACATTGAGGAAGAGGAGAGGAGAAGGAAGGAGATGAGAGAAACAGGGGGAAAATGAAAGTGGAGGAGGAGAGGAGGGTTTGTATCAAATAAATATAAAATATATGCAGACACAGAAGAAGAGGATGAAGAAAAGATGAGTGGAGGAGGAAGAAGATGAGAGAAAGAGGAGGAGAGGAGAGGAGGAGGAAGGGGCTTTGTATGGTGTTGATAAGACGCCTGATCTGCCTGGATTTCCGGCCCTTGGCTCCTCTGGTCAGGCACACTGATTGGAACAAGATGGCCAAGACGGTGATAAAAGAAATTCCTCTGATTTCATTGTTCCGTCGTGCCAAACCGCCAGAAATGTGGAGTTTTGAAACATGGAATAACAAAGGGAGGGAGGGAGAGAGAGAATCTGAGAACAGGCATACTTTACAACCCCCTTTACACCAGCAGTAAGTCAATGTTGTGGTGATTGGTGTGGGTAAATGTTACCCTTGCCAAACCCTATCCCCTGGCTCCCAATAAGTCACGATACTCTTCATTTAGTTGGAATAAACAGTAGACTTTGTAATCCAATACTGGAGTCCTTCCCACAACCTGTCACCTCAGTTTCCCTATTCCAATGGGTGACTTCCTTTTTACCTCATTGGTCTGACACCTATTTCAACCAATCAACTTATAAATGATGCCCATGTTTCTCCCTGTGGTTATGATTTTTATCCCGACCCTGTCGTAACGTCTTGGTTTTGCGTGATTGACAGGTGGACAACGATACGATCTGGAACGAGACACACACGTCAACGGCGTCTCGCTTGGCAGCAGGCAGCGTGACGGAGCTGGCATTTAGGGTGGCACAGGGAGAGCTGAAGGTGAGACTGCCAATCGCTCATTGTCAACTCCGTTACACCCCCACTTAGTCCTGTCAGAGCTGTAACACAGCTGATCAGAATTGTCAACTCAGTAACATACATCAATACACATTGACATTGAAGCATACTGTATGGTAATTTCTCTTCGTGGTTTATTGAATTTATGAATTTCACATGAAATTGGAATTGAATATGGCTATATCAAAACCTTTCAATGTCACCTGTATTCAACTAATAAAAGTGAAATCGTAAGATTTAGTCAGAGAAAGCCAGAGTCAGTGTTACAGTTTCTATTCCCTCCTCACAGAATGGCTTTGCAGTGGTGAGGCCCCCTGGACATCATGCAGCCCACTCTACCCCCTTGTAAGTACTGCACCACACACACAAACACACACACACGGAACCAGGAGGTCTCTAAAATCATTTCAAAGGGTTCCCTACACATCAAAAGCACCTTTCAGGTGTGTGTTATGTGTGTGTATGGAGTATGTGTGTTACTTGCCCAAGGCTAACAGCAATCTACATCTACCCGCGCTGCTCAATTCATGTCCAGCTCTCAGGACATTGTGCTGTCAGCCTACAGCACCATCTCCAAGTGTGTGCATGTGTGTGAGTGTGTGTGTGTGTGTCACCCTTAAATAGAAGGCTTTAGTACGCTTACCACATGCGTGTGTGTGCTTGTCTGCTTGTGTGCTTGCATACGCGTGTGTGTATGCATGCGTCTGTGTGTGCATGTGTGAGTTCACGTATGATCGTGTGTGTACTTAGCAGTGCCTGTCAGTAGTTATTTATGTGTCGATAATGACTTTCTGGAGGAGAAGAGTTGGACGGCAGATATGATCTACAGTTTAGTTCACACTCACCGAGTTCATATCCTGCTGACACCACCGCTTTCAACATTCCTCTTTTGGTTTTCATACATCAACCCTTTCTCTCACACCTTCTCTGTCTCACAATATCATATGAATATTGAGTACGAGTCAGCTTACTCTAAGTTGTTAATGAGAAACACATTCTCTGAAATGCATGAGGAGTGAGGAGGTCACGAGAAGTTATTTTACCAGAGCATGTAGAGAGTGTTTTAGTCTTCGTGTTTTGCTTATGTTTTAGTCATGGTTTCCTTTGTCTGAGATTGTCAGACGCTTACTTGCCGTGTCTATTTTCCATCATTCATACTTTGCAACCCTACGTTCTGGTACTGTCCAACCATACCATGCCTAAATATGAGTGCATGTTCAGTGAAACAAGGCATGTTTGACCCATTGGCACTAATGTCCTCACATCACCTAGTTTGTGTATAGTGAGGACGCCCTCACATTACATATCCTTAAAAAAGTATTGACTTTACATTGGGTGTCTATGGTGTCATTATGGGGACATGTTCTCATAAGTCTTCACATGTCCCCATATGTGTGTGTCTCACCAAAGGGGTTTCTGCTTCTTCAACTCCGTGGCCATCGCAGCCAAGCAGCTCCAGCACAAACTCAGCGTCAGCAAGATCCTCATTGTGGACTGGGTGAGAGACGGCCGCTATCACTGGTCCCCACATGGGATCTAAACACAGACACACGCGTGCTTACTTGCGTACACAACACACATATTGACCATAAGCTTGGTGTCAGCATTCACGATGATCTCTGCTTTCCACATGACTCAGACCTGCCACAAGTCTGGGCCTAGGCAGACAGCCACATGCACGCGCTCTGTCTCTCACACACACACACACACACACACACACACACGCACACACACACACACACACACACACACACACACACACACACACACACACACACACACACACACACACAGAGTGGGGAAAAAAAGTATTTAGTCAGCCACCAATTGTGCAAGTTCTCCCACTTAAAAAGATGAGAGAGGCCTGTCATTTTCATCATAGGTACACGTCAACTATGACAGACAAAATGAGAGAAATCCAGAAAATCACATTGTAGGATTTTTAATGAATTTATTTGCAAATTATGGTGGAAAATAAGTATTTGGTCAATAACAAAAGTTTCTCAATACTTTGTTATATACCCTTTGTTGGCAATGACACAGGTCAAACGTCTTCTGTAAGTCTTCACAAGGTTTTCACACACTGTTGCTGGTATTTTGGCCCATTCCTCCATGCAGATCATCCTCTAGAGCAGTGATGTTTAGGGGCTGTCGCTGGGCAACACGGACTTTCAACTCCCTCCAAAAATGTTATATGGGGTTGAGATCTGGAGACTGGCTAGGCCACTCCAGGACCTTGAAATGCTTCTTACGAAGCCACTCCTTCGTTGCCCGGGCGGTGTGTTTGGGATCATTGTCATGCTGAAAGACCCAGCCACGTTTCATCTTCAATGCCCTTGCTGATGGAAGGAGGTTTTCACTCAAAATCTCACGATACATGGCCCCATTCATTCTTTCCTTTACACGGATCAGTCGTCCTGGTCCCTTTGCATGAAAACAGCCCCAAAGCATGATGTTTCCACCCCCATGCTTCACAGTAGGTATGGTGTTCTTTGGATGCAACTCAGCATTCTTTGTCCTCCAAACACGACGAGTTGAGTTTTTACCAAAAAGTTCTATTTTGGTTTCATCTGACCATATGACATTCTCCCAATCCTCTTCTGGATCATCCAAATGCACTCTAGCAAACTTCAGACGGGCCTGGACATGTACTGGCTTAAGCAGGATTTGAGTCCCTGGCGGCGTAGTGTGTTACTGATGGTAGGCTTTGTTACTTTGGTCCCAGCTCTCTGCAGGTTATTCACTAGGTCCCCCCGTGTGGTTCTGGGATTTTTGCTCACCGTTCTTGTTATCATTTTGTCCCCACCGGGTGAGATCTTGCGTGGAGCCCCAGATCGAGGGAGATTATCAGTGGTCTTGTATGTCTTCCATTTCCTAATAATTGCTCCCACAGTTGATTTCTTCAAACCAAGCTGCTTACCTATTGCAGATTCAGTCTTCCCAGCCTGGTGCAGGTCTAAAATTTTGTTTCTGGTGTCCTTTGACAGCTCTTTGGTCTTGGCCATAGTGGAGTTTGGAGTGTGACTGTTTGAGGTTGTGGACAGGTGTCTTTTATACTGATAACAAGTTCAAACAGGTGCCATTAATACAGGTAACGAGTGGAGGACAGAGGAGCCTCTTAAAGAAGAAATTACAGGTCTGTGAGAGCCAGAAATCTTGCTTGTTTGTAGGTGACCAAATACTTATTTTCCACCATAATTTGCAAATAAATTCATTAAAAATCCTACAATGTGATTTTCTAGAAAATATATTCTCAATTTGTCTGTCATAGTTGACGTGTACCTATGATGAAAATTACAGGCCTCTCTCATCTTTTTAAGTGGGAGAACTTGCACAATTGGTGGCTGACTAAATACTTTTTTCCCCACTGTACACATACACACACACACACACATAACTACTACTTTATAAGGACAAATAATTTTATATATTTTAGTGTGCACTGAAGGGGATGATGCCAACATTCAGAGCAAGTATTAGACTAGTTTAAGTATACTAGAGAATTAGGAGTCTGACTGCCCCTTGACCTTTCTCACCAATGTCCAGGATGTTCACCATGGGAACGGTACCCAGTCGGTCTTCTACAACGACCCCAGCGTGCTGTACATCTCCCTGCATCGCTATGACAATGGCAAATTCTTCCCCGGCAGCGGGGACCCAGCTGAGGTATGTTAGGTTGCACTATCCAACACCGTATACATCATGCTCTCCCGTTGGTAGATGGAACTGTCCATCAAATACATGATTGGTGTGTTCATTTGGAAAAGAAAACGTCTGAGCAAGCACCGAACAGATTGGGTCAGCCCAATAGTCTGAAAACCCCTTCAGCGTCTGTTACCACCCATCAAATACCCCACCACCCAACCCCATTTTCCCATTCTCACAAAACTGTGAGGATGAAAAAGTGGATGTTTTCCCTTAAACTTCATCATGAGGGGATGGTCCATATGAAACTGTGCTGGCTTGGATGTGGCTTTGCCTTAAATGGCCACACGACCTCCACTGAGCTGTGTGGTAAACCTCTGAAGTCTCTGTGTCCCTCAACCACAGCACCATGTATCTACATAACACACTAGGGGATAGCGGTGATGTCACCACAGCACCATGTATCTATATAACACACTAGGGGGTAGCGGTGATGTCACCACAGCACCATGTATCTATATAACACACTAGGGGGTAGCGTGATCTGACCACAGCACCATGTATCTATATAACACACTAGAGGGTAGCGGTGATATCACCACAGCACCATGTATCTATATAACACACTAGGGGGTAGCGGTGATGTCACCACAGCACCATGTATCTATACAACACACTAGAGGGTAGCAGTGATGTCACCACAGCACCATGTATCTATACAACACACTAGAGGGTAGCGGTGATGTCACCACAGCACCATGTATCTATATAACACACTAGGGGGTAGCGGTGATGTCACCACAGCACCATGTATCTATATAACACACTAGAGGGTAGCGGTGATGTCACCACAGCAGCATGTATCTATATAACACACTAGAGGGTAGCGGTGATGTCACCACAGCACCATGTATCTATATAACACACTAGAGGGTAGCGGTGATGTCACCACAGCAGCATGTATCTATATAACACACTAGAGGGTAGCGGTGATGTCACCACAGCACCATGTATCTATATAACACACTAGAGGGTAGCGGTGATGTCACCACAGCACCATGTATCTATATAACACACTAGAGGGTAGCGGTGATGTCACCACAGCACCATGTATCTACCACAGCACCATGTATCTGGGGCGGCAGGTAGCTTAGTGGTTAAGAGCGTTGTGCCAGTAACCGAAAGGTCGCTGGTTCTAATCCCCGAGCCGACTAGGTGAAAAACCTGTCGATGTGCCCTTGAGCAAGGCACTTAACCCTAATTGCTCCTGTAAGTCGCTCTGGATAAGAGCGTCTGCTAAATGACCAATTTTTTTTTTTTTTTTTTTTTTTTTATATAACACACTAGGGGGTTGCGGTGATGTCACCACATCACCATGTATCTATATAACACACTAGAGGGTAGCGGTGATGTCACCACAGCACCATGTATCTATATAACACACTAGAGGGTAGCGGTGATGTCACCACAGCACCATGTATCTATATAACACACTAGAGGGTAGCGGTGATGTCACCACAGCACCATGTACAGTGAGGGAAAAAAGTATTTGTTCCCCTGCTGATTTTGGACGTTTGTCCACTGACAAAGACATGATCAGTCTATAATTTTAATGGTAGGTTTATTTGAACAGTGAGAGACAGAATAACAACAAAAAAATCCAGAAAAACGCATGTCAAAAATGTTATAAATTGATTTGCATTTTAATGAGGGAAATAAGTATTTGACCCCTCTGCAAAACATGACTTAGTACTTGGTGGCAAAACCCTTGTTGGCAATCACAGAGGTCAGACGTTTCTTGTAGTTGGCCACCAGGTTTGCACACATCTCAGGAGGGATTTTGTCCCACTCCTCTTTGCAGATCTTCTCCAAGTCATTAAGTTTTCGAGCCTGACGTTTGGCAACTCAAACCTTCAGCTCCCTCCACAGATTTTCAATGAGATTAAGGTCTGGAGACTGGCTAGGCCACTCCGGGACCTTAATGTGCTTCTTCTTGAGCCACTCCTTTGTTTCCTTGGCCGTGTGTTTTGGGTCATTGTCATGCTGTAATACCAATCCATGACCCATTTTCAATGCCCTGGCTGAGGGAAGGATGTTCTCACCCAAGATTTGACGGTACATGGCGCCGTCCATCGTCCCTTTGATGTGGTGAAGTTGTCCTGTCCTCTTAGCAGAAAAACACCCCCAAAGCATAATGTTTCCACCTCCATGTTTGACGGCGGGGATGGTGTTCTTGGGGTCATAGGCAGCATTCCTCCTCCTCCAAACACGGCGAGTTGAGTTGATGCCAAAGAGCTCGATTTTGGTCTCATCTGACCACAACACTTTCACCCAGTTCTCCTCTGAATCATTCAGATGTTCATTAGAAAACTTCAGACGGGCCTGTATATGTGCTTTCTTGAGCAAGGGGACCTTGCGGGCGCTGCAGGATTTCAGTCCTTCACGGCGTAGTGTGTTACCAATTGTTTTCTTGGTGACTATGGTCCCAGCTGCCTTGAGATCATTGATAAGATCCTCCCGTGTAGTTCTGGGCTGATTCCTCACCGTTCTCATGATCATTGCAACTCCACGAGGTGAGATCTTGCATGGAGCCCCAGCCCGAGGGAGATTGACAGTTCTTTTGTGTTTCTTCCATTTGCGAATAAACGCACCAACTGTTGTCACCTTCTCACCAAGCTGCTTGGCGATGGTCTTGTAGCCCATTCCAGCCTTGTGTAGGTCTACAATCTTGTCCCTGACATCCTTGGAGAGCTCTTAGGTCTTGGCCATGGTGGAGAGTTTGGAATCTGATTGATTGATTGCTTCTGTGGACAGGTGTCTTTTATACAGGAAACAAGCTGAGATTAGGAGCACTCCCTTTAAGAGTGTGCTCCTAATCTCAGCTCGTTACCTGTATAAAAGACACCTGGGAGCCAGAAATCTTTCTGATTGAGAGGGGGTCAAATACTTATTTCCACATTAAAATGGTAATCAATTTATAACATTTTTGACATGCGTTTTTCTTGATTTTGTTGTTGTTATTCTGTCTCTCACTGTTCAAATAAACCTACCATTAAAATTATAGACTGATAATTTCTTTGTCAGTGGTCAAACGTACAATATCAGCAGGGGATCAAATACTTTTTTCCCTCACTGTAACACGCTAGAGGGTAGCGGTGATGTCACCACAGCAGCATGTATCTATATAACACACTAGAGGGTAGCGGTGATGTCACCACAGCACCATGTATCTATATAACACACTAGGGGGTAGCGGTGATGTCACCACAGCACCATGTATCTATACAACACACTAGGGGGTAGCGGTGATGTCACCACAGCACCATGTATCTATATAACACACTAGAGGGTAGCGGTGATGTCACCACAGCACCATGTATCTATATAACACACTAGGGGGTAGCGGTGATGTCACCACAGCACCATGTATCTATATAACACACTAGAGGGTAGCGGTGATGTCACCACAGCACCATGTATCTATATAACACACTAGGGGGTTGCGGTGATGTCACCACAGCACCATGTATCTATATAACACACTAGATGGTAGCAGTGATGTCACCACAGCACCATGTATCTATATAACACACTAGGGGGTTGCGGTGATGTCACCACAGCACCATGTATCTATATAACACACTAGATGGTAGCGGTGATGTCACCACAGCACCATGTATCTATATAACACACTAGAGGGTAGCGGTGATGTCACCAAAGCACCATGTATCTATATAACACACTAGGGGGTAGCGGTGATGTCACCACAGCACCATGTATCTATATAACACACTAGAGGGTAGCGGTGATGTCACCACAGCAGCATGTATCTATATAACACACTAGAGGGTAGCGGTGATGTCACCACAGCACCATGTATCTATATAACACACTAGAGGGTAGCGGTGATGTCACCACAGCACCATGTATCTATATAACACACTAGAGGGTAGCGGTGATGTCACCACAGCACCATGTATCTATATAACACACTAGAGGGTAGCGGTGATGTCACCACATCACCATGTATCTATATAACACACTAGAGGGTAGCGGTGATGTCACCACAGCACCATGTATCTATATAACACACTAGAGGGTAGCGGTGATGTCACCACAGCACCATGTATCTATATAACACACTAGAGGGTAGCGGTGATGTCACCACAGCACCATGTATCTATATAACACACTAGGGGGTAGCGGTGATGTCACCACAGCACCATGTATCTATATAACACACTAGAGGGTAGCGGTGATGTCACCACAGCACCATGTATCTATATAACACACAAGGTGGTAGCGGTGATGTCACCACAGCACCATGTATCTATATAACACACTAGAGGGTAGCGGTGATGTCACCACAGCACCATGTATCTATATAACACACTAGATGGTAGCGGTGATGTCACCACAGCACCATGTATCTATACAACACACTAGGGGGTAGCAGTGATGACACCACAGCACCATGTATCTATATAACACACTAGAGGGTAGCGTGATGTGACCAGTGGTACATCAGGGTACCCCTAATCTGCTCCAGCATCTCTTAAACATGAAAGGGAAATAAAATAGAGAAAAAAAATGAAGAAAGAGGATGAAGAAGAGAAGAACAATGGAGAGAGAGAGCGAGAGAGAGAGGGAGAGGGACAGAGAGGGAGAGGGACAGAGAGAGAGGGACAGACAGAGAGAGAGAGGGACGGACAGACAGACAGACAGACAGACAGAGAGAGAGAGACTAGTTGGCAGTTGATGGCGGAGCGCATGTGTTTTGAGTTTACCCTGTGAACATCCCGTCCACGAGAGACACTCTGCGATGCACATCATCACACACATACACACACATAACCACACACAAGCACACACACATAACCACACACAACGACACGCACACACAATGGAAATGACCACGGTTTGTTACCAATTGGGTGTCACTCAGTCCTCACTATCTCCTCACCATGACATTGAGCGATGGTGGAGTGGTTTTCAAAAGCGAAATAGTTACAGTAAATAGCCGCTAGCAGGACTACAAGAGAGGCAGGCATTTTAAGGCCTACTCTGCTCATAAGACCCTGCAAGGTTTTGCCTGGCATTTGGTGAAATATAGTCTCTCGTGACAGACGATACCATTTGGTTCTGTGTGCTGAGTTTGGGTGAAATATAGCTAGAAACTAAACTCAAGAATATATGTCCCTGTAGTTTGTTAAAACTGGGACATATTCTGTGTGTAGTTTTGTTGTTGCTCTGAGTGATTTATGAGCAGATTTGACAAATTGTATAAAAAATAAAAATAGTTGAGTTGATGGAGGCGTTGAATTAATGTCCAGCCGTCTTTCATTTAGAAATTGTAATCACTCCCTTATGTCATTGAAATGTGACGCAGCTTTTCCTCAATGGCACAAATGCGCATTTTGACCTTCCCTCAACTCTCAGCACAACTTTCAATGAACTAAGATGTTAACATGATAACTATGAATATTAATGAATAACAAGTAATATCTCTATGTATCTCTCTACCATATCGTTCTCTCTTTCTCTCCCTCTCTGTCCAGGTGGGAGCGGGAGCAGGTGAAGGCTTCAATGTCAACGTGGCGTGGTCAGGAGGCTTGGACCCCCCCATGGGCGACACAGAATACCTAGCAGCATTCAGGTACAGAGTTAGAGATACACCTAACCTACCTCACCTTAGCTCCAGCCCAATTCACATTAAAACAAAACCACAAAAGTGCAAAGATTATATTTTAGTCAATGATTCATAGAAAGTCTCACCAAAACTCTTCACTCATCCTTGAAATACTACGCACAGCTGTGATATAACAGACATGTACAGTATCATGTGTTTATATTGTGGTGCAAGTTTGATGTTTGTGATGCCCTCGAGCATATGGTGTAGATCCATGCCACTGAATGGAGGTGTGTCCCCATGTGTCTTTTTTCTGTGCACCGCACTTTCCACTTCATTCAAGCCACAGCCCCTGAATGAATAGCTGCTCGGTTTGCGGCGTAATGAACTTTGAGCGTTCCTGTCAGCGGTGTTGGCTCGGCACCAGACGATGAACAGTATGTGAGGTCCGTATGGTGCATACACACAGTGGGTGGGCCAAGCTTGTCAAACTCAGGATTCTAACGGTGAAAGCCATACTGTACCGTTACGAGCCATCGATTCCAACAGGCAGACGTTAGGCTCAATGTTTACCCTAGGCATACTATGCTAATTGTTAACTCACTGAGAGCCACTTTAGCAGTATGGTCTGTGTTGATTCACTGGTTGTATAGAAGAAGAAGAAGAAGAAGAAGGAAACCTAGTAACTGTTCCCTAGTTTAGGTGTATGTTACCTAGTGACTGTATCTTCGTTATGTGTACAGGTAGTTCCCAGTACCTAGCAACTGTCACTTCGTTTTCAGTACAGGTGTATGTTACCTAGTACCTTTTTCGTACAGTAGCTCAGCTGTCAATACAGGTAGATGTTACCTAGCAACTATCACTTATTTTTCTAAGTAGCCTACAGGTAGATGTTACCTAGCAACTGTTTCTTGTAGACCTATAGGCTATATCCTAGTGTGCAATTTGGGAAATCCGAATGTAAAATCCCATGAATTCACCTTAGAAACACATTTTTTCAAGTGAAAATTAGTTCACTTTACCACGCGCTCCCCCACCCAATTCCACCAACAAACACTGTAAAGCAATAACTTGTCAATTCTGTGCAAGGAAAATCTGTGACTGAGACTCTATTCCCCAGACTTTCTGTACAGCCAGAAAAGATGCACCCAATTTCAGACTTTCTGTACAGCCAGAAAAGATAAACCCAATTTCAACTTTCTGCATTGGCCGTATTTTATGCATCTTGAAATTTCATAAATGTAATAACCTGGTTCCATGCAATCTTTCTAATTTTATTCATATTCATGATTGAGATTTCCGGGGGGTGGAGGTTGAGTTGTTTAAAGAAATAGTGGGTTGGTGGTTTGCAGTATAATCTGGCAGATTCCTTTAGTTGGGGGATACAACATGCTGTGTGTGTGTGTGTGCGTGCGTGTGTGTGCGTGTGTGTGTATGATATGCAGTAGGATCAGGTGGTGGGGTCAGTGGTGTTTTTTTTTTATCTAATGAGGTAGGTTTTGTTAGGGGGGGTGTGGGGGGGTTGATGTAGCCTTGTGAATTTTTGTGAAGCTTGAGAGCGTGTTACTGAAGAGGAAGTGTGTGTGTGTGTATGCACACCCATTTGTATTTGTTCATGTACACGTGCATGTTCATTTATTTGTGTGTGTGTGCGAGGGGATGCACAGGCTGCAGGGTCTGGTAGTGCAAGCCGGGAGGGATCGGGGTGGTGATGGGAGTGCATGGCGTGGGGGTAGTGCATTGTTAGGGAATCCAAAGGCGGCGTAATTAAGCCCAATGGATCCCAGATGACTGGCTGTCAGTGACGTGAGAAGAGGACCGAGCCCCTAATGGGAACCAGACGCCCGCCAAAACGCTTTGAACTGCCGGCCGGAGAGAGGGGAGGGGAGGGAAAGAGAAGAAGAGAGAGAGAGAGGGGGAAGAATGGGGAGAGAGGGGAATCAAACACGGCATGGGCCGTGTACACTCGCTAAATCACTGGCAGCAGCAACGGGAGGATGAGGAGGATGAGGAAGAGGATGATGAAGAGGAGGAGGAGGAAGAGGAAGAAGAGGAGGAGGAGGAAGAAGAGGAGGAGGAAGAGGAAGAAGAGGAGGAGGAAGAAGAGGGGGAGGAAGAAGAAGAGGAGGCGGAAGAGGAAGAGGAGGAGGAGAAGAACAAGGGAAGCGGTTCCAGAAGATGAAAATAGAGAGGGTGTGCAGGCGTCATCCTCCCCATCCTCCTCATCCTCCTCATCCTCCCCTCTGACCATCTCTGTCCTGGTCCTGTTATTTGTTTACTAACACTTTAGATAAAGTTGCCCTTATTGTCATGTAGTCAGTTTTAACTACTTTGGTATCCAGAATGTAGCCTAGTAGTTACTCGGGTGTACCTGGTAACTGCATATAACATAAAACAATGATTGAATTTTAAGGTACAGGCTAAATGTTTTTTTAAATTAAGTTTAGTGACAGTAACCACAATTTTTATAAATGTTTTACCCTTATTTTACCAGCTAAGTTGACTGAGAACACAGTCTCATTTACAGCAATGACCTGGGGAATAGTTACAGGGGAGAGGAGGGGGGATGAATGAGCCAATTGAAGTGTCAATCAAACTGAGAAATGTAAATGATGTGTAACTATCGTTAGGCTAAATGGTATCTGTGCAACTTTATGTAATTTATATCCATCTATTATTTGTGTCATTAGTCAGAGCACCATATGGTTAGCGTTTCAACTTTAATTTACTTTTAAATGGGGTCACACTGTGTCACGTACCTGGGTATGTTACCTGGATGTTTGTTGAAACGTTTCCGACAGTTGGACTGATCAGTGGTAGCTTGGTTCCGGATCTGTTTGTGCTGATTGGCGATGACCACAGGTGTTGGCAAGACAGCACAAACAGATCTCAGACCAGGCTAGATCCGTGGAACTTGGGATTTAATTTGACCATGTCTCTTCAAAATGTCACCCTATATGACTGGGTAGTCAGTGATTTATTTGCAAATTAACATGTTATGTGGTCATACATATACTGTACACATCTCTCCCAACCATGAATGTTACATTACACTTCTCTCTTCAAGAGCATGTGATATACAGTAAGCAATAAAGCACAGTATGTTTTGTGTGTCACGAGAGACTAGGGTGTTGAATGTACAGTCGTTTAAAGGGTCAAAGTCAAATGCAGAAGCCTATGTCCACTGTGATTATTATTTGACCCTGCTGGTCATATATGAACGTTTGAACATCTTGAAGAACAATCTGGCCTTAAAGGCCATGTACTCTTATCATCTCCACCCGGCACAGCCAGAAGAGGACCGGCCACCCCTCAGAGCCTGGTTCCTAGGTTCCTGCCTTTCTAGGGAGGTTTTCCTAGCCACGTGCTTCTACATCTGCATTGCTTGCTGTTTGGGGTTTTAGGCTGGGTTTCTGTATAAGCACTTTGTGACATCTGCTGATGTAAAATGGACTTCGTCTTTTACCAAATAGGGCTATCTTCTGTATACCTTGTCACAACACAACTGATTGGCTCAAACGCATTAAGAAGGAAATAAATTCCACAAATTAACTTTTAAGAAGGCACACCTGTTAATTGAAATGCATTCCAGGTGACGAACTCATGAAGCTGGTTAAGAGAATGCCAAGAGTGTGCAAAGCTGTCATAAAGGCAAAGGGTGGCTATTTGAAGAATCTCAAATATAAAATATATTTTGATTTGTTTAACACTTTTTTGGTTACTACATGATTCCATATGTGTTATTTCATAGTTTTGATGTCTTCACTATTATTCTACAATGTAAAAAATAAAGAAAACCCTTGAATGAGTAGGTGTGTCCAAACTTTTGACTGGTACTGTACTTGTTGGAGTGCTTGACCTACAATAGCATTGAACCTCCTATTTTGAAGACATGAATAACTATTTTCTCTTGTCAATGGGTTTAATGGTCTAGTTTCCCTCCCTGTCTGTCTGTCTCCAGGACTGTGGTGATGCCGATTGCCTATGAGTTCTGTCCTGACGTGGTGCTGGTCTCATCTGGTTTCGATGCCGTCGAGGGACATCTGGCGCCACTGGGGGGCTACAAAGTGTCAGCCAAGTGTAAGCTCACTATTCACTGTTCCTCACTAAATCATATGCGGGGACACACAGATCAATTTATTTTTACATGTTTAGTCATTTAGCAGACACTCCTATCCAGAGCAACTTACAGTAGTGAGTCACTCCTATCCAGAGCAACTTACAGTAGTGTGTGGATACATTTTCACGCTGGTCCCCCGTGGGAATCAAACCCACAACCCTGGCGTTGCAAGTGCCATGCTCTACCAACTGAGCCACACACGTCCCCAGTATGTCTACCTCATCTTCACAGTCTTAGGACTCTCATTAAAGGATTCTGACGGTTCTAAATTCCACACCAGGGATGGGCAACTTTGATGGAGGTGGGGGCCACAAAAAATCTGAACTCATCATGAGGGGCCGCAGTAGCTCGCGGGGTCTGCGTAACCACATCCATACCCACACATGCAGTCAGAGCCGGACCTAGCCTTTTGCGAGCAAAACATTTTAGCAGCCCCTCTCTTGACAGCGGAGAGAAAAAAATTAAGTTTTAGAGTTAATTTCCTGTAATTCTACACATTTTGCCATGGGGCGTAGAGAAAATGTTGCAGTTTTAAAGTAAGTTTGCGGCAATTCCACACGGTGTCCTGTGTGTGTGTGTGCGTGTGTGTGTGTGTGCATGTGTGAGTGTGGAAATATGGAGGACTTTGGAATGCATCAGTGAACTTTGGAATGTTTTAAATCTTTTCATTGTAATTTGTAAATTGAAATAAAGTATTTAAATGTGTCTCCCCCAAAGGTTTTGGCGTTCTGACACATCAGCTGATGGGGCTGGCGGGGGGGCGGGTTGTCATGGCGCTGGAGGGGGGTCACGACCTCACTGCCATCTGCGATGCCTCTGAGGCCTGTGTCAGGGCCCTGCTGGGCACCCAGGTCAGTAAACACAGACCTAGGATCAGCTTACTTCTCCCTAAATCCTATCCTTCACCATGGGGGAAACAACACTATACTGACCTTAGATCAGTGTCAGGGGAAACAACACTACACTGACCTTAGATCAGTGTCAGGGGAAACAACACTACACTAACCTTAGATCAGTGTCAGGGGGAAACAACACTATACTAACCTTAGATCAGTATCAGGGGAAACAACACTATACAGATCTTAGATCAGTGTCAGGGGGAAACAACACTATACTAACCTTATATCAGTGTCAGGGGAAACAACACTATACTGATCTTAAATCAGTGTCAGGGGAAACAACACTATACTAACCTTAGATCAGTTTCAGGGGAAACAACACCACTACGTGTGTGCATGCTACCTGTGTGTGTCTGATGTTTTACTCCAGTGTTTGAGGTCTCCCCCCACCCCTCCCGTGTCTTCCCCTCCAGGTGGAGCCCCTGTCTGAAGCAGTCCTGGAGAGGAGACCCTGTCCCAACGCTGTCTTCTCTCTGCAGAGAGTCATACAGGCCCAGGGTGAGCTTCTGATACACAACCCTTCTATCTCTCTTCCTATCTCAATCTTTCTTTTGCCCATTCTCTCTAGCTGCCTCACTTTCTCTCTCTTTATCCCATTTCTCTGTCTTTATCATTCTTCCCTCTCTCAATCTTTCTTTCACTCTACAGCAGACATGGGCAACTGGCGGCGGCCCGCGGCCCCCCTTTTGAAAGCCCTCAGATCAATTTCCCCCCCAGAATTGGGGAACTCAGTCGGGGTCTCAACTTACTGTTGCGAGTTAGAATAGTAGAATACACAAGGTGCAATTTAGAAATGTGGTTGTGCATCAACAGTTTTTCTCTTGTTATGTCATTCACTGATAGTCAGTCAATTAGCCCATGTCAGCTAAATTGTTTTAGATTGCTAAATTAGTTGTGCACACACGCACACGCACACACACACACACACACACACACACACACACACACACACACACACACACACACAGAGAGAGCCGGCCACTGCCTTCCTGGCTCCAATTATCTTCAAACACTTCTCTAACACACGATCTTCACAACATCCCTCCTGATTGCGCGCAAATGTTATCCCATTCCAATTAGATTAATTACAAATATTTGCAAAGCCACAAGAATGTTAAGCCCCTTCATTTAGGCAGAGGGTGAAATATATGTGTGGTGAATACTGGGAACACACACACCATGGTCCTCTCTTTCTATTTCTCACACACACACGCGCACACACACACACACACACACACACACACACACACACACACACACACACACACACACACACACACACACACACACACACACACACACACACACACACACCAAGGCCCTTTAGCACAATTGTGTGATTTAAATGACACGAATGCTAATTTCAAATTGTGGTATTGGTATTTTATTCCAACCACACACACAAGTATTAGATGTAGTATTGCTTAGTATACAGTTCACATACTTCAAAGACAGAATAGCTCAACTTTTAAGAGAGTACTCTGCGAGGTTGCAATATGAAAACCTGAAACAATCTCTCTCTCTCTCTCTCTCTCTCTCTCTCTCTCTCTCTCTCTCTCTCTCTCTCTCTCTCTCTCTCTCTCTCTCTCTCTCTCTCTCTCTCTCTCTCTCTCTCTCTCTCTCTCTCTCTCTCTCTCTCTCTCTCTCTCTCTCTCTCTCTCTCTCTCTCTCTCTCTCTCTCTCTCTCTCTCTCTCTCTCTCTCTCTCTCTCTCTCTCTCTCTCTCTCTCTCTCTCTCTCTAGGTGAGTACTGGCGGTCGTTGAGGGAGGTGGCCCACACAGTGGATCAGTCCTACCTGCAGGCCCAAGGACACAGTCTGAGACGTGGCTCAGAGGACCACAATAACACCGTCTCCGCCCTGGCCTCTCTCTCCATGGCTAGCCTCACCACAAACAGGTAACAGAACTGACACTATGTAGTAACAGCACTGACACCATGTAGTAACAGCACTGACACTATGTAGTAACATTACTGACACCACATAGTAAAAGGCCTGACACCATGTAGTAATAGCACTGACACTATATAATAACAGCACTGACACAATGTAGTAACAGCACTGACACCATGTAGTAACAGCACTGACACTATATAATAACAGCACTGACACTATATAATAACAGCACTGACACTATGTAGTAACAGCACTGACACTATGTAGTAACATTACTGACACCATGTAGTAACAATACTGACACCACATAGTAAAAGGACTGACACTATATAATAACAGCACTGACACTATGTAGTAACAGCACTGACACTATGTAGTAACAGCACTGACACTATGTAGTAACAGCACTGACACCACATAGTAAAATGACTGACACCATGTAGTAATAGCACTGACACTATATAATAACAGCACTGACACAATGTAGTAACAGCACTGACACTATATAATAACAGCACTGACACTATGTAGTAACAGCACTGACACCATGTAGTAACAGCACTGACACTATATAATAACAGCACTGACACTATGTAGTAACAATACTGACACCATGTAGTAACAGCGCTGACACTATGTAATAACAATACTGACACTATGTAGGAACAGCACTGACACTATATAATAACAGCACTGACACCATGTAGTAACAGCACTGACACCATGTAGTCTTATATAATATCAATATAATATAATGTAATGTGAGATTACATTTAAAGTGATGGTTTACTCAAAACATCCACAGACAGGTAACATCACTGACACCCTGTAGTCTCATTTGATATTAATATAATATAATAAAATATTAAGTGAAGTGTTATGACATTAAATTATAGTTAAAGGGATGGTTCACTCAAAATACATATTTAGGTTAATTAGTTATTTTTAGCAGCCTCTGCCTAGCATTGGCTTTCCTGGACTGAAAGCTAATGGAATCATAGGAGGCGTTTTCTTTACAACAGTTATTTCTCTACAACAGCCTACTGTAGGTATGTGGAAAATCATGTACATGTGTACTACGAGTGAACCACCCCTTTAAATATGCATTAGATGAAAACATTGCCTTACATCTCAAACATTAAATCCTCAGCTGTCAGCTGCATCTCATCACACTGCTTTAGATTAGCGATAATTTCCAACACCAGTCCCTAGATTGGCTTTTGAACCAGAAGATGAATCAATTAGTGTTCTAATTGAATTTTATGGGAGAGAGTGTGAAAAACCAGAAGACACAAAAGACGACGCAGCACCGTCTGTCTCCCTTCAAAGGTGCAATATGCAGAAATCCGCCATTTCCTGGTTACTAAAATTCTACTAGTTCGTCTAATTTCAGTTGATGTGATAAAACAAGCAACGTATAGTGTAGAGAATCATTATACGATCAAACCCCCTGTGAAATATATTTTCAATAACCAAAAATATTGTATTTTCAGCTGTTTGAAGCTGGTGTATAAAACCGAAAGTAAAGAAACGCAAAAACAAAACTTAAGAATGGGAAGTATAGAAATAGGGCACATAGAACAGCTTTACTGCTTCTTGCTTTCAATGACAAAGACATATCTATAACTCACATTTCTATATGAATTTGGTCGGGTCTCCCAAAAACTTACATATTGCAGCTTTAAAACACTATTTAAACAGGTGTTGTCTACAAACACATGGAGATAATTGCATCAGTATCCTCTAGAACTATTTCCCCCCTGGGCCCCGTGTAGCTTGGTAGAGCATGGCGCTTGCAACTCCAGGGTTGTGGGTTCGTTTCCCACGGGGGGCCAGTATTTAATTAAAAAAAGAAAAAAAATTATGGTATGCACTCACTAACTGTAAGTGGCTCTGGATAAGAGCGTCTGCTAAATGACAAAAAAATGCAAAATAAACTATTTGCAGAGTCTGTGTCCTGTTGAAATATACTACAGTGATATATAATACCACAGTGATGGTCTAATTCCCCGGGCGCCGATGACGTGGATGTCGATTATGGCAGCCCCCCGCACCTCTCTGATTCAGAGGGGTTGGGTTAAATGCAGAAGACACATTTCAGTTGAATGCATTCAGTTGTACAGCTGACTACTTATCCCCCTTTCTTTTTTCTTTATTTATACTGCTGTTATACTACAACAGGCTATACATTACAATGCTATACAATTCCGTTCTCTCCTCTCTCCCTCCTATTCAGGACACACCCAGATGAACTTATGGAGGGGGACAGTGACTCCATGTAGACAAGTGCACTTTCCGACAAACCTATCATGTAGACACACACACACACACACACACACACACACTGTGATCCACTCGGCCCTGCTTCACTTGACCAGAATCCACTGCCTCCAGTTGACACTGTACAGACCACATCCTGACCACTATAGTCAAACTGAGTAGCTTACGCCTCACACACTCTTACACCTCATCAGAACACAGTTCTACTGGCCTGCCTCGACCACAACTCAACCGCACACTGAGAACACATCCCATTAACAGGGTACAGGAGGACCAAGAGAGAGGAGAATGAACACTGTCTTCATGACATGCCACTCCATGCCTCCCTGGTGTGTAACATTGTGAACTGTGACGACACAGAAGGAGAGGAGGAGCAGACCTGAGCATAAACTGGAGGGGTGAAATATATACCGTTATAAACACCACATCTTAAACAGACTTTGACTTGTAGCATGAAGTGACTTGACAAAGACCAGCGACACGGCTGGCTGTATACAAAGTCTCTCTGGGGAAGAGGGCTACTTTTTTAGCGTCGGTCACAGGTTACCGCGGTGCGTCACCAGGCCGACAGAGCCGAATCACACAGGGAAGTAGGAAGTAGTCTCACGTCCCCACAGGAAGTTACTATGAAGGAGAACAGACATCGCACCCTCACTGGGGGACACTTAAAAAGCATCTCTTATTGATGATTTCATTTGTATTTATGTGAAGAAAAAGAGAGGAGACTGAGAATTTTGTTTGGACTTTTTTTGCACTGTGTATTTTGTCATGTGAACCTAGGAGAGAATGACAGAATGGACCATGTTGAAGCTCTCCTGGAATTTACAATAAAACATGTAAATTATCATACTCATGTTTTTAAGCTGATTTAAATATTGTAAGTTTGATTTATTGCATATTGTATTTCAAATATCAAGACATAATGGTCATGTTTTTTAAGCAGCAAATAGAGAAGAGCTAGATCCCTATGATTCATTGCTTTTATAGTTGATTTTCTTCCATGGGAGAAAAAAAATGCAAAAGTGGGGTGTAAGACTCCCTCTCAGACAGCACTTAAGTAAAAGATAAAGCCCCAAAAAAGTATTATTTATATCTGAAGTTGATGGCATCCTCACATTCTCTATCATTCTAATTATAACATTTCTTAGGAATGAATCCTATTACTCACTGAGACAATTCAATCAGGAAACCACTTGTTTGGTGAGAAAGGATACAGAGTCAGCTCAAACGTTCCAAAGGTGTTTCAGCCAAGGACACACACACCGCCATACTGTAGAGAAAGGTTCTACTCTACGCTCGGCCACACACAAAATGTTTATGCATGTGTTTGTAAATCACTGCATTTGCATGTTGTCTGCAGGGTATTTCAACGTAATGAAGGTAAAATACAACTAATGGTGCTGGGTTCAAGGCAGATTAATAAAACAGTTGAAATGACTTCTTTGTCTTTAACTATGACTGGCACTTAAAAGTTGTCTGTTGACTTCACAGGACTCAAACAAAATAGAAATGCACTTACAATGTCTTAAGTGTTGGGATTGTGTTTTAGTAAAATGTCTATTCCACTCTGACGATGCCTTTTTTTTTATTGTTGTTCTGTTGTGATTTCACAAAGACCTGTTTTTTTACATGTGGATTGATTGACATGCCTGTTGTATTTTGTATATTTGATAGGCTGTATTTCTTGATACTTAGTTTTCTACAATATGAAAGACAAGTGAACTAGGATTTGTTCACATCTGATTGTGTACCACTCGATTTACAAAAAAAGTCCGATTTTTGTTCCTGGACCAAACTGCAGTTAGCATATAACAGTTGAAGTTAGCATTTAGACTTTTGAGTTAGCTTATTAAGCTAGCTGACTACAGTATGTAGAACAATTGAACACAGGTTGAGAGAAAACAAAGCTTAAAAGCCTTATATGAACAACATCCCAATTGTGAAGTGGTATGGCCTCTGAACAGAACTTCAAAGATTTTTGTGAATTTCTGATTGTATTTGTATTTAAACAAAGGTTTTGCTTCTTAATATCACCAAATATGGATAAAAAAACTGCTTACATTTCTTGTTAGCACTTTCCATTAAATAATGATTTATTTGTTACCCTTTTTAATGTTATTGCAGTGCCTTGATTATGTATCATGTTAAATATATAAATATATAAATATATAAATATATATATATATATATATATATATATATATATATATATATATATGACAGTGCTACAGATTCATTTGTACTATCATGTTGTATTGTTTCAGTACTTTTTGGTGCTTTATAATATACATTATAGAACCAAGACCTTACATGACAAGACCCTGCAAGAGCTGTATGGTATTTGACTTTGACATGGTGAAAAGGAGATTACTGTTAATGAAACAATACATTTGACTATGATTATGTGGAACAAAATGCCCACCATGTATTATTAATTTTCTATCAGAAGGGTTCTGTGTTATATTTTATTCTGGTTTAGGTTTATATTTCGCTTTAATTAAGTACTTTTGAGAACATTTGTGTTCTGTAAATGTAAATAAATTTTTTGAGAGTCGACAAGCCCTTTAATTGTCTTAATATGACTTATTGCTCTGTTGTAGATAGCTACTGAGACCAAAATACAGATATTCTCCTATGTGCCTTAAAATATAGTGACAAACATATATAAAAGGTAGCTTTATTGAACTGGATGTTAGAGATTAGTTGTTGTTTTTTCTCTCACTTTGTCTTTATTGTTTTATATTTGTACATGTAAATGTACATAGAAAACTTGGTATTTTAGTTTTTTTTCTTTTTTTTTCTTTAAACAGTTTTCCTCAATAAAAGGGAAACAAAGTTTTCTCAACATTCATTTTTTCCTGAAGTTTATATATTTTGTATCCCTTCAATAATGTTTTAAATATTGGGAATTATTTGTATTTAATGTTGCCCTTACACCAAGCACTCAGCTATTTTGGGAATGTAAAACCGCATGACTTTGTAATGTAACACAGTTTGACAAAAATCTTGGTTCCTGCCTTGCGTTGATACAAAAGGTATTGCAGTCCACTTATTTGTTATATATAATTTATAAGACCTTGTCTTGTCCCCAATGTACTCTGTAATACATAATGTACTCTCTGTCATTGTGTTCATAGTGTTAGAAGACTTGCTTTGAGACAGAAAGATGCAAAGTGTCTTTGGAAATTGGCTTGATCAGACTTTCAGTGGTATTTTAGCAAAACTGTTTTTATTATTATCCACAGGAGCTCATGTAATGAAAAGCTGGTGACAAAACATCTGCAAAGAGAACTACAGCTGAGCATGAGGATAGAAAATATTGACCAACTCAATTTTCTGGAAACAGTATATCAGATATTCCCACTACCTACCATTACCCAGTAGCAACAAAATGAGAATTTATCACATTGTAAAAAAAGTACAGTTTTCAATTTTCATTACATTCTCAAATTACTCAAATTACTAGCGTATTGCAGTATTTCCTTAATATTATCTTAAAGAGAAATTCCAAGGAATTACTAAACATACAATATTCAAACTATATTTTTCTCTTGCATTTAAAAGTACTACACTGTTACTTAAAACTATAAGTACAATGTTACTTGTGTATACAACAATGTACAATGTCACTTCTAATTGTATCTTTACTTTAATTAAGAGTGTCCAAAGAATATGTAATCTGTTACTCTGTTCCTACTGTATTATTTCATAGTTGACTTTAGGCTTAGTGGAATCTATCCACTATATCTAATCTATCCACTATATCTAATCTATCCACTATATCTAATCTATCCACTATATCTAATCTATCCACTATATCTAATCTATCCACTATATCTAATCTATCCACTATATCTAATCTATCCATAATCTGTGCATGCTACAAAACTGTGTGCTTTACTGTGCTCATGTATTGCAGGGTGCCAGCATAGATTATCGCTTATTACTTACTCTGATATAAAGTCATTGTAATGTAAAATGTAACCTTTATGAATAAGCAATTAGCATGTGCACATGCTAAGTCCACTCGCTATGAAGGGACATAATGCAAACAGAGAAATACATGAACACAGACAGATCAAGCAGATACGTTTATACAACTGCTGGAAACATCAGGCTTCTTTGACTTTTCCTACCCATAAAATGGAGGTGAAAGAGCCTACAATTATTAGCTTATTAGCATCTTTGCTGTAAACATTCATTGGGCTGGGACAACCAGCTATCCATCCCTTTGGCATCATTATTATGGCCTTTATTGTAATTATCATCTCAGTTGTCAAAGAATCTTCCTCTGTAGTCTTTTGAAGTGGCGCATAAATGGCGGATCTTCGTCATGCCTCAGTGACAGTCACGTACTGTAGTACAGCATTATAATACTGTCTGTCTGTCAGGCTGCAAAAGGAGAGTCGACTGGATATCTGTCCTTAAACCGAAGCATGTGTCCGCTCCAATGCCCATGTCTGTGGGCCAGGGCTTCCAAAGAAGGAGAGATGGGGCTATGTCTGTGGGCCAGGGCTTCCAAAGGAGAGATGGGGCTATGTCTGTGGGCCAGGGCTTCCAAAGAAGGAGAGATGGGGCAATGTTTGTGGGCCAGGGCTTCCAAAGAAGGAGAGATGGGGCTAAGTCTGTGGGCCAGGGCTTCCAAAGAAGGAGAGATGGGGCAATGTTTGTGGGCCAGGGCTTCCAAAGAAGGAGAGATGGGGGTATGCGGGGGGAGGGACACAGACCCTTTTAGATGTAAAGAGGAGTCCATTCATTAGGCATCTGTCCTAAAAAGAGAAATAGATGTTTTAGTTTGTTTACTGAAGAAACTGACATTGATGTGCATATTTTTTGTCAATATAGGAAAACAATATATGAGTGAAAAGCCAGATAGAAGTCGCTAATGTGTAGTGTGTCCAAGTCGTTGTCCCAAACAAACACATAAACCAGCAGACAAAGCTAATTCCTTTCACATAGCGTAGAACAAAGCCCACAGCGCTAAACTTCTGCTCTTTCTCTTTTTAACAAGCAAATATTTCATCTGGAGCTTTCTCAATTGTCTGTAATTACAGTGCAGCTTTCCATGCTGAGAGAGAAAGAGAAGAGAGAGAGATAATGCTATCCAGTTAGCGTGTGTGTTTGTGGGTGTCCTGTGATTACACCATAATGCACAAATTGCCAGGAATTTCTTGTTTTCTCGTGTACCAAACGGGGGTACGCTACAGCAGCGAATAACAAGTGATCTTAGTGTCACTTTGGACTAAAGTACAGTAGATCGCCTCCTACTGGCTGGATTTGGGCAGAGCCTCCTTGGCATTTGTTTATCTCTCTCTCTCTCTCTTTCTAGCAAAATCAAAAGTTAAGTGCGGTTGATTTACAAAGAAGCAACTGATGCAGTGTTCGGTACACACACACACACACTTGGATAGGAGCATTTTAGTCTTCATTGACCTCATATGTAATGTTTCTAAGACAGAAGCCTACTCATGTTAAACCTGTGTGTACAACAACTTAAAGGGATAGTTCTGCGATATTAAATATTTAGATATGTGTTTCCTCTCTAAATATGTAACTTCTCTGAACTACCCCTTTAACACATAGATAAATATAAACACAACATGTAAAGTGTTGGTCCCATGTTTCATGACCTGAAATAAAAGATCCCAGAAATGCTCCATACTCACAAAAAGCTTATTTCTCTCAAATGTTGTGTACAAATTTGTTTATATCCCTGTTAGTGAGCATTTCTCTTTTGCCAAGATAATCCATCCACCTGACAGGTGTGCCATATCAAGAAGCTGATTAAACAACATGATCATTACACAGGTGCACCTTGTGCTGGGGACAATAAAAGGCCAATCTAAAATGCCACAAGGGAGCGTGCAATTGGCATGCTGACTGCAGGAATGTCCACCAGAGCTGTTGCCAGAGAATTTAATGTTAATTTCTCTACCATCGTCTAACGTCGTGTAAGAAAATTTGGCAGTACGTCCAATCGGCCTCACAACCACAGGTTGTGGGTGGACCTGGCTCCCAAGTGGGTGGGCCTATGGCCTCTCAGGCCCACCCATGGCTGCGCCCCTGCCCAGTCATGTGAAATTAATTTATTTCAATTGACTTATTTCCTTATATGAACTGTAACTCAGTAAAATCGTTGAAATTGTTGCATGTTGCGTTTATATATTTGTTCAGTATATATAATGTCCATTGTTTTCTGTTCTTATTGTCTGACGTGGACTGTAACACTGAATTGATAACGATAATGGATGAAGAGCAATGTCATACCTCCCTTTTGCATTAGACCAATATCTTTATATGGACTATATCGTTTCTACACACTCCCATTTGGTCTGTGCTCTGCTCCTGCATACGTGTCAAACCCAAAGTATAGAACTCTGTGATGCACCGCGTGCACTGCATACAGTACAGCTGTTGGAACAGCCCAGCCTGTGCAGCACACACATCCATCCATCCATCCAGCACCTGCTCTAGCGTCAGCTCAAAGTTCAAACCCCTAAAACTAAAGATGAGTAGCAGAAGCCCACAACTCTTGGAACCATCGGCCTGTTTGCAAGGCTCTGAAGCTCTTAAAAGGCAGATGTGCCACAGAGGACCTATAACAGCTGGTCTTAGATCAGTGCAAAGTAACTGCAACTGCAACCCTTAAACACATGCGGAGCCAGAGGTTCCGGAAGAGGAAAGAACAGTGACAGCCCTTTAATTGAAGAATAAGCAGAGTGGAGCGCCGCTTGTTGTTGCCAGGTTAAACACAGCAGCTTATTCTAAATCACAGCTGCACACACACACACATGAACCCAGAAACGCGCACATCTGCATTTACACACACATATATACACATCCAATAACACGCACATCCACTTAAATACACACACAAATGCTACACACACACAAATGCAACCAACAACACACACATCCGCATAGAACAGCCACACAAATGCGCCCAATATGCACCCCTCATATAAACACACACTTTATCCAAACACTTGTTACACACAAAAGAAAAGTACACAAACACATGCACGTTTCATTTAGGAAGGAATTTTCTTCATCCCAGAAACAGTATGTTAAAGAGTAGAATAAATAACAACCATTTGAGGTCTTCATTATACTAACGCTGTACATTTCAGTTGTCCATTTCAGTTCATTTCACACAGTAGAGTAGATAATGTTAGAAAGCAGAACAGTTCAGTGGATAACGTTAGAAAGCAGAACAGTTCAGTATATAACGTTAGAAAGCAGAACAGTTCAGTATATAATGTTAGAAAGCAGAACAGTTCAGTAGATAACGTTAGAAAGCAGAACAATTCAGTAGATAATGTTAGAAAGCAGAGCAGTTCAGTAGATAATGTTAGAAAGCAGAGCAGTTAATAATAATAATAATAATAATATGCCATTTAGCAGACGCTTTTATCCAAAGCGACTTACAGTCATGCGTGCATACATTTTTGTGTATGGGTGGTCCCGGGGATCGAACCCACTACCTTGGCGTTACAAGCGCCGTGCTCTACCAGCTGAGCTACAGAGGACCACAGTTACAGAGGACCACAGTTCAGTAGAAAACGTTAGAAAGCAGAACAGTTCAGTAGAAAACATTAGAAAGCAGAACAGTTCAGTAGATAATGTTAGAAAGCAGAACAGTTCATTTCACTGTCCACAGTTCAGTAGATAATGTTAGAAAGCAGAACAGTTCATTTCACTCTCCACAGTTCAGTAGATAACGTTAGAATGCAGAACAGTTCAGTGGAGAACAGTAGAAAGCAGAACAGTTCAGTAGATAACGTTAGAAAGCAGAACAGTTCACTAGATAACTTTAGAATGCAGAACAGTTCAGTAGATAATGTTAGAAAGCAGAACAGTTCAGTAGATAATGTTAGAATGCAGAGCAGTTCAGTAGATAATGTTAGAAAGTAGAACAGAAGGTAATGACTACGCTTCTCTTCAAGGATAGACTCATCCACATGTAGAGTTTGGGTTTCCAACCACAGTGGTGGAACCTTCAAAGTCTGGCTGCTGATGCTGCTGAGGATGTTATAGTAATGGAAAGGGAACACCTGGAGACAGCACTACTCGTGTGTGTACGTGTGTTTGTGTGTGTGTGTTCGTGCGCGTGTGTGTGTTCTACTCAACATTTGTGTGTGAGTGTGTGTGATTGTCTTTAAGTGTGTTTTCTGTATGTGCATTTTTACGTGTGTGTGTGCACATTTTATTTGAATGTTTTATGTTATGTTTGTATACGTTTGTTTGTATTTCTACTGAAAATGTGTGAGTGTGTGTGTGATTGTCTACACTGAGTGTACAAAACATTAGGAATACCTGCTCTTTCCATGACATAGACTGACCAGGTGAATCCTGGTGAAAGCTATTATCCCTTATTGATGTCACTTGTTAAATCCACTTCAGTCAGTGTAGATGAAGGGGAGGAGACAGGTTAAAGAAGGATTTTTAAGCCTTGAGACGTATTGTGTATGTGCCATTCAGAGGGGGAATGGGCAAGAAAAAATATTTAAGTGCCTTTGAACGGGGTATGGTAGCAGGTGCCAGGCGCACCGGTTTGTGTCAAGAACTGCAACGCTGCTGGGTTTTTCACTCTCAACAGTTTTCCGTGTGTATCAAGAATGGTCCACCACCCAAAGGACATCCAGCTAACTTGACACAACTGTGGGAAGCATTGGAGTTAACATGGGCCAGCATCCCTGTGGAATGCTTTCGACACCTTGTAGATAGAGTCCATGCCCCAACGAATTGAGGCTGTTATGAGGGCAAAGGGGAATGCAACTCAATATTAGGAAGGTGTTCCTAATGTTTTGTACAGTCAGTGTGTAAGTGTGTTTTATGTATAGGCAATATTAGAAATGTTGACATGTGTGTGTGCCTGATATCACCTTGACCTCTCACCTCTTAATCTTAAGGTCTGCATTTCCTTCCCTTGACAGGCCCAGTTTTACATGGGTAGCGCTCACCAGTTTGGTTTCTGACGGATAGCCTCTGCTCTCTGCACCTTATCGTCCTTTCTTTGGCTCGTCATTCTTTCCTACCTCTCTCTTTTCATCCTGTCTTCTCTTTGATGGGCTTTTCAGTTAGCTCACGCTCATCTTTTATCTTTCAATAAATGCTTATCTTCTAGGTTCTTATCTGCATTCAGAAGAGTGAGTGGCCGCCAATTCCGCAAAGTTTACTTATTCTTCAAGAGACCGAGAGGAAAGGCAGATAACAAAAGCTAGAAATGGCATACACACACACACACACATGGATGTACACACACACATACACACACACATAGATGTACACACATACACGCACGCACATGTAAACACACAAGTACACACATGCCAGTGCATAGGCTACACACAGTGATACGAATGCATAAGAACTCCACATAAACAAGTACACACACATATACGTTGGCTCACTTACACACACACACCATCAAACTTGCCCCTGGCACACACACCTTCCTAATGCCTCACAACTGTTTCCAATCTAAAGGTTCCTGCTTGTCTGGGCCCCGGCAGGGCCTGATTAGACGACACTGGATACAAGATCCTGAGGAGAAAGGACAAGGCTGCAGGGGAGAGGAGGGAGGAGGGAGGGAGGGAGGGCTTCTTTTTCTCTTTCCCTCTCTTTTTTTGCCTGATATACCTGATATACCTGTGCAGGACCCCAGTATATGTTTACACTAGAGAGAAAACCAGACCTTTCTCTGGTCTAGTCTGCCTGAGGTATGTTAGATAATGCTCTGGATAAAAGGACAACATTTCGTTAAGAGTGAGTCAATGGTAAAACTGCATACAAAAATGGACACTTGAATCGCTCATTGATGTACTTAAAAACTTTTTAGAAAATATTATATTATATTTCTTACATCCATAATTCATCCAAAATGAAACGGTTATATTGTCACTATAACAATAATTTGACGATTTTCGGGTAGTGGGATACTGGTATTGGTTATGGCTGGTTGGGTTTAACTATTATGTAGAACTCCAAACTATTGTCAGTCATTCTATTTTCTTATCTTCACAGTGCATCAAGACAGATAGCTAAATATTTCTGCCAAAAAGTGTAAAATGATTTAGGGTTATGCTAAATTGTTACATATTACAGTACAATGTTTCATTCAAATGCTTTTTTTCATGAAATAGGACATTTTGTAACTGAAGCATTTTAATTTTTTTTATGTTACCAAATTTGATTGATAATACATCCTATGACGAAAGGACAGGATCTTTATAATAATTTGATGTGAATGAAAATAGTCTATTAAAGTGTTTGTTATCAAAATTGTCAAACTGCGAACCATAATATGGTGTGCAGTTTAATAATACTGTGTTTACACTAAAATAAGAAAGCAAATTGAATATTGTAATTATGATTTCGCATTACTAGGTGTTTTCATTTGTAATTTAGGCTATTTCATAATTTGTCGTTCTGTTTGAACTATATTGTTACATTTAATTATGTTACAGATTATTATTTATTTTTTTATAGTTAAGCAATAGTTACAAACATATAGAGATACACATGCACTCACGCCCATGGGCAGTGGACATGTGACCGTCAGATATTTATCAAATACATTTACCTGCGGATCCATTGGGAATAGGCTTTTCCTTTTTATTATTAGCGTAATGCATTTTTGACCTAATTCATTTTGACATATTAAAATAAAGACAGCCTGCACTAATTCATACTCTTTCCCACTTCAACAAATAAAAACAGCTTTCCTTAAAGGACGATTCAAATCAATATCTGAACTTAACAGAGAAGTTGAAAAGCACTTTTATAAACGTTCTGGAGTAGGAAATTCTGATTTGTTTGGGAATGTTTAATCAGGGTCACTTTGATCAGTTAAATGTAATTAGAAAAGGCATATTTACATTAGTCCGATGCACAAATATGTCAGATGGCTCCGCTTTTCTAACCTGTTTATTGAATTATAACACATGTTCTCATTGTTGTCATCCACGTTCATAAAGTAAATACTTCAAAGTAAAGTATTACTACATGGTCAACCAATTGGAACAACAGAGTAGAAAGAAAAATATGTGCAGGACATGGTGTTTCCATAGTACCAATAAGCTCTGGATAACATGACCATAATACCTGTAGACTGATCAGTATGACATGTTTAGTAAGACACCCCGTGCGTTCAACTTCCGTGTCACAAGGGTTGTTAGCCTGGGCCTGGTTTCCCCTTAACGATGGAACTAAGTTACGAGTAGGTTCAAGCGCAACATTAGCAACGATTGTTTTGGGAAACAGCTAGCAGATTCAACGATGCTCCTGTAAAGGTTTTAACGATGATCTTAACCTTAAGATGCTTTTGGGAAACCACAGAGGCCCTGGATGTTTGGCCATATGTGACACGTGTGTGTGTGTTCGTGCATGTTTTTATACATACCTGCAGGGGTGCACCGTAGAGTTGTGGAGTTGGGGGCTAAATTGTAAGGCGGCATACAGGGGCATTTGAGGTGGAAAGGGGGGGGGGGCAATGTCGAAGGGTGAACGGTGGGAGTGATGGGGCAGTGGGTAAGGTGAGTGATGGGGCAGTGGGTAGTTGGGGATGGAGAGATTAGGGGAATGAGATGGGAGGGTAAGCAAAGAACAGTTTGAAGAACAGAAGAGAATAGAGAATAATGAAGGGAGGAAGGTAGTGGGCTAGGAGGGAACAGTGACACTGTGTTGTGGTTAGAAGGAGGGCCAGAGATAGGGGCTTAGGGGAGGCCAGGGATGGTGGGGTAAGGGGGTACATAGATTGTGGGTTAGGGGAGGCCAGGGATGGTGGGGTTAGGGGGTACAGAGATACTGGGTTAGGGGAGGCCAGGGATGGTGGGGTAAGGGGGTACATAGATTGTGGGTTAGGGGAGGCCAGGGATGGTGGGGTTAGGGGGTACAGAGATTGTGGGTTAGGGGAGGCCAGGGGTGGTGGGGTTAGGGGGTACAAAGATAGTGGGTTAGGGGAGGCCAGGGATGGTGGGGTTAGGGGGTACAGAGATAGTGGGTTAGGGGAGGCCAGGGATGGTGGGGTAAGGGGGTACAGAGATACATTTACATTTTAGTCATTTAGCAGACGCTCTTATCCAGAGCGACGTACAGTTAGTAGTGGGTTAGGGGAGGCCAGGGATGGTGGGGTAAGGGGGTACAGGAAGGAAGATGCAGAGAAAGTATGGTTAAGACAGAACAGGACGGGTAGGAGACACTAGTGGCTGGCAGACATGGCCCAGGCACCCTCCATCCTCCAGACGGAAAAGGCGTAGCTGAGGCGTTCGTGGGCCAGGTAGTTGCAGCTAGCCAGCTTGGCGTCCATCTCATCACTCTGCAGCACCTGGTACAGGAAGTCGATGTAGCGTGACGCCAGTTTCAGGATCTGGATCTTGCTAAGTTTGTCCGACGGCAGAGTGGGGATGATCTTACGCAGCGAGGCGAAGGCGTCGTTCAGCGACTGCGTGCGTTGGCGCTCACGAACGTTGGCGATCACTCGCTGCGTGTGCAGGTCCTCGAAGGGCTCACCGCCCGGGCCCAAACCGAGGCCGCTGGAGCTCAGCGTGGATGGGGCCACGCACACCATCGCCGTGGGGGAGCTCTGTTGCTTTTTCTGCCGTTTGGGCCCCGACGGAACCAGGCTGTTGGGGCTCCCGCTGACAACGGCCCTCTCCTCGGCCCGACCCAGACTGTCCTTCTTGGGGTACGGCACCCGCTTTCGCCCCCCCGTTGGCCCACTCTTCTTGGAGCCCCTCTCCAGCTCCTCCTCGCTGGCCCCCAGCCCCCCCTCGGGGGAGTTGGCGCAGGAAACCTCCTCGCGCATCACCACCTCCCTCTCAGGACACCGTCCTTCTTCCCTTTCCGAGGCAGGCTGGTTTTTGCTCTTCGTTCCTCCCTCTCTTTCCCTCTTTTTCTCTTCTTCAGACACCCTTATGGGAAGTTCTGGTAGAGAGACACAGGCTTAGAAGTTTCGTCTTCTTCCTCCAGTGAAGGACGAGAGCGATACACTTCACACTTCTAAACATCAAACTGTTGAATATCCATAGGCTTTGGCTTTACTCCCAGTCAGTCAGAAAGCTCTGTCTCTTCCCTGTGCCTCTGTGGTGAATTCCTCACCTCCAGTTTCCCATCTCCTCAACCCGTGTGCAGAACAACAACAATCCATCTACTTTGCCGTGCTACCTCCCATCCTTTTATACACGCCCGGCAAACTCGGAGCCTGCGGGCAGCTGCGATTGGCCAGAACCAGCTTCTTAGGGTGTGGTTTGGAAGCAGGAAGTGAGCTCGAGGTTGGTGGGTGGCTGGGAAGGGGGTAAGTGGCCTTCTCAGCCAATTGTGAGAGGCCTTGCTAAAAGCTGCAGAAGTTGTCTGCGTCTTTATAGGTTCCAGATTTCTCCTGCTGGAGCACTCCTGGCATTCTCCCGCACCCACTTGTCTGTCTATCTGTCTGTCTGTCTGTCTGTCTGTCTGTCTGTCTGTCTCTCTTCTCATCAATTCATTACATGCTTCGAGACTCATAGGTCTGTTGTGCACTTTGACTTCTAAGACATTAAAAAAATTTCTTTGTTAATTGAGGGGGATGAAATTACATTGTGTTAGTACTGCATGAATGCGCTTACATATGAATGCTTTGGTATGAGCAAGATTAAGTTGATTTAATACCTAAAACTAAGTTTACACTGAAAACCTTTTATGCACGATATCTCAAGGACTATTCCTTTTTTATTTGAAGATATAGGATAAAATGTTTATTATTTCTCAAATTAGAAAGAACAAGTGTGAGTTGACTGTATCAGATGTGATCTCCCTAATATTTACGTGGCATCCTTAATATCTATCACATGATACTATAAAGACACGCCAAGGGTCACTCCTCCAAGCCAGTCGGGGCAAAAAACATGTGGATTAACATCTTTAGACAGATTTTCATCTTAAACAATAAACATTGTGATGTCACATTTCTGTTTAAAAGTACCCAAATAGAAATGTCACCATGACAACTCAAAAAACAACTGGGATTATTCCTTTAAACCTTAAAACAATACTGCCACTGTGAATATACCTTTTGTTCAGTATAAAAATAGAAAATATGCCACAAAACCTAGTAAATGAAAATTGTATTTTCAACATACAGTATGTCATTAAAAAATTGAATAACTTTTCAAAACAGGTTATCCCATAGAAATAGAACAACTAGAATGAGTGTCCCCATTTACGCAATTCCATTTCTATGCATTATCCACTGCAATGTCTATATGGGAGACATGTAGCCAAGGCAACGGCCCAGCGAGGACCCTGAATAACCCCTAACCCTGTGAGCTTGTGACCCCAGCCCGCTAAGGTGAGAGGGCTGCTAATTATGCCATCCATGCCCTCTGGTGGAGTAGACACATGTTCTCTCTCCACACCAACAACCCAGGGGAACACACATCTGGGTCTGCAGGGACACACCACAAGGGACACACACACACACACACACGCGCACACACACACACACACACACACACACACACACACACACACACACACACACACACACACGCAATACAACGCCTAACCAATGTAGAGCATCTCCTGAAATGTAATCAAACATGATGACTCTTAGAAAAAATTGACTTTATACTGCAGAACAAGGTAGCAATGAGTCTGACAGCTTTAAATACTTTATATTGTCTACTGCAGAACAAGGTAGCAATGAGTCTGACAGCTTTAAATACTTTATATTGCATACTGCAGAACAAGGTAGCAATGAGTCTGACAGCTTTAAATACTTTATATTGCATACTGCAGAACAAGGTAGCAATGAGTCTGACAGCTTTAAATACTTTATATTGCATACTGCAGAACAAGGTAGCAATGAGTCTGACAGCTTTAAATACTTTATATTGTCTACTGCAGAACAAGGTAGCAATGAGTCTGACAGCTGTAAATACATGCTGAAGTCCATAGGGTAAAAGTCATCGATAACGCAACCGACATGGATGCCCGCACTTTTCTACCATAACGTTGTCATAGAGATGTGACTTAACAATAATAAGTGTTACTACCACCATAACAGGAAATGTAAACTGTTGCATAGGTTTACAGTTTCATGAATCATAACGGCGTGGTTGCTTGTCATTAAAGGTGCAGTCCATAAGAATTCCTAATGATCATTTAAATTACGTAAACATACCTCTCGATTTTTGAAGAGTAGGACTTATACATTTGTTACACTACCTTAGTACAGTCGTCTTATCCATCATAATCCAAAAGGCATTACCATGGATTAGAAAGAAATTATATGTAACATTGTCTTTATTTTACAGTTGTTGATAACAAAAAGTTCAATAGGTGAATGAGAAAGAACCTGCCATTTGAATTATTGAACATATATACCTTCTTGTGGATTTCAAGACTCGAAAACTACACATTTATCAGTAGACATGAATGGTTACTTCAAGTAATGTATATGAATTGTCAAGTTATGTTATGACAGACTTTATATTAGTGTTGACGGTTTTATCACGGGACACGAAGTGTCATTGCCTCTGCATTTGAAGGAGGTGAGCGAATTTTAGAGGGGCTTTGGAGACATTAGTGAACTTTATGAGTTTAATATGGCCATATACAAGAGAGCTGGGATCAACTACACTCAACTGCAATCAATCAACTCAAAAAAGGAATTCCAGTCACTGAGATATTGAAGTGGAGGTTAGACTTAACATGCAGGTATAAACATGCATAAACCCCTTATCATTAGATCATTTGTTTTGGTACTGTCCATTTGTAGCTTGTTTCTGGACACAGGTCCAGGAATGGCTGAAGGATTGCAATATTTGCATGGAGCTGACCCTGCAGATAGCACTACTGGGTGATCTGAAAAGTCATATTCAATCGATCAATAATATAATAATACTTTTAGCAAAAATGTATATTTTCAATTCACAAACTGTAGAAACAATGAGAATAGAAAGGTTCAGAACTTTTGTCAAACATCACAGTACAGTTGAAAAATATATGGCAAATAGAAATCCATTATGGATGGTGTTGAATGGAGCTGAAGGATGGGACTAATAACAACAACTAATAACAACAAGATAACTAGTGTAAGACATGCTGTGTCCATAATAAGTATATAGGTTATATATTGTGAGCTTTTGTGAAAGAGCACAGTTAGAAATATATGGCATATAGAAGCATACCAGATGGACATCATGAAAATGATCGGAGGAAGTTCAGGAGTAAAAACAAACAAAATATAATGATTGACTGTGTCCATAAATTGTATATAGTATGTATAAGCATGAAGTAGAGGCCTAAGCATTGCTGTTCACTAGTTTACTCCAATTAGGGAAGGGCTGGTGGGGTTGGAAAGTAATAAAAGGGAAATATATATATTTTTAAAGGATATGTATGTATATGCGTATATGTATGTATGTGTATGTATATATATATATATATATATATATATATATATATATATATATATATATATATATATATGCTAGAGAGAAAAAAAACATATGGGGGATTGGAAGTGATGCAGACAATTACATTGATGGAAGTTACAATCTATCTGCAGTATTAAAGCTGATCTACCCCCTAAAAAGAATAATAATAATAAATAAATAAACATGCATTAACCCCTTATAATGACTTATAATCATCTCATATTCATCCTGACTAAATACCAAACAATTTGAGTCCATTGAAATGTTGATATGTAGAGTGACAGCATATTATAAGCCTTATTATAAGACTTTATAAGGTCTCATTCATGTTTATCACTCGTTATAACGCTATATACAAGCAGACTTTAAATAAAGTGTTACCAAGTGGACAACACATTAGAATTATAACAGGCCTTATTTACACAACAGGCCCTTTCATTTCAACCGAAATTCCCAAATCAATTCCCAGATTAACTGAAATTAGAAATAAATTGTCTCCAACCTCCGGGTGGGTTTGCAAAGAAGGACAAGGAAACCCATTGTTGTGCACTGGGCCGTCCGGGGATAACCTTGGGGCTGCTTACCTTAGTGGAGCATGCCTCCATGCCACCATCATGGAAAGAATGAGCGAACGACAGGCTAACAGGAACAGCATGGAACACGCACCCCTCGCACAGAACAGAGGGAAAAAGAATGAGAGAGGGAGAGAGAATGGGAGAAGAATAAAGAAAGAAAGAAAGAAAGAAAGAAAGAAAGAAAGAAAGAAAGAAAGAAAGAAAGAAAGAAAGAAAGAAAGAAAGAAAGAAAGAAAGAAAGAAAGAAAGAAAGAAAGAAAGAAACAAAGAAAGAAAGAAACAAAGAAACAAAGAAAGAAAGGAGAGGAAGAGAAAAAAGAAAGTCCAAACAGAACCAGATGCAGGAGTGGGGAGGGTTGTTTGATCTCCCTCCTCATAGGCTGATTGATGTTGCACATTTCATTTCCTCGTCAGAGTCTTGACATAATGTTTCACTAAACACTCCAGCCCCTTTTTTCTTTTGACTTTTATTTTTTGGGGTTAATAATTAACCCCTCCTGTGGCTGCAAACAGACAGCACAATATCAAGAGGACGTGTATAGAAATGGCTTCGATATCAAAGAGGAATATAGGCCATCGTAATGTCCACTTTAAGCTTTGCCCATATGTTATAGTCCGAACTGATCCATAGTATTGAAATACTGTACTGAGGAAAGTGTATGTTGAAAGAGGAGGGACTTTTGAAGTTCTTGAGCAAAGGAAAAAAAGACACTTCTTAAATCCATAATACTGTGAATTTGATTACTGCCTTCCTGCAAAGTTCTTAGAAAGTTCTGAGTAAGGACAACTGATCAATGGCACAAGGACCTTCCATCATAAGTAAGCATTGAGTAACGTGGTTCCTGTTGAAAATGAGTCCTAGAATACACTGTTCACCAAACTTCTCACCTTAACAGATGGCTCATCCTCGTCACACTGTCTTGGAGTTAGTAGAATAATCACCTAACCACTAGTCCAGGGTCAGATATTTCCCCCTCCTTACGGTTATGGTCAGGATTTGGCTGTGGGGAAATCTGATCCTAGATCTGTGGATAGTAAGGCACAAGCTTCTATCTACCACAAGCCTCTGTCTTGGAAAGTGTGCATTGCCCAGCACCCCTCCCCCTACCGCTGCTCCTCCATCCCTCCTCTGGAGCCCAGTGGGACACATGCAGACATCTGGGACCCATTTCCCCCCGTAGAGCGGGACTTCCTGTGGGGTATCAACCTAGCGGGGGTGGAGGGTGAAGGTGCATGGGGGTGAAGGACGGAGGTGCAGGATGGAGGGGGAAGGGTGATGTATATAGATCTTTATTTGTTTTATTTATTTATTTATTTCACCTTTATTTAACCAGGTAAGCCAGTTGAGAACAAGTTCTCATTTACAACTGCGACCTGGCCAAGATAAAGCAAAGCAGTGCGATAAAAACAACAACACAGAGTTACACATGGGATAAAACAAAACGTACAGTCAATAACACAATAGAAAATCTATATACATTGTGTGCAAATGTAGTAAGTTATGGAGGTAAGGCAATAAATAGGCCATAGTGCAAAATAATTACAATTTAGTATTATATATTATATAGAGTATAGGTAGTGATGAGGGGTTGAGGGGTTTGAAGCTGGGACAGAGGCAGGTCTGGGGCCACTTCCATTCACTTCCACAGCCAGCAAGTCCCCTCAGTCTGTTTGTGTGTATACATTAAAGATGTAACGTTTCCATTTGTTCCTCCCCTTTTCTTTTTGATGACTAATGAAATTAAATAAATGTATTCTTATGGCAAATCTGGTCCTTCGAAACACACACACACCCACACAAACAGAGTTTGTCACTGTACTGCGTTTGTGTGTATGGGCAGAGCAAGGCAGCACTAAAGAAAACCCCCTGAAGGTATTTTTCTGTTGAGGCAGATAAAAAAACAATTCTTTTTTTTCTACTTCATTGCATGCTAATCTGTGTTATTCCAGTTTGCCTGAGACTTAACTCCCTATATTAGGCTATAATTTATCATAATATTTAGTGCTCAAGCTTCCCTCAAATGTCCCTGCTTTCATGTGCAATTTGGCCAATATCCTGCGCTGGCTCTGATTACAGTGTTTAAGTCCCAGGGTCCATCCATGGCACATTACAAACAGTACCAGTGGAGTTCACAGCCAATAATAACTATATAGGGCACACTAGGCTAGCATGGCTAACTCCAGTTCACAGCCAAGAAGAACTATGTAGGGCACACTAGGCTAGATTAGCATGGCTAACTCCTCTATTCTCACACCTGTCACAAAATGAGCGTAGACCGAACAAGTGTGGAGAGACTTCTCCACACCAGAAGTCCTATCATTACTTGACATACAGCACATTTAGCCAGCTAAGCTAACACAGCCAGCTAACATCGCCCATTGGTATTGATATGTAGAACATGTAGATTTAGATCAAAGTTTGTGCAGGTTTCTATCTCGACGGTGTGCCAAAACCAATGCTGGGCCCTTCTAATAGATGGGAATGTCCCTGGATGGTGCATCCAACTGAGGTAACCTTAGGTCACAGACATGACAGTGATCTATTACTACCTCTCAAGGAGTAGGCATGTCAGTAGACGCCCTGTTGCATTGATGAGTGGGTGGATAACACATTGAAACAACTGGAGGTAGAAATCAACATGAGCTGGGCATGAGGAGAATTCTATTCAACTGAACGCATCTATGACTTCCAAATCTTCCAAACGAATCAGAGTGAACCCAGAAGATGTCTCTGACCAGGCCCTGTGTACCACCGTTTGCACAAACAGAGCCATCCCACTCGGCAAAAACTGGTTGAGTCAACGTTGTTTCATCATCATTTTAACAAAAAATTGCAATGTGATGGCGTTGAATCAACGTGGAAAACTGATTGGATTTGGAAAAAGTCATCAACGTAAGGGCATTTCCTCTTTTTTTCACCCAACTTTTAACCTAAATCCAATGTCATAGTGACATTTTTTATTTATTTCACATTAAATTCACATCAGTTAACAACTCAACCAAATGTAAATCAAAACTAGACTTTGAACTGATGTCTGTGCCCAGTGGGATTGCATTAGAAATATCAACATAACTGTAGCTAGCTACAAAGCATAATACTTTCAAGTCGACTCAATCCCCCTATTATTCCATTAGATTAGATGACCTTACCAAAGTTATGTTCGGCTAAGTAAAAAAATGTTATCCCCTGTTCGGGTACTGGTTCTCCCTGTGAAGCCACTTCAACAACAACAAAAAACGCTGCTGCCATGGCATATTGTATTCTAAAACGACAAATATGTGTCTCATAAAATATTTCAGATGTGAGGTTCTGTGGTCCACGGGCAGACCAACACAGAAAAGAAAAGAGTTGGAGAGGCAAACATTGATTGAACCTGAAGGTCGGGCATCTTACTGTACTGCTGCCAACTGAAGGGCTTAATCACCTGATGTTACTTGTAAAGAAAGTGAGAGAGAGAGAGCGAGAGAGAGAGAGAGAGAGAGAGGGGGGGGGGGGGGGGGGGTACAGCAGTGAAAGAGAGAAAGGTACAGCAGTGAAAGAGAGAAAGGAGAAGACGAAAGGGAAAGGGTAAAAGAAGCGAAAGGTCCAGAGACATGTTTCAGTTTGTAAATAAAACAGTAAATTGCTATGGATATTGCGTAAATATCTGTGGGCTTTGTACTGCGTTTTGCGGAAGTTCCTCGGAAATCATTTCGAAACGGCCTTCTCCAAAATGCCAAAACGCCTTTTTAACGTCAAAGCAGCCATCTGGTTCTCTACTAATTCAAGATGTTTGCTTTTCATTCACGTTTTTTCCCCTCTTTACTTTCTTTTTTATAAATACTCATAAACCAAAGTATCTTTGAGGTTGAATGGGTCGTTTCCTAATAGTAGTTTTTTCCTCTCAATTAATTTTCCTGTCACACAGATGTAGACTTACTTTAAATACACACAACCAATATAGAATCTTGTTCATATTCAGACGGTTATACCGATGTATGTGTTCACCTTATAAAGAAGGCAGTATATGCCTATGGTATAAATTCTAGACTACCCCAATATAGATGTTACCAAATGATTAAGTTTTAAATACCAGAAAAGGTGAACAGGTAAAGGCTACTGTTACTGTCCCATCTGCACTGTATTATAATGAAGAGTTAATCACTTCATTTTATGAATAGGTCATATGCGGCTCATCAACATTGCAGGTGCAATTGCTGTTTGGCATTTACCAATAAGTTTGAAGTATGTCTGACACAATGAATCGAATACATCAAATGCATGATGATCAAATATCAGGTTCTGAAACATTATTTGAATTAATTTGATTAAGATGTGTAGTATGAAATGACACGTCAAGTATTACTTTTACCTTTGTTCCTTTTTTTTTATCAAAAGGAAGTTTTAAATATTTCTGCCTTTTTCAAGTTTCCTCTCCTCTTTTCAGTTTCATTATGTCTGCCAGTTAAGTGTTAGATGACTTCCTTCCTTGATTTCGCTGGAAAGGAGTCCCATAATTAAACAAAATGTAACCCCTCCCCTTTTTACATACCACACAAAAACACGCACATTTTACAGCCTACAGTATAAACTCTTTTGGTCCAAACCATAAAGCTTGTTCAATGGAAAGTAACGATGATTGTTTTTCAGTGTCTTAATGTAAAACGTTCTAATAAGCGAGATACCATATTTTTTTTTGCTATGGCTACTTAACCACAACATTGCAATTACCTTGATACAATGTGACTCGGGAGGGCTTGCAAACAAGCCCATTTAATGCAATAAAGATATAGAAGTACCAACAAGAATTCTGGTAAAACAAAAGAGTAGAATGAGGGCAGCGAAAAATAATGTTCTCTTATAAAGGATCAAAGTTGAAGATACTTAATGACTAAATCATTGGTAGATCTCCGTGCTACCTTCACTCTCTATGCTTTCCTATTTTTATATTAAAAAATCTGTATTAAAAAAGCAGTAGGCAATCTGCCAACGTTTACATCTGTTGCGTCAATCACCTCACCAGAAAAAGTACTATACCGAGGTAACCAACATCTACATAGACATGTCATTTTACGTATTTTCCATATCAACTTCAAAGTCTCTTTTATCATACAGATGCCTAAACCGAGCCATATACCAAAACTCCTTGCATCCCCCCCACCTCCCCTTTGAGGGAGCAAAATACAAATGTGGACGGATTGAATAATTGCCAAACTTCAAAGCGCAGGTTATTGCCCGAGCGTTTACTGTTGCCTGTAGTGCTATGGAGTGTTTTCTTTTATAATGTGGGCTGGCTGAGTGGGAAAATGTCTGGCTCTTCCTCAGTGCAAATCCCAGTCTAACGACGGGGTCTGTCTTTACACTGACCCGGCTGGCCTGAGCTAAATAAAAAACGACAATGTTTCACTCCCTCAAAAAAGACACTGGGCTCCCCAGACACTCTAACCCTCGTCCCCTCATAGAATCCTTCTGAGAAACCCCATCATGGAAACGATACTACAACTCCACCCCACAAATACACACAGGTGTTAAATTGGGATTTTGTAGGAGGCATAATCACTCAAATGAATTATTTTCCCTCGATCATTTTAACAGACACAAATCTGGGTAACTTTAGCACTGGGTAACAGGCTGCAGGTATAATGCTTTATAACTTGTTATAACCATGTATGAGCCTTCATAATGTCTTATAAGGCTTATAGGATGTTATGTCATGACAAGTCCTATGATGCATTTGATTTATGTTGTGTACAAACATAAGGTGATAGAGCTCAGTTCCACTTTTTCCCCGTACCTTCAAAATACACCACTAAGATGAGGGTGCTTTCTATCTACTAGTAAAGCTAATTCAAAAGAACTGAGCACATCGTTGTCAAATCAAAGTCTATAGACACTGTGCCCTAGCCCTAGTACACATTCACATTGTACAACTGATGTACAACGCAAGGTTCTAACTGTTGTGTATGACTTTGTACGAGATATACTACCAATGCAATACACATGGCTGTCATAAAATTATATTTTTATTAATATGGCTCTCACAGACATACATTCCTACACACACAAGTGGATATACATAATGTCATGTTTCAATGTTACAATATGGTAAGTGTGGTAGCACACATAGAAACAACAGACTTTTAAAAAGGAAGAACACAATCAAATTAATCTCCATAGGCAGCAGTATGATGATCACCAATATTTTGGATCTGGGAAGCAACAAACAGAAGGTTATGATTACTGAAGCGTTCACGTAATTAGTCTTTGGTGTGTCTGTAGTGCACTATATATAGAG
This sequence comes from Coregonus lavaretus, assembly GCF_964263955.1. NCBI lineage: Eukaryota > Metazoa > Chordata > Actinopteri > Salmoniformes > Salmonidae > Coregonus > Coregonus lavaretus. Next base: position 49,959,314 of record NC_139995.1, read on the forward strand.
TAGGGTGCCATTTCGGACTTGGTCCATGTGTTGGGAGCCAAAGCGTTTACCGAAATACAATCGGTTAAATGCTCATATTATTAAGCCCCAATGGTCCTTCTCACACTTGTGTTTTTGCTCACTTTGTTGACAACTTTCCATCACGGCAATCTCCATTCAAATACGACAAGTACTAAAAAGAGACATTTGGGATTCATTGGCAACTGTTATAAAGGCAGTTCTTACATTATCGGATGGAAGTGCAATCCTTCATATAGTCATTTTATACAGTCAGAGGTGATGGGATGCTGTGAAAGTGGCTAACACTGGCAGGTATAACGCTATAAAATACTTTATAAGGGAGTCAAACAAGTCTTATAAAGCATTATAACTGCATAACAAATGCATTATACCTGTCAGCATTAAGTAAAGTGTTTCTAAATAGTGTTGAGACCCAACAAACTAAATGTAGTGGCTTCGTCACATACACTGACTACAGGTGACAGTAAGGTTTTATGAACCCAAGCACAAAGTGCACAAACAGATAACACAGAACAGACTCTTCCTAAAAACCAACCACTTGGATTTCCCAAACATACCTGTGACATGTGTTCTATTGTTGTCTAGAATAGATGTGTTCTATGATTTGTGCAGGTAGAGTACAGTTATACTACACTGAGACGAAATCTGAGATAGGCTTACATATTCTAAAAACAAAAACGTTTTCGAACAGCCACCACATTTGATGGCCTGACGCCCCCTTGTGGCAAGATAATATAAATGAATTCTGTATCATAACCACATCAATTCTATCAGAGAACAAAATGTATATATATTATATATATATATATATATAGTACCAGTCAGAAGTTGACACACCTACTCAATCAAGGGTTTTTCTTTATTTTTACTATTTTCTACATTGTTGAATAATATTGAAGACATCAAAACTATGAAATAACACATATGGAATCATGTAGTAACCAAAAAAGTGTTAAACAAATAAAAATATATTTTTTATTTTTGAAGAATCTAAGAAGCCACCCTTTATCCTATCATGCAGAGATCATCCGTTCACCTACTCTGCGTCTCACAAAGACACAGCGGTTGGAACCAAAAATCTCAAATTTGGACTCATCAGACCAAAGGAGATTTCCACCGGTCTAATGTCCATTGATCATGTTTCTTGGCCCAAGCAAGTCTCTTCTTCTTATTGGTGTCCTTTAGCAATTCAACCATGAAGGCCTGATTCACGCAGTCTCCTCTGAACAGCTGATGTTGAGATGTGTCTGTTACTTGAACTCTGTGAAGCATTTATTTGGGCTGCAATCTGAGGTGCAGTTAACTCTAATAAACTTATCCTCTGCAGCAGAGGTAACTCGGGGTCTTCCTTTCCTGTGGCGGTCCTCATGAGAGCCAGTTTCATCATAGCGCTTGATGGTTTTTGCCACTGCACTTGAAGAAACGTTCTTGAAATTTTCCAGATTGACTGACCTTCATGTCTTAAACTAATGATGGACCGTCGTTTCTCTTTGCTTATTTGAGCTGTTCTTGCCATAATATGGACTTAGTCTTTTACTAAATAGGGCTATCTTCTGTATACCACCCCTACCTTGTCACAACACAACTGATTGGCTCAAACGCATTAAGAAGGAAAGGAATTCCACAAATTAACTTTTAACAAGACATACCTGTTAATTGAAATGCATTCCAGGTGACTACCTCATGAAGATGGTTGAGAGAATGCCAAGAGTGTGCAAAGCTGTCATCAAGGCAAAGGATGTTTGTCTAACACTTTTTTGATTACTACATGATTCCATATGTGTTATTTCATAGTTTTGATGTCTTCACTATTATTCTACAATGTAGAAAATAGTAAAAATAGAAAAACCCTGGAATGAGTAGGTGTATCCAAACTTTTGACTGGTACTGTATATATATTGTAAAAAAAATCATCCTAGGTATATAAGCACAGGTAAATGTACATGATCATCAAGGATTATATACAAATTACTCAAATAAGAACCCCTAATCTCATAAAAAGATAGATATTGGCATATGACTAAAACAACTTTAGAGCACATACAACAGGAATACAGACAAGAGTGTCACATACATATACTACCGATCAAAAATTTGGGGTCACTTAGAAATGTCCTTGTTTTTTTAATCAGCACAACAGTTTTCAGCTGTGCTAACATAATTGCAAAAGGGTTTTCTAATGATCAATTAGCCTTTTAAAATTATAAACTTGGATTAGCAAACACAACGTGCCATTGGAACACAGGACGGATGGTTGCTGATAATGGTCCAGCTACAATAGCCATTTACAACATTAACAATGTCTACACTGTATTTCTGATCAATTTGATGTTATTTTAAGGAGCAAAAAATTGATTTTCTTTCGAAAACAAGGACATTTCCAAACTTTTGAACGGTACTGTATGTATAGGAAGATTGTAAAATCCATAAAAGGGTATAAAATCGGGATCAACTTGTGGATAGACTGGCTAGCAGGTGCTGAGCATTCCCTGTTTCTGTGATATTTTTAACATTCTATTCTAGATGTTCTATTTCTTTCCCTTTGATATTGAGTACTGCATTGTTGAGGAAGAGCTTGCAGGTAAGCATTTCACTGTACTGTTTACACCGGTTGTATCCTGTGCACGTGACAAATTAACTTCGATTTGATTTCACAGACACAGGAAAAGAGAGGGTAACCTAAACGAGGAGGCGCGGGCATGGGTGGAGGTCCAGGTACACATTCCCTCATTATAGAGGGGGTTCAATGGCCCTTATCAAAAGTCACTGAGGATACTGATGTCGGCAAACTCTTTGCGGTAGCGGTGGGAGTAGAGGGCCAGCAGGAAGGACCACTTCAGGGTCAAGAAGCTCCACACGCCCGACAGGAACAGACTCCTCGGGTCAGTCAGTGCTGGAAATGACAGACACACAACAGATATTAGAGTCTTGCAGACTCAGAGCAAAATACCTGATTGGCACACTGTCACACATTTCATTGACTCAGGTACTTCTCAATGAAGGTTCCTGTAGAAAAACTGACCACAGCTTCAGGCTTGTAGCATACACAAAGGCAATGGATTTCACATAGAATAACCCCATGGAGTTATGTGATTTCACGGCACACAATCTCTGCAAAGCAGTCATTTTGTGTGGAAATAGATTCCATCATGTGCACATGCCCTAAGAGCTGAAATATGCAATATTAATGACTACATTAAAAACAAAACAACTACACATTAAGTGAGAAGTAGGCATTGGTCTGAAGCTGAAAAAAATAATGAAAATTCACAAGCACCACAATAACTACTCCACCCATGCTCTACCAAGGTTTTCCAGCACACAGCTTTGACCTACTACAGTAGCTATGTTGGTCTATTGTACTTCAAAAATGTGTATGCAGGTTGCTTAGGATTCAAACCTTCTCAAACAGCGTAATTCATACTCTTAGAGGAGGTTCTCCAACAATAATGTGATTTGTACCACATACAAGTTAAAGTATTGGATTCTTCACACATCCCATTCCACTACCACTTCAAGCTTTTTTAAATTATATGAAATGCAAGCTTTGCTTTTATACTTACAAGACCATCACGCCTGATTGAGCGAGCTGTTTTGACTTGTAGTAATGTGGTGCCTGCCTGTATTTCCTTAAACCTTTATTTTAGCAATACATGACAAGAGAGAAAAATCTATATTTCACAACATATTTTGGGGGGGATCAGTAGGCGCCCAACATAGCAACAGGTGATGGCATGTTGGACACAGTCACTTATATATAGAGCACCACATAAGCCTGTCTGCATTCCTGATTTCTGTAACCGTTAGCTTACCTGTGAAATATTGACATAAGCTCAGAAACAATTGTTTCGCAAACATGGTCCTGTTTTATCAATTGCTGTGCTGATCAATGGGCAGTTCATTACCTCTGTGAACATTAATATTTAGCTTAAAGTTGTGTGTATTTGTATTTCGTGTTGCAATAAAGATGCTGACGCTACAATAATACACATTTACAATAGGCCTATATCAAAAAATACATATAGCCTAATGAGAGAGAGACACACACACACACACACATTATTTAATAGCAGGACACTGTAAAGTCCATTACTCCTCTGAAGAGTATGAGCTAGGCTGTTTAAGAAGGTTTGAATCCTTAGCAACCTGCATAGTCATTGTTTGAAGTACAATAGACCATCATAGCTACTGTAGTAGGTCAAAGCTGTGTTCTGGAAACCTTAGTAGAGCATGGGTGGAGTAGTCATTGTGGTGCTCATGTGAATTTCCTTTCTTTTAGGCTTCAGACCAATGCCTACTTCTCACTTAAAACATAGTTTTTTGTTTTGAATTTCCATGTTTTTTACAACGGAAGGTGATTTTCTGTTAAAGGGGCATTATACAACATTTCCACATGCAAAGCCTGATTTTTTTTCAAAATTCAGTCATTGGCAGTGCTATTTTACCCTTTAATTCGGCCTCTGCCAAATGGCCTGGGCCTTAATGGCACAGGTGGTGTGCTTGCATAACTGCAAGGGTTGCTGGTTTAAACCCTGGTCTGCTGGATGTTGCCCTCTAATAACTCAAATCAGTTTTGAACTAACTGTTTGTAGAATGTGTAAAATTCACCATGGATAGACAAAAGTAATTGTCTGTAGTTTTCAGAAGGTGAATAGCTCAATTGATTGCGACAGTCTTAAATTGCAAAATATTACTAAATTCCCATTGAATGCAAAGCAAAAGAAAACGGTTAAGTCATAACATTTTGAAGGTCCTATAACTCAGCCATAGAGACTAAACAAAGATATCCCCATGTACACTACATCCACATCTTTCATGTGCCTAAGATATCCCCATGTACACTACATCCACATCTTTCTTGTGCCTTTTACAGCCTGTTTGTAGTAGGCAAAAGCATTGCAAAGTTATGCATCCTATACATTTAGCCAACTCTCTTGCTATCTCTCTCAGCATGACCTTCTTGATCCAAACCAGTCAGGTTTCAAGACTGGTCATTCAACTGAGACTGCTCTTCTCTGTGTCACGGAGGCTCTCCGCACTGCTAAAGCTAACTCTCTCTCCTCTGCTCTTGTCCTTCTAGACCTGTCTGCTGCCTTTGATACTGTGAACCATCAGATCCTCCTCTCCACCCTCTCCGAGCTGGGCATCTCCAGCGCGGCTCACTCTTGGATTGCGTCCTACCTGACTGGTCGCTCCTACCAAGTGGCGTGGCGAGAAGCTGTCTCCGCACCACGTGCTCTCACCACTGGTGTCCCCCAGGGCTCAGTTCTAGGCCCTCTCCTATTCTCGCTATACACCAAGTCACTTGGCTCTGTCATATCCTCACATGGCCTCTCCTATCATTGCTACGCAGACGACACACAACTAATCTTCTCCTTTCCCCCTTCTGATAACCAGGTGGCGAATCGCATCTCTGCATGTCTGGCAGACATATCAGTATGGATGACGGATCACCACCTCAAGCTGAACCTTGGCAAGACGGAGCTGCTCTTCCTCCCGGGGAAGGACTGCCCGTTCCATGATCTCGCCATCACGGTTGACAACTCCGTTGTGTCCTCCTCCCAGAGTGCAAAGAGCCTTGGCGTGACCCTGGACAACACCCTGTCGTTCTCCGCTAACATCAAGGCAGTGACCCGATCCTGTAGGTTCATGCTCTACAACATTCGGAGAGTACGACCCTGCCTTACACAGGAAGCGGCACAGGTCCTAATCCAGGCACTTGTCATCTCCCGTCTGGATTACTGCAACTCGCTGTTGGCTGTGCTCCCTGCCTGTGCCATTAAACCCCTACAACTCATCCAGAATGCCGCAGCCCGTCTGGTGTTCAACCTTCCCAAGTTCTCTCACGTCACCCCGCTCCTCCGCACACTCCACTGGCTTCCAGTTGAAGCTCGCATCTGCTACAAGACCATGGTGCCTGCCTACGGAGCTGTGAGGGGAACGGCACCTCCGTACCTTCAGGCTCTGATCAGTCCCTACACCCAAACGAGGGCATTGTGTTCATCCACCTCTGGCCTGCTGGCTCCCCTACCTCTGCTGAAGCACAGTTCCTGCTCAGCCCAGTCAAAACTGTTCCCTGCTCTGGCACCCCAATGGTGGAACAAGCTCCCTCACGACGCCAGGACAGCGGAGTCACTCACCACCTTCCGGAGACATTTGAAACCCCACCTCTTTAAGGAATACCTGGGATAGGATAAAGTAATCCTTCTACCCCCCCCCCCCCCCCCCCCCCCCCACCCCCCCCCCCCCTTACCCCACCCCACCCCCCAAAAAAACAAAACAAAAATTATCCCACTGGCTATAAGGTGAATGCACCAATTTGTAAGTCGCTCTGGATAAGAGCGTCTGCTAAATGACGTAAATGTAAATGTAAATATAATCCGGGTTTGGGAGTGGGCAGTAGCCACCTCCCCCCACCCCTAGAGCTTCGCCACTAGAATGGCCGCGCACGGCAGAGTTGTTGACAAATATCCAACACATGGGCTAGTCCAGCATCCAGATCGGAGCTTTAAATACAATCAAGACGGTCTAATGGCAGAGTTGTTAGTTTGGCACTGTTGAACTCCACACATTTGGATTAGAATGTCAGGAAGACAGGAGAAGGAGCTTAATTGAATTTATTATGGATGTTGAAAACTGGTTAGTTTTTCAGATGCTAGCAAGCATGCATTTTCACACTGCAGTCAGTGCACAACCGAGGCACATGTACCTAGCCATTTGTTTTCTCAGCTACAGTTTGAGTTGTGTTCTGTCTGACAGTGAAATGTGGCTAGCTCTTACCACACCTTAGACTATGGAGTAGGTAGCTAACTAGTGTTGCAAAAGCCCATTGCATGCATTGTAAGGTAGCACCGTGACAATTTGCCCAAAGTTTGGTGTTGGTTTGAACTGATGTAGCTAGTTAGCTATGTTTTGTGGAAAAATGTAGGACTGGCATTTGGACGTGAGCTAGCTAACTTCTGTGTCAAGATCAGCTGTTGTTGTCTGGCTCTAGATAGCTAATAATGGCTGAAGTAAATTTGTGTAAAAACTTTCCATGACCAAATATACCTAGCTACTTTTATTTTCCTGTTCGTTAGATGGCTAGCTTTCAGCTGACTGGTGTTAGCTACCTACAGAGGCTAGCTGCTGGACTTTGAATAAGCAAGCTAACGTTACTCATCTAACGTTAGCTAACTTTACAGTCTTATGTTGGCTAACGTTGCCTAGCTAGCTATCTAGCTAACTGGCTATCATAGCAGCCAAGGACATTCGCTAGCTTATTGTGCATATTTGTTTGCGCTCTGATTACATGCAAGTGTCTAGGTCAGCAGTTTACACAGATTACTTCAGCCTTGGCAAAATATAGCTAGCTTTCCAAACTTGTTGGTTAGCTACAGAGCATATGAGCGGAGTGGAGCGGGAGCGAGCGTGGAGCGTGAGCGGACGGATTTTGAACAGAGCGCAGAGCGGCATTTTTAAAAGGACGGAGCGTCGCCCTATGTCCCGCTCCAATTTCGCTCGCTCACACCACGAGTCTGAAGCATGCTCAAGCCTGACCCAGAATCCATCTGTTTAATTTAATTTGTGTCGTCCATGAATTTGTATTTTATAGAGCGAGAGGAGCAGCAGCAGCAACAAGAGAAAACGGTTGAGGAATTCAAAAGTTTATTCACTGCACGCAATGGCCCAACCATAACAAGGGAGAGAAAAAGAGAGCTGGATGTAGCATTTTTTAAAATGATTTTCATGGACTATGAACCGCTGAGTAAAGGAGAACGCGAAGGGATGCAACACTTCGCCAGCGCAGCTCAACCGGGCTACACTCCCCCAAGAAACTATGGTGAAAAATCTGTCGATGTGCCCTTGAGCAAGGCACTTAACCCTAATTGCTCCTGTAAGTCGCTCTGGATAAGAGCGTCTGCTAAATGATTAAAATGTAAATGTAAATGTATAAATCAGTACTTTACTTTGTCAAATTTACATCTGAGATGCCCCATTCACATGCTTCAGCTGGCGATCAAAAACGCCGTTAACAAGCACGACAACATTAATAGGCTGTTAGTGAAAGTCGGGCACCTGGTGAAAAGTGTACACAAGAGCACAGAGGAAACCGACCAATTAGGTGTCCGCCCCACAAATGCCTGCGCCATTCGATGGAGCAGCCAGCTGCGGATGATTCAGTCGTTCATCCGGTTGTTCCAAAAAGACCCGTTATGGTAAAACAAACTCAAGTCTAATGTTGCTAACATCACCCTGAATCAAGTACGGCAGCTGACGCACCTTGTCAGTGTGCTGACACCACTAGCAGACCTCACAGACAAAATGCAGAAGGAGCTGGGGAACCTGGGGATGATCCTCCCTGCTGTCACAGAAATCAAATCCCTGCTCACCGATTACACTCACACTGCACTTCCAATGGGCATCGCTGCTTTTGCAGAAACATTGGCAAACAACGTGTCAATTCGCTATGGAATATACTATACTGATTAACATCTCATTTTAGCGTCAGTGTTAGATCCCCGTTTCAAGACAGAATGGATAATCCGAGATGAGTCTGTATGCAACAAATTCGGGGAGATAAAGTAAGGCTGTGGTTTAAGCTAAAAGTGAAATACATGCAGATTTTGTTCCTTTTTTGGAGTGAGCGGGGGGCGATTTGAGTGGAGCGCGATGCAAACTGCGTTGAGCGCTGAGCGATAATGAGCAGACTGGCCTGATGTGGCTTTGAGCGGGGGGAGCGGAGGGGTGAACAGCTCCGTGAGCGAGGAGCTGAGATTCTCACCGCTCCACTCCGCTCATATGCTCTGGTTAGCTACCTAGCCAACATTAGCTCTCGTCTGACTGGTATAACATTACATAACTTAGCTACCTAGCTAATCAAAACAAAACCACATTCATTGGCTTGTCAGATAGGGTACAGCTCACTAATAACAACTGACCAATCTTTTCATGTCGGACAATTATCTGTTTGCATTTATTTATTAACCTCAGCTTGAATATCAACATATCTACAGTAGCCTAGGTTTGTTCTCAACCACTTCAATCTTATGCTTGGTGCAGGCGGCCAGCTGTGTTATTGAGTTGCTGAGCAACTCTGAGATTCAGCTGAAAAATGTTAGCATTGTCAGAAATGCTACAAAAATGTAGTACCTTGTTGGTTCTCTATTGGCACGTAGAGCAATAAATTATAAATTTTGTCAAAACTGTTGCCCTTACAAACGTATTCCGTCCGAAAGGTGGCAAGTCTAATGGTCACTTAATGGACGTTGTAGTCTCGTTCTTATCAGACGCCTAGATATTGAGCTAGGTGGGGGGTAAGAAACTGTATTTGTTTCTAAAGATAATGACCCTGTTCAAAATCCGGCATGTGGTTCTCGGTAACGGCTGATGACGAGAGGCAGGGAGTGTGCTGTGTACCTCCAATCAAGGTGATTTTCCCATTGGTGTCATATTGGCTTAGATATGATGGTAGGGAGATTTCAATTTAACATTGAGCTTCAACCAAAGCCTACTATTGTCGCGCCAACCGGCGTGACAATAACACATCCTAATACACTACAAGAAAAAGTACAGTGGATGACACAGAGGATGAGAAAGGGAGTAAATTGGTTGGAGAATGAACAGTAGAGCAAGTGAAGGGCAGATGAGAAGCGAATTAGGATCAAAGGAGGAGTGAAGGAATGAGAGAGTGAAGGGAGTGTGTGTGAGAGACTCACATTCTTTGTTGATGATGGCAAAGGAGAGGAAGGTGATGAAGGCCACCACAGCCAGCAGGGCGAAGAAGACTCCCATGAAGAGGAAGAACTTGAGGCCCTTCAGCCAGGTGCGCCAGTAGTCCTGCAGGTACATGACGTGGGTGATAAGGGTCCAGAGTGCCAGCACACCTGAAGAGACACAGAAACACAGACGGACAGTCAGGGGCTGGTCGTTCAAAATCCTTACAGTTTGAGTCAAATCAATTCCTGACATGATGAGACAAACACAATGTAACTTTCTTAAGTTACATTGTGTTCTTAAGTCAGAAGATTTCCTCTTTGTTTAAAAATCTTGAGCTATATTAAATCAATCAAATGTATTTATAAAGCCCTTTTTACATCAGCAGATGTCACAAAGTGCTTATGCAGAAACCCAGCCTAAAACCCCAATGAGCAAGCAATGCAGATGTAGAAGCACGGTGGCTAGGAAAATCTCCCTAGAAAGGCAGGAACCTAGGAAGAAACCTAGAAAGGAACCAGGCTCTGAGGGGTGGCCGGTCCTCTTCTAGCTGTTTCGGTGGAGATTATAAGAGTACATTGAGGTTAGGCTACTGTATGTTAGTGTGTGGAGATGTGTTAGGGGTGTACATATTCTGACACAGTACATAACGTTTTGCTGTGTCATTTGTGTCTCAAATCAAACTGTTGTCACTCACTCCATGTTCCTCTTTTACGGTTTCAGCTTCATAACCACAAGTCCGTTTGACAGCGTATAGCACTTTCCTTCGTGAATCCACTTTCACCGTTTCTTACACAATATTTAAACTGTCTTTACTCATTGGGCATGCTGTGTAGGACAAAGTGGCAATGTTAAGGGCCATATTCACAAAGAGTCCCAGCGATGGAGTGCTGTTAATAGGCCTATAGGAACAGTTTTGCCTTTTAGATCATAATGAATAAGTGTGTATAGTAGTAATGGGGCCGGGAAAAAAACTATACAGTTACATATCGGGATATTATTTTTGACGATATATCGTATCGTATTGACAATATCGCAATATTATTTTTGCGCTAGTTGGCTGTACCTGCACCAAAACGCCAGTATTCCTCCTTCATAGTTTATTCTCCATCTTCTTTTTAAATAGGGAGCAATTATTATTTTTTCTCACTTTTATTTACATGACTGATCAAAACTTGTTTTCTCATGGCTCTCTTGTCCCTCTGCAGCAGACATATGGTGAGCAATATGTTTGGAACATCAAATCGCAATAAAACCACAGTATCGAAACACAACACATATATAATCACAATACATATCGTATCGGCACCCAAGGGTGCGTTCGTAAATTCACTCTGGGTATCTGTTCCGATTTCAGAGCATCCTAGTAAGTGTGCCAGAACGCAGAATAAGTGCTGAATTTACGAACACGCAACACCTGTTGAATATGACCGGTGTCAGTAAACGTCAGAAAAAAAATGTTATTAAATTGTTGCCAGCAGCACAGTTCGTCACCAACGCTCTAGATAACATGAAAACAGCCTAACCAGCTCTGCTAGGGCGAGTAAAATGGTCAGAGTGAGGTTCTCGCATTTGTGTCTGGAAGTAGCTAGCAAGCTAGTCAACTTTAGCCAGTTAGCTTGGGTGCTTGACTGCCGTTGTGAGGTCAGAACGCTCGGATCAACCCTACTCCTCGGCGAAAACAAAAGTTGTTCCATTCTGTTTACTCCAGTACAAAATGCCATTGTACAAAACAAGTTTGAGAAACTGACCCAGACAACAACAAAAAACGCTCTGAATTTACAAACGCCCAGAATGCACTCTGAGCGCACTCTGGCACTCCAGAGTGAATTTATAAACAAACACAAGTTTTTGAGGTTTGAAAGTATCACACTGGTTTCCTTTCAAGCATGGTCAGATGGTGGTTAGGGCTGAGTCCTGATTCTCCACCCTTCTCTTGAAGTGTGCACTTGCACACTTCCTGTCGTGGATTTAACAAATGGTAGAAACTCCCTCCTGCTTACAACAATCCAATGCTTTTAAAATCCATAACAGGACGTTTTTCGGAGTAAGTGTAGGTAAACGGGATGCAGCCAAGCTAACGTTACTAAGTTCAATTGACCCTCCTAAATCCTGAGTCATCGTTAGAGGGAGCTTCAAGTTTTATTCGTCGTATGTACGGGATACACATGATATACACCGTCCAATGAAATGCTTACTTGCAGGTTCCTTCTCAACAATATAACAACAATAAGAAATAATAAAAGATAAGAATACGAACATAAATTAAATGGCTCAGTAGAATAGAATAAACATTTTAGCATAAGTATAATACAGGAAGGCACCATTTAAATTGTGCAGTATTTCACAATCAGAATAAGAGTCTGATAGCAGCAGTTGTGATGTGTGTGTAGCATGAATGTATATGTATGTGTGGAAGATATATCTGTGTGAGTGAGTGCATGTGTGCTAAGGTGTGGAGAGTCAGTGCAGGTGGTCAGTCCAGTTCAAGTATTCAGCAGTCTGATGGGTTGTAGATAGAAACTGTCTCTGACCCTGTTCGTATGAGACCTCATGCTCCGATACTGAGAAGGCTAGTCTTATTCTGCTGTGTCAATCTGCCATGCTGACCCCACTAATTTCCCCATCTCATGGTCTACAATCATATGACCAAGCACACGCCCCCCCCAAGTTGTTTTTGCAAGAATTGCACCTTTATTGATTCTTTCTCTATTGGCACAGGCACCACACATCACATGCTGCTATCATGACCCCACAAGAAAAAAGTGGATTTGGCCTTGATAAGAACATCAGTGACAGTGCACTTTATAAAAAGTAATTCGCCTTCATGTTAGATTGAAATCATGGATTTCACAACAGCAAGATTTGCACTGTATGTGAAATGTACATACAATACAGATATATTACTAAATGCAGTACTAAATACATCACTAAATATGCATCTGCAGCTACTGTTCTGTTTAAAGAAGAAGTATAAGAAGAAGTTTACAACAAAGAGAAGAGAGAAAAGTCACACCGATATCAACTTGCTGACCTGAGAGGATGAACTAACAAGAGCTCAAAGTTCCCAGCCACAAATGCACCACTAATTAACTAGTAGGTCATTACATAACTGACAAAAGGGGTGCTCTAAGCGTTAGGCTGTCAATACCTGTGTTTTACACCACATTACAAAATAAAAACATAGAAATAATACTCTAAAGTCACTTAATTGCAAATACTAGGCAATAGAGTATTTAATTATAAAGTTACTTTTTTATTGTACAATTACTAAGCATGGTTGGTAACTAGACCTTAATGTTCCTCGGACTGCAATGTAGCCAATGTTCAATACTAGAAAGAATGATTGCTTTATGGTAGGCGCAGGCTTCCGCTCTTATCAGGTCAGCAAATTGTAATGGTGATGAGGAGATAACTTCCAATGGGATGAGTAGCAGGACATGTGTGCCAAGTTCATCTGAGGAGACTGTGTAAAAAGGCTGTGTAAGCAGAAATACAGTACAGTTTGAGTTGACACCTGACAGGTTTTTGACCAGTGTCGTTTTAGCATCAGGAACATCCAAAATTCCAGGTTAACCAGGAAGGATTTCAACTTACTCTTTAAAGTTGTAATAGTAGAATGCACAAGGTGCAATTTCGGAATTGGGTAGTGCATCATCAGTTTTCCTCTTGTCGTGTCAGTCATTGCATACCTTAGAGAGCTATTTATAACTTGTCAGAAATGTCCAGATCAACTAGCCCATAGGTTGTTATAGTGTGCGAGTCACTCAAATATCACATGAATATACATTAGACATGGCAAAAATTATAGAATTGCAAGAAAATTAGCTTTAAAAACGCAAAATGTTATCTGCACCCTATGACAAAATGTGTAGAATTACAGGAAATACGTTTTCAACCTGCAAAATATTGTCTCCACCAACAAGAGGAGTGTGAACAGTTTGTGTCAGGAACAGAGCTTGTGGCTGGGGCGCTGGGTTCCCCAATGCCAGAAGGGGGGCCTGAGTGAAACCCCTGTAATAACTGATGCTAAAACGCTGATGTGTAATAAAATGTTTTGGAAACTCGAAAGTAGACATTTTGGACATATAGGATATAGGCCTATTTACTTTTTTTACTGGGTAATAATAACCTTATATGTAATGCAATGTAGTACAGTATGTATTGTACAGAGATGTAGTAGTTTACAACCTGTTGTGTAGAGATGTAGCTATTCTCTTCTGAAGTCAAGTTTACCAATTCAGCTTTGCTAGGTAGAATACCTAGACCTGGGGCATGTTGTTCAGTGGGGGGTCGTGTGCAACGTTTAGAACTTTAGAATGTTGCCGAACGACAGATCATACAACAAATTCACAGAATCCTATCTGTGTCTGTCTGTCTCTGAACGTTATGTAGCTAACGTTCCATTTTCTTTTGGAAAAATAAATTCAAGTGTTGGCTTCTGACCATGTCACTCCAAACTACAGCACTGTAACACTTGTAACATGAGATTGGTACCGACGCTGTGGCAATATTCAGTTCATGTGAGTCAGATGGACAGTTAAATCCTGAAAATATTGCTGTAGCTATAACGTTACATCATGTCTGCAGCCTCATCCACAAAATAAATCATTGTTTACATTCTGACTAATACTTTACCTGATAATCCTCCCATTGCAGCTGTCCATGGTTGATTGTACGCGATGTTCCACACGAGAAATGCAGAGAATCCTATAAGCATGCCAAAAGTGGCATACCCGATACTGATGTATGTCTTATTGAACCCCATTGGGGACGGATGACACACGACAAGTAGACTTAAATAACAATACCGTCAATTTTAAAAACAAGTGCCTTGTTTTGAGAAACTCGCTTCTGTACTCAACGACTCAAGCTAGCTAAACAGCTGCATGATAGTGTACTGGGATAAAAATGTTGCTGCAAATGTGAGCTAAATCGACAAAGTTTAGAGATATATAAAAGGCTACACAATTAGACAACACGAACGATGTACCCTATTTGTAAGCTAAAAACGGTTGCTGTTCTTCTTGTGCGTTTCCGACAGAGTAGACGCTGTATTGCGTATTGCTGCCTTTCTCAGGTCGGAGTGCGAATTACATATTTAAATATCTAATAGCCTTCCTTACAACCGTAGGTGCAGGCCGGTGGAAGAGAAACCACAACAGCTTCCTTGCTATTTCGCTCGGCCTGTCATTTGAGGGCAAAATTGTTACAAGTGAATATGTGGTTACACCCAACTCAGCCAGCTCACAGAAATGTCCTCCTATCCTCAGCATCCCACCTGCAATGTAACAGGACATGCTCCAGTCTCTACCTCCCCACATTCCTCACACTTCCCCATCTGGGTGTTTCCCCACTAACACTAACCAACTTCCCAATCCAAAATGACCCCACCTCAGCCTTGTCGACGGACCCCCATCCCTCCTTTCACTCCCCAGATACCTACTGACCTTCCTCACAGAAAACATTTGCTTGGCAATGCTGTTAACTAATATTTACAGCCAATGATGACGCATCAATTAAATCCTTATGCTGTGTTTATAACCAAGTGGGAATACGGTAATTACCAGTTGTGAAGTCGTAAATATGAGTTGAAATCGTTCACATTTTGAACTGGGAAATACCATGGCGGTCCATCGAGTTCATTAGAAGGCTTGTGATTGTTTTGCTCTTTTTTTGCCCATAAAAAGCATATCCAGAGCTGCTTTCACTTTCTAAATTAAATGGAAGATGAACAGAATACATTTTGTATGAACAATTTGTATTTTGTTCTTACCATAAGCAAATACGATGTCTGCATAGATTGGGCTGCTTTTGTTTATAGTCTCAGTAGGTCTCAGGCACCATGATGCTGTCCTCTAACGCATCGACAAGCGCCAAACTGGACCACACACACACTCAAGCTGTCAATCAAAGTGTATAACATTCACTGTGCTATATCGTGCCCATACTGTGAATCTTCCGTGTCATTAATAACTCAACTGTAATTTACTTGTATGTAGTCTGTGACCTAACCAGCATATGTGAGAGAACACGGTACAAGTATACTGTAACTTCTGGATAGCCATGAAAGCTTTTAGGTTTTATAGAAAATATGTGTGGTTTATTTATAAAACATAGTGTAATAATTGTTGATATTACTGTATGTGTACTGCAAATTTATCCATTTTTATCTATATCATTTAGCAGACGCTTTTATCCAGAGCGACTTACAGGAGCAATTACGGTTAAGTGCCTTGCTCAAGGGCACAGAAAGATTTTCACCTAGTCTGCTCAGGGATTCGATCCAGCAACCTTTCGGCTACTGGCCCAACGCGCTACCTGCCGCCCTACCGTTTATTGAAGAGGGTTATCCTTCCATTTCCTGGTTGAGAATTGATGGGCAAATGGGGCGTATTCAAGCGCATAGTTAATGAAGGGTACGGATAATGCGGTAGTACCTTCTCCCGGGGGAACGTTACATGTTTATATCCCAGGCTGTATTTATGTTTAAAAGCATATGTGGCACCTATATTGATATGTGTGCTTATAGTTATTAATGTATGTTTATGATCTGAAAATGTACAGCTTGAAATTCATGCATGATGAAGGATAATTGGTCATTGTATGACATGTCATCTTTTCATTGGTCAGAGGCATGATGGGTATTGCTATTTAAACCCTGGCATTTCTTTGTTTGTGGGTGTCGTGTCCCGTTGGGTGTTGGTGGCTATTGCTGTCAAACAAAGGAGTCCGCTCATACTGAATCTTTGATCATAAGTTTATTCATATCACAAGCTTTCAGCATGAGTTACAGGAGTCAAGATCCCCCGGAGAGCACCGTTCCAGATTGCCATGGCTGCTCTGCCCTCTATTTGTCTAGCCCCTACTTATAAACAATGCAAAAAGATGGGTGGCTCCCTCTGCTGTCCAATCACCCGTCTCCCCTGGGGCGTCACCCCACAAACGGCTACTTTTGAACTAACATAAACAACATTCCATTTCTTCATGAAAAACATTTAACAAAGGCATAATCCTAATACACTACATGGGACAGAGATAAGGTAAAGTTGGCATGCGGCTGGGGTTTTCCAGGCATGATTGAGCCTGGGTTGTCTTTTGCACAAGCTTGTAGTTGAGTTAGTTTAGGTCCCTTGTTACTATGTCCAGTTTTGTTTGTAAATATATTGTAAGTTTCGCTGGCACTATTCCTCACTTTAAAATAAAAATCCTCACTCTGGGCAAGAAAAATCAGTTCTGCAATGTTGCCTCCTCACTGTAAAATCCTACCGCTGGGTCAACCTCACAACCTTACTGTGATTGTTTTCAATTAAAATGGTCAAAAAGAAACAAATAACTTCTTAGCAAAGAGCAATTTCTCATGCAGTACTTTTGCTATGACTGTCTGGGAGTGGTCTGAGTGGGGAGGGGAAAATGAAAAACTAGCTGTTATTGGCAGAGAGGTTTTGAACTCTCTCATTGGTCTATTAACTAATTTTATTGCCAAACTCCATCCCACCAAAAAAGGCTGAAATTTCAGGCAGTCTTTTCAAACAGCTCTTACACTAAATCAAATCAAATCAAATTTGATTTGTCACATACACGTGTTTAGCAGATGTTATAGCGGGTGTAGCGAAATGCTTGTGCTTCTAGCTCCGACAGTGCAGTAATACCTAACAAGTAATATCTAAACATTTCACAACATATACCCAATACACACAAAACTAGTAAGGAATGGGATTTAAGAATATATACATATATGGACAAGCAATGACAGAGCGGCATGGACTAAGATACAGTAGAATATTATAGAATAGAATGCAGTATATACATATGAGATAAGTAGTGCAATATATGTAAACATTATTAAAGTGACTAGTGTTCCATTTCTTAAAGTGGCCAGTTATTTCCCACGGGGGGGCAGTATGAAAAATGTATGCACTCACTAATTGGAAGTCGCTCTGGATAAGAGCGTCTGCTAAATGACTAAAATTTAAATGTATTTTTCAATAGGCAGCAGCAGCCTCTAATGTGCTAGTGATGGCTATTTAACAGTCTGATGGCCTTGAGATAGAAGCTGTTTTTCATTCTCTCGGTCCCAGCTTTGATGCACCTGTACTGACCTCACCTTCTGGATGATAGCGGGGTGAACAGGCAGTGACTCGGGTGGTTGATGTCCTTGATGATCTTTTTGGTCTTCCTGTGACATCGGGTGCTGTATGTGTCTTGGAGGGTGGGTAATGCGTTCGGCAGACCGCACCACCCTCTGGAGAGCCCTGCGGTTGTGGGCGGTGCAGTTGCCGTACCAGCCGGTGATACAGCCCAACAGGATGCTCTCAATTGTGCATCTGTAAAAGTTTGTGAGGGTTTTAGGTGCTAAGCCGAATTTCTTCAATCTCCTGAGGTTGAAGAGGCTCTGTTGCACCTTCTTCACCACACTGTCTGCGTGGGTGGACCATTTCAGTTTGTCGGTGATGTGTACGCTAAAGAACTTGAAGCTTTCCACCTTCTCCACTGCGGTCCCGGAGGGATGTGGATAGGGGGGGGTGCACCTTCTGCTGTTTTCTGAAGTCCACGATCATCTCCTTTGTTTTGTTGATGTTGAGTGAGAGGTTATTTTCCTGGCACCACACTCCCAGAGCCCTCACCTCCTCCCTGTAGGCGGTCTCGTCATTGTTGGTAATCAAGCCTACTACTGTTGTGTCGTCTGCAAACTTGATGATTGAGTTGGAGGCGTGCTTGGCCATGCAGTCATGGGTGAACAGGGAGTACAGGAGGGGGCTGAGCACGCACCCTTGTGGGGCCCCAGTGTTGAGGATCAGCGAAGTGAAGATGTTGTTTCCTACCTTCACCACCTGGGGGCAGCCCGTCAGGAAGTCCAGGACCCAGTTGCACAGGGCGGGGTTCAGACCCAGGGCCTCGAGCTTAATGATGAGCTTGGAGGGTACTATGGTGTTGAATGCTGAGCTATAGTCAATGAACAACATTCTTACATAGGTATTCCTCTTGTCCAGATGGGATAGGGCAGTGTGCAGTGTGATGCCGATTGCATCGTCTGTGGATCTATGGGGGCGGTAAGCAAATTGAAGTGGGTCTAGGGTGACAGGTAAGGTAGAGGTGATATGATCCTTGACTAGTCTCTCAAAGCACTTAATGATGACAGAGGTGAGTGCTACAGGGCGATAGTCATTTAGTTCAGTTACCTTTGCTTTCTTGGGTACAGGAACAATGGTGGCCATCTTGAAGCATGTGGGAACAGCAGACTGGGAAAGGGAGAGATTGAATATGTCCATAAACACACCAGCCAGCTGGTCTGCCCATGCTCTGAGGATGTGGCTAGGGATGCCGTCTGGGCTGGCAGCCTTGCGGGGGTTAACATGCTTAAATGTCGTAATCATGTCGGCCATGGAGAAGGAGAGGCCACAGTCCTTGGTAGTGGGCCTCGTCAGTGGCACTGTGTTATCCTCAAAGCGGGCGAAGAAGGTGTTTAGCTTGTCTGGAAGCGAGACGTCGGTGTCGGCGACGTGGCTGGTTTTCTTTTTGTAGTCCGTGATTGTCTGTAGACCCTGCCACATACGTCTTGTGTCTGAGCCATTGTTGACTGCGCTGGGCCTTTAACTCATACCGAAATAATGTTGTAGACTGGTCCTTTACTTGTAGTTGTGACCAAAGCTGCAGCTAGTTTGGGGATCTATTTTCTTATAATTAGATGTGAATGCCTAGCTTAAAAATAATTCATTAATGATTAAACATAATAGGTTTGTGCTGTACTGATATAGATTGTTTAACATAACAAGCTGTGATTAATGTGAGGAACCGTTAGGGGGTAGGCTGAGACAGGCTTGTAGACTCACACACACAGCCTCTTTGTTAAACCGCTCAAGGACATGTGTACTGCAAAAGTGCTGACTCTCTGGACAAGTTGCAAAACAACTAACACCTGGCAACAGTGAAGCACCAAGGGGCTGGGACCAGCCTGAGCGCCAACGATAGGCTGGGTAAGTTTAAACCACGCCCAGCCTCTACTCTGATAGGCCTGCCTGGAGCAGGAACTACCTCTGTCAGACTATTTAAAGAAGAACTTATAACAAAAGCTCAGTTCTCTGACTGCCCTGCGTGGTTTTTCAGTGGACCCGTATATACGAACATCATATTTACCATTGAAGTGTTTGCATTAATTAAAATACCAGTCTATTTTAGAAGACGTGTATTGACCTCTTTTTGTTCCTATACCAGATTTGAATTGACGCAACTTAACAGTTGGTGACCCCGACGTGATCTGGTAGAGGGACTTCGCTGGATATTGTCCGGCCCATTGGACATCTCTGTCATTGGACGGTGTGTTTCACAAAGAGTCCGGAACTACTAAAAACAGGTAAGCAGACACCTATTGTTATATAACTAAAGTTCTGCACATTGGCTTTATCCAAATTAAATTTGTGAAACACCTGTTTGATGTAAGTGAACTAAATTATGAATTATTATACGAATTATTATGAGTAGATAAGCACCATATTGTGATATGCAAACCTGTGGTGAATGTGATGTTAAACCATGGTACCATAGAGTATTGTTCTACCGGCGAGGTCCGTAACTACGAGGGTACGGCTAGGTTCGGGGAAAATACTGAAATCTCTTGGCGAGGTCCGTAACTACGAGGGTACGGCTAGGTTCGAAGATACAGGGAATAATTGAATTAGTAATTGCTATCGGCAAGGTCCGTAACTACGAGGGTACGGCTAGGTTCGAAGAATTACACCGGCAAGGTCCATAACTACGAGGGTACGGCTAGGTTCAGCTGAGTATTTTTTAGATAGGGAGGAGGATAGTAGGTGAGGTTGAATTTGACAATATAAAGGTAAAGATAATAAATAGTCAATATAACTAAATTGAAATGTATTGAACTGATATAATTAAACTGTAACGTTGGTGTTTGAAATAACATAATACTGGTTTTAAAGAAGAAATTAAGTTGAAATTTGATATATTATTCAATTTAACGTTGGATGTTCAACACAACATGATATTGACTTGATGTGATTAAGTTCCCAAATATAAATGTTTTATGTTTGAAGCCACATCAATTTAACGTTTGAGGTTTAAAACAACATGAAATTGGTTTGATGAGATTAAGTTCCCTAATTTATAAATATTTTATATTTAACGCCACACAATATTGATCTGGGAAATTGAAATGAAATACCTGGATTTATAAGTTGAATCAAATGTTTAATATTTGACACGGCAAAGGATACCAACGTAGAATAATTAGGTTGAAAATAACTTGGGTAACATTGAAATATAAATACATATCGAGTATAATTAAGTGGGGAACCACTTAATTCAAACAAATCGATTGAGGGATTCAAAGAAAAAAAGAAAAAAACATGACTACCAATGGAGAAGCGGAGAGAACTTTGAAGGTTTTAAGATCTGCCCTTGAAGTTAATGGAGGAAAAGACGGAAAGGAATGGAAAAGGAGAGGAGAGAAACTCTATATGGAATGGATAGAAGAGGGTTGTATATATATCCCGACGGAGTGCCTGTAGAAGGCGAACCGGGAAGAATACTGGAGACGTTGACACGGAAAGCCCAGAAGACAGAAGGGGAGTGGAAGAAAGAGGGAGAACCCAGAAGAGGCAAAATCAAGGAAGCAATGGAAAAAGCAAGACTGAAGGAGAAGATAGGACTGGCAATGTTGGAGAAACTGAAGAGAATGTGGCAAGAAAAACAGACCAATGAGGGGGACAAGAAGGGAGGAGCCACATGTCCTAAAGCTCCGCCCCCACATAGATTATACCCAGAGTTGCCCACTTCACCACCCCCATACGAGGCTCCAAAGCTGAAGGCTCCAACACTGGATATTGTGGGAAAAGTCGAGTATCATAAAAGACCAGAAGGAGAGGAAGGAGAAAAATGGATGAAGGTCAGTGACCTGGGAGACCAGAGACAAGAAGTGGGGGCACTGCTAGAGGCAGCTAAGGCCATATGAGATGGGGTTGAAAACATGTCCAGAATGCAGGAAGAAGACATTTGCATGAGCCTGACGGGTGATAACAGCAGGGGAAGCCTGATGCTTGATGGGGGTTTGACCCAAACAGAACTGAAGAATCAGGAAAGGGAGGACAGAGAGAGAGAAGAAAGAAATAAGGAAGTGAAAATATTGGAAGAGGAAGTAAGAAGAGGCGCGGAACAGCTGCAGGAGATGGAGAGAACCATACGAGACCTGAGCGAGGACAGGAAACAAGGAAGTAGAGCAACCTCTCCACCAATGATGCACAGACCGGTTTCACCTCCCAGAGGGCACTATATAGACATGGGAGAAGAGCATGAAGAAGCAGTGAGAGAGCGAGAGAGAGTAGGAGGGGGCCAGTACCCACTGATAGCCTTACCTAATCTATTGGCGGGGAATGAAAGAGGCCCCAGCAACCTTAGAATGAGGTGAGAGCTAGTGCGGTTTTCATTTGGTGACGTCACTTGCTCTATGAACTGGAAGTATTTACTTTGAAAGGATCGCGGAATGTGTGGGGTGACTGGCAATGTATGTAGAGGGTCCCTGGTTCGAACCCAGGTAGGGACAGTGGGTAAAGCTTTCGCATTGGGGCTATAGACCTAGATTACTACGTGGATTGAGAAATGTGAAAGGTTGAATTAGATAGCTTAAGTATAAGTATTCTAGAAAGGTCTATGAAAATATGTTACAAGGTCCCCGCGCCTCCCCCGTTGTGTAGGAAGGAGCAAGGGGAGGGGTGAGAGATAGTTAAAATGATAGGAATATCATTAAATGTATGCTTATCAACGATAGCAAGTATTTGTTTTATTAATTAGGGCCTAATCAGAGAGAACAGTTAAAGGAATTGAATAGCGAACTGAAATGGCGATAGAGCTGTGAAAATTGAGTTGAGGACAAAGGAGAATAATTTATGGCTCTGGTTAGAAATAGAAAAAAAATAGAGAGTCCAGCGAGTTAGATTGAGCTGTAAGATTTCAAGTAGAGGTCTAAATACTTGACTGGAAGGCAGTGCTTTGATAAATTCTAATTGTTATTACTTTATTCGATAGGTTGCTTAACACCAGTGGTGTATGCAAATAGTTGGTGAATTCTAGAACGATAATTTATTTTCGTTACGGGGACCAGGGGATGCAAGTAGCTTTAGCTATTATGCTGAGGGAATAGCACCAACCTATAGTGGGTTCTAAATTTGTTAAATAAACAAACTTATATTTTAAACTAAAGTAATGCAATAGGCTACAATTATAACATTATCAGAAAAAGGCACAATTTAATGTGAAATAGTTATTACAATTATTATTAATAGTTATTACAGTTATTATCATTGTAATTATCATCCAGTAATGATAGAAGGATAGTAGAGGAAAGGCAAGGGATTCAATCTCATTTAGGGAAAGAAGAAGAGTATGAAGATATATTAGGGAGAAAATACCATTAACTGAGGAATATAAAACGTTTAGCTATAAAAGACAACAGGAATAATTTACCTTACACCCTAATATAGACATTAGACCACACCAGAAGTAGAGATGGCAGGATCACCAGTAGCAATCATGAAGAGAAGGTTCCCAGAAAATAGTGAAGATATTGGTAATATCTCTAACAAATGAGAAAAAGGACCAGAAAGATAGTAACTAAATGGCCAAAGGAGGGAACATTTGATGTAACCGTGATTGTATTTGCTAAAAAATTAAATATGACATTTACAGGGGGGACAGGAACAATAGAAGGGGAGACAGATTTTCCTAGGGGGTTGATCAAATAATTGATAATGGATCATTTGAGATGAGATCACATGTAGCAGATTTAGGGTAATCAATTAAATAATCATTGTATACTCGAGGAATTTTTTGTGGTTTTATGGATTAGTTATGAGGAATTAGATTGATACAAACAATTATTGATGGGTTAGGACTGGGGATATCTGTATCATGTTTTGTGTGTACTACCATCTTTAGATTACTGATGGTAATTGAAGGTTAACAAAATGTATAACCAGGAGAAAGAGATTAGCTTATCTCATTGGAATGTTGCCCAGGGCTAGGGGGAGCAGTAGTGAAGTTAGGCAGTATTTACGTCGTAAAAGTGAGCTACCAAATTAAGTGGGGCCTGGCTATTTGTGGTTGTTGTTTTTCAAATCGGGTTTTTCAAATAAAAAACAACACACCTAGTATGATGGTTATAAAGGGTTGTTATGTTAAAATTAGGGGGTAAAAATAAGGGGTGGCAATTGGATGATAAATTACCAATATTACCTAAGTGATTGTTTAGGTAGGTGGTAATATTGACACATGGGCAAAACATGTGTCAAAAGGGGGACGGTAGGAGATGGTTGGATTAAATAATAAATATATATGAAGGAGAGGACAAAATACTTTTACATTATTTTTTTTAGATACGGTCTAGAAAGAGAATGCAGTCAGAAAAAGAAATTGAGAGCTGAACACGTGTGAAGATAGTTTATTAACCACACCCGTATGTCAGAGATTTTGTGCCCCACAGGTGAACTAAAGGAGAAGGTGACCCACTCTATCTAACCAGGTGACTGGTGAGCATCCAGTCCCTAAAGAAGAAAAACTGGAAGCAGGCCTGTTGGGAAGGGCCCTATTAGGTTATATTGGTCACTGCCTTTTCCATTAGAATAGCAGAAAGAGCAACCTGGGTCCACGTTACCCACTGCAAAAAGGTAAGAACACATGCAAGCACCACTGAACACATGCAGAGTTAGAGAGAAGAACTGAACCAATAGGGTCTGGGGATCACCTCTGTTAACGAAGATCTCCTACCCCGACCTATCATCACTGTAGTGTGTTCTCAGGGTGTGAGTATGGGGTAGTACCAAGCAGAAAGACTGAGGACAGGAGAGGGTTGGCGGTTTTTGGGAATATGGATAACTTGAGTTGCATCATAGTCTCGGCAATGGTCTTGATATGTCAAGATCCACCACCAATTGTGCTATGCCCTTACCATTGTTAAGAAGTAAAAGAGAAGAGAAGCGACCCGACATACTGACCGTCAAGGACGAGTGGCCTACAAAATGGGAGTCAGAGAAGGGCAGACTGTCAGATTCAGAATAAGGGTTAGGGACGTAGCCAATGGGTGAAGTACATGTCAATAAACAGCTTGGGATTATAAAATCCCATTATATTCGTGTTCGGCCCCCACGGCGGATTGTTCCTAGATTCAAGTGTTTAAACACACTTGGGGACGGGGATATGAGACCAAGGGGGACTGAACATCCAGATGGGGGGTAAAGAGAAACACATTTCTGACCCTAGTAGTTGTGTTTCTAATATTAATGTGCTGTGCTGCCTGTGTAATTCCTTGTTTGAGAAAGTCTGTTACAGATGTCGTGCATACGGCTGGTATGATGCCCTCCTAGGGGCTCAAGAAGGAGATGCAGACACTGAGATGGGGTTGACAAAGGATGACCCTTGGTTTGCTATTGGTGAGGTGGTGGAGTGACACCCTAGTGGGTGTCTAAAGGGGGAATAAAAATTCCCTGTTTGTGTTTTTATGTTTTATAAATCCATTTTAACCATTGTGAATGTTTGTCTTTCCTTATGTGAAGGTTTGAAGTTCCTGGGTGGCTGGTAAGCCAACCTAGTAAAAGTTAGGTGTAGATGGAAGGACTGAAGGTTTTTATTTTTTATTATCATTATCTCTGCCTATTGATAAAAGTGCCTATTAATAAAAGTGCCTATTAAAAATATTTTTGTTTAGTGGGTGACACCCTAGTGGGTGTCAAAAGGGGGAATCCTACATTTCCCTGAAATTTCTTATTTTCGGTGACACCCTAGTGGGTGTCAAAAGGGGGATTGTGGGTATCTATTTTCTTATAATTAGATGTGAATGCCTAGCTTAAAAATAATGCATTAATGATTAAACATAATAGGTTTGTGCTGTACTGATATAGATTGTTTAACATAACATGCTGTGATTAATGTGAGGAACCGTTAGGGGGTAGGCTGAGACAGGCTTGTAGACTCACACACACAGCCTCTTTGTTAAACCGCTCAAGGACATGTGTACTGCAAAAGTGCTGACTCTCTGGACAAGTTGCAAAACAACTAACACCTGGCAACAGTGAAGCGCCAAGGGGCTGGGACCAGCCTGAGCGCCAACGATAGGCTGGGTAAGTTTAAACCACGCCCAGCCTCTACTCTGATAGGCCTGCCTGGAGCAGGAACTACCTCTGTCAGAGTATTTAAAGAAGAACTTATAACAAAAGCTCAGTTCTCTGACTGCCCTGCATGGTTTTTCAGTGGACCCGTATATACGAACATCATATTTACCATTGAAGTGTTTGCATTAATTAAAATACCAGTCTATTTGACCTCTTTTTGTTCCTATACCAGATTTGAATTGACGCAACTTAACACTAGCGACTGGAACGAGCTGCAAAAAACACTCGAACTGGACAATTCTATCTCCATCTCTTCATTCAAAGACAGAATCATGGACGTGATGTATTATTGTCTCTACTTTTCCCTTTGTGCTGTTGTCTGTGCCCAATAATGTTTGTACCATGTTATGTGCTGCTGCCATGTTGTGTTGCTGCCATGCTGTGTTGTCATGTGTTGCTGCCATGCTATGTGGGTGTCTTAGGTCTCTCTTCATGTAGTGTTGTGGTGTCTCTCTTGTGGTGATGTGTGTTTTTGTCCTATATTTGTATTTAATTTATTTTTAATCCCAGACCACGTCTCCGCAGGAGGCCTTTTGCCTTTTGGTAGGCCGTCATTGTAAATAAGAATTTGTTCTTAACTGACTTGACAAGTTAAATAAATAATAATAAAAAGCATACATGAGAGAAAAATCACTCTGAAAAACCCCATCTCAAACTTGTTTTTGAAACGGACCGTTTAAAAAAAAATGCTTGGGATTTGCCTGCAACATGACAGCATGCTCTTTGGCGGAAGACCAGTATTATGCAAATGACTTTTTTCTTTCTAATTCTTCAGTGGGGAGGAGACTAGGGGAGACAGGCTCAGGAGTGTGCATAAGCTAGCCAAGCAATCCACTGGTGTCAGCAAAAAGGACAAAGCCTGTACCCACAACTATCTCACCAGTCACTTCTATTTCACATTTTTGCTTTGTAGCTAAAAGTTGCATGCCAAGAGGAAACCTAGTTAGCTGTTGTTGACTGATATGGGTATTATCAGTAGCTTGCTTAGCTAATAGCACACAAAGCAAGCCTGCTAGCCAGTCCTGCCCATGTGGAGTTGGTACACACACTTCCAATTATTCTCACTGAGCGAGTGGAAAAATCTCAGCCTGATCATTGTCATCACTTGGGATGCACATTTTAACGGTAATGTTTCTGTGTTCAGTGTAGCCAAAAATGTTGTCAGAAGCGCTATTGGCTGCTTGATTTGACCGTAGATGACGCTTTGCCATCACCACCAATTTGCCTTGCTGAGGCACAGCTGCAGTCCCTGACAGTGTTGCCAATTTAGCTACTTTGTTGCTGTATTTAGCGAGTTTTGAGACCCCTTTAGGTTTATTTATTTATTTAACAAACTGACTGATGTCAGTTAAATTGTTAGAATTTAATTTGTTGTTTTATTCTGTGCGCTCAAAATGCTGTTGTGGGACTTATAGTAGTAAATTGTTCCA
Source organism: Coregonus lavaretus (assembly GCF_964263955.1). Taxonomy (NCBI): domain Eukaryota; kingdom Metazoa; phylum Chordata; class Actinopteri; order Salmoniformes; family Salmonidae; genus Coregonus; species Coregonus lavaretus. The sequence continues at coordinate 49,986,639 of NC_139995.1, forward strand.
GCAAGATTCTCCAGACTAGCGAATTAGATCGAGATTAACTTATCTCGCTAGCCAGCCAGCTAACATCAGCTAACCGGTGAAAAAGCTAGTGGTGAACAAACACTGACGTAAGTATAATGCGACCTGTTAGCAGGTCAGGTAACAAATTAGTGTCAGAATAAGTATCATGCAAATAATTTGTTGTTGTGACAGCCAAGTATGTTATTAACGACACGTGAGGCTGCTGAAAACGTTATTGAAACGATAAAAAAGTGTCATTAGTTTGCTTAGGATGATGCCAAAGTTAGGCTAATTACATGGGAGTAACAGGACTACCCTACGGCTGTACCCTACCTGGGGACGTGGTCACGTTAAACCATGCCCCACCGTGTGTATTCCATTTCATTCGTTTTTTTATTCTGTCAGCTCAAAACGTGGGACTTAGTAAATTGTAGTTTTCAAAAGGCAAATATTTAACATAGTTTACTGCAGAAAACATGGTAATTACAGTGTCTTCAGAAAGTATTGACACCCCTTGACTTTTTCCACATTTTGTTGTGTTTCAGCATGGATTTAAAATAGATAAAATTGAGATTGTGTCACTGGCCTACGCACAATACCCCATAATGTCAAAGTGGAATTATGTTTTTAGAAATGGATAAAACATTTAAAAGCCTAAATATGAGTAAAAATGTGCTAAACAAGTCATGTCAGTTGCATGGACAATACTAGTGTTTAACAGGATTTTTGAATGACTACCACATCTCTGTAGCCCAACATACAATTATCTGCAAGGTCCCTCAGTCGAGCAGTGAACACAGATTCAATCACAAAGACCAGGGAGATTTTCCAGTGCTTTGCAAAGAAAGGGCACCTATTGGTAGATGGGTAAAAAAGAAAGAAAAAAGCAGACATTGAATATCACTTTGAGCATGTTGAAGTTATTAATTACACTTTGGATGGATTATCAATACACCCAGTCACTACAATGATACAGGCGTCCTTCCTAACTCAGTTGCCGGAGAGGAAGGAAACCGCTCAGGGATTTCACCATGAGGCCAATGGTAACTTTAAAACAGTTACAGAGTTTAATGGCTGTGATAGTAGAAAACTCAGGATGGATTAACAACATTGTAGTTACTCCACAATACTAACCGAAATGTTGCATAGGTTGGATAGGCACACAGCGAGGCTTATATTAACCCCCGCTGTACCAAACCAAATGCTAGGCTAGTGGCATGGGGAAGAAATATTGTCTAGATGCTTTTTTCCAGAAGAGATGTTTATAAATTGACTGGCTGGGCTGTGGGACAGTGGATGTGCATTGATAAATCTAACTGAACTGTTAACAGGAATATGGAATATGGGGATTGTGGTGCTATAACTCCTTGCTATCAAGCAATCAGCATCCAGGATCCAAACAACCTGTTTTATAACTGTGCTATTATAAATTAAGATGAACGAGTGTTTGTTATATCTAATGTACTATGTGTTTTCATTCTATAAGTTTGAGGAGTGCCCAGAGTGTCAACTCTACAATAACATGAAAACACGGGCCCCTGTGATGCATCCTATGGAAGTTAGACAGACATGGTCTGTCCTGGGCATCGATCTCATAGGCCCTTTTGAGAAGAGAACCGCGGCTGGTAACTAGTATGCCCTAACCATGACTGACCTCTTCAGCAAATGGGTGATTGCTGAATCCTTGGAGGGCAAATCGGGAACAGAGATCGCTTCAATAGTCACCAACAAACTTCTTCATTTTGGACTTGTGAACCTGGGAGGGGAGTTTGCAAACGATGTACTTAGTCTTACTGTCAATGTTGTCAAATATTGCTCATGAAAAGTCTAACACTTTCAAATCATAACCATGCAAGTGCTGTGTTCGTCACTTTTTATTTTACAGCTCAACTGATCCATGTATTTAATATATTAGACAGGTCTTCGATGCTGTGTCCGAGCAGATCAAAGTGTACGTCTCAAAGGGCTCCCGCCAAGGCATCAAGAGGGTCAAGAGGGTCTGGACTGTTAGAGGGAGGAGTCAACATTACAACAGAGTATATAGAGTACCACAGTATGAGTCATAATACCCATAAAACCTAGTGGTCAAACAGGGAAATGATTCCAATCGTTTTTCAACCATTCATTTTTTTCCATAGGGGATTTTAGAAACACATAAAATAAGGGCTGTGTTTCGTGTTGGCTTATACGGCGTGACGTTTTGATAACCGTGTAAATCTCTCTCAGACAAGGTGACTTTTATCAATATATTGGCCTGTATTTACCCCCAACAAATGAAATGTTAATTAGCTGCTAATGAGGCTATCATAAAGAACTACAAATGTAATGATGATCTGGATGAGACTGCCAAATCGAGGCAAAGGTAAGAATCTCTGGATTAACTATCTAATGTTAGCTAAATGTAGTAATTAATAAATTGATTTACATTGACCTGTTAGCAAAGGTGCCAGCTAGAGATGAAGTGCAGGAGCTTGCAGGGATTTGTAGTCTTGCATGATGTCTAGTGTTTCTAAAATTCCCTATGTGAAAAATGAATGGTGGAAAAACGAGGCGAGGCATGGCTTAACGTGACCACGCCCCCGAGTAGAGTACATCCGTAGGGTACTCACTTTACTCCCATGTTACATTTCCTACTTTACTCATAACCCGACAACGGCTGCATTCTTTTTTTTAAATCATTCTATAAACATTTTGGATATGCTTGGTTGGTCGTTTTTAATATACTTCCATGTCGTCTTAATCAAGAAACTACATCATACCTACATTTACATTTACATTTACGTCATTTAGCAGACGCTCTTATCCAGAGCGACTTACAAATTGGTGCATTCACCTTATAGCCAGTGGGATAATTCAGTGGCTAGCTTTGCACTTAACTGGCTAACAGTAGCTACTAAGGGTAAGTTATAACCTACATTTATTTTTGTTTTGTTTTTACATACTGGTAACAAGAGTCTTTCAAGGGAATTCGGGACATGGGTGACTAGTTAACGTTAGCTTGGCTCTCTGTGTGTTTCGTGCCGTCGGAGGAGGGGTGGTTCGTTGGCAGAGAGCAATGGCTAGCTAGTATGCTAACTATTCTAGCTAACTAACTGGCTGAATAAGTTGACGACGTACTCACTCAAACTGTCAAAACTAACCCAAAACCTTACACAACGTTAGACACGGACACAAATGATCTGTTTGGCGTGTTAACACACTGGTTTGTCCGAGTATTGGTGCTAAACCGTGTTATTGGAGGCTGGCATGCTTGTTGGCTATGGCGTCATAGGATTCGGTGCCCTGGACGGTTTTCACGGAAGAATACTGTACCAAGTTAGCTAGCTGAATAAACTAAGTTAGAGTCTATTCCTAGAAAACATTGAACCGCTGTAGTTTACAACAATTATAATTTCTAAAGTGGAAATTGGGAGAGTGATATTTGAGTGTTTCAGTGAAACGTAAGTGAGGGAGGCCCCGCTCTCTTGCTTTCCCAGATGTTTAGTTCATTTCATTCCGATCTCCTTTGCATTATTGTAGCCTTTTTCTGTAGCCTGTCAACTGTGTGTCTGTCTATACCTGTTCTCTCCTCTCTGCACAGGCCATACAAACGCTTCACACCGCGTGGCTGCTTCCACTCTAATCTGGTGGTCCATGCGCGCATGACCCACGTGGAGTTCCAGGTCTCCGGCAGCCTCTGGAACTGCCGTTCTGCGGCCAACAAGGCAGAGTTCATCTCAGCTTATGCTACCCTCCAGTCCCTCGACTTCTTGGTGCTGACGGAAACATGGATTACCACAGAAAACACTGCTACTCCTACTGCTCTTTCCTCGTCTGACCATGTGTTCTCGCATACCCCGAGAGCATCTGGTCAGCGCGGCGGTGGCACAGGAATCCTCATCTCTCCCAAGTGGACATTCTCTTTTTTCCCCCTGACCCATCGTCTATCTCCTCATTTGAATTCCATGCTGTCACAGTCACTAGCCCATTCAAGCTTAACAGCCTTGTCATTTATCGCCCTCCAGGTTCCCTTGGAGAGTTCATCAATGAGCTTGACGCCTTGATAAGTTCCTTTCCTGAGGATGGCTCACCCCTCACAGTTCTGGGTGACTTTAACCTCCCTACGTCTGCCTTCGACTCATTTCTCTCTGCCTCCTTCTTTACACTCCTTTCCTCTTTTGACCTCACCCTCTCACAGTCCCCCCCTACTCACAAGGCAAGCAATATGCTTGACCTCATCTTTACTAGATGCTGTTCTTCTACTAATCTCACTGCAACTCCCCTCCAAGTCTCCGACCACTACTTTGTATCCTTTTCTCCCTCGCTCTCCTCCAACACTACTCACTCTGCCCCTACTCCGATGGTAATGTGCCGTCGCAACCTTCGCTCTCTCTCTCCCGCTACTCTCTCCTCTTCCATCCTATCATCTCTTCCCTCTGCTAAATCCTTCTCCCTCCGATCTCCTGATTCTGCCTCCTCAACCCTCCTCTCCTCCCTTTCTGCATCTTTTGACTCTCTATGTCCCCTACCCTCCCGGCCGGCTCGGTCCTCCCCTCCTGCTCCGTGGCTTGACGACTCATCGCGAGCTCACAGAAGAGGGCTCCGGGCAGCCGAGCGGAAATGGAGGAAAACTAGACTCCCTGCGGACCTGTCATCTTTTCACTCCCTCCTCTCTACATTCTCTTCCTCTGTTTCCGCTGCTAAAGCCACTTTCTACCACTTTAAATTTCAAGCCTCTGCCTATTTGGTATTTTATTACGATCCCCATTAGCTGTTGCGATAGCAGCAGCTAGTCTTCCTGGGGTCCAGGAAGTAAAACGGAAGACGCGATTAGATCACTCAATCACAGTTATTACTTAGCTTCATTGTTATCCCTTCTAATCACCTAAATGAAATTCGTAAGTATCCGCCCCTTTTAACACAACATGCGTGTACTAAAGAACCACCTCATGCCACAACACAGCTGGAGCAGAATTCACACGTAATAACTGACTAGATATTTCAACACACAAAAATATGTTGAATGTTTACCTTTAAAACAACATCAGATCTTCAACGTTATATTCATTATCAGAAAAAAATAACAATAGGCTGGGCAGCACCTCCTACTGGAGAATTGGTTATCTACAGCTACCCTTTGGTCTCTCATCCAAGGTTTTAACCAAGCCAAGCTTAGCTATGATATTTCTCCCTGACTATTACCAATGCGCTACCATGAGAATGATTGTTGAAAGTTCTCCACTTAAAAGCTAAATAGATTCACTGTTGCTAGCAAAGTCATTCCAAAGGGTAGGTTTAATGGAGCAAATTAAATGTGACCATACTTTATCACTCATAAATGTATATTATCAATGATGCTATTTAGGCCTATATACAGTAGCATTTGCAAAGTCATCAACAAATATTCAAATTCCAGCAACGGTATATGTGAAATATTATGAGGTTATAATTAATGGAAATTTTTTGCAGAGGTTGATACATTTTTCGTTAGGGAAAATCAAGTTTTGAACATTTTAAGTTTAAATAACAAACTTTAGAAGCCTTTTTAAACCTCAAACACTACACGTTTGTATTTCCTGCTGTGCAGGAAAGTTCCTGCAACAACAGGATGATCAAATTAAGATACGGCATCTGTATTTGGATAGGGTAAAATAAAATGGTAGTTTAATTTCAGTCATCAACAGCAAAACAACATGAAAAAGCCATGACAACTCCCAACATGGGAGGGAATAGTTTCACAGAAAAACTTATTTTCATTGCAGTTTGAAATACTCTTCACAAAATTATAAATGTACAACTTTGAAATATACACCCGCTCAAAACAAAGAAAACATTTCCTTAAATATGACCAAGTTCATTTTGTTGAATGCACAACAACGTGTTATAAATAGTGATTAGTGGATGTGAGGTTATATCCTTCAACTGTAACAATTATCTAAAAACCTCTAGCACTATATTTACAAATGTGGTCAAGTTGCATAGTAACATAATGCATCAGAAAGAACATGACAGATAATATGTATAAGCATAAAGGCCATGTGCCTTTCCTCTAAAATAATCTCTGACCTCGCTCCAGCTAGCAAGCCCTTATCGGACAACTGGTGGCTATGAGGCAGCACACCACTGTAGAAAATCTGATATCGCACCCGTGTTGGCAGATGTGGTGGTATACTGCCAGCAGCCCAACAGCGCAATGACCCTGACTAACTGACGGTCGACAAGCACTTGTTAGTAGTAGTAGCACCTGTTTGCAGATGGTGGGCAATGTTAACTTGCCATCAGGGTCAGGGATGGCCCGTTTCGGGACAAAGTAAGGCAATTTGGAGTAGCAAACTCCATCAATGTGTTTTTTGTGACATTGAGAAAACACATTTTACATAGACTGATACCCTTTTATGAGTCATTTTCTGCTCCTAGAAAATCAGAGGATTTTGGCCGTTACCGTTCAATAGCACACTTTCCCCAACATTCTCACCTCATAGGTAAAGACATATTTGGTGACTCAAACAACTGAATAAATGCTCCATTGCCTCAGCCAGGGTTGCTACTTTGATGGATATTTCCCCAAATCAAAGCAAAAAGCTGGATTCTATGCAACCGTATGCAAAATATGCCCGTTTTCAGGATAGCTCTGTTATAATGCGGGCCAGACATCTCGTTGTGTGTTTGCCTGCTTCATTCCAGTACAGTAGAAGGCTGAATTCCAGTGAGGTCCCAGTGGTACTCATCATATGGACATTAGCTGAAGACTACATGAGTATTCTGTGGTTCATTTAGAGTTATAAGTTAACTCTAACGCAATGCCTTTCCAGTTTTTTGAAACGACATCTGGGATGGTCCATCGTTTAGGCCTCAGAAGAAGCCTGGGGTTTGAGTTGAGCTTTCTCCATGGCTGTACCATAAGGATTGGATCGTTTGAAGAAGCCCAACTGGAAAGATGGAAAGAGAAAGGAGACTTATAACAATTTCAAATGTAATAATTACATGAATAGCCCTCATTGTACCAGACAGTTCAGTTAGTTTGCAGTTCCCACGATGGGGGGGCCAGTATGAAAAATGTATGCACTCACTAATTGTAAGTCGCTCTGGATAAGAGCGTCTGCTAAATGACTAAAATGTAAAATGTCAATCATTATTTGCTACCAACATCCACTTTCAACACTTTCAAATTTGAAACACTTGACCTTATCTAATAGTTTTTAGATACCATTTTATGCTACTTCCTAGCTGACAACAACTGGTGGTATCATGGTCAGGTCGTATGCTGGTTGTAAAAGGAACGTGGTTGCTTGACCATATAACAACCAAAATGTGATGTCCCAAGACATCATCTGGTTATATGACGTATTCTCAACCATAAACAGTTAACAAGCATTATGACATTACATGTGTGTAATTTAGTATGCTAGGTTTGTCCTTTATGAGCCACCCTTACCTTGTAGAGTACATATATGAGCAGGGCGAGCAGCAGCAGTCCAGCCAGTATTGCCAGAATGATGATCCACAGTGGTACCGTGTACTGGCTGTCCGGCTTGATCCACATCACTGGAGTCAGGACCTGCAACACAAATACATGTTGTTACCGTGGGGAAATGAGAAGTCACTTGAAAAAATTGATGATTTCAAATCTTAATGTGACATTACTCATAACGTAACATTTTTTAAATGTTTTGTGTGCACATTTTCAAACGATATCACACAGACAGGACAGGCATAAAGCATCAATACCATAAAGGTAAATGAACAGATTATTAAATAAAGGGGAATATAAAACAGCGCTTGCCTTCTGGGATCCACTGGGTTTGAGTTTGGGAGGGATGGCATAGGGCATCTTCTCGACTCTGTACTGGACAGAACACTCCAGCACATACTGCTTGTATGCCCTCTGCAGCATTTGTCCAAAGAAAGGATGAGTTGAATTGATAATTTGAAATATATTTCCAATGTATGTACCAAAAACCAAATAGCTTTCATTGTAAGAATTCACTACCAGGAGAGGGCGGCATTGTACCACAGACTAGCAGGACCTACATGTATCTGTATTTCTTTCGTTCTTCATTTTTTACTACTAATAACAGCAGTATAATTATAGTACTAATACTACATTATAGTACTAATACTACATCATCATAAGGATTGTCAATACCAAATTCAATCACATTTGATCTACATAACAGAATATAAGGTACATGTGCTATTCAAACGACCATTTAATATGAGCAGTACAGCACAGTACAATACAGGACATGACAGAGTCACGCTCTCTCACCTCAATGAAGGTCTCAGGCCAGATGCGTGAGCGAACGGTCAGAATGACACTGCTTCCTCTCTCCAGTAACCCCACATGACAGCGCAGCCTCCAGCACTCAGCGGTAGAACACGACTATGGAGGAAGGAACACAGACCACCAGTACATTACATTTAATCAGTCTCACAAACAGTTATTGTTAACAGTCTGTGATTGTGAGCAGTACAAGAGGCTATATGGAACTTTGGCTCTGGGGTATCATTCAAGACCAAATTGGACATAAACAATTAGTAACTGGACTTCCATAATGTATCTTTAAAGTAATTGTCCAGTGAAAATCGTACTTTTAAAAGTTCATATTCTGTTAACTCATACTCAAATAATGTTGACTTGTCTTATACTCGTATTTGTGGCCAAAGCATACATTGGAGAAAAAACACTTCAAAAACCCCACCTTAAACCTGTATCTCAAACAGACCATTTAAAAAATGCTTGCTATTTCCTCATAGAGAATGATGTCATCCTGCCTCATCAGTCGCCTACTTGTATTAATATTTTTTATGACCGGTATACGCCCACACCATTCTGTTGTTGGGGTATGCCCACACCATTACAACACAGAAAAGCTGCTTTTTAACATACTTAATTACACGTTTTTAGAAGGAAACGTATATAACTCATTATTGTAATTAATTATAGGTCATGTTTCATAGAAATCTGGAAACACTGGACTTTAAGGTTTTGGTAGAGAGAGATTCCCATTGCTGTTAATGAAAGGGAATGACAGTAGTTCGTTTTGTGTCCTTGGTGTAAAATGGGGAGCCATGGTTCATTTGTTGTGCATTTTCTGTGGTCATTAGTTTTTGAAGTGACAGTATACTGAATGATAGGGAGAGGAGGAAGGAATCATTGGGTGGAGAATGTAAGGGGACAAAAACAATGAGCTGTTTTGGGATACATTCATTTCACATAAAATGAATGATCTACCATGTATAATTATGAGCAGAGCTTATTATGATAGATATCCTCATCTCCTTCCATGATAAAAATCATTTCCTTTCAGGTTGTGTTTTGCGGTATTAGGGGAAACCGCGGATGACTGTTCATGTTTTCTTTCTGTGGTAATTCAGCTCATGAGGTTATCGTTAGGACATGAAACGAAAGCCTTGACTCTAAGAGAGAAACTGCATTTACGATGAAAAACTACGAACATAAATACAAAAGAATAATAGACGATGACTTCAGGAAGAGAAGAGGTTAGGCAGGACAATAAACTCCCATAAGACACTCATTATCACCACTATACTCTCTAGCTTCTCTGCTCCCGGACCAAGTGCCAAGTGACTTCATTTAACAGCTGCTATCTGCTGTTTTACTGTTTTCAGAGTCAACAGACCTCTGCGGTCGTGTGTCAGTGTTGACTCCACATGGGTTAGGCATGTCTACCCCTAAACAAGACGAGTGGGGGGGAGAAAAAGTAGAGAAAGGGGGAGAAAAAGTAGAGAAAGGGGGAGAAAAAGTAGAGAAAGGGGGAAGAAATTAGGGAAAACATCTCCCGGAGTCTTCATATGGGGGATCAGATGAACAGCTCTCGGGAGGCACTACTAGCTGGCTTTATAAAACTGGAGGGACTGAGAGTGGGGTTAGTCCTGTCAGTGGAGGGCTGCGTGTGTGCATAGTCATGTTTCCATTTGAAGAATCTGTAGCTACAATGAGTTCTGTTTTTTTATCGGTCTGGGGGTTTCCTTTCAGCCATATTTGTTCTCACAGTACATGCCAACATCATCACACTAACTGCACGTACCAAAGGTGACTGTAGAACCCCCCCCCCTTCTCCCCAAAACACAGACACACACCAGGCTGCCTCACCAGGTTGCCTTGTTCGGCCAGAGGATCCCTGTAGACCTCTCTCCGTTGGATGTGGTGTTCAGGGCTGGCCGTCAGTGGGGAGGGAGGCTGCTCTGTTGTAGGAGGCTGGAGCTGGCAACACACACAGAATACTTTCATGGGTATCAATGGACAACTGCATATCCTTGGCATAAATACTGTGAATGATATGACACCACACAAAGTAAAAGACAAGGTATCAGGGGTGGGCGTGAATGTATACAGTATCTGGGATGAGTGTCTGCGGATGTATAGTATGAGCCTGCGTGTATACCTCCTTACGTGTGTGTCTGTGTAAGTGTGTCCCTCACCTTGAGTTTCAGTGCATTGAGGGTGTGGTTGGAGCTGCAGTAGAGTGGTCCCTGAGTGATGACCTCCAGAGGGTACAAAAGGTCGTGACCCTGAGCTCTCAGAGGGCAGCGCAGCTCCAGCACCGACTGACTGATCATACTGGGCCCGTTGTTCACCAACTGAGAGAGAGCGAGAGAGAGCGAGAGAGAGAGAAAATAGGAAGAGAGCGAGAGGAAGCGAAAGAGAGAACCCAAGTCAGCATACTGTACCAGGAAGCTATGAAGATAAGCATTTGTTCAACCACCCAACCCTAAACACAACACAAAATCCACTCTCGTGGCACACACTGAGTACCTCGTACACATGCTGGATCTCAGGCCCAACATCCTGCTCCTCTTGTAGGCTGTGGCTCATCCTCCAGTTCGGGGGAGGGAAGAGGAGCTTGTCCGGACGAGAAACGCTTCAATCGAGAAAAGGAGAGAGATACACGGTGGAAGAGAGAAGAAAAGAGTAGGAGTGGATGCAGCAGACATACCCAACAGAATGTGGTACTTAAGCAATAAGGCCCGAGGGGGTGTGGTATATGGTCAATATTCCACTGCTAAGGGCTGTTCTTATGCACGACGCAACGCCGAGTGCCTGGATACATCCCTTAGCCGTGGTATATTGGCCATATACCACAAACCCTGAGGTGCCTTATTGCTATTATAAACTGGTTACCAACGTAATTTGAGCGGTAAAAATAAATGTTTTGTCATACCACAGCTATCAGCCAATCAGCATTCAGGGTTCGAACGACCCAGTTTATAAAGAAACATAATTTACAATGTTGCTGGGGCTGTTGAGGTACAATATATTGGTACCCAGTCACTTTGAGTGTAGCTAAACAGGGAGTATGTTTATTAGTGATGGTGATGGAGAGCATTCAGTCATTTGTTTGTTTGTTTGTTTGTCCATCCAGCCATGACCACTCACCCCTGTAGGATAACATCGGCGAACACAGCCACCTCCAGATGAAAGAGCTCATCATCACTCTGGGATTTATTCTCATTTTTACTGAGCAGAGAAAGAACGGACAAGTGCAACACTTCATTTGGATTGTGCCAAATACTGTAGATGGTTTGTAGACGTTCGCCTAACTGTCGACAACATTTGAACTAACTATCCACTAACCCTAACCTTAGCTCAGTCAGGACAAGGTAGTAAGTATGGAAGTATTTAGAAGGATTTAGGTAATTTAACAAAACACTTTAAAAAGGAAAGATACATTCAACTAAATATGAATAATTTCAATAAATACAAAGTAATTTATACACTTTCTGTGCTGAAGCTGCAACTGTGACTTACCTGCGTATCTGGAGCTCAAACTGCACTGTATTGTGAGTGTCCATCAGTCGGGGCACAGTGAAGCGGAGGCCTGCCCACAACTGTGAAGATCCATAGAAAAGACAGGCGTTCAGCCACAAAGACACTAGAGATATAGCTACCTCAGATCTGTCAGAAAGGCAGTCTGTCATAAACACACAAACAGTCATTAACAGGCCCTGGATCAATCTGGGCCACGCAGCATCAGAATTGCAAAGACATACAGAAACTCACAATCAGAGGGACGGAAGTACCATAATGCTTTGGCAACATTGGATTGTTCCTTTCGTGACAATAAAGCTAAATTTGAATTTAAGAAACAGTTAGTCCATGATGATCCACTTACACTTGTTCCAGACTTCATAGGGTTGCCCAGGTCACAGACCAGATAGCGGGTCTGATTCTCTGCCTCGTAGCTACAGGTCAGCTGAGTCAGACTCTGCTTATGAGATACAGTACGAGCAAAATCATGGAGAGAGAGACAAAGACAGCGATTTACTTCACAGCATTTCCACATTTTCTCAAACTATTTATATCAGAACCATTGTTTTAGTCATCAGGCTATAATTAGTATCAACACTATATTGATATTAGTTAAATTATTGTTATGTGGATTAGCATTAGCATTCACATTAGCGCAAGTAGGGATCTTTATTATTTTAGCACTGTCATTTCCATTAGCCGTAGCAGAAGAGGGACAGGACAGTTGCTCCCTCACCGCATTGTTGCGGGCTATACCACTGTAGTCAGCCTCCGGGGGTAGCACCACGTAAAGCTCTGCCTCATAGGCCCCGCCCTCTCCCTCGTTCCTGGCATTGAAGGTCAGGGTCAGGGAGTTCTCGTCACCCAGATACACCTCTGTCCTATCGCTAAGAAAACCACAAGAAAATACAACAACAATGTAAAACAATCAAAAGTAGTTTTTTTTTCTTTTTTTCAGACATTTCCCCAAGCATGACGAGACCTGTTGCAGATATTTTGTCTCATGGAATTTGCATTGTCTACATTTGACGAACATAGTAAATAATCTCCTTTCATCTTTGAAGAGCAATTAAATATTTGATAGGGAGCTGCTGGACATTGTCTGTCACAATATCAGTGGGGGGAAAAAACATTATCCTGCAAACACACAACCACACCACCACACAACGTTGTCTCAAACTTGACTCCAAGCATCCTACGTTTTCCAAATGGTGGTGGTAACCATACGTGTGTATCCTACAGTGAATGGCCGGTATCTTCCTAAGTGTGTTCCCACTGGGCACACTAGGTAATTTCAACGTGGAAATGTGGGTAATATTTGGTTGAGACATTAATCAATGAGATTTTAACCTTTATTCACCCACTCAAAAAGACAGCCAGAATTTTGTTGAATTCCCAATGTGTTATCACTATGCTTTCAACCATCTAAAAGCACAACCAAATTCCAATGGAAAAACAATGTTTGATTTTTGGTTTAGTAGTCATCTAAATGTGTTGTCACTGCGCTTTCAACCATTTAAAAGCACAATGTCAGATATTTTATATTTATCCAACAACTTAATGTGTTATCACTGTGCTTCATCTAATGGCAGAACCAAAGGACCTGGATTGCTGTTGAGATTACATTAAAACTACATAGTGCAAGGGATCAATGCTGTTCAAGATTCTGCGCAGATTATTATAGCAATTATGAAGATCTCCACAGAGCTGCGACCTTTGCATGCTATCTTTAACATGCACGCTTTCTATGATTACATAAGACATTTATAGTTACAGTAGACTACCTTAAAAATCTGGCTATGGATGTGTAACTAATTTTAAGGTTGAATAAATACTGTTACATTAGTTTGTAAGATAGCCTTAACTTTAGGCTATTTACTGTTTTACAAAAGTAATATTGAATTGTGTTCGGTTGACAACGCAACCAAATATCAACATTTAAAGAATATCTAATGCTTTGATAGTTTCATCTGAGCCACTGACTTAATCCTATTCTTTAACTTTTATTTTTGCTTTAGTTGGAGACGTGAATCCAACATATTATTTGTTAAGTTGTCTACAAGTTAATATGCCATTTACTGTATTGCAAAAGTTATATTGAATTCTGTTTGGTTGTCAACGCAACCAAATATCAACATTTGAAAGAGATGTATATTTTGTGCCACTGACTTAGTCTGGCTTTAATTCCAGTTTGTCTACAAATTAATAATTGATATGTTGGATTCACGTCTCCATCTCAACAAAGAATCAAAGTTAGAAAATAGGACTAAATCAAATCAAATCAAACTTTACATGCACTTTAAATAAAGTTTGATTTGATTTAATCCTATTGTTTAACTTTGATTATTGGTTGAGATGGAGACTTGAATCCAACATATCAATTATTAATTTGTAGACAAACTGGAATTAAAGCCAGACTAAGTCAATCAATCAATCAATCAAATTTTATTTATAAAGCCCTTTTTACATCAGCAGATGTCACAAAGTGCTTATACAGAAACACAGCCTAAAACCCCATACAGCAAGCAATGCAGATGTAGAAGCACGGTGGCTAGGAAAAACTCCCTAGAAGGGCAGAAACCTAGGAAGAAACCTAGAGAGGAACCAGGCTCTGAGGGGTGGCCAGTCCCCTTCTGGCTGTGCCGGGTGGAGATTATAACAGTACATGGCCATTAAGGCCAGATTTTTCTCCAAGATGTTCAAACGTTCATAGATGACCAGCAGGGTCAAATAATAATCACAGTGGTTGTAGAGGTTGCAACAGGTCAGTACATCAGGAGTAAATGTCACTTGGATTTTCATAGCTGGGCATTTAGAGGTTGAAATAGCAGGTGCGGTAGAGAGAGAGAGTTGAAAACAGCAACAGCAGGTCTGGGACAAGGTAGCGCGTCCGGTGAACAGGTCAGGGTTCCATAGCCACAGGCAGAAGAATGGAAACTGGAGCAGCAGCACGACCAGGTGGACTGGGGACAGCAAGGAGTCATCAGGCCAGGTAGTCCTGAGCCATGGTCCTAGGGCTCAGGTCCTCCGGGATGGGAGGGAGAGCGGGAGAGAGAGAGAATTAGAGGGAGCATACTTAAATTCACACAGGACACCGGATAAGACAGGAGAATAACACCAGATATAACAGACTGACCCTAGCCCCCCGGCACATAGACTATTGCACCGACGATACCCCCGGACAGGGCCAACCAGGCAGGATATAACCCCACCCACTTTGCCAAAGCACAGCCCCCACACCACTAGAGGGATATCAACAGACCACCAACAAAATAATGATTAACTTGAAGATTACATTTCAAATCAACTTGAGCTTGAAACCCCTGGCCTGTATGTATTGTTTATTTTTAGTTGAACCCTGGGTTGAATTGAAACAATAGCTGTTGATGACTTTGCAAATGCTATATAGGCCTAAATAGTATCATTGATGATATATGACTTATAGAGTATGGTTACATTTCATTTGCTCTGTTAAACCTACCCTTTTGAATTACTTCGATAGCAACAGTGAATCTATTTAATTATTAAGAGATCTCTCAATAATCATTCTCAAGATAGCACATTGGTAGTAGTTGGTGACAAATATTAAAGCTAAGCAGGGCTTGATTAAAACCCTGGATGGGAGACCAAAGGGTAGCTGTAGATAGATCAACTGTCCAGTAGGAGGTGCTGCCCAGTCTATTGATTTTTTTCTGATAGTGGATATAACGTTGAAGATCTGACATTGTTTCAAAGGTACATGTGTAGTATTCTGTGCCTAGAAACTTTGCTGCTATTTACTTGGTGAGTCACAGGAACATTCTAAAAGCTGTATAGAGTACCTCTGGGTTTGGCGAATGCCAGGAGAACGCTACCTGCCCGAATGCATAGTGCCAACTGTAATGTTTGGTGGAGGAGAAATAATGGTCTGGGGCTGTTTTTCATGGTTCGGGCTAGGCCCCTTAGTTCCAGTGAAGGGAAATCTTAGCGCTACAGCATACAATTACATTCTAGACGATTCTGTGCTTCCAACTTTGTGGCAACAGTTTGGGGAAGGTCCTTTCCTGTTTCAGCATGACAATGCCCCCATGCACAAAGCAAGGTCCATACAGAAATGGTTTGTCGAGATCAGTGTGGAAGAACTTGACTGGCCTGCACAGAGACCTGACCTCAACCCCATCGAACACCTTTGGGATGAATTGGAACGCCGACTGCGAGCCAGGCCTAATCATCGAACATCAGTGCCCAACCTCACTAATGCTCTTGTGGCTGAATGGAAGCAAGTCCCAGCAGCAATGTTCCAACATCTAGTGGAAAGCCTTCCCAGAAGAGTGGAGGCTGTTATAGCAGCAAAGGGAGGGAACAACTCCATATTAATGCCCATGATTTTGGAATGACATGTTCGGTGAGCAGGTGTCCACATACCTTTGGTCATGTAGTGTATATGTTTACATACCTTGATTGCAGAAATGCGCTTCTATTCCCAGGAGAGTAACAAAATGGTTTGTATCCTCTTGCTCATGGTTATTAATGGTTGATCGTTGTTGTTTGAGTGTTGGTCAACAGCAGAGTATGTTGCATTTTATCCTGAATGGACCAACTGGGACCACTAAACTAGTTCTAGCTCTTTTCCTTGCTCTCTCTCGTAGTAGTTTGTTTCACGACTTTGCCATGTGATTTTTATTAGCGGCACATTAATACAATCATGTTAAGTGTTTCCCATGAAAAACAGTGGAATGTGTGTTTTCAGTTTCCACGAGACCAAATCACTCAGTCACTCAGAAAAGCATCTATGATTCAGCACTTTCACTTCGATGACCTCCGTTAATGTAATACACAGCTGGTTTTTTTAGGCCTTAAATTGTTTGCTTCCCGAGAATTCCAATGTGAGGGGATGTTTTGTGTTCACAACCTTGAGGCCCATCTCGGAGATGAATGTTATTTACTACTGGTACGTTGTGTGGTACATCCTCTTGGTTCAATTAAACATTGAACTATTTGATTGTACACATGATTATATTTCATGTACATGTTTTCCTGTATCTTATAACATCTTAAAAGCTTTGAATCAAATCAAATGCGACTTACAACCCCCTCTCTCCCTCACCACCTCAAACCTCCACTCCTCTCTCGGAGTCGGCAGCACGGTGTTCGGGATAGACTATCCATGGTGTCACTTCCTCTGCACTTCGTTAAACTGGCCTGGCCATAATTGGAATCAGCTGTGGGGTCCTGGTGGAGAGCCAGCCCCCACCGCCCCCAACCATATGACCTCCTCGGTCCCTTGGTTGTCCCCTCTTTCATTGCCCCCTTCTCTTCCTCTCATGCCCCTCACTCTGTCCACTGGAGGTCTAGACACAATGACCCCATGCTCTACACCAGGACCACACAGCTGATTCCAATTATGGCCAGGCCAGTTTAACGAAGTGCAGAGGAAGTGACACCATGGATAGTCTATCCCGAACACCGTGCTGCCGACTCCGAGAGAGGAGTGGAGGTTTGAGGTGGTGAGGGAGAGAGGGGGTTGTAAGTCGCATTTGATTTGATTCAAAGCTTTTAAGATGTTATAAGATACAGGAAAACATGTACATTAAATATAATCATGTGTACATTCAAATAGTTCAATGTTTAATTGAACCCAGAGGATGTACCACACAAAGTACCAGTAGTAAATAACATTCATCTCCGAGACGAGCCTCAAGGTTGTGAACACAAAACATCCTCTAGTTTAGTGGTCCCAGTTGGTCCATTCAGGATAAAATGCAACATACACTGCTGTTATCCAACACTCAAACAACAATGATCAACCATTAATAACCATGAGCAAGAGGATACAAACCAGTTGGAGTTGGTCCCCCCTTTGCTGCTATAACAGCCTCCACTCTTCTGGGAAGGCTTTCCACTATGTTGGAACATTGCTGCAGGGACTTGCTTCCATTCAGCCATAAGAGCATTAGTGAGGTCGGGCACTGATGTTCCATGATTAGGCCTGGCTCGCAGTCGGCATTCCAATTCATCCCAAAGGTTTTCGATGGGGTTGAGGTCAGGTCTCTGTGCAGGCCAGTCAAGTTCTTCCACACCGATCTCGACAAACCATTTCTGTATGGACCTCGCTTTGTGCATGGAGGCATTGTCATGCTGAAACAGGAAAGGGCCTTCCCCAAACTGTTGCCACAAAGTTGGAAGCACAGAATCGTCTAGAATGTCATTGTATGCTGTAGCGCTAAGATTTCCCTTCACTGGAACTAAGGGGCCTAGCACGAACCATGAAACACAGCCCCAGACCATTATTCCTCCACCACCAAACATTACAGTTGGCACTATGCATTTGGGCAGTTAGCGTTCTCCTGGCATTGGCCAAACCTAGATTTGCCCGTCGGACTGCCAGATGGTGAAGTGTGATTAATCTCTCCAGAGAACGCGTTTCCACTGCTCCAGAGTCCAATGGCGGAGAGCTTTACACCACTCCAGCCAACGCTTGGCATTGTGCATGGTGATCTTAGGCTTGTGTGTGGCTGCTCAGCCATGGAAACCCATTTCATGAAGCTCCCGACGAACAGTTATTGTGCTGACGTTGCTTCCAGAGGCAGTTTGGAACTCGGTAGTGAGTGTTGCAACCGAGGACAGACAATTTTTACATGCTACATGCTTCAGCACTCTGCGGTCTTGTTCTGTGAGCTTGTGTGGCCTACCACTTCACAATAACAGCACTTACAGTTGACCGGGGCAGCTCTAGCAGGGCAGAAATCTGACTAACTGACTTGTTGGAAAGGTGGCATCCTATGATGGTGCCATGTTGAAAGTCACTGAGCTCTTCAGTTGGGCCATTCTACAGCCAATGTTTGTCTATGGAGATTGCATGGCTGTGTGCTCGATTTTATACACCTGTCAGCAACGGGTGTGGCTGAAATAGCCGAATCCACTAATTTGAAGGGGTGTCCACATAGTTTTGTATATGTTCCTGTGGCTATGTCTTCAAAATTACAAACTCATATGATACTTGCTTCAAAAAAATTAAAATAACATTGGTAACAACCTGGTACCAAATGGTGCCCAGTGGTGCTGCTTTAACTGAATTCCAGAGAAACAAACAAGTATGCCATAGGGTGCTACTGTGTATCATTTGACCATGTAATATGCTAGTAATTTATGTAGCATAAAAAAAAAATACTTTCTGCGCTGGAGTTTACCTTTTAACACAAAACACCCACTATTATAGACCTCTCACTGGTCTGTATCCAATTTTATTTTCCTCCTCTTCTTTCATTGGTTCCCACTGATCTGAAAGGATGTGACAGGTGAAAGCAATATGCTGGAGACGTACTGAGTCCCTTCCCCTGTCGATGGGTCAAGAGGGAGAGGGGAGAATAGCAAAGGAGGCTATTCCGGAGTAATGCCTTGGTCTCAGGTAACGGAGAGGGGACTTCAGCTCACCCATAAACGGCCAGTTTGAGGTCAGGAACACAGATGTTGTCCTCCCCACAGTCCAGTTGAATCTGGGCCTGCAGAACAGAGGGATGGAAAGAGAGAGATGGAGAGAGATTTAGATTTTTATGAAGAAGAAAATTATTAGAGCCAATTCAGCTAATGTACATAATTGACATAGTGAAATCAATGCCAAAGCAAACACATCTTAGAATGCTAAAAACAAGTCTCACTTCTTCTACTGAAAGAGAGAGAGAGATTGAGAAACAGAGAGTTATGTGATACCAAGAAAGACATTAATCAAACTCACTAAGATTATCGGCTTATCACCTAGCCACTATATTTACTAAAACTGCAAAAACAGCATGCAGTTCTATGAAGATTTACATTGGTTTTTGAACAACCGCTGGTACATTTACCACGGCAATGAAGATGTATGAATAACCCCCTAAATGAGGGGATGAATGGGAGGAGTGAGAAGTAAAGGGATAAGTGAAGGACGGAAAAAGGGAAAGCAAATGAGTGAAGGGGAGAAGGTGAGAATGAACGGAAGGAGTGTTTCATTTTGGTGGGAATGAGGAGAGGAAAGATGTTCAAGAAAGGTAGATGTACTCCAACATGAAGAAAGGAAGGAATGGGAGGAAAAAGGAAAGACTTGAGCTGCTTAGGGAGGAGAGGAATTGGTCTCCTAAGCACTCTGTCACTAAAGAGTAAAGACTGTACAAATCACAGTACAGTATAAATAGAATATGATTTGACTAGACTATCTCTCTTCCCTCTCTCTCCTACTCCTCTTTCTTTCAGTCTCCAACATCGCTCCTGCAACATTGCAACTGCGTACTGTGAACCCATTGTTACACTACCACCCCATCCATCCCGGCAGCAACATGTGGAAAACATTAGAGCCCAAAAGAATGCTACGACAGTGCAGAGTCGGCACAGGCGACCACTCACTCCGTCTCCGTGGTGATCACTAATTTAAAGCATCCAATGTTATCGTTCACGCAAGTCTATGTAGCAATCGGTCAGTCAACACAACATCACAAGACAGAGGAGCGCACGGGGTCTGGTAAAGGTCACACACAATCACTGCCCTACCCTCCCTAGCTGATCTTCTCCCCTCCCTCACTCTCTCTCTCTTTCATCCCTCCATCTTCCCATCGCCCACCCTCCATGGGACAAAAAAGGGGCGTTAAGAAGAGGAAGAAACTTTATTCATGTTTTGACAAGTTGAGAAGTGCAAGAGGAAGAGAGAGAGATTGCTAAATGTTTCAGTGTAATAACATAAGCGTGGAAAGTCCAGGCTGTTCCCAAAAGCTGTTCTAGCTAGGTTGTATTGGTTTCTCTGCCAATAGTGAGAGGCTCGGCGCACACACACACACACACACACATATATATAAACACACGTGCTCCAAGTCTGGCTCGCTGGGCTCTCGACATGGCGGAGAACACTGGCAACATACATAAACAAACCACAACCAGATGGCTAGCCTCAGCGCCCCACTAGAAAGAGCCGTCAGTTCTCCCTCTGTTTTTTTCGCATAGCCGTGACTCCCCACCTTCACACCCCTGAGGATTCTACTCTCAATTCACTTATGTGACAGCATGGGCAGTGCCGTTGAAGGCTTTCATCTATTCTAAAGTAGAGTAAAAAAGGCTTTGTAGCAAGTGTGCCATCTATCCAACTCTATGGCTACCACATATTGTAATTCAGTGCCTAGTATATAAGGACTAACCCCCAACCTTTAGCCATATGGGGACCAGCAATACTGAGGGGTCCTCCATATGAAATCAAGTTCAAAATAGCCACTTCTGACCTTATCCCTTTCTACTTTCTGGCACAAAATGTAA
The DNA here is from genome assembly GCF_964263955.1 of Coregonus lavaretus. NCBI lineage: Eukaryota > Metazoa > Chordata > Actinopteri > Salmoniformes > Salmonidae > Coregonus > Coregonus lavaretus. Next base: position 50,007,646 of record NC_139995.1, read on the forward strand.
ATATCGGGGGATGTAGATAAGGTGCACATTGTGTGTGAAGTCATGAAGTCTGGTAGAATAACTCAATTGAGTGTGCACTATGTTCATAGGCTACCCTCTATAGCAGGGGTAGGCAACTAGATTCAGCCGCGGGCCAATTTTTGTCAGAGCGAATGGATGGGGGGGCCGGAAAATAATTATAATAATTTGTTCACTGCAAATTGACCACAAGCCCAAAAATAGATTGTATTTGAAAATGACAATAATTTCTAAACTTCATTACATTGAGACACAATCACGCCTCTTTTTAAAATTTATTTTTATCTGTGGGAATATTTGGAAAATTTTTGTTTTTACTAACAACATTTGAGGGAGGAAAAAATCTATGGGCCCGTGGGACCCTGTTGCTAACCCCTGCTCTCTAGGTTGTGTAGTCGGGAGTTTCAGTATGGGTATTTGTGGTGCACCTGCTCTAAACGGTTAGTTATGTGGTCTGATAAATATGACCAGATATTCTCTACACATTCTCTCTGCTCTACAAGGTATGATGTCTGGCATGGTTGGGGTCAAATCCAGTTCGATTCAGTCAATTCAGGATATCAACTGAAATTCAAAATGTTCCTAATTGAATAATGTAGTTAGTACATACCTTCTGCTTTATAATATGTGTTGTCTGGTAGTTTAGAATGGGTCTCAGGCCATGGAGGTCCAGTGGAGCGAGAGGATCCAGGCTAAAGTTGAGGGTGACGTAAATGGGGGAGAGTTTATCCCGAAACTCCCCTTCACTCTACAACACACATGAGGAAAGAAAGGCAAAGGCATCACTGACACACTCAGGAGGAAGTGAATCGATGTTGCACTGACCTATCTTCATGATGTGTTAAACATGAACTTGACTTTACTTATTGTCAACTGGTTGAGACAAGACTCTGTGGGCCTCTAGATGTAAATGTACATTGTAGTAAATATAATGTTATAGATCTGTCTAAATGTACATTGTAGTAAATATAATGTTATAGATCTGTCTAAATGTACATTATAGTAAATATAATGTTATAGATCTGTCTAAATGCACAGTGCAAGGGAACATTTTCACTTTCAGTCATATTGAAACTATAATCAAAAACAGATAAACTGTCAAATGTAGCATTAAATGTTTCAGCCTGTTTCAAGTTACTGGTCTTTGAAGGCTGGATTCAAAGAAACGAGCCAACATTTTTGTGCCAACTTTAGGTCCACCTTGAGAAGAGAGATTGATCGGTAAGACCCACAGTTCATTGGATCCATGTTGTTTTTATAAACTGTGGTTTTCTCAACATGTCTTTGAATAATTTGGTAACACTTTACTTAAAGCCCGCAGGCATAATGCTTTATATAATTGTTATAAGCATGTCTGAGCCTTTAAAATTATAACAAGGCTTATAAGTCTCTTTATGTATCATTCAGCATTTCAAATGGTTGCTATTTAGTCTATCATAATGAGATGATTATTAGACATTATAAAAGGGGTCAAACATGCTCATGACAAGCATGCATTATAAGCTCATGCATTTTAACAGCAACATCTCTTTGAGTGTTTGAAGTGTTTGAAGTGACTAACGCGCAGGTAGATGCGGGTGTCGTGACACGTTCGTCCTCCGTTGGCCATAGTGATGGTCTCCAGCAGGCTGGGCTGTTGGCTATCCAGGAACAGAGTTCTCCTCACTGATGATTCCCTCTGTTTCTGCTCCAGATAGTCCAACTGCACCTCCACCATAAAAACTGCACCACACACACACACACACACACACACACAATAGAACATGTCACACACACACTTCATTTAACATATCACAAAAACAAACCCATTGAAACATACATGCATTTGTGCATGGGTACACAAACTATATTTTACCTGGTAAGTTGACTGAGCAACGACAGCAACGACCTAAGGAACAGTTACAGGGGAGAGGAGGGGGGATGAATGAGCCAATTGGAAGCTGGGGATGATTAGGTGGCCATGACGGTATGAGGGTGTCACGGAATCAGCCGAGGCTGCTCCTCCTCCCTGCTCGGGAAGGCTTCGGCGTTCGTCGTCCCCGGAGTACTAGCTGCCACCGATCTATGTTTTGGTGTTTGACTTGTTGTGTCCTGATTGTGTACACCTGTTCCCCATTATGTTGTATTGTATTCCCTATTTAACCCTCTGTCGTTCATTGTGTGTTGTGTGTTATTGTTTGCGTCATCGGCAGTGTTCGTGTGCGGGTTGTTTGTTTCCTCCGATGTTTGGAGATTGTTTTTTCACTGGTTACTTTCGATTAAAATATGGTTTCCAGTAAGCTCTGTGTCCTGCGTGTGACTTCGCCTACCGCATTTCACTGTCGCCTTCTGACAGAATAACACACCATCATGGAGTCAGCAGGATCGGTTGTGCCAAGGGGATCACTGGAGGAGCGCGTAATCCACCAAGAGGCCACGATCCAGCACCTGGGCACCACCATGCAAGAGGTGATGGACACTTTGAGGCGATGGGAGAGTGGAGGTTTGCCCACACCTCCTCCTACGATACCACCACCATCAGCCATACCCTTCGGTCCATCTCCGGAGTCCAGTGGGATTCGGCTCTCGCTCCCGAGGGCTTATGATGGCACCGCGGCCGGGTGTCACGGTTTCCTACTCCAGGTTGAACTCTACCTAGCAACCATTCACCCGGCACCCTCGGGATACGAGAGCGTGTCCGCCCTCATCTCCTGTCTGTCCGGCAAGGCGCTGGAATGGGCCAACGCCGAATGGGGTGGGATAGACGCCGCTACGGTCAGCTATGCGGAGTTCACCCGCCGCTTCCGGGCAGTATTTGATCATCCCCCAGAGGGTAAAGCGGCGGGTGAGCGTCTATTCCACCTGAGACAGGGGAGGAGGAGCGCGCAGGAGTTCGCGCTGGACTTCCGGACGCTAGCCGCCAACACGGGATGGAATGAGAGGGCCCTCATCGACCACTACAGATGCAGCCTGAGGGAGGACGTGCGTCGGGAGTTAGCCTGCAGGGACACCAACCTCAGCTTTGACCAACTGGTGGACATGTCGATTCGCCTGGATACCCCCCTGTTGGCTACCCGCGGACGTCCGGATTCGGGGCCGTCCATTCCATCCCCCAGCACTTCCGAGCCGACCCCTATGGAGCTCGGGGGTGCTGGTGCTAGGGAGACCAGGAGGGAGACCAGGAGGGAGGCCGTCCCCTGCACCAACTGTGGCCGCAGAGGACACACTGCTGGTCGGTGCTGGGGAGGGTCTCCTAGGAATCGAGGCAGTGGGCGACGCACTGATGAGTCATTCCAGGTGAGTAGGCACCCAACTCACCCAGAGCTCTCTGCTGATCATATGTGTATTAAAGTGGTGTTTCCCGAGGTTTCTCCTCACTCCCAGCATAAGGCGCTAGTAGATTCAGGCGCAGCTGGGAATTTAATTGATCGCCAGTTCACCTATAAGTTAGGGATTCCTATCGTGCCTGTTGATGTGCCCTTCCCCATTCATGCCCTAGATAGCCGCCCATTGGGGTCTGGGTTGATTAGGGAGGTCACGGCACCTCTCCGAAATGAAAACGCAGGAGGGTCATGAGGAGATAGTACGTTTGTATTTGATTGATTCTCCTGCGTTTCCCGTGGTGTTGGGGCTTCCCTGGTTAACAGCTCATGACCCCAACATTTCATGGCAGCAGAGAGCTCTCCAGGGATGGTCTGATCAGTGTACTGGGCGGTGTGTAGGCGTTTCCGTAGGGGCAACGACGGTGGAAAGCCCGAACCAAGTTCCTACCTTGCATATTCCACCTGAGTATGCCGATTTGGCTCTCGCCTTCAGTAAGAAGAAGGCGACTCAATTACCACCTCATCGACAGGGGGATTGTGCGATAGACCTCCAGGTAGGCGCTGCGCTTCCACGTAGTCACGTGTATCCTCTATCTCAGGAGGAGACGGCCGCTATGGAGACCTACGTCACCAAATCTTTGAGACAGGGTTTCTTACGGCCGTCTACTTCCCCTGCTTCCTTGATTTTCTTTTTTGTGAAGAAGATGGATGGGGGTTTACGCCCGTGTATTGATTACCGTGGTCTAAATTAGATCACCATCAAATACAGCTATCCTCTCCCTCTGATTGCTAGTATGACGAAGTCATTACACGCGCGATTCTTCACAAAATTAGATCTCAGGAGCGCGTACAACCTGGTGCGCATTAGGGAGGGAGATGAGTGGAAGACAGCATTCAGTACCACCTCGGGTCACTATGAGTATCTCGTCATGCCATACGGGTTAATGAATGCTCCTTCAGTCTTCCAATCATTTGTGGACAAGATTTTTCGGGACTTGCATGGACAGGGTGTTGTGGACAGGGCGTACTCCCGAGTGGCGCAGTGGTCTAAGGCACTGCATCGCAGTGCTAGCTGTGCCACTAGAGATCCTGGTTCGAATCCAGGCTCTGTCGTAGCCGGCCGTGACCGGGAGACCCATGGGGCGGCGCACAATTGACCCAGCGTCGTCCAGGGTAGGGGAGGGAATGGCCGGCAGGGATGTAGCTCAGTTGGTAGAGCATGGCGTTTGCAACGCCAGGGTTGTGGGTTCGATTCCCACGGGGGGCCTGTATGAAAAATATAATGTATGCACTCACTAACTGTAAGTCGCTCTGGATAAGAGCGTCTGCTAAATGACTAAAATGTAAATGTAAAATGTGGTATATATTGATGACATCCTAATATATTCCGCTACACAAGCCGAGCATGTGTCCCTGGTGCGTCGAGTGCTTGGTAGACTGTTGGATCATGACCTGTATGCGAAGGCGGAGAAATGTCTGTTCTTCCAGGAGTCCATCTCCTTCCTGGGACATCGGTTGTCCGCGTCAGGGGTAGAGATGGAGATTGACCGCGTTTCTGCTGTGCGTAATTGGCAGACTCCGACCACGGTAAAGGAGGTGAAGCGCTTCTTGGGTTTTGCCAATTACTACCGGAGGTTTATCCGGGGCTTTGGACAGGTAGCAGCTCCCATTACCTCTCTGCTAAAGGGGGGTCCGGTGCGCCTGCAGTGGTCAGCTGAGGCGGACAGGGCATTTAAACGCCTGAAGGACCTGTTTACCTCGGCTCCGGTGCTGGCGCATCCGGATCCCTCTTTGGCATTCCAGGTGGAGGTGGACGCTTCCGAGGCTGGGATCGGCGCTGTGCTGTCTCAGCGCTCGGGTACGTCACCTAAACTCCGCCCCTGTGCTTTCTATTCTAAGAAGCTCAGTCCGGCGGAGCGCAATTATGACGGTGGGGATAGGGAGCTGCTGGCTGTGGTTCAGGCCCTGAAGGTGTGGAGACATTGGCTTGAGGGGGCTAAACACCCTTTTCTCATTCTGACTGAGCATCGTAACCTGGAGTACATCCGGGCAGCGAGGAGGCTGAATCCTCGCCAGGCAAGGTGGTCAATGTTTCTTTCCCGCTTTGTATTTAAGCTCACCTATATACCAGGGTCCCAGAACGCTAAGGCAGACGCCCTGTCCCGACTATATGACACAGAGGAGAGGTCCATTGAGCCCACTCCCATACTCCCGGAGTCTTGTTTAGTGGCACCGGTGGTGTGGGAGGTGGATGCGGAAATCGAGCGGGCGTTACGTTCCGACCCTACTCCTCCACAGTGTCCAGAGGGTCGGAGGTACGTGCCGCTCGAGGTTCGCGACCGGTTGATATACTGGGCTCACACGTCACCCTCCTCTGGTCATCCGGGTATTGGTCGGACAGTGCACTGCCTTAGTGAGAAGTACTGGTGGCCAACCTTGGCCAAGGACGTGAGGGTTTATGTTTCCTCCTGCTCGGTGTGCGCCCAGTGTAAGGCACCTAGACACCTGCCCAGGGGGAGGTTACAACCCCTACCCGTTCCACAACGGCCGTGGTCTCACCTATCGGTGGATTTTGTTACGGACCTTCCCCCCTCCCAGGGGAACACTACGATATTGGTCGTTGTGGATCGGTTTTCTAAAGCCTGCCGTCTCATTCCCCTGCCAGGTCTCCCTACTGCCCTACAAACTGCTGAGGCCCTGTTTACACACGTCTTCCGGCACTATGGGGTGCCTGAGGATATAGTGTCTGATCAGGGTTCCCAGTTCACCTCTAGAGTCTGGAGGTCATTTATGGAACGTCTGGGGGTCTCGATTAGCCTTACCTCAGGTTTTCACCCCGAAAGTAATGGGCAGGTGGAGAGAGTTAACCAGGATGTGGGTAGGTTTCTGAGGTCATATTGCCAGGACCGGCAAGGGGAGTGGTCGGGATATATTCCCTGGGCAGAGATAGCCCAAAACTCCCTCCGCCATTCGTCCACTAACCTGACGCCTTTCCAGTGTGTGTTAGGTTACCAGCCGGTTCTGGCACCTTGGCATCAGAGCCAGATCAAAGCCCCTGCGGTGGACGAGTGGTTTTGGCGCTCGGAGGAAACTTGGAATGCTGCGCATGTCCATCTGCAGTGTGCCATCAGGCGGCAAAAGGCGAGCGCCGATCGCCACCGCAGTGAGGCTCCGGTGTACGCACCAGGAGACCGGGTCTGGCTCTCGACCCGAAACCTGCCCCTTCGCCTGCCCTGCCGGAAGCTGGGTCGGCGGTTTGTGGGGCCCTTTAAAGTCCTGAGGAGATTGAACGAGGTATGTTATAGGTTACAACTGCCCAGGTATTATCGCATTAACCCCTCATTCCATGTGTCTCTCCTCAGGCCGGTGGTGGCTGGTCCACTCCAGGAGAATGAGGTACAAGAGGCTCCTCCGCCCCCGTTGGACATCGAGGGGGCTCCGGCGTACTCAGTCTGGTCCATCTTGGATTCGAGGCCTGCAGTATCTTGTGGAGTGGGAGGGGTACGGTCCGGAGGAACGGTGCTGGGTCCCCAGGAGGGACATTCTAGATCCCTCCATGTTGAGGGACTTCCACCGGAGTCATCCGACTCGCCCTGCTCCGCGTCCTCCTGGCCGTCCCCGAGGCCGGGGTCGGCGCACGGCTGGAGCCGCGCGTCAAGGGGGGGGGGGGGGGTACTGTCACGGAATCAGCCAAAGCTGCTCCACCTCCCTGCTCGGGAAGGCTTCGGCGTTCGTCGTCCCCGGAGTACTAGCTGCCACGATCTATGTTTTGGTGTTTGACTTGTTGTGTCCTGATTGTGTACACCTGTTCCCCATTATGTTGTATTGTATTCCCTATTTAACCCTCTGTCGTGCATTGTGTGTTGTGTGTTATTGTTTGCGTCATCAGCAGTGTTCGTGTGCGGGTTGTTTGTTTCCTCCGATGTTTGGAGATTGTTTTTTCACTGGTTACTTTCGATTAAAATACGGTTTCCAGTAAGCTCTGTGTCCTGCGTGTGACTTCGCCTACCGCATTTCACTGTCGCCTTCTGACAGAGGGCCAGATTGGGAAATTTAGCCAGGACACCGGGGTTAACACCCCTTCTCTTGTGATAAGTGCCATGGGATCTTTAGTGACCACAGAGAGACAGGACACCAATTTAACGTCCCATCCGAAAGACGGCACCCTACACACTGCCCTGGGATATTACTTTTTTTAGACCAGATGAAAGAGTTCTTCTTACTGGCCCTCCAACACCACTTCCAGCAGCTTCTGGTTTCCCATCCAGAGACCCACCAGGACCAACCCTGCTTAGCATCAGAGCCAAGCCAGCAGTGGGATGCAGGGTGGTATGCTGCTGGCCAACTAAACCAATTACATACACAGTTATTGTGCATATACTAACACAATACACACACACACAATTGCAAATACCAATTCCCATGTGCAGACACACACACAATCACACACCCACACACGTTAACACACGCATACACACACAAACCTCGCAATGTTTCCCCTGTACTTACTCGATTGTCCTTTCATGTTAATCTTAACTGCTAAATTGACCACAGTGAGTTCAGGCATATTTGTGGCCACACCACAGAAGGTAATAGGGAACAGCTGTGTGGAGTCCTTACAAAAGAAAACCCTAGTCATTTCTAGATGGGATACAGCTTTTGTCAAATTGACGTCAAACGTTCATTTTTTTTGCATTTTAGCTAACCCTAACCCTTTTCCTAACCTTAACCTAATTCTCCTAACCTGCTAAGCTAATTATCATAACCTGCTCTGTAAGTTCTCCTAAACCTGCTACGAAAAGTCAATTTTGACAAAAGCTGTATCTCTTGTAGACAAAACGGAAAACACTGGGCTCACCTAGATCAGCAGGGAGGTGCTTCCCATTGGCCGAGAGGCAGAAACTGAGGTTGACACTGAAGAGAGTGAAGACAGAGAGACAGTATTTACATGTATTCAGTATATCCATGTAGAGCTCTGAAACATCCGGTGGCGGCAGGTAGCTTAGTGGTTAAGAGCGTTGTGCCAGTAACCGAAAAGTCGCTGGTTCTAATCCCCGAGCCGACTAGGTGAAAAATCTGTCGATGTGCCCTTGAGCTAATTGCTCCTGTAAGTCGCTCTGGATAAGAGTGTCTACTAAATGACTGAAATGTAAATGTGGTATATAATACTACCCTCCCCCAACAACAAAAATTAATTAACATTTGGTTAAAAAAATAATTGGTAAGAAATCTCTCACAAGTTTCATGCTAACTAATCTGGTTGCCAGTCTGTTTCTGTTTCTCTTGCCAACTCCTTGTGGAATGATCATGATTGGCATGAAAATGACAATGGAGTGGGCAAGAGCACAAACAGATCTGGGAACAGGCTACATGCTAACCCATTGAATGAAAATGCATTCAGTCTTTGCACAGAACTGAAGCCCAATTCTACCTATCCCCTTTAAAACAAATGGCTCAAGCTTTACAAGGGGAGGTAAAAAATGTGTGTGCGTTTGATTATTTGTGAGTGAGTGTATGTATGTATATACAGCATCCATGTGCTCAAATCTGTGCACGTGTGTGTGTGTTTGTGTGTGTGTGCGTCATCTCATGCATGCTGTGTCCTTGGCCGATGTTCCAAATAACATGTCATTCAAAGTGAATGGCAACCCGCTCCACCCTTTCCACTGTCCACAGCACCCCACCTCTACTTCTCCCTCAGCCTTCCCAAGGCTCCCAGCAACATAAACGGTAATCAAGAAGACACAAACAAAAGCAACTTGTGCTGTACTAACAGCGGATATCAAGATACCAGCCACTAGGCGTAACTTTCTTTGAAGAGTCTAAAAATCCTTAATGTTTCACTTTAATTTATGAAAGGAATTTTTGTGAGACTGAAAGCGGGGACATGTTCCTTTTGCTTGGGCTCAGAATATAGACTCCGTCCTCACACTGACCCGGCGACTGGAAAAGCTTGTCAAACATGGTGTCATTTGACATTCTCAAGTGGTGAATGCCAGACTTTTGTCCATTGACATCAAATCAAATCAAATTGTATTTGTCACATGTGCCGAATAAAACAGGTGTAGACCTTACCATGAAATGCTTACTTACAAGCCCTTAACCAACAATGCAGTTTTTAAGAAAAATAAGAGCAAAGAAAAATATTTACTAAATAAACTAAAGTCAAAAATAAAATAAAATAACAATAACAAGGCTATATTCAGGGGGTACCGGTACCAAGTCAATGTGTGGGGGTACAGGTTAGTCGAGGTAATTTGTACACGTAGGTAGTGGTAAAGTGACTATGCATAGATAATAAACAGCGAGTAGCAGCAGTGTAAAGAAAGGGGGGGGGGGGTCAATGCAAATAGTCCGGGTAGCCATTTGATTAGCTGTTCAGCAGTCTTATGGCTTGGGGGTAGAATCTGTTAAGAAGCCTTTTGGACCTAGACTTGGCGCTCCGGTACCACTTGCCGTGCGGTAGAAGAGAGAACAGTCTATGACTAGGGTGGCTGGAGTCTTTGGCAATTTCTAAGGCCTTCCTCTGACACCGCTTGGTATAGAGGTCCTGGATGGCAGGAAGCTTGGCCCCAGTGATGTACTGGGCCATACACACTATCCTACCCTCTGTAGATCCTGGCGGTCGGAGGCCGAGCAGTTGCCATTCCAGGCGGTGATGCAACCAGTCAGGATGCTCTCGATGGTGCAGCTTTAGAACATTTTGAGGATCTGAGGACCCATGCCAAATCTTTTCAGTCTCCTGAGGGGGAATAGGCATTGTCGTGCCCTCTTCACGACTGTCTTGGTATGTTTAGACCATGATAGTTTGTTGGTGATGTGGACATCAAGGAACTTGAAGCTCTCAACCTGCTCCACTACAGCCCCGTCAATGAGAATGGGGGCGTGCTCGGCCCTCCTTTACCTGTAGTCCACGATCATCTCCTTTGTATTGATCACGTTGAGGGAGAGGTTGTTGTCCTGGCACCACACTGCCAGGTCTCTGACCTCCTCCCTATAGGCTGTCTCGTCGTTGTCGGTGATCAGGCCTACCACCATTGTGTCGTCGGCAAACGTAATGATGATGTTGGAGTCGTGGTTGGCCACGCAGTCATGGGTGAACTGGGAGTACAGGAGGGGACTAAGCACACACCCCTGAGGGGCCCCCGTGTTGAGGATCAGCGTGGCAGATGTGTTGTTGCCTGCACTTACCACCTGGGGGTGGCCCGTCAGAAAGTCCAGGATCCAGTTGCAGAGGGAGGTGTTTAGTCCCAGGGTCCTTAGCTGAGTGATGAGCTTTGATGGCACTATGGTGTTGAACGCTGAGCTGTAGTCAATGAATAGCATTCTCACGTAGGTGTTCCGTTTGTCCAGGTGGGAAAGGGCAGTGTTGAGTGCAATAGAGATTGCGTCATCTGTGGATATGTTGGGGATGTATGCAAATTGGTGTGGGTCTAGGGTTTCTGGGATGATGGTGTTGATGTGAGCCATGACCAGCCTTTCAAAGCACTTCATGGCTACAGACATGAGTGCTACGGGTCGGTAGTCATTTAGGCAGGTTACCTTGGTGTTCTTGGGCACAGGGACTATGGTGGTCTGCTTGAAACATGTAGGTATTACAGACTCGGCTAGGGACAGGTTGAAAATGTCAGTGAAGACACTTGCCAGTTGGTCAGCGCATGCTCGGAGTACACGTCCTGGTAATCCGTCTGGCCCTGCGGCCTTGTGAATTTTGACATGTTTAAAGGTCTTACTCACATCGGCTACGGCGAGCGTGATCACACAGTCGTCCGGAACAGCTGGTGCTCTCATGCATGCTTCAGTGTTGCTTGCCTTGAAGTGCACATAGAAGTCGTTTAGCTCGTCTGGTAGGCTTTTGTCACTGGACAGCTTGCGGCTGGGCTTCCCTTTGTAGTCCGTAATAGTTTGCAAGCCCTGCCACATCCGACGAGCGTCGGAGCTGATGTAGTAGGATTCAATCTTAGTCCTGTATTTACACATTGCCTGTTTGATGGTTCATCTGAGGGCATAGCGGGATTTCTTATAAGCGTCCGGGTTAGAGTCCCGCTCCTTGAAAGCGGCAGATCTACCCTTTAGCCCCTTTAGCTCAGTGCGGACATGGTTTAAGAGTGGAAAATGTACTATATAATGTGTCTTGGACTCAGTGTTGGGTCTATGCTCTAACACATTCACATAACACTTTATTTGAATTGATATTGTTGCTGAAGACAGTATCCCTCCTAGCAAGGTTGGTCTGAATGAGGCTACAGACACCTCCTACTCAATAAACCTGGTGGCCAGAAACATGACAGCTTTATACTACAGTACATTTGACATCACAAAGATCTAGCTGCCTCAGTTCACTGATGGAATATCAGTGGGGTTTCAACCAATCAGATTATTTTGAAAAAGAAAAAGGATGTATCAACGTACCAAGACACAGAGATAGTCTTGTTCCCATTGGACACCATACAACCCTTCTCCTCTGAGTTGATCATGGTAGGTTGCACAGTAAGAGAAGCACTGGCGTTGACAATAGGCCGAGCCCTGATAGAAAAATACCAACCAATTGGAAGATGTGATTACCTTGATTAAAAGCGTTGATTCCAATACAAAAATGTAATTCAAATTACATAAAGGTCAAATATAAAACAATGCTTTCAGTTGAGGTACATGTTTAATTTAACAAATAAAATAAAAATAAATTGCTGTAATTGGTCAGCAAGCTTATTTGCATCCACAATGAGCCAAACAAGTTCTGGTGAGAGCACATACCTGTACAGAACAGCCTTGTCAGCCCCAAAAGCACCTACGATGAGATCTGTACAAAGATGACACCAATATTAACACTAATAAGAAATTGTAAAAGGCAAAACAATTAAAAACAAAACAAAATAATTTTACCTGGGTACCCATTCTGGTCCAGATCTTTATTTCCGCGGAGGGCATAGCCAAAACTGGCAGGAAAGGTGCCAGAGGCCCATTGGCCAGCTAGAGCCTGAGTGGGCGTGTCCTTCAGCCCACTGGCGTGCCCGTTATAGATGAGGACCAATCCCTGTTGGTCGTCTCCGCCGAAGGGACAGCCAATTGCAATATCTAAGATAATCAACAGATAATCAACAAAGTTATGACACCTCATAATGGCTAATCCCCACTCCCTCTGCCCTGAGCTTAGTTATGTTCTTGCATGAAAGATGATAATCCCGTAGGCACCAAACGGGGGGGGAAACTGACCCCAAAAAAGGGAGGGACTACCTTAACTTGTCCAATAAGAAATCCTAATTTTTGTTTTCTGTTGCAAAATGTTTTGCTACATTGTTCCTTAATAAATATGACCCAAGCTTTTCCAGAGTGCTCACCGTTGAAGCCGTCCTGGTTGAGGTCTCCCAGCGGGGCCAGGGAGCTGCCGAACCTCCCGAAGGCATGGCTCCCCCCCAGGGGGGGCAGGCTGGGCTCAAACAGCAGGGGACGCCGCTGCAGGTACACATAGACACGGCCCACCTCCTCCCAACGCAGTCCGTCAGACCCCCTCCGCATGAACATGGGAGCGCCCACCACCAGGTCATCCAGACTGAGGCCGGGGGGGGGGGGATAAGGTGGGGGGAAAGTGAGGGGAGGGGAGGAGAAGTTGACTAGGTCCAATCCAAGGCCTCTAAAGTTGAGTCAGTGTGTATTAGTGTAGTAGGTGTGAAGGTCGATGTTGCAGATTTACATTGTATGCACTTAGAAAATGTCCTATCCCTCTATGGTGAGTCTTCCTGAGGCTCCTGACTATCATTCTAATAGGATAGTGTCCTATCCCTCTATGGTGAGTCTTCCTGAGGCTCCTGACTATCATTCTAATAGGATAGTGTCCTATCCCTCTATGGTGAGTCTTCCTGAGGCTCCTGACTATCATTCTAATAGGATAGTGTCCTATCCCTCTATGGTGAGTCTTCCTGAGGCTCCTGACTATCATTCTAATAGGAGAGTGTCCTATCCCTCTATGGTGAGTCTTCCTGAGGCTCCTGACTATCATTCTAATAGGATAGTGTCCTATCCCTCTATGGTGAGTCTTCCTGAGGCTCCTGACTATCATTCTAATAGGATAGTCAGGAGTCTGCCCAAGTCTGTCTGCACAAGTCTGTCTGGCCAAGCCTGTATTCCCAAGTCTGTCTGCTCAAGTCTGTCTGTCCAAGTCTGTCTTCCATGTCAGTCTGTCTGCCCAGGTCTGTCTGTCCAAGTCTGTCTGTCCAAGTCTGTCTGTCCATGTCTTGCCATACCTGCCTTCTCTTTGTCTCTCTTTCTCTCTGCATCTCTCTTTCTCTCTTCGGCTCTCTCTTTCCTTCCTTTTCTTCATCTTTCTCTCCTTCTCTCCGTCCGCTAACTCACTTACCCGTCGTTGTTGATGTCGGTGGCTGCCACTGCGTAGCCGAAATAGGAACCCATCTGGAAGACATTAGAGCAGACAGATTTAGCCTGTAATCACACTGTGGGGCATAGTATATCTTTCTTTCTCCTTCTTTCTCTCTTTTTATCATTCTCTCTCTTATATCCCCTCTACCCAGAAGCTTTCCTCTCTCTATTTGTCTCTATTTTTATTTGTCTCTCCCTCCCTCCCTCCCTCTCTGTCTCTCTCTCTCATATCCCTTCACCCCAGAAGCCTTCCTCTTCAATCAGGCCCCCAAATCCATCCCCTTCGGCTCCCTCTCTCCTCTCTGTTTTCTCCAGAGCTTCTGGAAGCTACATGAGCGGTAGAAGAGGGTAGCTAAGCGTTTGGAGGATGTGGAGGACTCAAGTTGCTATAGGCATCTCAGTGAGAGAGAGAGGATGGGTCACTCAGTGTCGTTATCTTTGACGATTTTATATTATGCCTTAAATGACAGACTATTGTCAAGAGTTTTATATTACAGCTATTCTCCTCTGGTGAATGACTTCCCCACACTGATTGAAAATGTGCAGGATGGGGTCCTTCTGTGAACTTGAGAGTTAGTGATGTTAGAACTACAGTAGTGTAGCTACCTTAACCCAACACCTAGCGACCTCGACAAGAGGTTCAGATCTCTTGGTGTAACGGTTAAGGTGTTGGGTTGACAGTTGCTGGACCCGGATTTGAATCCCAGTCTGGGCTACCCCCAGAATTCACTGCAGTATACTCTAACCAACATACAGCAGCAAGATTAACTTCATGATATGGCTACTTGTATGGAGTCATGTAAATGTATGGTACGGAGACATACTGTATACTGTACATCTCAATAATAAAGTGATTGAGGTGCCATAATATACTGAACAGCCAAAAGCACTGAAGTATGTGTCTTGACTCTTGGCTGCCGTCATTCTTTCAACAGCTAATGGCAGTTTTCTTGTGTTTCCACTGTAGCCTATGTGTCATTGTCTTGGCTGGGAAACTATGTAAGGCAGAAAACAGTCTAGTGCCCGTGCAGGCTGTCAAAGGGCAACGTGAATGCGGTAGGCGAAGTCAAACGCAGGACACCGAGCTACTGGAAACGTACTTTTACTAACAAAGTAACCAGAGTACAAAACAACCTCCAAACAGGGAGGAGAATACCCGCACAATAGCAACTGCCGAAAATGACGAGAACAATCACACACAACACACAATGAATGACAGAGGGTTAAATAGGGAATACAATACAACATAATAGGAAACAGGTGTACCCAATCAAGACAAAACAAGTCAAACACAGAAACATAGATCGGTGGCAGCTAGTACTCCGGGGACGACGAACGCCGAAGCCTGCCCGAGCAAGGAGGAGGAGCAGCCTCGGCTGATTATGTGACACAGGCAGTCTTTTCTTTTGTTTGGAGTGGGTCCGCAAACTAAAACACTAAACCTCGTCAAAATTTAACATAACCGTCAAGACATTGAGCTTCAGACCCAAATCTAACACAACCGTCAAGACATTGAGCTTCAGACCCAAATCTAACATAACCGTCAAGACATTGAGCTTCAGACTCAAATCTAACAACCGTCAAGACATTGAGCTTCAGACCCAAATCTAACACAACCGTCAAGACATTGAGCTTCAGACCCAAATCTAACACAACCGTCAAGACATTGAGCTTCAGACCCAAATCTAACACAACCGTCAAGAAGACATTGAGCTTCAGACTCAAATCTAACACAACCGTCAAGAAGAAATTGAGTTTCAGACCCAAATCTAACACAACCGTCAAGACATTGAGCTTCAGACCCAAATCTAACACAACCGTCAATACATTGAGCTTCAGACCCAGATCTAACACAACCGTCAAGAAGACATTGAGCTTCAGACCCAAATCTAACACAACCGTCAAGAAGAAATTGAGTTTCAGACCCAAATCTAACACAGCCGTCAAGACATTGAGCTTCAGACCCAGATCTAACACAACCGTCAAGACATTGAGCTTCAGACCCAAATCTAACACAACCGTCAAGACATTGAACTTCAGACCCAAATCTAACACAACCGTCAAGAAGACATTGAGCTTCAGACTCAAATCTAACACAACCGTCAAGAAGAAATTGAGTTTCAGACCCAAATCTAACACAACCGTCAAGACATTGAGCTTCAGACCTAAATCTAACACAACCGTCAATACATTGAGCTTCAGACCCAGATCTAACACAACCGTCAAGAAGACATTGAGCTTCAGACCCAAATCTAATACAAGCGTCAAGACATTGAGCTTCAGACCCAAATCTAACACAGCCGTCAAGACATTGAGCTTCAGACCCAGATCTAACACAACCGTCAAGAAGACATTGAGCTTCAGACCCAAATCTAACACAAGCGTCAAGACATTGAGCTTCAGACCCAAATCTAAAACAGCCGTCAAGACATTGAGCTTCAGACCCAGATCTAACACAACCATCAAGAAGACATTGAGCTTCAGACCCAGATCTAACACAACCGTCAAGAAGACATTGAGCTTCAGACCCAGATCTAACACAACCGTCAAGAAGACATTGAGCTTCAGACCCAGATCTAACACACCGTCAAGACATTGAGCTTCAGACCCAGATCTAACACACCGTCAAGACATTGAGCTTCAGACCCAGATCTAACACAAGCGTCAAGACATTGAGCTACAGACCCAGATCTCCCGGGGGTCTGAGGTAAGCAGATACAACTCTTTTTTTCTTGCTCTCTTTCTTTTTATTTCTTTGTTTACGCAGCTGAGTCTGACGGTTCAGTCCAAGCACTCATGTGGAGAGAAGTCAACCTAAAGAGTCCGTCAAGTCAAATCCAGCCAAGAGTTTATTTCAGATCATTCTCCTTATGTAGTCAGCAGTCAGTTAGCAGTCAGTTAGCAGTCAGTTAGCAGTCAGTTAGCAGTCAGTTAGCAGTCAGTTAGCAGTCAGTAAGCAGTCAGTTAGCAGTCAGTTAGCTGTTTACACAGCATGTTGTGCTTCTTATGCCCAGAACCCTCAACCCAAAGTTTTGCAATGATTTCCCATTGCAAGTAACAGCCCATGCGCCAACATGCACACATGCAGACACCAGTGTTGGGGAGTAGTGAACTACATGTAGTTCAACTAGTAATGTAATTACATTTTGCAGTAGCTTGGTGATAGTTGAACTAAATGCACATCTAAGTAGTGTTTTCAGTAGTTAACTGTTTTACCATGTAGTGGTGGAGCTATTTACTGGAGCTACACACTACCTTTTTTTGCAAAAAGAATAGAAAATATGGGTAACGTAGTAATTTCCTTTCTGTTTCAGCATCAGACCTGCCTAATTCTCACTTGAAACTTAGTTTTTGTGTTTAATAGGCTAAATTACACATTCTGTTAACATCTGACTCCAGAGTGATCTGTTCTTGCAATCTGTAGTCTATGACATTTCAGATTTGCATATGATAATTTTTCACCAAATAGTTTGGATATAGTGAACTACTTTTTCAAAGTAACTTTAGAAGTAAGTACACTATATTTTTCTTAAGTGTAGCTTTAGTGTAACTTAAACTTGTTTCAGTGTCAAGTAAATTGGTAGCTTGGTCAACTATATTCTTAGAGTAGCTTCCCCAACACTGGCAGACACACACACAGACACTCGCATACAGAATCAGAAGCAAGAACAACAAACACACACACAAAAACTAAGCACACTTACATGTGTATAATAGTAGGGGTCTCGTTTATCAACCATGGATAATTTAGAAGACTGCGAGAGTATAAAGGCAACCATGTCACTTAATCCAAAAACCAATTTAGCGAATGAGGAATCCAGACCCTTTGGCACAATGGCGTGTTGGTATAAACAAGCTCCCCACCCCCTCAGTTAGCAACACAAAATCCTGAGTTAGTATGTAGCCGTTATTCTTTGTGAGTGTGTGTGTGTGTGTGTGTGTGTGTGTGTGTGTGTGTGTGTGTGTGTGTGTGTGTGTGTGCCTGCTGTTTCTGCCTCTGTTTCTGATTCAATCAGAACATATGGAACACATAGGCCTACGTAGGCTCACCTCTGACCCAGGGATCAGGCTCCATCACCTGGGGGCAAATTCCTTCAGCACCCCCGCTATATATACCCACATATCAAAACAGAGGCACCAAAAGTACAGTATAGCCTAGCCCCCTTGCTGTTAAGCAGATGTGCACCAACCTGTTCTCCGGTTAGGTTCAGCATGGATTTCAGATCTGTTCCATTGAGTATGGACACCTGCATTGAGAGAGTTGGGAAAAGACCTTCAGTTATCAACCATGATTGTAGTAGAACCATCAACAAAATGACTGGCCATTGTAAAACACGTGTTACACATGTATTTATGAATATGTATGCATTTTAGGGTTGTTTATGTATGTTAAATATATTTATCTCTTTAAATCTCCCTATTAATTCACTTCCTGCAGTGGATGTGAATGTAACCAAATAAAAATGTTTTACCGTATCTTTGTATGGATATTCCCCCTGTTTATATTTTGGCGTCCTCTCACTCCCTTGTTCTCTTTACAGTAACATACGTTACCTCTATGTCAGGGGTAGGCAACTAGATTCAGCCGCAGGCCGATTTTTGTCCGAGCGGGTGGTCGGGGGGCAGGAACATAATCATAATAATTTGTACACTGACCACAAGTAAACCCAAAAAGAGATTGTATTTGAAAATAACAATAATTTCTTACCTTGATTACACTGAGACATGATCACATACTGCATGTCTCTCTTTTTATTTGTAGGAATACTTGGGAACAGATTTCCTGAATACATTGTTTTAGCTGAATTCCTGGTGATTTGACAGTCTTATTTGACCAAAAACTAAAATATGTTTGAATACAATCTTTGGGCGGCCCCAAAAAACCCCACTTGCGGTCCGGATTTGGCCTGTGAGCCGCCTGTTGCCGACCCCTGTTCTATGTCATCCTTATGTCATCCCTATGTCAACCCTATGTCAACCCAATGTCAACCCTATGTCATCCCTATGTCAACCCTATGTCAACCCAATGTCAACCCTATGTCAACCCTATGTCAACCCTATGTCAACCCAATGTCAACCCTATGTCAACCCTATGTCAACCCTATGTCAACCCTATGTCAACCCTCGTTAACTTGAATCTAGAATGAATTATGAAATATGTATAAATATGTGAGGACTTACTAAACCATACAGCATGAGTCCTTTGGGGACTCCGGTGACGAAATCTGCAAAGACAGAAAATGAGAATGAGAGAAGGGAAGTTTATGAGATTGGAGAGGGCAGTTGAGTCCAATAACCTCCAAATATGAACACACAAGGGTTCAAACTTTTCTGGTAATAACCCAGTGTTTAAAAACGGAAATGCTGAGGCTTGTTTGTTGCAGGTGCATGGGAATTCTATGATATTGTAGTGATACAGGCAAGCGCAGCGTGCAAGTTTTTATTTTCTTAAAAAATAAGCCAGTGTTGGAAATATTCCTGTTGTGGCTTTGAGTGACTTACTGAACTGGACAAGCTTCAGGGAAATATATTAGTGAGAGCCAAGTCGCTTTGTATTAAACGTGTCTTCTATACAAGAGTACTATCTGTTAAGTTCTTACTACAATAGACTAGAAAGACATGTGATAAGTACATTATTATCATATGCTCTGATATACTCACATGCTCTAATGACTAACACTCTAATGACTAGTGCTCTAATGACCAGCGCTCTAATGACTAACACTCTAATGACTAGCGCTCTAATGACTGGCGCTCTAATGACCAACGCTCTAATGACTGGCGCTCTAATGACTAATGCTCTAATGACTTGCGCTCTAATGACTAACACTCTAATGACTAGCGCTCTAATGACTGGCGCTCTAATGACCAACGCTCTAATGACTGGCGCTCTAATGACTAATGCTCTAATGACTAGCGCTCTAATGACCAGCGTTCTAATGACTGATGCTCTAATGACTAGCGCTCTAATGACTAACACTATCATGACTAGCGCTCTAATGACTGGCGCTCTAATGACTAATGCTCTAATGACTAGCGCTCTAATGACCAGTGCTCTAATGACTAATGCTCTAATGACTAGTGCTCTAATGACTAGGCTCAAATGACTAGCACTCTAATGACTAGTGCTCTGATGACTAGCGCTCTAATGACTTATGCTCTAAGAGCGCTCTAATGACTAGCGCTCTAATGACTAGCGCTCTAATGACTAACACTCTAATGACTGGCACTCTAATGACTAGCGCTCTAATGACTAGCACTCTAATGACTAGCGTTCTAATTATTAGCGCTCTAATGACTAGCGCTCTAATGACTAGCACTCTAATGACTAGCACTCTAATGACTAGCACTCTAATGACTAGCGCTCTAATGACTAGCGCTCTAATGACCAGCGCTCTAATGACTGGCGCTCTAATGACCAACGCTCTAATGACTGGCGCTCTAATGACTAATGCTCTAATGACTAGCGCTCTAATGACCAGCGTTCTAATGACTGAAGCTCTAATGACTAGCGCTCTAATGACTAACACTATAATGACTAGCGCTCCAATGACTAGCGCTCTAATGCCTAATGCTCTAAGAGTGCTCTAATGACTAGCGCTCTAATGACTAATGCTCTAATGACTAGTGCTCTAATGACCAGTGCTCTAATGACTAATGCTCTAATGACTAGTGCTCTAATGACTAGCGCTCGAATGACTAGCACTCTAATGACTAGTGCTCTGATGACTAGCGCTCTAATGACTTATGCTCTAAGAGCGCTCTAATGACTAGCGCTCTAATGACTAGCACTCTAATGACTAACACTCTAATGACTGGCACTCTAATGACTAGCGCTCTAATGACTAGTACTCTAATGACTAGCGTTCTAATGACTAGCGCTCTAATGACTAACACTCTAATGACTAGCGCTCTAATGACTAGCACTCTAATGACTAGCGCTCTAATGACTAGCGCTCTAATGTCCAGCGCTCTAATGACTAATGCTCTAATGACTAGCGCTCTAATGACCAGCGCTCTAATGACTAATGCTCTAATGACTAATGCCCTAATGACTAATGCCCTAATGACTAGCGCTCTAATGACTAGCGCTCTAATGACTAACACTATAATGACTAGCGCTCTAATGACTAGCGCTCTAATGACTAATGCTCTAAGAGTGCTCTAATGACTAGCGCTCTAATGACTAATGCTCTAATGACTAGTGCTCTAATGACCAGTGCTCTAATGACTAATGCTCTAATGACTAGCGCTCGAATGACTAGCACTCTAATGACTAGTGCTCTGATGACTAGCGCTCTAATGACTTATGCTCTAAGAGCGCTCTAATGACTAGCGCTCTAATGACTAGCGCTCTAATGACTAACACTCTAATGACTGGCGCTCTAATGACTAGCGCTCTAATGACTAGCACTCTAATGACTAGCGTTCTAATTATTAGCGCTCTAATGACTAGCGCTCTAATGACTAACACTCTAATGACAAGCGCTCTAATGACTAGCACTCTAATGACTAGCACTCTAATGACTAGCGCTCTAATGACCAGCGCTCTAATGACTAATGCTCTAATGACTAGCGCTCTAATGACTAGCGTTCTAATTATTAGCGCTCTAATGACTAGAGCACATTAGTATATTAGAGCATAGGGAGTCTTTAGATGGTTAACTATTAGACAGAGCTATGGCGTAAGCAAACCCAAAGCCCAATCATGCTCGAGCAAGTAAGTCGGCACTGTAAATATGCTTCCCTCACCTTCAATATTATCTCCACTGAACTCCCCACCGGCAACAGAGTAACCTAGAGAGTGAGAGAGAGAGAGCGAGAGAGCGAGAGAGAGAGAGAGAGAGAGAGAGAGAGAGAGAGAGAGAGAGAGAGAGAGAGAGAGAGAGAGAGAGAGAGAGAGAGAATGAGAAATCAAGAAAGGCCACCACTTAGAGCTCTGGTCAAAAGCAGTGCACTGTGAGGGGAATAGGGTGTCAGATGCAGCCTCTAGCTACTGTAGCTCCTATGAAGAAGTGGACCATGCTAACCGAGGTAGCTGTCGTCATAGCTCCCCTGCACCTGCCGAGTCTGGATCTGCCCAGTAACAGAGAGCAGGAAGTAGGAAGGGAAGTAGGCCTTGACAATTTCCTCTGTGGTGGCTGAGATCAGTTGACCTGTAAGCCGGAAAGGATGGAGAAAAGAGTCAGAGGTCAGGGGTTAAGACAAGAGCCGAGACTTTTGAACTATGTTTTTTAGCTGCACTAAAATGACTGTTGAAGTTTGGCCCTGTGGAGGGTGTAGGGGGTAACTTTGCCGCTTGGGGAACAATATGCCGTTGTCTGCGCAGGTTCTAATCCCGCCTTTCGCTATACTGACACACACAAATCTCTCTCCACTGTACCTGTCTCTCTCCACTGTACCTGTCTCTCTCCACTGTACCTGTCTTTCTCCACTGTACCTGTCTCTCGCCACTGTACCTCTCTCTCTCCACTGTACCTGTCTCTCTCCACTGTACCTGTCTCTCTCTACAGTACCTGTCTCTCTCCACTGTACCTGTCTATCACGACTGTACCTGTCTCTCTCCACTGTACATGTCTCTCACCACTGTACCTGTCTCTCTCCACTGTACCTGTCTATCTCCACAGTACCTGTCTCTCTCCACTGTACCTGTCTTTCTCCACTGTACCTGTCTTTCTCCACTGTACCTGTCTCTCTCCACTGTACCTGTCTCTCTCCACTGTACCTGTCTCTCTCCACTGTACCTGTCCGTCTCCAACGTACCTGTCCCTCTCCACTGTACCTGTCTCTCTCCACTGTACCTGTCTATCTCCACAGTACCTGTCTCTCTCCACTGTACCTGTCTTTCTCCACTGTACCTGTCTCTCTCCACTGTACCTGTCTATCTCCACTGTACCTGTCTCTCTCCACTGTACCTGTCTCTCTCCACTGTACCTGTCTCTCTCCACTGTACCTGTCCTTCTCAACTGTACCTGTCTTTCTCCACTGTACCTGTCTCTCTCCACTGTACCTGTCTCTCTCCACTGTACCTGTCTCTCTCCACTGTACCTGTCTCTCTCCACTGTACCTGTCTTACTCCACTGTACCTGTCTTTCACCACTGTACCTGTCTTTCTCCACTGTACCTGTCTCTCTCCACTGTACCTGTCTCTCTCCACTGTACCTGTCTTTCTCCACTGTACCTGTCTTTCTCCACTGTACCCATCTTTCTCAACTGTACCTGTCTCTCTCCACTGTACCTGTATCTCTCCACTGTACCTGTCTCTCTCCACTGTACCTGTTTCTCTCCACTGTACCTGTTTCTCTCCACTGTACCTGTCTTTCTCCACTGTACCTGTCTTTCTCCACTGTACCTGTCTCTCTCCACTGTACCTGTCTCTCTCCACTGTACCTGTCTCTCTCCACTGTACCTGTCCTTCTCCAACGTACCTGTCTATCTCCACAGTACCTGTCTCTCTCCACTGTACCTGTCTTTCTCCACTGTACCTGTCTCTCTCCACTGTACCTGTCTATCTCCACTGTACCTGTCTCTCTCCACTGTACCTGTCTCTCTCCACTGTACCTGTCTCTCTCCACTGTACCTGTCCTTCTCAACTGTACCTGTCTTTCTCCACTGTACCTGTCTCACTCCACTGTACCTGTCTCACTCCACTGTACCTGTCTCTCTCCACTGTACCTGTCTCTCTCCACTGTACCTGTCTCTCTCCACTGTACCTGTCTCACTCCACTGTACCTGTCTTTCTCCACTGTACCTGTCTTTCTCCACTGTACCTGTCTCTCTCCACTGTACCTGTCTTTCTCCACTGTACCTGTCTCTCTCCACTGTACCTGTCTTTCTCCACTGTACCTGTCTTTCTCAACTGTACCTGTCTCTCTCCACTGTACCTGTATCTCTCCACTGTACCTGTATCTCTCCACTGTACCTGTCCCTCTCCACTGTACCTGTCTCTCTCCACTGTACCTGTCTTTCTCCACTGTACCTGTCTTTCTCCACTGTACCTGTCTCTCTCCATTGTACCTGTCTAATAAAAAGGAAAAATGAGAGAGTGGGAATTCCCAGTATAGTGAACTACTGTACTGTATGCTATCTCTACATACTGTACTTGAGCCAATTCATAGAAATCCACACATGGTCCCAATAGGATCCAATCATAAATCTAATAGCGCACTCACCTTGCCAGTAAAAGCTTCCTGGTCCTCCAAGAACAATCTTCCCATCCTGAAACACACAGAAAACCACCACTCTGATGAGCACCTTAGGTATCAAGCAAGTTTTCAAACTTTTGAAACTCCATGTAAGTCTTATGTTATGTGGCTAAACATACAGTCGTGGTCAAAAGTTTTGAGAATGACAAGTATTGGTCTTTACAAAGTTCGCTGCTTCAGTGTTATGAGATATTTTTCTCAGATGTTACTATGGTATACTGAAGTATAATTACAAGCATTCCATAAGTGTCAAATGCTTTTATTGACAATTACATTAAGTTTATGTAAAGAGTCAATATTTGCAGTGTTCACCCTTCTTTTTCAAGACGCTGTCAATTAACTTCTGGGCCACATCCTGACTGATGGCAGCCCATTCTTGCATAATCAATGCTTGGAGTTTGTCAGAATTTGTGGGGTTTTGTTTGTCCACCTGCCTCTTGAGGATCGACCACAAGTTCTCAATGGGATTAAGGTCTGGGGAGTTTCCTGGCCATGGACCCAAAATGTCGATGTTTTGTTCCCCGAGCCACTTAGTTATCACTTTTGCCTTATGGCAAGGTGCTCCATCATGCTGGAAAAGGCATTGGTCATCACCAAACTGTTCTTGGATGGTTGGGAGAAGTTGCTTTCGGAGGATGTGTTGGTACCATTCTTTATTCATGGCTGTGTTCTTAGGCAAAATTGTGAGTGAGCCCACTCCCTTGGCTGAGAAGCAACCCCACACATGAATGGTCTCAGGATGCTTTACTGTTGGCATGACACAGGACTGATGGTAGCGCTCACCTTGTCTTCTCCGGACAAGCTGTTTTCCGGATGCCCCAAACAATCGGAAAGGGGATTCATCAGAGAAAATTACTTTACCCCAGTCCTCAGCAGTCCAATCCCTGTACCTTTTGCAGAATATCAGTCTGTCCCTGATGTTTTTCCTGGAGAGAAGTGGCTTCTTTGCTGCCCTTCTTGACACCAGGCCATCCTCCAAAAGTCTTTGCCTCACTGTGCATACAGATGCACTCGCACCTGCCTGCTGCCATTCCTGAGCAAGCTCTGCACTGGTGGTGCCCCGATCCCGCAGCTGAATCAACTTTAGGAGATGGTCCTGGCGCTTGCTGAACTTTCTTGGGCGCTCTGACGCCTTCTTCACAACAATTGAACCTCTCTCCTTGAAGTTCTTGATGATCCGATAAATGGTTGATTTAGGTGCAGTCTTACTAGCAGCAATATCCTTGCCTGGGAAGCCCTTTTTGTGCAAAGCAATGATGACGGCACGTGTTTCCTTGCAGGTAACCATGGTTAACAGAGGAAGAACAATGACTTTACAATTAATTGCAATTCATCTGATCACTCTTCATGACATTCTGGAGTATATGCAAATTGCCATCATCAAAACTGAGGCAGCAGACTTTGTGAAAATCAGTATTTGTGTCATTCTCAAAACTTTTGACCAGGACTGTACAGTATGCATACAGTGGGCTGTTCCAGAAAGCATGATCATTCAGTTAGCCAGCTTACTTTGATAAGCAGACAGATATGTCTTGATTTTCTGAATCATTCAGAAAGCAAAACTGAATATGGGTTGTTTGTTGTTGAGTCAATTATACAATGCCAATTTCAAGTCTATATTTCTTGAAAGTTAATTGGAAGTTCATTCAGAATTTCTGGGACAGTTACCTGGCTAAGATTAAAATTACTTTATTGGTCAATTGCACACAAGGTCCAACCAAAATGTTACTTCCACTTTTAACCCAACCCCTCCGAAAAACACACATACAGTATATACACAGGTTTTTAGAGAGGTGCGGAGGGGCTACCTGCCGCCCCATACAAAAAATCTCTAACTTATTGATCCTGCTTTCTGGAACAGCACCCAAGAACATAAGGAGTTCTCCCCTTTAAACACTCAAAGATAATCTATTTTAAATGATTTGTTAATGAATTGTTACTTGTCCTCTTCTACGTACCTTGGTGAAGTCAGCACTGAACCCACCCTGACAGTAGCCCTGCCCTGCGGGACCATGTCTCTCTGAGGTAAAAGGAAGCGATGCAGAAAACATTGAAAAGGCCACCACCCAAATGGCCCATCCAGGGCCCGGTTTCCCAAAAGCATCCCAAAGGCTAAGTTCATCGTCAGAACCTTTGTAGGAGAATCGTTAAATATCTGAGCTGTTTCCCATTGTTATTTACGTTGCACTTGAAAAAAGTGTAATCTAACGCCTGCCTCAGACCACTCAGAACAGCTAAGTGCGCCGTTAGATGTTTTTTTGCCTTCCCGCGTCACTTTATTCACAGATCTCCGCTAAACATAGAATTACATGGTTTATCCGTTTCTCTGTGACCACCGATAACTTCACAAGAAAGTTGACTACAAATACAAAGTTACCAATGTCTTTGCAATTGATGCAAACAAGCAACATATAAGAATATGCTTCAAATAAAAACCGAGATGACTGCATTAAAATATATACAGTATGCTATAGGCCTATTTCAATCATATTGAAATATATTTAACTTTCAATCAATTGAGTTCTATTTTGCTACGGTCTGTAATTTGTCTAAATATATTTCATGATGTGTAGCCTAACGTGCGCAATAATAATAATAATATGCCCTTTAGCAGACGCTTTTATCCAAAGCGACTTACAGTCATGTGTGCATACATTTTTAGGTATGGGTGGTCCCGGCGATCGAACCCACTACCCTGGGGTTACAAGCGCCATGCTCTACCAATTGAGCTACAGAGGACCACCCAATGTGCCAATTCTGTGATTCAGTGCATTTTTATTGGGTAAGCATTAGAAAAAGCCGCCTCAATAATTGCAGCCGTAGGTGGTAATATCTCTCTAGGAGCTGATCTGTCGTAAGTATTGTGAAATAATTATAATGTTAAAGTAAGATTTGAATGGAGAAAGCTGATCCGAGAGTAACGCTTCCTATATTTCGATCCTATCAGTATCGACACATGTTCCAACGATGGCCTTAGCGAACGTTCTATCTGGTGGTGTTTTGGGAAAAGCGGGTTACATCTTCGGCCGTTGTAGGAAAGGTGCATCTTTAAAACTCTCGTAAGCGTAAGCTCCATCGCTATCGGGAAACCTGGCCCTGGGCAGTATCATAACATTGTGCGCAAACAAACCTCCCATTGACATCAGTGGTCAAGAAAGTTCAAGTTGGATCTAAAGTCAAGATTCGGCCCTCACCCTCACAAGACAAACCTGTGGCTGCATGTTTCGTCACTACTTCATTCAATTGACTTCAGGTACAGTATTTTGGATCAGGATGTCGTTGCAGTACTGTACCTGTGCGACAGGGGGCATACTCCACAAACGTCTTGAGGTTGTCCACGGAGAGGTAGCAGGTTCCTGTGGCGTCCGAGAAGGGGGCGTCATGTTCCATTCTCCAGTAATACCTCGGGGCACAAGCCTTGGACACATTCAAGAGAGGAGTTAGACAAGATTAGAATTCAAAACAACACACAAGAACTTCACAACTATCAACTGTCGGATGTTGATAGGCATCACCGACACATAGTGAAAAGCTTTTTATGACTGGGGCTATGGTCGACTTCAGTGGAGGCTGCTGAGGGGAGGACGGCTCATAATAATGTCTGGAATGGAGCAAATGGAATGGCATCAAACCATGTGTTTGATGTATTTCATACCGTTCCCCTCATTCCGCTCCAGCCATTACCACGAGCCTGTCCTCCCCAATTAAGGTGCCATCAACCTCCTGTGGTCGACTTGTGGTAGAACTTGTGAACGATATCAAAATCCAAATAAAATTATATATATACAGTATCTCACAAAAGTGAGTACACCCCTCACATTTTTGTAAATATTTGAGTATATCTTTTCATGTGACAACACTGAAGAAATGACACTTTGCTACAATGTAAAGTAGTGAGTGTACAGCTTGTATAAGTGTACATTTGCTGTCCCCTCAAAATAACTCAACACACAGCCATTAATGTCTAAACCGCTGGCAACAAAAGTGAGTACACCCCTAAGTGAAAATGTCAAAATTGGGCCCAATTACTCTCAGAACAGGCCTCGCCATGGTCGACCAAATAAGTTGAGTGCACATGCTCAGCGTCATTTCCAGAGGTTGTCTTTGGGAAATAGACGTATTTATGAGTGCTGCCAGCATTGCTGCAGAGGTTGAAGGGGTGGGGGGGTCAGCCTGTCAGTGCTCAGACCATACGCCGCACACTGCATCAAATTGGTCTGCATGGCTGTTGTCCCAGAAGGAAGCCTCTTCTAAAGATTATGCACAAGAAAGCCCGCAAACAGTTTGCTGAAGACAAGCAGACTAAGGACATGGATTACTGGAACCATGTCCTGTGGTCTGATGAGACGAAGATAAACTTATTTGGTTCAGATGGTGTCAAGCGTGTGTGGCGGCAACCAGGTCTTGCCTACAGTCAAGCATGGTGGTGGGAGTGTCATGGTCTGGGGCTGCATGAGTGCTGCCAGCACTGGGGAGCTACAGTTCATTGAGGGAACCATGAATGCCAACATGTACTGTGACATACTGAAGCAGAACATGATCCCCTCCTTTCGGAGACTGGGCCGCAGGGCAGTATTCCAACATGATAACGACCCCAAATACACCTCCAAGACGACCACTGCCTTGCTAAAGAAGCTGAGGGTAAAGGTGATGGACTGGCCAAGCATGTCTCCAGACCTAAACCCTATTGAGCATCTGTGGGGCATCCTCAAACAGAAGGTGGAGGAGTACAAGGTCTCTAACATCCACCAGCTCTGTGATGTCGTCATGGAGGAGTGGAAGAGGACTACAGTGGCAACCTGTGAAGCTCTGGTGAACTCCATGCCCAAGAGGGTTAAGGCAGTGCTGGAAAATGATGGTGGCCACACAAAATATTGACACTTTGGGCCCAATTTGGACATTTTCACTTAAGGGTGTACTCAATTTTGTTGCCAGCTGTTTAGACATGAATGGCTGTGTGTTGTGTTATTTTGAGGGGACAGCAAATTTACACTGTTATACAAGCTGTACACTCACTACTTTACATTGTAGCAAAGTGTCATTTCTTCAGTGTTGTCACATGAAAAGATATACTCAAATATTTACAAAAATGTGAGGGGTGTCCTCACTTTTGTGAGATACTGTATATATATATTTCTGTGAGCAATTCTAACAGGACAGTTAGATGATGACATATTCCCTTCTATCCCACAGAACGTAGAAGCCTATCTTACCAGAACAGTGTTGCCATGGGAACGCACCGTCGCCCCAAACCACTGATGGGACTTGAACTCGACCTGGACGTCGACGTCGTTGACATGGAAACTGCGATCTCCTGGAAGATGCCAAAGAAACGCACCTTTACATTCGTAATGCAGTACTTGTATGACATTGTAATAGCTACACCAGTGTTTCCCAAACCCCTCCTCAAGTAACCCTACTGTTCCACTTATTTCAGGACAATCACACCTGATTCCACTAATGAGGGGCGTGATCGACTTGGTACTGGTACTCCCTGTATATAGCCATGTTATTTTATACTCCCTGTATATAGCTATATTATTTTCTACTCCCTGTATATAACCATGTTATTTTATACTCCCTGTATATAGCCATGTTATTTTATACTCCCTGTATATAGCCATGTTATTTTATACTCCCTGTATATAGCTATGTTATTTTCTACTCCCTGTATATAACCATGTTATTTTATACTCCCTGTATATAGCCATGTTATTTTATACTCCCTGTATATAGACATGTTATTTTCTACTCCCTGTATATAGCTATGTTATTTTATACTCCCTGTATATAGCTATGTTATTTTATACTCCCTGTATATAACCATGTTATTTTATACTCCCTGTATATAACCATGGTATTTTATACTCCCTGTATATAGCCATGTTATTTTATACTCCCTGTATATAGCTATGTTATTTTATACTCCCTGTATATAGCTATATTATTTTCTACTCCCTGTATATAACCATGTTATTTTATACTCCCTGTATATAGCCATGTTATTTTATACTCCCTGTATATAGACATGGTATTTTATACTCCCTGTATATAGCTATGTTATTTTCTACTCCCTGTATATAGCTATGTTATTTTCTACTTCCTGTATATAGTCATGTTTTTTTCTACTTCCTGTATATAGCCATGTTATTTTAACTCATTATTGTTATTTGTTATTCACTGTGTATTTATTCCTCGTGTCACTATTTATTTTATTTTTGTATGTTTTTACATCTTTAACTCTGCATTGTTGGAAAAGGACCTGTAAGTAAGCATTTCACTGTTAGTCTACACCGGTTGTTTACGAAGCATGTGACAAATAACATTTTATTTTATTTAATGATTAGTTGATCATTTGAATCAGGTGTCCTTGCACTGAAATACATCAAATACATGCAATGGCTGGGGTGGTCCGCTGCCTCTTGGTAACATGCACTGTGTACTGCCGCTGCCAGCATGGGTTCCAATCCGTCCCACTGCGCTGTAGCACTTTGTGTCCTTCTATACTTGTTTCTCTCTATCCTGTCCAATAAATACAAAAGGGGAGGGACTGTAAAAAAAAAAAAGGAATGGCTGGTGGTACTCAAGACAGGTTTCAGAAACAGTATATGTATTGGGGGGGTCTGGTAAAACAGTTTCTTGTGACAGACAAAAACATTGAGCAGCTGGCTAGGAGAGCACACGAGAGACTTGGTTCTGGGTGCTGAGATTAGGTCAAATTTAAGTCATGTTGAGAGATAATGAACACGAATGAGGAGAAGCCTCGCTATGAACACCCCTAAATGCTCCTTAACGGGATAGTTCACCCAAATTTCATCATTAAAAAAGCATGAGCCGTCAGCTGCAGACAGTCACTTTGGCCAATAGACTACTTCCCAGGTAAGAAAAAGATTAAGAAGTTTAAATATTTGACGCGGTAGACTTGGGAGTATGGGTCTGATGCATTTGTCTGACGCATAGACTTGAGTGGTGACATTAACCTTCCCTTACCGCTGCCCTGTCGGTCTGTCTGTCTGGCTGCTGGGGTCTGCCCTATGTCTGTCTGTCTGTCTGGCTGCTGGGGTCTGGACTGTGTCTGTCTGTCTGTCTGTCTGGCTCCAGGGGTCTGGACTGTGTCTGTAGTACACACTATACCCTTTGAACCCAGATACCTGCACGGGAAACATTGCGTTGCACAAGCACGTGAAAGGAAGGAACCAGGGCAGTGTGTGTGTGTGTCTTCCTGTCTGTCTGACTGTATGTCTGTCTGTGTAAAACGGCTATCATCTTAATTCCTGAATTAATTATCACATCAGCTGTTCCTTCAATTTGGAGAATGTACATATTAGGGTGTATATTTGTATATTTGTGTGCATATAAGCCGGTGGATGTATACACATGTTTGTGTACACAGTATGTGTTTGTGTTCACAGTTTGGTTTGTAAGCAGTGCATGTGTCTGTATTTGTGTATGTATAAACAGTTTACGTGCAAGAGAAGGTGTATCCAGTTTATGGTTATTCATGTCTGAGTACAGTATACAGTACATTACCTTCAGAAAGTGTTCACACCCCTGGACTTAATCCACATTGTGTTGTGTTACAAAATGGGATTAAAATGGATTTAATTGTCATTTTCTTTGTTAACGATCTACACAAAATACTCTGTAATGTCAAAGTGGAAGAAAAATTCTAACATTTGTAAAAATAAAAATCATGAAAAATAAAACACTAATATCTTGATTAGATAAGTATTCAACCCCCTGAGTCAATACATGCTAGAATCACCTTTGGCAGCGATTACAGCTGTGAGTCTTTCTGGGTAAGTCGCTAAGAGCTTGCCACACCTGGATTGTGAAACATTTGCCCATTATTCTTTTTAGAATTCTTCAAGCTTTGTCAAATTAATTGTTGATCATTGCTAGACAACCATTTTCAGGTCTTGCCATAGATTTTCAAGCCATTTTTAGTCAAAACTGTAACTCGGCCACTCAGGAACATTCACTGTCTTCTTTGTACGCAACTCCAGTGTAGATTTGGCCTTGTGTTTTAGCTTATTGTCCTACTGAAAGGTAAATTCATCACCCAGTGTCTGATGGAAAGCAAACTGAACTGGTTTACCTCTAGCTCCATTCCGTTGATTTTTTATCCAGTCCTTAACGATTACAAGCATACCCATAACATGATGTAGCCACCACTACGCTTGACAATATGGAGAGTGGTACTCAGTAATGTGTTGTATTGGATTTGCCCCAAACATAACACTTTGTATTCAGGACAAAAAGTTGGTTGCTTTTCCAAATTTTTTGCAGTATTACTTTAGTGCCTTATTGCAAACAGGATGCATGTTTTGGAATATTTGTTATTCTGTACAGGTTTCCTTCTTTTCACTCTGTCAATTAGGTTAGTATTGTGGCGTAACTACAATGTTGTTGATCCATCCTCAGTTTCCTCCTATCACAGCCATTAAACTCTGTAACTGTTTTAAAGTCACCATTCGCCTCATGGTGAAATCCCTGAGTGGTTTCCTTTCTCTCCGGTAACTGAGTTAGGAAGGACGCCTGTATCTTTGTAGTGACTGGGTGTATTGATACACCATCCAAAGTGTAATAAATAACTTCACCATGCTCAAAGGGATATATCTTTGCGAGGCATTGGAAAACCTCTCTGGTCTATGTGGTTGAATCTGTGTTTGAAATTCACTGCTTGACTGAGGGACCTTACAGATAATTGTATGTGTGGGGTACAAAGATGAGGTAGTCATTCAAAAATCATGTTAAACACTATTATTGCACACAGAGTGAGTCCATACTTATTATGTGACTTGTTAAGCAAATGTTTACTCCTGAACTTATTTAGGCTTGTCATAACAAAGGGGTTGAATACTTATTGACTCAAGACATTTCCATTTTCATTTTTTACTTATTTGTAAACATTTCAAAAAACACAATTCCACTTTGACATTATGGAGTATTGTGTGTAGGCCAGTGACAAAAAAATAGGAATTTAATCAATTTTATTCAGGCTGTAACACAACAAAATGTGGAAAAAGTCAAGGGGTGTGAATACTTTCTGAAGGCTCTGTATATGTGTGTATCCTGTTTATGTGCATTCGTGTCTGTACCTGAGTACAGAATGGAACGGAGTCAAACATGTGGTTTCCATGTTTGACGTGTTTGATACCATTCCATTCATTCCATTCCAGAAATTACAACGAGCCC
The DNA here is from genome assembly GCF_964263955.1 of Coregonus lavaretus. Taxonomy (NCBI): domain Eukaryota; kingdom Metazoa; phylum Chordata; class Actinopteri; order Salmoniformes; family Salmonidae; genus Coregonus; species Coregonus lavaretus. Next base: position 50,040,743 of record NC_139995.1, read on the forward strand.
GTCCTCCTATAGCTTCCACTGGTGTACAGTATGTGTGTGAGCATTTGTGTGTGTGTGTTTCTGAGTCTGTGTGTATCCAGTGTGTGTATGTGTCTATGTAACGTATAATATGTTTGTGACCTGTGATAACACACACTCTGATCCTCAAACGGTGGGCCACTTCCTGCTTTATCTGATGGGGTTTGTGACCGCTTCACTGGCAGGCAGAGCTAGGGGCAGCCCAGGGGTCCTCAGGGGTCCTTGTCCCCGTAATGACTTTGGCCTAATTACAGTTACAACACTGGGCTTGAAGCCAGCCAGCTAGGAAATCAAACTAGGCTCTATAGGCCTTGGAAAGGGGGAATACGAGAGAAGACTTGGCCACTACAAAACACAGGACAAACTTCAAAGAATGGTTTAAATAAAAACGGAGCACTGTTGGTGAAGAATCCCTAAGCCTTGACGGAGAGGTTCATCACCATAACCTTAAGGTCATCTTAGTGAGTGAGCTCGTGTCACGGATCCCCCCAGTCCTGCTGCTCATTCCGTTCACCAGTTCCGGAGGTCTACGTCACCGGCTTTCTAGGCGTCACTGACATGGATCATTACCACCAACCCCGGACTGTCTTGTCTCATTACGCACACCTGGTTCCCATTCCCCCTGATTAGTATGTGTATATACAGTGGGGGAAAAAAGTATTTAGTCAGCCACCAATTGTGCAAGTTCTCCCACTTAAAAAGATGAGAGAGGCCTGTAATTTTCATCATAGGTACACAAATTGAGAAGAAAAAAAATCCAGAAAATCACACTGTAGGATTTTTTATGAATTTATTTGCAAATTATGGTGGAAAATAAGTATTTCTGGCTCTCACAGACCTGTAACTTCTTCTTGAAGAGGCTCCTCTGTCCTCCACTCGTTACCTGTATTAATGGCACCTGTTTGAACTTGTTATCAGTATAAAAGACACATGTCCACAACCTCAAACAGTCACACTCCAAACTCCACTATGGCCAAGACCAAAGAGCTGTCAAAGGACACCAGAAACAAAATTGTAGACCTGCACCAGGCTGGGAAGACTGAATCTGCAATAGGTAAGCAGCTTGGTTTGAAGAAATCAACTGTGGGAGCAATTATTAGGAAATGGAAGACATACAAGACCACTGATAATCTCCCTCGATCTGGGGCTCCACGCATGATCTCAGCCCGTGGGGTCAAAATGATCACAAGAACGGTGAGCAAAAATCCCAGAACCACATGGGGGGACCTAGTGAATGACCTGCAGAGAGCTGGGACCAAAGTAACAAAGCCTACCATCAGTAACACACTACGCCGCCAGGGACTCAAATCCTGCAGTGGCAGACGTGTCCCCCTGCTTAAGCCAGTACATGTCCAGGCCCATCTGAAGTTTGCTAGAGTGCATTTGGATGATCCAGAAGAGGATTGGGAGAATGTCATATGGTCAGATGAAACCAAAAGAGAACTTTTTGGTAAAAACTCAACTCGTCGTGTTTGGAGGACAAAGAATGCTGAGTTGCATCCAAAGAACACCATACCTACTGTGAAGCATGGGGGTGGAAACATCATGCTTTGGGGCTGTTTTTCTGAAAAGGGACCAGGACGACTGATCCGTGTAAAGGAAAGAATGAATGGGGCCATGTATCGTTAGAGTTTGAGTGAAAACCTCCTTCCATCAGCAAGGGCAAGAAGGAGTGGCTTCGTAAGAAGCATTTCAAGGTCCTGGAGTGGCCTAGCCAGTCTCCAGATCTCAACCCCATAGAAAATCTTTGGAGGGAGTTGAAAGTCCGTGTTGCCCAGCGACAGCCCCGAAACATCACTGCTCTAGAGGAGATCTGCATGGAGGAATGGGCCAAAATACCAGCAACAGTGTGTGAAAACCTTGTGAAGACTTACAGAAAACGTTTGACCCGTGTCATTGCCAACAAAGGGTATATAACAAAGTATTGAGAAACTTTTGTTATTGACCAAATACTTATTTTCCACCATAATTTGCAAATAAATTCATTAAAAATCCTACAATTTCTCATTTTGTCTGTCATAGTTGACGTGTACCTATGATGAAAATTACAGGCCTCTCTCATCTTTTTAAGTGGGAGAACTTGCACAATTGGTGGCTGACTAAATACTTTTTTTCCCCACTGTATGTGCCCTCTGTTCCCCATTGTCCTTGTCGATTATTGTCCCATGTCCATTGGTCTCATGAGTACCATGTATTGTATTCTGGTTGTTTACGGGTTTCGTCCCGTGTATTGTGTAGAGGTTACACCTCACTCTTTGTTTGGGTTACATCCCTTTTGTATATATATACGTGTTTGTTTTGGGTGGAGTAATAAAACCCCTAATACGTATTCCTGCGCCTGTCTTCTAATCATTATACAACGTGACAGCTCGCTAATAGAAGCCTTATAGTTTTATGGCTAAAGGGAAATGTTTATGGTTAAACAATCAACTTTAACTGGGGGGAATACTTTGAAATTCGGTATACACTGTCTTTTGTAAAATCTACGTATGAAACCTGATGTTAACATTGTTAATGGGGAAACTCATCATACTTTACACAAGGAAGAAACATTGATGAGCTGCTTTTCCACACATTCACACCAACTAATTCCACCAGGTTATTCAGCCAGGTACCTTACCTTCTTTGTCAAAAATGACGACACTGCAATCCCATTGACCCTGGCTCCAGGGACATAAGTACACAGATCCACCTTCTATGACGTTCGGTTGGCTGGTGTTAGCTTTGGGAGCACCAATCAGAATACTGGAACTGTAGAATAAAAACAGAAGACAAAAACACATTATTAGTGCACAGTCGGCCAAAAATAACCATAAGTGGGAGTACAGGAAGCTATGAGTACTTTTGATCAATTAATCTTCGGTTACTGTTTTTAACTGATTTGAGCAATGATTTGGCCACATATACTCCCTCCCTTCATGGATCCTGTTCCCTATAAGTAATGTTGACTCACTTAAAAGGCAGTTCAGGGCTGCATTCACAAAGTATTTCATTTTAGGACAGCTAATCTAGGATCATGTCCCCCCTGACAATATAATATTCTTAATTAATTAACTATGCTCTATCTATGATCCTAGATCAGCACACCTACTATGAGATGCTTTATGAATACAGGCCCTGAAAGGATCCTTCTCATTTTACAGGTACCTTATCATCATCATCATCATCATCGCCACCAGTCTGTCATAACGTTCCCCAATGGCTCTGTCCTGTCTCAGTAAACAGATCATAGCTGAGGCTAGTTTTTATCTCCATCACCTCTACTGGACTGATAGAGGGAGGAGGAGGGTAAATGGGTAGGTAGGAGAGCGAGCGAGTGAGCGAGAGAGAGAGAAGATGGGACATTCTAGTCTACTTCCATCTCTCCACAATCCAAAAGACGCAGTGTAGGATACCTACATTTAATCAATCAGTATTCCACCAAAGAGGCTAAACACGAAACACATTTCAGTGGAGTATTGGGCTACTAAGGGGCAAATGGCGACAATCTGTGGAAATGGAATAAATGACGAGAACGAACACGACACTTTAATGTAGGGAAATCACTGCATTAACATTGCAGCTTATTTAACACAACCATACAGCTGCTGCTGATCACTTATTACTGCCAGACACCCTCTTTACCAAAACACTAGGGTTCTGTGTTAACTAGGCTTATTGCCAGACACCCTCTTTACCAAAACACTAGGGTTCTGTGTTAACTAGGCTTATTGCCAGACACCCTCTTTACCAAAACACTAGGGTTCTGTGTTAACTAGGCTTATTGCCAGACACCCTCTTTACCAAAACACTAGGGTTCTGTGTTAACTAGGCTTATTGCCAGACACCCTCTTTACCAAAACACTAGGGTTCTGTGTTAACTAGGCTTATTGCCAGACACCCTCTTTACCAAAACACTAGGGTTCTGTGTTAACTAGGCTTATTGCCAGACACCCTCTTTACCAAAACACTAGGGTTCTGTGTTAACTAGGCTTATTGACTCACACTGTGTATGTCGCTGAGACACATAAACAACTTTGGCATGCTAAAAAACAGCAAACTCTGGAAACCACCTGTATGGGACAACACAATCTAATTTGCGGCATGCATGGACATGAGCGGAGCCTTTTTGGGGCGAGTGAGAAAAAAAGTGTGTCACTCTATTTGTCTCTCTATGACATCAACTGCTGTCCACCTACTCCAACCAAAACCAGGCAGGAGTGAGCAACAGTCATATGATCAAGTTTACGAAATCAAAACAATAAAAATAGGTAGCTATTCAATGATTTAGTTTATTTCAGCACAAAGGCTACCGTTGTCCTGTCCTGACAAGGCAAATAAAGCACCAGGGGGAAAAGAGCTGACTTCTACAATTGGGCTGAATCAACATCTTGGTAATGACTCCACAACACACATCTGTCAGAAAACGGTAGAAGGGAAGCTGGGGCAGGGGGAGTTGATGTAGGCCTAGCCTCTAAATATGTGTTTAAACATCGATCAGCTCAGCCCCGATGTTTAATGGTGACCCTCAGATTTGAGTAAATGGGTCGTCCTTATTAACTATTAGGAAAATGAGCATTGTGACCTAACATTATCATTTAATTTTTAGTAGACACTCTTATCCAGAGCGACTTACAGTTAGTGAGTGCATATTTTTTTTTTCATACTCTTCCCCCATGGGAATTGAATCCACAACCCTGGCGTTGCAAGCGCCATGCTCTACCAACTGAGCTACACGGGACATTATATTATAGGCCTCATGATTATGTCAAAGCTAAATCTCTAGAGTGATCCCATTGTAAACTTGGCCTGCATGACCAACTTGATGCCCCTTTCTTATTAGAATTAGTCCAACCATAGTCTGACACTGTGGTTGTTCAAACCTAGGTCTAGGTCACGCCATCTCTCACTATTTGATCAAGCTACCTACATGTAACCTCGCCCCCAGGCTCAATTTCTACCGTGAGATTAATGGACAAGGGCTGTTCATGTTTTGCTTATTTCCTGAGTAATGGTGCAAGATGATACTTCAGTTCAGTTTAAACCATTGGACTTCCTCCCTGCTGATGGTCTCTAATGGTCATTTAAAAGAAAGGGACTTGAAGTTTACAAACAGACTACTACCTTACTGCTCATGTCCTTTAATTGTCTTCAGCTGCCATGACACTGTTGATGACGATGGTTGCTCTAAAAAGGATAGGCCGTGTGTGTGTATTTGTATTATAATAGGCTTAGAAATATTCTTTAGTGAGTTATTTAGGGGAATGATGTTCAAGGTTCATGAGACTTTACCTTCTACTGCTGGCTAATAGCATCCATGAATCCGTAAATATGAAAGAAATTACACTGAACAAAAATATAAAACGCAACATGTAAAGTGTTGGTCCCATGTTTCATGAGCTCAAATAAACGATCCCAGACATTTTCCATACGCACAAAAAGCGTATTTCTCTCAAATTTTGGGAACAGATTTGTTTACATCCCTGTTAGTGAGCATTTCTCCTTTGCCAAGATAATCCATCCAACTGACAGACGTGGCATATCAAGAAGCTGATTCAACAGCATGATCATTACACAGTTGCATCTTGTGCTGGGGTCAATAAAAGGCCACTCTAAAATGTGCAGTGTTGTCACACAACACAATGCCACAGAGTTTTGAGGGAGTGTGCAATTGGCATGCGGACTGCAGGAATGTCCACCAGAGCTGTTGCCAGAGAATTGAATATTAATTTCTCTACTATAAGCCACCTCCAACGTCATTTTAGAGAATTTGGCAGTACATCCAACCGGCCTCACAACCGCAGACCACGTGTATGGCGTAGTGTGGGCGAGCGGTTTGCTGATGTCAATGTTGTGAACAGAGTGCCCCATGGTGGCGGTGGTGTTATGGTATGGGCAGGCATAAGCTACAGACAGCGAACACAATTTAATTTTATCTATGGCAATTTGAATGCACAGAGATACTGTGAATAGATCCTGAGGCCCATTGTCGTGCCATTAATCTGCCACCAAAACCTCATGTTTCAGTGTGATAATGCACGGCCCCATGTCGCAAGGATCTGTACACAATTCCCAGTTCTTCCATGGCCTGCATACTCACCAGACATGTCACCCATTGAGCATGTTTGGGATGCTCTGGATCGAGGTGCACAACAGTGTGTTCCAGTTCCCGCCAATATCCAGCAACTTCACACAGCCATTGAAGAGGAGTGGGACGACATTCCACAGGCCACAATCAACAGCCTGATCAACTCTATGCAAAGGAGATGTGTCTCACTGCATGAGGCAAATGGCGGTCACACCAGATACTGACTGGTTTTCTGATCCATGCCCCTACCTTTTTTTAAAGGTATCTGTGACCAACAGGTGCATATCTGTATTACCAGTCATATGAAATCCATAGATTAGGGCCTAATGAATTTATTTCAATTGACTGATTTCCTTATATGAACTGTAACTCAGTAAAATCTTTGAAATTGTTGCATGTTGCATTTATATTTGTGTTCTTTATATAATACAATTCTAGAAGGGTGGGGGGGGGGGACCCTATTCAAAGTCCATGGAATCCCCATTCATCCAAGGATTTTCATTTTCACTTTATTTGATCCAAATCCGCAAAAATGCTGAATATATCTTTCTGGAATATATCACAGAATAATCAATGAATAACGACAAATGCTTTATCGGCTATCAGGCCTAGCTTACTGACCACAGGCTATGCTGGAGAAAGTGAACATATGGAAAATAGCCTACTTAGCATGATGATACAGCCGGTGGCAATTTGCTTCTTCAAAGTCCAATGTCTTGAAAACTTGACTGCTGACATGGAAAACATTTTGGGACTGTATCAACAGTGGACTAATAAAAACAATATTTCTGCATTTTTTTCCGAGTGGAGCTTCCCTTTAAGATGATATCACACCATGAGAGTAAGCGGGTTGCCATTTATTGTCATAAATCTTGGTCTGGAGGCAGCTCTGCAGAGTAGTCACTAGCTGGCACAGCCACAAAGTTATAAAATATTTTTACGAAATAGAACATTTTAACTTTGCAGCTGGCCCATCTAGCAAAAATCGCTCAGTTCTGCCTCCAGGGCAAGATTCATGACAATAAACGTCAACCTGCGCTTGTCCAATGCAGTTCCCTACAAACCGTTATTCAAATCGAAATAGTACAATGCCGTGTAGACCATGCGTGAAAGTAGACTACATTGAATTACAAGAATATCAAATAGGGAATAATTCATATCCCTTTTGAAGTTAATGGAATTGTGTATAGTGTGGTGGCATTTGCCTAAAACACCATAAAAGAAAGCAAATCTAACTGAGGGGTAAGATTAATGCGCACTCACCTAGATGCATTATTGTAGAAAAAATCCAAGGAATAACCGAAAAAACTTCCCTTAGGTCCAGAGTAGACGACCCGGTTTTCTGTTTCCAAGTTAAACGTTGCGCACACCTGAATAAAAACCACTGCAAGTACAACGAACCGGGCGCAATAACCTGGATTTCCCAGGATTGAGTTGACTGAAATTGTTGAAAGTCGCCGTCCAGTGCCCATCTCTTTTATGCGTCTTTTCTTTCATCGAATCGCAAGACAATATTTAACCTGCTATGAGTTGTGAAACGCCTGCCTGAAATGTTTGGTAATGCATATTCCAACATATAAATGAATTCATCGTGAATGGAATAGGATCCCGTTTCACTCTGAATCTCCCTCTCATACTAGCAGCGTAAGACTCATAGAGGGAGTTCATGGCAAACTTATTTTGGGGTGGAGCTTTGGATATTAAAATGGGGAGGTGGGCACACTCCAAAACAGATTTGGTGTATGTGTGTGTATGTGTGTGTGTGTGTGTGTGTGCTACTGAGATGTCAAAAATTGAGAGAAAAAAATGATAGCCTAATTTTGTATTGGTATACATTATATTTTCAGTTTTTGATTTATTGGCCTAGGTTACAGTGATTCAATCTAAACTCCAGCTTTCACTGCAATTACTCTGTCATTATTTTGTAATGTAGCTCATTAAGCATATGGGATTTTATTTTACTCTTGCTAGCTTTGTGCAAAGCAGAGCATGATTGAGAACCTCAAAGTACCGCAAGGATATTATTGGTGTCTGTTTTTACAGTCAGAAGTGTTAACACACACACCACCTCTGACCATTCCCTTGTTTCCTCTCCAGTTCATGCATACAGTATAAATCATTGTTACATAGATTACACACAAATAGAAGGATTTTAAAAGTTGTCTACCTTGTCAGCAATACAAAGAGATATTTGAGCAGCCAAATGGCTGTATGATTCAACTTTGTTATGTCTTAATCCATGCTCTCCTGCATCCCCCCCCCCCCCCCCTTTACACTCACACCAGCATGACAGGCTCATGTCTGTATTTTGTCAGAACAAAGTGATAAGAGGCATGACACAGACACATGCTGTCTCTTGACTTGTGAGCAGTGAAAGATGGCATGCTCGCCTACACACACACGCACACACGCACACACACACACACACACACACACACACACACACACACACACACAGACACGCAGGAAACCACAGGATTAGGGGCTATTAAAACAACAACATGCAAGCGTGGGACACCGAGTTTCAACATCTGTTAGCTGAAGTCACTGTCTAGGTATTCACAGATCCTGAAATTACTTGCCTTGAGATGCTTGGGGGAGAAGAAAAATACATTTCCCAACGTGTTTTCTTGTTAACATTCTGCAGTAAAAGTAAATCTCCTATTTAGATACCTGTAAGTGAGGAGATTATTGTTTAAACAATTGCATAGATCAAGTTTGAGGCGAGTTTGATTGAACCAGATCTGTTTACTTTTGTTTGAGTCTAGAGACTAAGACATCTTCATGTGCATTACCATTACACAATCGTCATCCATTCACCAATACACTACGGGACGGTTTCACGGGCAGACTAAACCTAGTCCTAGACTAATAAACATGCCTAATTGAGAATCTCTATTGAAAATGTTTTTCATTCCAGGACTAGGCTTAATCTGTGTCCAGGAAACCACCCCTACATGTTTACTTAAATAAATAACCCTAATACTGGAGTAGAGGCAAACTTTTAAGAGATATATTAGATTTTATGGTGATGTGGCCTCCACCCAGACTGGTAATTATGTCAAATCTTGAGTCAGGTTAACTGGTGAATTCCTTACCATGTTGCCTTCTTTTGAGACCTTTGTACAGAAAAATAAAAACCCATTTGGTTAGGTACCACCCAATATTGTGTAAAATCTTTTGGCAAAACTAGTAGTTGTATCACAACCATTGTATCAAATGCATTATACATACATCAGTTGTACAACCTGAGTGTGTACACTGAAAATAAATCTGTCTATCTAGAACCTAAAAGGGTTATTTTGGCTGTCCCCACAGGACAACCTTTTGGAGAACCCTTTTAAGTTCCAGGTAGAATCCTTTTCACAGAGGGTTCTACAGTGAGGGAAAAAAGTATTTGATCCCCTGCTGATTTGTACGTTTGCCCACTGACAAAGAAATGATCAGTCTATCATTTTAAATGGTAGGTTTATTTGAATAGTGAGAGACAGAATAACAACAAAAAAATCCAGAAAAACGAATGTCAAAAATGTTATAAATTGATTTGCATTTTAATGAGGGAAATACGTTTTTGACCCCTCTGCAAAACATGACTTAGTACTTGGTGGCAAAACCCTTGTTGGCAATCACAGAGGTCAGACGTTTCTTGTAGTTGGCCACCAGGTTTGCACACATCTCAGGAGGGATTTTGTCCCACTCCTCTTTGCAGATCTTCTCCAAGTCATTAAGGTTTTGAGCCTGACGTTTGGCAACTCGAACCTTCAGCTCCCTCCACAGATTTTCTATGGGATTAAAGTCTGGAGACTGGCTAGGCCACTCCAGGACCTTAATGTGCTTCTTCTTGAGCCACTCCTTTGTTGCCTTGGCCGTGTGTTTTGGGTCATTGTCATGCTGGAATACCCATCCACGACCCATTTTCAATGCCCTGGCTGAGGGAAGGAGGTTCTCACCCAAGATTTGACGGTACATGGCCCCGTCCATCGTCCCTTTGATGCGGTGAAGTTATCCTGGCCCCTTAGCAGAAAAACACCCCCAAAGCATAATGTTTCCACCTCCATGTTTGATGGTGGGGAAGGTGTTCTTGGGGTCATAGGCAGCATTCCTCCTCCTCCAAACATGGCGAGTTGAGTTGATGCCGAAGAGCTCGATTTTGGTCTCATCTGACCACAACACTTTCACCCAGTTCTCCTCTGAATCATTCAGATGTTCATAGGCAAACTTCAGACAGCCCTGTATATGTGCTTTCTTGAGCAGGGGGACCTTGCGGGCGCTGCAGGATTTCAGTCCTTCACGGCGTAGTGTATTACCAATTGTTTTCTTGGTGACTATGGTCCCAGCTGCCTTGAGATCATTGACAAGATCCTCCCGTGTAGTTCTGGGCTGATTCCTCACCGTTCTCATGATCATTGCAACTCCACGAGGTGAGATCTTGCATGGAACCCCAGGCCGAGGCAGATTGACAGTTATTTTGTGTTTCTTCCATTTGCGAATAATCGCACCAACTGTTGTCACCTTCTCACCAAGCTGCTTGGCGATGGTCTTGTAGCCCATTCCAGCCTTGTGTAGGTCTACAATCTTGTCCTTGACATCCTTGGAGAGCTCTTTGGTCTTTGCCATGGAAACTGATTGATTGATTGCTTCTGTGGACCAGTGTCTTTTATACAGGTAACACACTGAGATTAGGAGTACTCCCTTTAAGAGTGTGCTCCTAATCTCAGCTCGTTACCTGTATAATAGACAACTGGGAGCCAGAAACCTTTCTGATTGAGAGGGGGTCAAATACTTATTTCCCTCATTAATATGCAAATCAATTTATAAAATGTTTGACATGCGTTTTTCTGGATTTCGTTGTTGTTATTCTGTCTCTCACTGTTCAAATAAACCTACCATAAAATGTATAGACTGATCATTTCTTTGTCAGTGGGCAAACGTACAAAATCAGCAGGGGATCAAATACTTGTTTCCCCTCACTGTGCATGGAACCCAAAAGGGTTCTACCTAGAACCAAAAAGGGTTCTCCTATGGGGACAGTCGAAGAACCCTTTAGGAACCGATTTTTCTAAGAGTGTACAGAACTTAAAAAGCTCATAATGGACTAATGACAACAGTCATGGGGGCTGCTTTCCTGTTCGTCAGGTTATGGGCTGTATTTGTTTACAGAACGATGTACAGATGACCTTGAATGTCTCTACCAAGAAGAGAGGTCATCGGTCCAAGAAGGGCAGGCACTGAATAGCCTGCCAACATGAGACTTTCATTTTGCATGACAAATGTTTTCATTAACATTTTGCTTATAGACTTCTTTTAAAATAGATTTCTCGTGATATTTTGCAAGAAAATGTTTGATATGCTAGACAATAACCGACCTGGAAGACCAGGTGTGTTGAATTTAGGCAATCACTGAACTGATCAATTAATTCAGTTGGTCAGGCATGGTGCCTAGTTTGAAGAAAATCCTGCTGTACCTGCGTCACTCCAGGAACAGGGCTGCCTACCCCTGGTCTATGGTATGGACACACGTGTTGAGGTGGAACAGAGGTTTAGATTTATCAAGCACTGATTCTTCACACTCGCACACAACCTCCAATCCATGAATGCAAACAGAAATCCTTCAATCAAGGTATGGCTTTGTATAAGTTGGGCAATAATAATGTTAGAGACTTCCGTAAATGTAGTAAAGTGTTCTTTTAGACTGAATACTTAATTTAACATATAATTTTTCATTTGACAAATTTCACATTTTGGGATTTCAAATATTGTGCTCTGTTTTTTCATTAATTTAAAGCATGTACATTTTTTTATGCTTGAATTAGCTGTGGTTTTAAGGGTTGATGTAAATTACATCCTGATGCAGTCAGTTTGGTAGATCAGGTACCTAAACTATTCTTATAAACTGGGTGGTTCGAGCCCTGAATGCTGATTGGCTGAAAGCTGTGGTATACCACAGGTATGACAAAACATTCATTTTTACTCTTGTAATTACGTTGGTAACCAGTTTATAATTGCAATAAGGCACCTCAGGGGTTTGTTGTCCGCATTGCGTCTTGTTTAAGAACAGCCCTTAGCCGTGGTATATTGACCATATACCACACCCCCTCGTGTCTTATTGCTTATTTCTACAATGGAACTTCCTGGCAATTTTTTTCATCATCTTTTTGCAGTGTCCACTGTAACCATCGCGACGCGATATCAAGAAATGAATACTTCGACAGCAAATAACTTCACTACTGCTTCCACCGTCCCTTTGAAGGCTGGTGTTGCAGCATCCAATTTAATCCTTTAGTAACCAACATCATTCTAAGTCTCCCCACCCATGTCTATGTCTTGTGGCTGATAGTGACCGGAGGGGAGGGCTTGGTGGCCTCAGACTTCTTCACTCTCAACCAGTCCACGTCTGAAATACTGTATTCTACAAGTTTGTCAGCCAATGGAAAACCTGCGCAACAGTAAATGGAGCAGATTTTACTTGAACAAAATGTTGCCTGTTTTCCCTTATGAAAGAGGAACTGCTGCATAGATTTAGCAACATAGATTGCCTCTTTGCTCTTTAACTGAAGGAAATGCGCTGAAACAATATGGCGGAATTGGCGAGGAAATTGATAAGGTGCCTGTCGCTGTTATCAACATGTACTCTGGCCTCGAATGGCTTCCTGCAGTTTAGAAAGACTGATTTATTCATGGTAGTTGTAGCTAGCAATACAAGACTGAAATTATAACATTGGGGAAGAGATTGGATTCTGGTAAAGCTGGTGTTGACTACTCCTGTTGTCTCCTTCAACACAGCATTCCAACTGTGTCAAACCTTATTTCAAATCACTTCTGTGATTTATAGACTGTCATTACCACATCACAACAACAAAAAAACTGCTGAACAACATTATTTACACCATTACCTTGAAACAGTTGTCACAGCGGGATTTCTACTGAGGAAGACAACCCAGTCGCCTTCCTGGAAAGCAAGTGTGAAACTGCCCCAGTATCTGTGCATAGTGGTGCTTTCAAGACAACTGGGAACTCTGAAAAAAAGATGCCTACCTCTATGTATTCACAGTGAGGTTGAGTTTATTATGTAGGCCAGCTACATTGACATCTGCCTGATTTGCCCAACAAAAGGACACCATCATTTCAATGTGTTGCTAGGTATACTATCATTCATCCATGGTTGATTGTTTTTTGGGGGGAAGTTTAGAAATTGTTATCATTAGCCCTATAAATAGGATGGCAAATTCTTGATATTAATAATACACTTTAACCTTTGGATATTGTATTGTATATGAAGGATGATTGGTTGATTTCAAATGTAATCTACAAGTACACTCGGAGTGAGGTTGGGTTTATGTAGGCTACATTGACATCTAATTTGCCCAACAATATACACCATAATTTCAACGGGTAGATAGGCATACAATCATTCATCCATCTCTATATCCAGAGAGTTTATCTATATTTTTCGTAGCTGCCTATTTACCACCACAAACCGATGCTGGCACTAAGATTGCACTCAATGAGCTGTATAAGGCCATAAGCAAACAGGAAAACGCTCATCCAGATGCAGCGCTCCTAGTGGCCGGGGACTTTAATGCAGGGAAACTTACATCCGCTTTACCTAATTTCTACCAGAATGTTAAATGTGCAACCAGAGGATAAAATAAACTCTAGACCACATTTACTCCACACAGAGACGCGTAAAAAGCTCTCCCTCACCCTCCATTTGGCAAATCTGACCATAACTCGATCCTCCTGATTCTTGCTTACAAGCAAAAATTAAAGCAGGACGCAACAGTGACTCGGTCAATAAAGAAGTGGTCAGATGACGCAGATGCTAAGCTACAGGACTGTTTTGCTAGCACAGACTGGAATATGTTCGGGGATTCTTCCGATGGCATTGAGGAGTACACCACATCAGTCACTGGGTTCATCAATAAGTGCATCGATGACGTCGTCCCCACAGTGACCGTATGTACATACCCCAACCAGAAGCCATGGATTACAGGCAACATCCGCACTGAGCTAAAGGGTAGAGCTGCCGCTTTCAAGGAGCGGGACTCTAACCCAAAGAAATCCTGCTATATCCTCCAACGAACCATCAAATAGGCAAACCGTCAATACAGGGCTAAGATTGAATAGTACTACACCGACTCCGATGCTCGTCGGATGTGGCAGGGCTTGCAAACTATTACAGACTACAAAGGGAAGCACAGCCGCGAGCTGCCCAGTGACACAAGCCTACCAGACGAGCTAAATTACGTCTACGCTCGCTTCGAGGCAAGCAACATTGAAGCATGCATGAGATCATCAGCTGTTCCGGACGAATGTGTGACCACGCTCTCCGTAGCCGATGTGAGTAAGACCTTTAAACAGGTCAACATTCACAAGGCCGCAGGGCCAGACGGTTTACCAGGACGTGTACTCCGAGCATGCGCTGACATTTTCAACCTGTTCCTGACTGAGTCTGTAATACCTACATGTTTCAAGCAGACCACCATAATCCCGGTGCCCAAAAACACTAAGGTAACCTGCCTAAATGACTTCTGACCCGTAGCACTCAAGTCTGTAGCCATGAAGTGCTTTGAAAGGCTGGTCATGGCTCACATCAACACCATTATCCCAGAAACCCTAGACACACTCCAATTTGCATACCGGCCCAACAGATCCACAGATGACGCAATCTCTATTGCACTCAACACTGCCCTTTCCCACCTGGACAAAAGGAACACCTACGTGAGAATGCTATTCATTGACTACAGCTCAGCGTTCAACACCATAGTACCCTCAATGCTCATCACTAAGCTAAGGATCCTGGGACTAACCACCTCCCTCTGCAACTGGATCCTGGACTTCCTGACGGGCCGCCCGAGGTGGTAAAGGTAGGTAGCAACACATCTGCCACGCTGATCCTCAACACAGGGGCCCCTCAGGGGTGCGTGCTCAGTCCCCTCCTGTACAGTGCCTTGCAAAAGTATTTCATCCCCCTTGCCGTTTTTCCTATTTTGTTGCATTACAACCTGTAATTTAAATTGATTTTATTTGGATTTCATGTAATGGACATACACAAAATAGTCCAAATTGGTGAAATAAGCAACTTGTTTCAAAAAATTCAAAAAAATATATAACGGAAAAGTGGTGCGTGCATATGTATACACCCCCTTTGCTATGAAGCCCCTAAATAAGATCTGGTGCAACCAATTACTTTCAGAAGTCACATAATTAGTTAAATAAAGTCCACCTGTGTGCAATTTAAGTGTCACAATCTGTCACATGATCTCAGTATATATACACACAACTGTTCTGAAAGGCCCCAGAGTCTGCAGTATGAAAAATGTATGCACTCACTAACTGTAAGTCGCTCTGGATAAGAGCATCTGCTAAAGGACTAAAATGTAAAAATTTATGTTTTTCCATCGGCAGGGACTGGGAAACTGGTCAGAATGATGGATGGCACTAAATACAAGGACATTCTTGAGGGAAACCTGTTTCAGTCTTCCAGAGATTTGAGACTGGGACAGAGGTTCACCTTCCAGTAGGACAATGACCCTAAGCATACTGCTAAAGCAACACTCAAGTGGTTTAAGGGGAAACATTTTAATGTCTCGGAATGGCCTTGTCAAAGCCCAGACCTCAATCCAATTGAGAATCTGTGGTATGACTTAAAGATTGCTGTACACCAGTGGAACCCATCCAACTTGAAGGAGATGGAGCAGTTTTGCCTTGAAGAATGGGCAAAAATCCCAGTGGCTAGATGTGCCAAGCTTATAGAGACATACCCCAAAATACTTGCAGATGTAATTGCTGCAAAAGCTGGCTCTACAAAGTATTGACTTTGGGGGGCTGAATAGCTATGCACGCCAAGTTCTTTTTTGCATCTTCAAAGTGGTAGACATGTTGTGTAAATCAAATGATACAAACCCCTCAAAAATCCATTTTAATTCCAGGTTGTAAGGCAACAAAATAGGAAAAATGCCAAGGGGGGTGAATACTTTCGCAAGCCACTGTACTCCCCATGACTGCATGGCCAGGCACGACTCCAACACCCTCATTAAGTTTGCCGACGACACAACAGTGGTAAGCCTGATCACCGACAACGATGAGCCTATAGGGAGGAGGTAAAAGACCTGGCAGTGTGGTGCCAGGATAACAATCTCTCCCTCAACGTGATCAAGACAAAGAAGATGATTGTGGACTACAGGAAAAAGAAGGGGACCGAGCACGCCCCCATTCTCATCGAAGGGGCTGTAGTGGAGCAGGTTGAGAGCTTCAAGTTCCTTGGTGTCCACATCACCAACAAACGATCATGGTCCAAACACACCAAGACAGTCATGAAGAGGGCACGACAAAGCCTATTCCCCCTCAGGAGACTGAAAAGATTTGGCATGGGTCCTCAGATCCTCAAAAAGTTATCCAGCTGCACCATCGAGAGCATCCTGACTGGTTGCATCACTGCTTGGTATGGCAACTGCTTGGCCTCCGACCGCAAGACACTACAGAGTGTAGTGCGTATGGCCCAGTACATCACTGGGGCCAAGCTTCCTGCCATCCAGGACCTCTATACCAGGTGGTTTCAGAGGAAGGCCTTAAAAACTGTCAAAGACTCCAGCCACCCTAGTCATAGACTGTTCTCTCTGCTACCGCATGGCAAGCGGTACCAGAACGCCAAGTCTAGGTCCAAAAGGCTTCTTAACAGCTTCTACCCCTAAGCCATAAGACTCGTGAACAGCTAATCAAATGGCTACCCGGACTATTTGCACTTTTGACCGGTAGTGTATATTAAGTAAACAGTGAAATAACCTTCAACTTTTTTTTATAAAGCATTTTACTGTTTTGCTCAGTTTTTGCCTGGTCTCACATTCATACTTTAAATATTCTGCTATGTATTACACCTAGAAAAATGTTGATCATTTGAAAATACTTAATGCACCAGTTTAGAAAAAGTCAAATAAATAGTAACTATATACATTTAGGAGTAACTATTCTGTCTGATTCTTTGGAGTTAACCCAACTGAATTGACGGTAAAAACTGATAAGAGGTTATCCCACCAAGTTTGAAGGTCGGGCATGAAGATGACACTAATATTCACAATCAAACTAAAAAACACGGGAAAGCGCCTCAAGTGAAAATGGGTTGTCTCTGTAGTTTGCATTAGACCACTAGTGCCACCTTGTGTTAACATGTGATACACAGGGGCTTGACTACTCAGTGGCATATGGAATATTATAAACTTGGTGGTTCGAGCCCTGAATGCTGATTGGATTACAGCCGTGGTATATCAGACAGTATACCACGGGTATGACAAAACATGTATTTTTACTGCTCTAATTACATTTATAATAGCAATAAGGCACCTCGGGGGTTTGTGATATATGGCCAATATACCACAGCTAAGGGCTGTGGCCATGCACTCCGCGTTGTGACGTGCTTAAGAACAGCCCTTAGCCGTGGTATATTGGCCATATACCACACCTCAGGCGTTATTGCTTAAGTAACCAAGCAACCTATTTTAGACCAAACGGTAAGCATGCCAACATGTTGCTTTTCGTTCTGCCATTTCAACAACACCTCCATTCCTCTCACATAACTTTATTCAACTAGGAATCTTTCAATGGCATTGATATATAAAAAAGGTTTCTATAAGTTTCACAGTTTCAAGACTTACACAATGATAACACAAACAAGGCCAAAATACTGTAGATCAAAAACATGTGTAAACAAACTAACATTCTTTAAAAATATATATATATATTTCGGTAAGTATGACACTCATCGGTATCTTCCAACAAGTTGAGACATGGAAGCGTGTGATTAATAGGCACATGGGCTTGTGTTCCTGTTTTTTCCCTTACGTAGTCCTCCACACCCCATCTCTGTCCATTGCCATTTTGTGTGCTGCTGTGCTAATCGGAACTCTGACATTTCCGATGCTAACTGGTTGAACGCGGCACGTGTATAACGACAACCAGTTAGCAAGTCGGAAATGTCAGAGTTCCTAATAGCACATGAACACTCAATGAGTCACCACAGCTCGAGGGGAAGACAGGTAATGAGATGACGCAATTGGCTCATTCTGATAGATCTCCCTGCTGGATACAGGTCTTCTCCCTCACCACCTTGGCCATGCCTTCCTGCTGTTGGGGGGGGGGGGGGGGGGGGGTTAACAAAAAACACACCATGTTACTCACATTATAGGAGAGATAAGGCCCAATGTTCATAAAGCGTCTCAAAGTAGGAGTGCTGGATCAGGTCCCCCTTTTCATTCATTATGATCTAAAAGACTGATCCTAGATCAGCACTCCTACTGTGAGACGCTTTGTCAATAAAGGATCAGTTCTGCCATCTTGGTAAAAAGGGAACCATGAACGTGTCAACAAAATCAAAGCAATACCGTATATTGGCTCAAATTGCTAAATAACGTGCTGAAAATCCTAATAACTCTAAAGTGACATGCATGTGGGCAAACTGTTTTCAAATTCGGTGTCACAGTCTGATGCACCGTTGGAATTCAGTGCTCAGTTTAAGACTATGACCTTTAGTATTACTTACTTAGTGGTCCTATTTGGAAGTTAAACTACTCCAAGGAGACATAGGCTGACATGAATACAAATATATACACACACACACCTTCTCCTCTGTGTCGGCGAGGATGAGAATCACGTCTTCCACGTCATACTGCAGCGTGCCGTCTTCTGAAATGTGACCCTCCAGCGCCACGCCCTGATATCAATCACACCACCACATAAACAACTCTGTTTGAAAAATACTCAGCAGAAATGTTTAATCAAAATAGTAATTTCAAATTAAAGTGCTGTTTATTTCTCTCGTGTAAGGCTCAAGCATTAATTGTTTGCATTGTAAATCATGTACTGATGTCAATGGAATCTCAAGTTAGGACTGGGCCATTACAGTATGTGCTGGCAATAGATACCTAATGCATTGAGCTGGCCATTAATTAATTAAATATAAATATATATACACACACACACAGTGGGGAGAACAAGTATTTGATACACTGCCCATTTTGCAGGTTTTCCTACTTACAAAGCATGTAGAGGTCTGTAATTTTTATCATAGGTACACTTCAACTGTGAGAGACGGAATCGAAAACAAAAATCCAGAAAAACACATTGTATGATTTTTAAGTAATTAATTTGCATTTTATTGCATGACATAAGTATTTGATCACCTACCAACCAGTAAGAATTCTGGCTCTCACAGACCTGTTAGTTTTTCTTTAAGAAGCCCTCCTGTTCTCCACTCATTACCTCTTAACTGCACCTGTTTGAACTCGTTGCCTGTATAAAAGACACCTGTCCACACACTCAATCAAACAGACTCCAACCTCTCCACAATGGCCAAGACCAAAGAGCTGTCTAAGGACATCAGCGATAAAATTGTAGACCTGCACAAGGCTGGGATGGGCTACAGGACAATAGGCAAGCAGCTTGGTGAGAAGGCAACAACTGTTGGCGCAATTATTAGAAAATGGAAGAAGTTCAAGATGACGGTCAATCATCCTCGGTCTGGGGCTCCATGCAAGATCTCACCTCGTGGGGCATCAATGATCACGAGGAAGGTGAGGGGTCAGCCCAGAACTACACGGCAGGACCTGGTCAATGACCTGAAGAGAACTGGGACCACAGTCTCAAAGAAAACCATTGGTAACACACTACACCGTCATGGATTAAAATCCTGCTGTGCACGCAAGGTCCCCCTGCTCAAGCCAGCGCATGTCCAGGCCCGTCTGAAGTTTGCCAATGACCATCTGGATGATCCAGAGGAGGAATGGGAGAAGGTCATGTGGTCTGATGAGACAAAAATAGAGCTTTTTGGTCTAAACTCCACTCGCCGTGTTTGGAGGAAGAAGAAGGATGAGTACAACCCCAAGAACACCATCCCAACCGTGAAGCATGGAGGTGGAAACATTCTTTGGGGATGCTTTTCTGCAAAGGGGACAGGACGACTGCACTGTATTGAGGGGAGGATGGATGGGGCCATGTATCGCGAGATCTTGGCCAACAACCTCCTTCCCTCAGTAAGAGCATTGAAGATGGGTCGTGGCTGGGTCTTCCAGCATGACAACGACCCGAAACACACAGGCAGGGCAACTAAGGAGTGGCTCCGTAAGAAGCATCTCAAGGTCCTGGAGTGGCCCAGACAGTCTCCAGACCTGAACCCAATAGAAAATCTTTGGAGGGAGCTGAAAGTCCATATTGCCCAGCGACAGCCCCGAAACCTGAAGGATCTGGAGAAGGTCTGTATGGAGGAGTGGGCCAAAATCCCTGCTGCAGTGTGTGCAAACCTGGTCAAGACCTACAGGAAACGTATGATCTCTGTAATTGCAAACAAAGGTTTCTGTACCAAATATTAAGTTCTGCTTTTCTGATGTTTCAAATACTTATGTCATGCAATAAAATGCAAATTAATTACTTAAAAATCATACAATGTGATTTTCTGGATTTTAGTTTTAGATTCCGTCTCTCACAGTTGAAGTGTACCTATGATAAAAATTACAGACCTCTACATGCTTTGTAAGTAGGAAAACCTGCAAAATCGGCAGTGTATCAAATACTTGTTTTCCCCACTGTATGTATATATTTACACACCACTTCAGGCATGTGAAACACTGAGGTCTTATCACTTTAATTAATAACATGGCCTTCATAATTAATTGATTAACATCTACATTTCAAACACTGTTAGGACAATGGACACTATATACACACACACACCACACTATAATATATTATAAAGAGAATACCACAACTAGCAAATAGAATCACCTTGAAAATGAAACCAGGTGGATTCTGGGAGTCCGAGTCATTTCCATTGCTCTTTGTGTCACCTGCCTGCAGGGCCTGGGAAGCTCCTTCTCCCTTCTCTTCCACCACCTCCACTTGGCTGGCCTCTGCAGGGGGGAAGGAGTGCCTCTCAGAGGGGGGGAATGAGAGGTGTGGAGCCCTGGCTTTGCCATGCTCTGGAGGATCAGCCTGGTCAGTGTCATGTGGGACATCGCTCTCTGTGGACTCAGCCACAGCCTTCTGACTGGTCATGACCTCACCTCCAGAGGTCACCTCTGACCTTTGAACCTGCTCTTCTACGGCAGAGGAGTCCTCCAATTGGCTAGGGCCCTGCCCTTCCGAAGCACCGCCCTCTTGGAGGTCACTCAGACCCTCTGATGC
Source organism: Coregonus lavaretus (assembly GCF_964263955.1). NCBI lineage: Eukaryota > Metazoa > Chordata > Actinopteri > Salmoniformes > Salmonidae > Coregonus > Coregonus lavaretus. Next base: position 50,061,999 of record NC_139995.1, read on the forward strand.
GACTTCACTCCCGACCCCGTTGTCGCTGTCGCACACCGACCGTCTGTTGGGCGTAGCGGTGCCGTTGGAGCTCATCTCGTCCGAGAAGTCATACGTTTCAGAGGTGACGACGCAAGGGTCCGCCGTGCCAGTGCCCTCATCTGCCTCTCCCGAGTTGGCAGAGGGCTCCTCAGGGATGCTCTGGGTACAGGTCTCTTTGCCGTTCTCCGGGGCTGCGGATGCGTGGAGAGCTGTGTGTTCCGAGGGGAAGGCTGTGTTACAGGGGATAGGCGCTGAGATGACCAGGGATTTTCTCTTCTTGGACTTGGTGCTAAGAGAGGACATAGAGGGTGAGCTGATCTGTCTGGTTAGCAGGTTGGACATTCTCAGATCCCAAATTCCACACTTGATGAGAAGAAAATAACTATTCAAATTAGAGTATATGAATTTTTTCTCCATTGGAAATTAAATGAATAAAATAAATGATCAAAAACTTTTCACATGACTATATTACCACCAGCTATCACATAATAAGGACTATGAGAGGTTAAACAGAGTGAGAGGTTAAACAGACTATGAGAGGTTAAACTATGAGTGGTCCTCTGTAGCTCAGCTGGTAGAGCACGGCGCTTGTAACGCCAAGGTAGTGGGTTCGATCCCCGGGACCACCCATACACAAAAAAAAATGTATGCACGCATGACTGTAAGTCGCTTTGGATAAAAGCGTCTGCTAAATGGCATATTATTATTATTATTATTAAACAAAAGTGGTGCATTCTTATGGTCATCTAAAACACCGACCTGTTAAGTCCCTTGATGATAAAAGCTTTTCCTGAATGCTGAGTCTCCAGCTTCTTCATCACGTTGTAAAGCTCATGGTTCAGCTGCAATGAATAGTGGTTATTCTATTAGTCAATATTAGTTGACTTGCAGTACATTTCTTTATCTGGAAAGTGAGATACGATACTACATAGCATACAGTAAATTATTTATATCTGTGATAAAGATGTTACATTTATTGTGATGTTTTATTCCTTTTGGGAGAATAACATCCATATCAGAATGTAGGAAAAACAGGCTTACCACACTCATTTCCTTATAGAAGACATCCCTCAGGTTGGAAATGTTTTGAAAGACGGTCACGTAGCATCCAATCCGGCTTTAGACAAGAGGGAAAATGTTCTGTTATACTAGAGCCACTTTAAAATGAATGTTTCTTATTGGACAAGTCCAGTAGTCCCTCCCTGTTTCAGTAAATATTTCCCCGTTTGGTGCCTAATGAACACGACCCCGATGTGCTGTGGTCCATTGACATCACCTTTGATAGAGAACAGGAAGCTCCTCCCTCATCTCTTTGTTGATTTCCTCAAACACACTCTGGGCTTTGTTGAACTCTTCCTCCGCCTGATCAGAGAGAAATGGAGTCCAAATGCTTTCAGTGCCTTTATCCAAATACATACAAATTAAAAAAAGAATTTACATTTCATTTTCAACACACCTTGGTGATTTTGGCATCATCTTTCTTCTTGGCATTCTGCAACGCCTCCAAGTGGTGGCGTGAGGAATCGTAGTCTACTAGCTTCCGACCGCGTTTGGCCACTCGTTCCTAAGAGGAAGGGAGAGAAGCGATATTTCTGAACACAATTCCCATGAGCCACATGGCACTAGTCTCTCATGATTGTTTGTAGGACTAATCAGCAATGTAAACACATAGGGAGAGAAGAGTTTTGACGTGAACTAGTTCTATTGCACCACAAACAATTGATAAGAGTATATCAGAAGCTACCTTGACTTCATGAAACTGTCCAGTGTAATTCTCCATGGTGTGGACTATCTGGTCTGTTAGTTTCTCTTCATAATCATTCCACAGCAAGTCCTCACTCTGTAGTAAAAAAATAATAAATAAATAAATAAACCTTCAGCCTGCTTTCTACTATACAACAGAAATACATTGCCAAAATCAAATCTAATTGTATTGGTCAAATACACATATTTAGCACATATTGCCAGTGTAGCAAAATGCTTGTGTTTCTAGCTCCAACAGTGCAGTAATATCTAACAATATATACAAATCTAAAAAGTAAAAACAAATATTAGGACGAGCAATGTCAGAGTCCGGAGTGTGTGTTATATATATATATATACATACATACAGTGGGGAAAAAAAGTATTTAGTCAGCCACCAATTGTGCAAGTTTTCCCACTTAAAAAGATGAGAGAGGCCTGTAATTTTCATCATAGGTACACGTCAACTATGACAGACAAAATGAGAAAAAAAAATCCAGAAAATCACATTGTAGAATTTTTTATGAATTTATTTGCAAATTATGGTGGAAAATAAGTATTTGGTCAATAACAAAAGTTTCTCAATACTTTGTTATATACCCCTTGTTGGCAATGACAAAGGTCAAACGTTTTCTGTAACTCTTCACAAGGTTTTCACACACTGTTGCTGGTATTTTGGCCCATTCTTTCATGCAGATCTCCTCTAGAGCAGTGATGTTTTGGGGCTGTCGCTGGGCAACACGGACTTTCAACTCCCTCCAAAGATTTTCTATGGGGTTGAGATCTGGAGACTGGCTAGGCCACTCCAGGACCTTGAAATGCTTCTTACGAAGCCACTCCTTCGTTGCCCAGGCGGTGTATTTGGGATCATTGTCATGCTGAAAGACCCAGCCACGTTTCATCATCAATGCCCTTGCTGATGGAAGGAGGTTTTCACTCAAAATCTCACAAAACATGGCCCCATTCATTCTTTCCTTTACACGGATCAGTCGTCCTGGTCCCTTTGCAGAAAAACAGCCCCAAAGCATGATGTTTCCACCCCCATGCTCCACAGTAGGTATGGTGTTCTTTGGATGGAACTCAGCATTCTTTGTCCTCCAAACACGACGAGTTGAGTTTTTACCAAAAAGTTATATTTTGGTTTCATCTGACCATATGACATTCTCCCAATCCTCTTCTGGATCATCCAAATGCACTCTAGCAAACTTCAGACGGGCCTGGACATGTACTGGCTTAAGCAGGGGGACACGTCTGCTACTGCAGGATTTGAGTCCCTGGCGGCGTAGTGTGTTACTGATGGTAGGCTTTGTTACTTTGGTCCCAGCTCTCTGCCGGTCATTCACTAGGTCCCCCCGTGTGGTTCTGGGATTTTTGCTCACCGTTCTTGTGATCATTTTGACCCCACGGGGTGAGGTCTTGCGTGGAGCCCCAGATCGAGGGAGATTATCAGTGGTCTTGTATGTCTTCCATTTCCTAATAATTGCTCCCACAGTTGATTTCTTCAAACCAAGCTGCTTACCTATTGCAGATTCAGTCTTCCCAGCCTGGTGCAGGTCTACAATTCTGTTTCTGGTGTCCTTTGACAGCTCTTTGGTCTTGGCCATAGTGGAGTTTGGAATGTGACTGTTTGAGGTTGTGGACAGGTGTCTTTTATACTGATAACAAGTTCAAACAGGTGCCATTAATACAGGTAACGAGTGGAGGACAGAGGAGCCTCTTAAATAAGAAGTTACAGGTCTGTGAGAGCCAGAAATCTTGCTTGTTTGTAGGTGACCAAATACTTATTTTCCACCATAATTTGCAAATAAATTCATTAAAAATCATACAATGTGATTTTCTGGATTTTTTTTTCTCAATTTGTCTGTCATAGTTGACGTGTACCTATGATGAAAATTACAGGCCTCCCTCATCTTTTTAAGTGGGAGAACTTGCACAATTGGTGGCTGACTAAATACTTTTTTTCCCCCACTGTATATATACACACACACACACACACACACACAGTGGGGAGAACAAGTATTTGATACACTGCCCATTTTGCAGGTTTTCCTACTTACAAAGCATGTAGAGGTCTGTAATTTTTATCATAAGTACACTTCAACTGTGAGAGACGGAATCGAAAACAAAAATCCAGAAAATCACATTGTATGATTTTTAAGTAATTCATTTGCATTTTATTGCATGACATAAGTATGATCACCTACCAACCAGTAAGAATTCCGGCTCTCACAGACCTGTTAGTTTTTCTTTAAGAAGCCCTCCTGTTCTCCACTCATTACCTGTATTAACTGCACCTGTTTGAACTCGTTACCTGTATAAAAGACACCTGTCCACACAATCAATCAAACAGACTCCAACCTCTCCACAATGGCCAAGACCAGAGAGCTGTGTAAGGACATCAGGGATAAAATTGTAGACCAGCACAAGGCTGGGATGGGCTACAGGACAATAGGCAAGCAGCTTGGTGAGAAGGCAACAACTGTTGGCGCAATTATTAGAAAATGGAAGAAGTTCAAGATGACGGTCAATCACCCTCAGTCTGGGGCTCCATGCAAGATCTCACCTTGTGGGGCATCAATGATCATGAGGAAGGTGAGGGATCAGCCCAGAACTACACGGCAGGACCTGGTCAATGACCTGAAGAGAGCTGGGACCACAGTCTCAAAGAAAACCATTTGTAACACGCTACGCCATCATGGATTAAAATCCTGCAGCGCACGCAAGGTCCCCCTGCTCAAGCCAGCGCATGTCCAGGCCCGTCTGAAGTTTGCCAATGACCATCTGGATGATCCAAAGGAGGAATGGGAGAAGGTCATGTGGTCTGATGAGACAAAAATAGAGCTTTTTGGTCTAAACTCCACTCGCCGTGTTTGGAGGAAGAAGAAGGATGAGTACAACCCCAAGAACACCATCCCAACCGTGAAGCATGGAGGTGGAAACATCATTCTTTGGGGATGCTTTTCTGCAAAGGGGACAGGACGACTGCACCGTATTGAGGGGAGGATGGATGGGGCCATGTTTCGCGAGATCTTGGCCAACAACCTCCTTCCCTCAGTAAGAGCATTGAAGATGGGTCGTGGCTGGGTCTTCCAGCATGACAACGACCCGAAACACACAGCCAGGGCAACTAAGGAGTGGCTCTGTAAGAAGCATCTCAAGGTCCTGGAGTGTCCTAGCCAGTCTCCAGACCTGAACCCAATAGAAAATCTTTGGAGGGAGCTGAAAGTCCGTATTGCCCAGCGACAGCCCCGAAACCTGAAGGATCTGGAGAAGGTCTGTATGGAGGAGTGGGCCAAAATCCCTGCTGCAGTGTGTGCAAACCTGGTCAAGACCTACAGGAAACGTATGATCTCTAATTGCAAACAAAGGTTTCTGTACCAAATATTAAGTTCTGCTTTTCTGATGTATCAAATACTTATGTCATGCAATAAAATGCAAATTAATTACTTAAAAATCATACAATGTGATTTTCTGGATTTTTGTTTTAGATTCCGTCTCTCACAGTTGAAGTGTACCTATGATCAAAATTAAAGACCTCTACATGCTTTGTAAGTAGGAAAACCTGCAAAATCGGCAGTGTATGAAATACTTGTTCTCCCCACACACACACACACACACACACACATATATATATATATATAGTGAGGGAAAAAAGTATTTGATCCCCTGCTGGAAAAAAGTATTTGATCCCCTGCTGGAAAAAAGTATTTGATCCCCTGCTGAATTTGTACGTTTGCCCACTGACAAAGAAATTATCCGTCTATAATTGTAATGGTAGGTTTATTTGAACAGTGAGAGACAGAATAACAACAACAAAAATCCAGAAAAACGTATGTCAAAAATGTTATAAATTGATTTTAATTTTAATGAGGGAAATAAGTATTTGACCCCTCTGCAAAACATGACTTAGTACTTGGTGGCAAAACCCTTGTTGGCAATCACAGAGGTCAGACGTGTCTTGTAGTTTGCCACCAGGTTTGCACACATCTCAGGAGGGATTCTGTCCCAATCCTCTTTGCAGATCTTCTCCAAGTCATTAAGGTTTTGAGGCTGATGTTTGGCAACTCGAACCTTCAGCTCCCTCCAGAGATTTTCTATGGGATTAAGGTCTGGAGACTGGCTAGGCCACTCCAGGACCTTAATGTGCTTTTTCTTGAGCCACTCCTTTGTTGCCTTGGCCGTGTGTTTTGGGTCATTGTCATGCTGGAATACCCATCCACAACCCATTTTCAATGCCCTGGCTGAGGGAAGGAGGTTCTCACCCAAGATTTGACGGTACATGGCGCTGTCCATCGTCCCATTGATGCGGTGAAGTTGTCCTGTCCCCTTAGCAGAAAAACACCCCCAAAGCATAATGTTTCCACCTCCATGTTTGACGGTGGGGATGGTGTTCTTGGGGTGATAGGCAGCATTCCTCCTCCAAACACGGCGAGTTGAGTTGATGCCAAAGAGCTCCGTTTTGGTCTCATCTGACCACAACACTTTCACCCAGTTCTCCTCTGAATCATTCAGATGTTCATTGGCAAACTTCAGACGGGCATGTATATGTGCTTTCTTGAGCAGGGGGACCTTGCGGGCGCTGCAGGATTTCAGTCCTTCACGGCATAGTGTGTTACCAATTGTTTTCTTGGTAACTATGGTCCCAGCTGCCTTGAGATCATTGACAAGATCCTCCAGTGTAGTTCTGGGCTGATTTCTCACCTTTCTCATGATCATTGCAACTCCACGAGGTGAGATCTTGCATGGAGCCCCAGGTCGAGGGAGATTGAGAGTTCTTTTTTTGTTTCTTCCATTTGTGAATAATCGCACCAACTGTTGTCACCTTCTCACCAAGCTGCTTGGCGATGGTCTTGTAGCCCATTCCATCCTTGTGTAGGTCTACAATCTTGTCCCCGACATCCTTGGAGAGCTCTTTGGTCTTGGCCATGGTGGAGAGTTTGGAATCTGATTGATTGATTGCTTCTGTGGACAGGTGAACCAGAAATCTTTCTGATTGAGATGGGGTCAAATACTTATTTCCCTCATTAAAATGCAAATCAATTTATAACATTTTTGACAAGCGTTTTTCTGGATTTTGTTGTTGTTATTCTGTCTCTCACTGTTCAAATAAACCTACCATTAAAATTATAGACTGATCATTTCTTTGTCAGTGGGCAAAATTACAAAATGAGCAGGGGATCAAATACTTTTTTCCCCCCTCACTATATGCATGTACAGTGGGGAAAAAAAGTATTTAGTCAGCCACCAATTGTGCAAGTTCTCCCACTTAAAAAGATGAGAGAGGCCTGTAATTTTCATCATAGGTACACATCAACTATGACAGACAAATTGAGGAAAAAAAATCCAGAAAATCACTTTGTAGGATTTTTTATGAATTTATTTGCAAATTATGGTGGAAAATAAGTATTTGGTCACCTACAAACAAGCAAGATTTCTGGCTCTCACAGACCTGTAACTTCTTCTTTAAGAGGCTCCTCTGTCCTCCACTCGTTACCTGTATTAATGGCACTTGTTTGAACTTGTTATCAGTATAAAAGACACCTGTCCACAACCTCAAACAGTCACACTCCAAACTCCACTATGGCCAAGACCAAAGAGCTGTCAAAGGACACCAGAAACAAAATTGTAGACCTGCACCAGGCTGGGAAGACTGAATCTGCAATAGGTAAGCAGCTTGGTTTGAAGAAATCAACTGTGGGAGCAATTATTAGGAAATGGAAGACATACAAGACCACTGATAATCTCCCTCGATCTGGGGCTCCACGCAAGATCTCACCCCGTGGGGTCAAATTGATCACAAGAACGGTGAGCAAAAATCCCAGAACCACACGGGGGGACCTAGTGAATGACCTGCAGAGAGCTGGGAACAAAGTAACAAAGCCTACCATCAGTAACACACTACGCCGCCAGGGACTCAAATCCTGCAGTGCAAGACGTGTCCCCCTGCTTAAGCCAGTACATATCCAGGCCCGTCTGAAGTTTGCTAGAGTGCATTTGGATGATCCAGAAGAGGATTGGGAGAATGTCATATGGTCAGATGAAACCAAAATATAACTTTTTGGTAAAAACTCAACTCGTCGTGTTTGGAGGACAAAGAATGCTGAGAGAACACCATACCTACTGTGAAGCATGGGGGTGGAAACATCATGCTTTGGGGCTGTTTTTCTGCAAAGGGACCAGGACGACTGATCCGTGTAAAGGAAAGAATGAATGGGGCCATGTATCGTGAGATTTTGAGTGAAAACCTCCTTCCATCAGCAAGGGCATTGAAGATGAAACGTGGCTGGGTCTTTCAGCATGACAATGATCCCAAACACACCGCCCGGGCAACGAAGGAGTGGCTTCGTAAGAAGCATTTCAAGGTCCTGGAGTGGCCTAGCCAGTCTCCAGATCTCAACCCCATAGAAAATCTTTGGAAGGAGTTGAAAGTCCGTGTTGCCCAGCGACAGCCCCAAAACATCACTGCTCTAGAGGAGATCTGCGTGGAGGAATGGGCCAAAATACCAGCAACAGTGTGTGAAAACCTTGTGAAGACTTACAGAAAACGTTTGACCTGTGTCATTGCCAACAAAGGGTATATAACAAAGTATTGACAAAACTTTTGTTATTGACCAAATACTTATTTTCCACCATAATTTGCAAATAAATTCATTAAAAATCCTATAATGTGATTTTCTGGATTTTTTTTTCTCATTTTGTCTTTCATAGTTGACGTGTACCTATGATGAAAATTACAGGCCTCTCTCATCTTTTTAAGTGGGAGAACTTGCACAATTGGTGGCTGACTAAATACTTTTTTGCCCCACTGTATATATATATATACAGTGGGGAGAACAAGTATTTGATACACTGCCGATTTTGCAGGTTTTCCTACTTACAAAGCATGTAGAGGTCTGTAATTTTTATCATAGGTACACTTCAACTGTGAGAGACAGAATCTAAAACAAAAAGCCAGAAAATCACATTGTATGATTTTTAAGTAATTAATTTGCATTTTATTGCATGACATAAGTATTTGATACATCAGAAAAGCAGAACTTAATATTTGGTACAGAAACCTTTGTTTGCAATTACAGAGATCATACGTTTCCTGTAGGTCTTGACCAGGTTTGCACACACTGCAGCAGGGATTTTGGCCCACTCCTCCATACAGGCCTTCTCCAGATCCTTCAGGTTTCGGGGCTGTCGCTGGGCAATACGGACTTTCAGCTCCCTCCAAAGATTTTCTATTGGGTTCAGGTCTGGAGACTGGCTAGGCCACTCCAGGACCTTGAGATGCTTCTTACGGAGCCACTCCTTAGTTGCCCTGGCTGTGTGTTTTGGGTCATTGTCATGCTGGAAGACCCAGCCACGACCCATCTTCAATGCTCTTACTGAGGGAAGGAGGTTGTTGGCCAAGATCTCGCGATACATGGCCCCATCCATCCTCCCCTCAATACGGTGCAGTCGTCCTGTCCCCTTTGCAGAAAAGCATCCCCAAAGAATGATGTTTCCACCTCCATGCTTCACGGTTGGGATGGTGTTCTTGGGGTTGTACTCATCCTTCTTCTTCCTCCAAACACGGCGAGTGGAGTTTAGACCAAAAAGCTCTATTTATGTCTCATCAGACCACATGACCTTCTCCCATTCCTCCTCTGGATCATCCAGATGGTCATTGGCAAACTTCAGACGGGCCTGGACATGCGCTGGCTTGAGCAGGGGGACCTTGCGTGCGCTGCAGGATTTTAATCCATGACGGCGTAGTGTGTTACTAATGCTTTTCTTTGAGACTGTGGTCCCAGCTCTCTTCAGGTCATTGACCAGGTCCTGCCGTGTAGTTCTGGGCTGATCCCTCACCTTCTTCATGATCATTGATGCCCCACGAGGTGAGATCTTGCATGGAGCCCCAGACCGAGGGTGATTGACCGTCATCTTGAACTTCTTCCATTTTCTAATAATTGCGCCAACAGTTGTTGCCTTCTCACCAAGCTGCTTGCCTATTGTCCTGTAGCCCATCCCAGCCTTGTGCAGGTCTACAATTTTATCCCTGATGTCCTTACACAGCTCTCTGGTCTTGGCCATTGTGGAGAGGTTGGAGTCTGTTTGATTGAGTGTGTGGACAGGTGTATTTTATACAGGTAACGAGTTCAAACAGGTGCAATTAATACAGGTAATGAGTGGAGAACAGGAGGGCTTCTTAAAGAAAAACGAACAGGTCTGTGAGAGCCGGAATTCTTACTGGTTGGTAGGTGATCAAATACTTATGTCATGCAATAAAATGCAAATTAATTACTTAAAAATCATACAATGTGATTTTCTGGATTTTTGTTTTAGATTCCGTCTCTCACAGTTGAAGTGTACCTATGATAAAAAATTACAGACCTCTACAGGCTTTGTAAGTAGGAAAACCTGCAAAATCGGCAGTGTATCAAATAGTTGTTCTCCCCACTGTGTGTGTGTGTGTGTATATATATATATATATATATATATATATATATATATATATATATAACACACACGTGTGTGATGTATATACATTATGGACAGTATGTGGATAGAATAAATAGTATATCTGAAGAATATGTACATCAATAGTTGAATAGGATGGCCTTGACTAGAATACAGTATATACACATCTGAAATAGGTAAAGCAGTATATAAACATTATTAAAGTGACCAGTGTTCCATGACTATATACACAGGGCAGCAGCCTCTAAGGTGCATGGTAGAGTAACTGGGTGGTAGCCGGCTAGTGACAGTGACTAAAGTTCAGGGCTGGGTACCGGCTGGTGGTGACTATTTAACAGTCTGATGGCCTTGAAATTGAAAAACTGCTTCTGTCTCTCTGTTCCAGCTCTGATTCACCTGTACTGACCTCGCCTTCTGGATGGTAGCGGGGTGAACAGGCCATCGCTCGGGTGGCTGAGGTCCTTGATGATTTTCTTGGCCTTCCTGTGACACCAGGTGCTGTAGATGTCCTGCAGGACAGGCAGTGTGCCCCCGGAGATGCATTGGGCAGACCGCTCCACCCTCTGGAGAGCCCTGCGGTTGCGTTCGGTGCAGTTGCCATACCAGGCGGTGGTGATACAGCCCGACAGAATGCTCTCAATTGTGCATCTGTAGAAATTAGTGTGGTTTTCGGGGCCAAGACTAATTTCTTCAGCCTCCTGAGGTTGAAGAGGCACTGTTGCGCCTTCTTCACCACACTGTCTGTGTGGGTGGACCATTTCACAGTGATGTGTACGACGAGGAACTTGAAGCTTTCCACCTTCTCCACTGCGGCCCCGTCGATGTGGATGGGTGCATGCTCCCTCTGCTGTCTCCCACGATCATCGCCTTCATTTAGTTGCCGTTGAGGTTATTTTCATGGCACCACTCCGCCAAGTCCCTCACCTCCTCCCTGTAGGCGGACCCAGGGCACGGAGCTTAATGATGAGCTTGGAGGGTACTATGGTGTTGAAGGCTGAGCTGTAGTCAATGAACAGCATTCTTACATAGGTATTCCTCTTGTCCAGATGGGATAGGGCAATGTGCAGTGTGATGGCGATTGCATAATCTGTGGATCTATTGGGGCGGCTTGCAAATTGCAGTGGGTTTAGGGTGTTGTGTAAGGTGGAGGTAATATGATCCTTAGCCTCTCAAAGCACTTCATGATGACAGAAGTGAGTGCTACGGGGTGATAGTCATGCTCTGTGGACGCGGCTAGGGATGCCTTCTGGACTGGTAGCCTTGCGAGGGTTAACACACTTAAAATGTCTTACTCATGTCAGCCACAGAGAACGAGAGCTCACGGTAGCCTGCATCGGCAGCACTGTGTTTCCCTCAAAGTGGGTGAAGGTGTTTAGCTTGTCGGGGAGCAAGACATCGGTGTCCACGACGTGGCTGGTTTTCCCTTTATAATCCGTGATTGTCTGGAGTCCCTGCCACATACGCCTTGTGTCTGAACCGTTGAATTGCGACTCCACTTTGTCTCTGTACTGATGTTTTGCCTGTTTGATTGCCTTACGGAGGGAATAACTACACTGTCTGTATTCAACCATATTCCCAGTTACCTTGCCATGGTTAAATGCGGTGGTTCATACTTTAATTTTTGCACGAATGCTGCCATCTATCCACGGTTTTTGGATTGGATAGGTTTTAATCGTCACAGTGGGAACAACATCCCCTATACACTTCCTGATGAACCCAGTAACTGTGTATACTTCAGTGTATACTAACAATTATTATAAATATACACCGAAAGAACTGCCTCTGCCTCACCTGAAACATGAACTGAAACTCTGGTCAACACACCGGTATTATTGTATACTCCGCTCTTATTTACTGGTTCTCAGACCAACGTTTTGGTCAATAGATCTTCGTCAGGGGTTCTTACTCTAGTCTACAACTAAAAATCCACTGTGGCCCACCTCCATGATGACAGACAGGTCCTCTCCTCCCTGCCAGTCGGGTTCGTAGACATCTCTTAACGTCTGGGACAGTCGCTTGGAGGTCTCATGCATCACTGTGGAGAAGGACAGAAGGAACATGTGAACTAGAGCAAAACTAAAGCGTTTAGATGACACTATAAAGCTAATAGGTATTGTTTTGGACAGCCAAGTGACAAAGTAGACATTTGTGTAGATGGGTAGCTTGCCTAGCAGATACCGTGTTACCTAGACCAGGGGTCAGCGTCTGGGGATGTGGGTTGAAAGTTTGAAACTAGAGTTGTATTCATTAGACACCAAACGGAAGAAAACTGACTGAAACAGAACCACCTGAACTTTAACAATAAGAAATGCTTGTTTTCAGTCGTAAAAAATGTTTTGCTATGGTGTTCACTAATGAATACCACCAAGCTTTTTGGCCTTTACACAGCTCGCATGACAGAAACCAGCATGGACAGCACATTTAGATAAAGTCGTTTTGGTTTTGTGGCACACTGCAGATTCGGCTACACCTACACTTAAAAGGTCAAAACAACACAGGCTTCACTTGAAGTGGTATGCAAACGGTAGCACAAAAAATACTAACATTGATTTATTGTTCCTGCTCAAATGAATACATGTTCATTTGCAGAGTGTGCCATTTTTAATGGCCGGTAGTTCTTTGTTTTTATAAATTGACAGGATGCTACCAGAGAGGATTTGAAAGTAAGGTCAGTTTACAAAAAGAGACCGGACAGTGTGTTAACTTGAACACTACTGTACAAGATATAGCCCTACTACCATATTAAACAAAGTCAAAAGAAGACCAAAGTAAAGTAATTTCAGATCTTGTGGCCATGAAAAGACATATATAAAAGTACAAAAAATAAGTTGATATTTGGTTTTGACCGGAATATGAATATGGCAGCTTGAACTGCCTAAATGTGCAGGGCAACACTACAAATAAGTATTGAGTCTATAACCTGTTTTTCTTCAATTAAGCAACCGGTAATGTAATTGATTTGATTAGACTAATTAGATCTAGGGCCGTAGGTGCTCTCATGCCCGAGAGCAACCTCTGCTATGGCGTGAGCTAAAGTAGACAGATCCTACCTTTCACTGCACTGAAGTACGCTTTGACTTCTTTGAATAGCCTGCCGCCATCATTCTGTTGGTTGAAAAGACAGAAGATTCTATGAGGGGGTTATTTTTCCTTACAGTGAGAGCATCCATCAAAGACCCTTTCCAGTTGGACTTCACCTTTACAGAAGATAAATCTCCAAAAACATTGTAAGAGACCAGGAACTTCACAATTCAAGTTGTAGTCACCTTTTTGAAACGTTTCACAAACAATAACAGTAAAAGGTGTACAAGTATTAAAAGTGACACGAGTCATCTCTATTTCACTATGTCCCTTTTCAAACAAGGATGACCTTTTCTCACAAGTCAAATGGTTCTATTGTTGTTCTTCAAGGAGCAAGAGAAACCAATGACTAAAAACATTTCAGTATAAGGAGGATATTGTTTTACACAAGACAGTCTGGTGAAAATATCACGGGTACGTCCTACTCGGTTTCGTAATACGAGTGTGATAGAGTGAAAACTGCCTGTAAGGGTGGAGCTCCTTCCTGTGACATGTAATGCATGTTCATGTTATCGGCATGCACAAAATTGGTCAGAGTTGAGAAAAGTCTGAGGTTAATGGACAGGTCGTCATGGAATTTATTCAAATTATTTCAGATAAAATTTTCAGACTAATGACTTTCTCAAATTATACATGTTGATTTGGTGAAATGCACCACAATACAGAGATTTAAGATGGCACACAGCTCTGAGGGCAGTTAAACGGTTAACCTAACATCAGAGATAGCTCCCTCGAAAGACATAAACTGAATCTGAGAACATTTGTATGGTTGACCTCAACACAAGCACGGTAAAACCAAAACAGTCAATAAGCAGACAAAACAGTGCTTTTTTTTTTAAGTGCTTTTTCAAACGAGTGACTGACCAGTAGCTAGTCAGTTGGCCATTTGACAGCATATCAGCCAGTCAAATTATATGGAAAAACTAAGAATGTAAACAAAGTGCAAGAAAGACCACCATTTCAAATGCCTGGAGTTTAGATCCTTCAAGTTAGCAATGCAAAAAGGTTTCAGTCGCGTGAATATGGTCCTTATGTGCCTTAGTGGATGAAGAGACTTGAGCAACCAACAGTTAGCAACAATCAGTACGACTCATGACCGACTATATATGTTGCATAGTGGGCTTATCCATACAAAACGGCATGCATCAGTCAGTATGTTTACATGCAAACTAATAATTCGACATTACACCTGATTATTGCAGTAGGACGAGTATGGCAATAGCCATGTAAAAACGTTGCTCTAATTATCTCAAATCGGCGTAAGATCAAAATCGAAGTCAGCATACACCGATTAAAACACCTGGTTTTCTGAGCAATCTTTCAAATTATTAAGAAATGTAAACAGCTTAAATCGGCGTTCCAGCTGGGTATTAGATCTGCCAGCACCAGTAACACAAGCCTCCCTCTTATGTGCAAGTTCAGAAAAACTAAAAGTATGCACCTTAGAATTAGTTTTCACATACAAACAATGTCTGAACTCAGAATCAAATAGGCTTTGCAAAAATAACATGGTAGAACGTTTATTTTGATTGCCGATTTTCTGCATTTATTTAAGTCCCATCAGGTAGCCTGATTTTAGATGTGTCCATGTAATCAAGATTATTAGGGAAAGCGTTCTTATTGCAAAGAATGTAAACGTTTTAAACAAACTATTCTATTAAATCGGACTATCCACAATAACCGTATTATTGTGTGCATGTAACCGTACTCAGTGTTGCAGGTCACCATGGGAGACAGAAACAGCATTACATTGTAGTAGGGCTTTTATTCATTGGTACCTGTTGTTTGAGAAGGTTCTGGGAGTACTGTTCAAACTGTTCATCTTTTGTCTCCATGTTCTTACCCAGTTTCTGCATGACCTATGACAAGACGAAAACAAATATAGCTGGTGACCTCTCCACAGGTTTCAGACAACATTAAAAAGGACTTGAGTCTCTATAATAGGTACTGTTGTTGAGGTTGACCTGTGTGAGGTACTGACAATCACACTTACATTATACTAGGCCCTACGTTGTATTCCATAACAATTCTAATCAACTAGTTAAAAACGAACTGTAATAGGATAAGGGCCAAACTATTTCCCATACAGAGGCCAACATAATTTCTAGCATTCCCCTTTCCCAAAAATGACCTCTGTGATTGACCCCAAATGATAGGATGGAACTTGGGCACAACTGAACCGATTTCATTTTACATACACTACAATATCTGACACAGACACATAGTGAAGCAGCAGAGCAGCACCCAGGCCAAGCAGTGAACAAAAAAGCCACAGAGTAAGAGCAGTGAGGGAAAGGAAGTGTACAGCAGAGGCAGGAAGTGGCATTTTCACAAACATCAACAAAAAGTCATGAACAGACTAATACAGACAAAGCCCATGGACATTCTTCCATAAAGGCTAGAGTTAATTTGGCTGATTTCTATTGGAATAGACAACTAACTTGATATAGGCTAGCTAAAAAAAAAAAGGTCAATTGAATATTGTTTGAACTGGGTTTATTTTTGTCTCTTGAGGAATTAAGCTGGGTAATTGAGATTTCAACATCAAGGCCTACATTCAGCATGATGATTGTTCAAAAAGATTAAACACTCAAACTTGTCTAAAGCCCTTACACAAGTCATCAATTGCTTGGCTCTGTCCGTGTCGATGGTAAATAACACGCCAACAGTCAGCGTCGAGAGAGAGACTGTCTGAAGAAATGGTATTACTGTAACGGACAACGTAGGCCTACTGTCACCATAATATTTTAATATCAATATGCATAAACAGGCCAATAACTTTTATGAGCATCACCAGTTCAAGTAGCCCAAATAATAAGGAAAGTAGTGTAGAATAGCCTAAAGAATTGTGGCAATCTTGATTTCATGGTAACAGAGATGCCACGGTTCACTAGTTGCTTACCTTCTCCTGAGCTCGATTCAATGACTTTTGGACCAGTTTGGCAAAAACTCCAGCACCAGCCCCAATGTTTGGCCCCATCTTGTTCTCTGCCATCGTGTCTTCTTCCTCTCACTCTGGTCTACGTATGCTTCTGTTAAATCGCTGCTCTGGTGCTTCTATCTTTGTTGAGTTGCTTAGGGGGCGGAGAAGAAGAGTCAGTACCGATCTCAGACAGGTTGTCTTGCAATGAAACGGGTAATAACGTGCTGGTTTCAAAATCAGTCGACAGACAATATGAAACATGTTCGATCCTCTTGTTCAAACTTGTAAAATAGTAAGTGAATATTACCTTGCGGCAGGAGGGCGGTGTTTGAAAATGAGTTTCTTGTCTTTAGAGATGTTTACCCAATATTCAAGAAATTGATTCAACAGGATAAAGCCTACAATTGACTCACCTCAGTGATTCACACCATGCCTATCCCGTAATCGTCATGTAACCGCAATGCTTTAGCGCAACCAAACACAGGTAGATCGCAGGATGAATATACTACTCACCTGAAAAATACGAAACGTTAATTTGTTGTTCTTATTCCTGTTATATATCTAGAGGTGGGTTCAGTTCGCTTGAATGTTTGCTACGTTGCGGAACGATTGGTTCTGAACGACACGTTTCCCCAAAACGTTCTTGAACAGACTTTGAGGTGTGGTTTGAAGCAATGAGTGACGTATTTAAAGAGAAGTGGCCATGCTGACATCATTCCCCAACACAACCACTCCCCGTTTTTCAACTGGTCGTTCAGTACAACACCGTTTCCATTTAATTGAATGTTCCAGAACTTAAAAACGACTGAATGCGGCCCTGGTGACGTCATGGTAAATTACTTAAAGGTCCAATGCAGCCGTTTTGTCAGTGCAGTTAAAAACGTGATTTCCCCAATAGTGTGTGATTGCGGCCAGCCATTCGGGCATTCATGCATGTGGGCATTCCTGCATCTGCAGGACACCCGCCTCCCGCCTGCTGTGTACCGCAGTCCTCCTAGTTAGCTAGCACACAGTGTCCTTCACTAACGCCTGCCGAACTCCTGCCCTCACAGTCATTAACAGAAATGCTGGAAAGCGGTGGCGGGGGGCGAAGGACACTGTCAAATATATTTATAAATAACCCTAACTGCTCCTTGTTCTATCTATGCTACGGTTGTCACCCACGCCTCTTCTTCCAGTGTTATGGTGCATTACCGCAACCTACTGTACTGGAGCACCTCCCGCCAGTGTATCTAGCTTAAAAATGGACCAATAGAATTATAAAGAGGGGTTCCTGCAGATGTAGGAATGTCTACATGCAGGAACGCCCCGAATTGCGGGCCGCAATTGCACCCTTCTCGAGTTTCACTGAGTGTACAAAACATTAGGAACACCTTTGAATTGCACCCCTTTTTGCCCTCAGAACAGCCTCAATTTGTGGGTGAATGGACTCTACAAGGTGTCGAAAACGTTCCACAGGGATGCTGGCCCATGTTGACTCCAATGCTTCCGACCGTTGTCAACTTGGGTGGATGTCCTTTGGGTGGTGGACCTTTCTTGATATACTTGGGAAACTGTTGAGTGTGAAAAACCCAGCAGCATTGCAGCTCTTGACACAAACTGGTGCGCCTGGCACCTACTACCATACCCCGCACTTAAGTATTCTGTCTTGCCTGTTCACCCTCTGAATGGCACACATACACAATCCATGTCGTAATTGTCTCAATGCTTAAAAATCCTTCTTTAACCTGTCTCCTCCCCTTCATCTACACTGATTGAAGTGGATTTAACAAGTGACATCATTAAGGGATCATAGCTTTCACATGGATTCACCTGGTCAGTCTATGTCATGGAAAGAGCAGGTGTGCCTAATGTTTTGTAAACTCAGTGTATATTTCCACACTATGAGGTTGGAATAATACTGTGAAAATTATGATAATGCCCTTTTAGTGTAAGAGCTGAAATTTCAGCCTGTTTTGGTGGGATGGAGTTTTGGCCTACCTGGTGACATCACCAGGTGTTAAATTAGTTAAGAGATCAATAAGAAAGAGAGTTCCAAACCTCTCTGCCAATAACAGCTAGTTTTCAGTTTTACCCTCCCCATTCAGACCACTCCCAGGCAGTCGTGGCAAAATTCTTGCTTGAGAAATTGCTCTTTGCTAAGAATCTATTTTGGTTTCTTTTTTTACAATTTTTATTGAAAACAATCACAGTAAGGTACATCATTGTTACCCAGAAATGATTTGATATTGAGATTTTTTTTTACCAGCTGCACTGGACCTTTAAATTAACTCTGATAATCAAATCAAAAAAAGTTATTTTTTCTCATTTTACACACAGAATGTTTCACATAGTAGAATTAATCATCATGGGTTGAGGATGGCATGTGTTACAGGCCCCCTATGATTCCAGATACAGATCTGTAAGGCACTGATGAGAGAGGAGGTGCCTGATGAAACCTGGGGTTTATCTGATATTAAAATCAGTTACACTAAAGGTAAGAAGACATTCTCATGTGGCAAAATGCATTAACAATGGAGATTCTGCTTCAGTGGATATACTAGTGTATATACTATTTAAGTCCTGCATTTGGTTAAATCTGTTTCTTGAAAACAAAACTTTATAATATGGGTTAATAAACTGAAAATGAAATGAAAGTGTTAAGTTAACTCGCATAGTGTATTAGTTGCTAGACATGTTTGCCAACTTCCTGACTACAATAACATTTCTTATGAGTGTAATAACCACTAATGCACTTCAACATTAGAGGCACTAATAGGTGGATATCCAGGGAAAGTGAGGATGAGGGGCAGACTGAGAAACAACCAAGGCTCAGTCCAAGACCACACAGAAGAATCAGGGACAGAGTTTACCTTCTGCACCAGTCATTAGACCACCACTGTGTCCAGACACTCCGCATTGCGTCGTGCTTAAGAACAGCACTTAGCCGTGGTATATTGGCCATATACCACACCTCCTCTGGCCTTATTGCTTAATTAGAGTTTGGTGAGAGCATGGTTGTCCTATGGTTATTTTGCATACTGTCACGCCCTGACATTGAGATCTCTAGTTGAGTTGGTCAGGGTGTGAAATCTAGTTTATATATTTCTATGTTGGCCGGGTGTGGTTCTCAATCAGAGGCAGCTGTCGGTCGTTGTCTCTGATTGGGGATCATACTTAGGCAGCCGTGTTGCCTACCTTAGTTGTGGGATCTTGTTTCTGTTTGGCTTGGTTGATGTTTAGCCTCTTGAACTTCACGGTCTGTTGGATTTTGTTATTTTGTCGGTGTTTATTAAAATAAACGACTATGTATGCATACCACGCTGCACCTTGGTCCGATTCTTTACACAACGAACGTGACAGAAGATCCCAACCACCAACGGACCAAGCAGCGTGAACAAGTGGGGAAAACATTTTGGACATGGGAGGAGATATTGGCCGGTAAGGGACCCCAGCAGGAGAGAAAAAACGGCGACTCAAAAGGTCCCGATCACGAAGGAAGCCCGAGAGGCAGCCCCAAGAAAAAAAATTGTGGGGGGCACACGGGGTGGTTGGCGGAGCAGCAGGAGGCCCTGGAAGGGCTGATTGTGGAGAGGGAGATAGCGATAGAGGAAGCCGCTATGATAGATGCCCTCCAAGACCTGCAGCTCAGTACTCTGAGAGAGGAGACCACCGCCTTACGGGAGCTGTTAGTTAAGAGGGAGCAGGAGCTCTTCCTTCAGAAGGAGTTAGTGGATGCACGGAGAGAGGAGCTGGCCAGGCAACAGGAGGAGCTGAGAGAGGAGTTAACCCTCCAGCAGCAGAGAGCTCGGTCCTTAGAGCAGAGGCTGGCGGAGCCAGGTTTAGCAGAGCCAACTCCCCGCACTCGCTTTGAGGAGCGTGTGACCGTGCAGGCACCAGGCTATGCGCCGGCTTTACGCACTGTGCCGCCAGTGCGCCTTCACAGACCGGTACGGCCCGTGCCTGCTCCTCGCACCAAACCAGTGGTGCGTGTCCCCAGCCTGGTACGGCCCGTGCCTGCTCCTCGCATCAAACCAGTGGTGCGTGTCTCCAGCCCGGTGCGCCCTACCTGCTCCTCGTACCAAACCAGTGGTGTGTGTATCCAGTCCGGTACGGCCCGTTCCTGCTCCTCGCACCAAACCAGTGGTGCGTGTCTCCAGCCCGGTACGGCCCGTGCCTGCTCCTCGCACCAAACCAGCGGTGCGTGTCCCCAGGCCGGTACGGCCCGTTCCAGCACCACGCACCTGACCTCCAGCGAGGGTCAGCTGCTCCAGTCCGGAGCCAGAGCGGTCCGCTCCACCGGAGCCCAGTCCAGATCCGGTCAGCTGCTCCAGTCCAGTGCCAGAGCAGTCTGCTCCACCGGTGCCTAGTCCAGCTCCGGTCAGCTGCTCCACTCCAGTGCTAGAGTAGTCCGCTCCACCGGTGCCAAGTCCAGCTCCGGTCAGCTGCTTCACTCCAGGGCCGGAGCCATTCGCTCCACCGGGGTACGAGCCGGAGCCAGACGTCAACCCCTCTCCAGGGTCGGGGTCTCCCACACCAGGGTACAGACAGGACTTGGTGCATCACGGTAGGACTGCCGAGCCGGAACCAGACGTCGGCCCCTCTTCAGGGTTGGGGTCTCCCACACCAGGGTCCAGACAGGGCTTGGTGCATTGTGGGAGGACTGAGAGGGGGAGCATCGCGCCGGGGTCCAGACCGGACCGGCCATGCAAAGGGGAGGCAGGATGGGAGAAGAGTTTACTGCCTACGTCACGTCCGAAGCCGGAGCCGCCACCGAGCCTAGATGCCCACCCGGACCCTCCCCTAATGAGTCAGGTTTTTGCGGCCGGAGTCCGCACCTTTGGGGGGGGGGGGGGGTACTGTCACGCCCTGACATTGAGCACTCTAGTTGAGTTGGTCAGGGTGTGAAATCTAGTTTATATATTTCTATGTTGGCCGGGTGTGGTTACCAATCAGAGGCAGCTGTCGGTCGTTGTCTCTGATTGGGGATCATACTTAGGCAGCCATGTTGCCTACCTTAGTTGTGGGATCTTGTTTCTGTTTGGCTTGTTTGATATTTAGCCTCTTGAACTTCACGTTCTGTTGGATTTTGTCAGTGTTTATTAAAATAAACGACTATGTATGCATACCACGCTGCACCTTGGTCCGATCCTTTACACAACGAACGTGACACATACAACATTCCCACAATGTTATGGGAATAGTGCAGGATAGTTGCATGGCTTTGGAACATTCTCAGCACATTTGAGGAACTTAACAAAAACTTTATTTTCTTGGTATTTCATTACATTAATAGAATGTTTCCTAAAAGTATAAACATGGTTTCATTTCAATTTTGGTAATGTTCTAGGAACGTTCTCCAACTGGTTTGACATAGGGAATGTTCTCAAATATGAAAAAGAATGTTAAGAAACAATGTTCTTCTGTGGGAATTTCAGCACTTTAGCAGAACATGGTTCTATTTAAAGTCATGTTCTCAAATTGTTCTGAGAACGTTAAGAAAAAAATTCAACTTTATTCAAGTTCAGAGAACATTCTAAGAATGTTATTTAATAACATATACATTCCCTTCTCAGCATTAACAAAACTCTCTCTATCCTCTCTAAGTGTGTTGAGGTGTGTTGGCCCGGCAGCGTCCACTAATTGGCCACACCTGAGATTAGTCACTGGCGTCGCACCAAACTGGGATAATGTTCTAGGTTACACCGCCAAGTATAGAAATATTTGCCAGGGCATATTATTTAATTATTAATCTGATTATTTCACATGGAAACTCTTTCATATTTGTTTAGCCAACTAGCTAGCAAGGGAGCTTAGATGTTGCTGATGCCTGACAGATCTTGCAACGCCTGGATCGGTATTTTAAGTATTAGATAACCACATATGTTATAGCAATCTGTCAGTCGATGACACAGTTGATGGCAAGTTTGTTGTGTGGCTTCGCCTTAGCTGTGGAACTCGCCCAACAAGAGAATGTGACTGTTCTTTTCCATTCACCACAAATGAGAAGACAAGAAAACCTCTGCTATCGCCCCCTTGTGAATGTTGCTATTTGAGAGTCTGGACCAGTGAGGTATCATGTTACAAAAGGTGCACGTTGCTCCAGAAAATCAGACTCCACCAAAGCGCACGCACGCGCGTAGACGGCTTTATGCGAAGAAACCTAAAGTTTCAAGTTTTATTAGTCGTATGTATGGGTCCACATGGTAAACAGCGTCTAACGAAATGCATACTTGCAGGTACCTTCACGACAATGCAACTACAATAATACAATTTATAAAAAATAAGAATACGAACATAAAGTAAATGGCTCAGTAGAATAGAATAAATGTTTTATCATGAGTACAGTGAGGGAAAAAAGTATTTGATCCCCTGCTGATTTCGTACGTTTGCCCACTGACAAAGAAATGATCAGTCTATAATTTTAATGGTAGGTTTATTTGAACAGTGAGAGACAGAATAACAACAAAAATATCCAGAAAAACGTTAGAAAAATGTTAGAAATTGATTTGCATTTTAATGAGGGAAATAAGTATTTGACCCCCTCTCAATCAGAAAGATTTCTGGCTCCCAGGTGTCTTTTATACAGGTAACGAGCTGAGATTAGGAGCACACTCTTAAAGGGAGTGCTCCTAATCTCAGTTTGTTACCTGTATAAAAACACCTGTCCACAGAAGCAATCAATCAATCAGATTCCAAACTCTCCACCATGGCCAAGACCAAAGAGCTCTCCAAGGATGTCAGGGACAAGATTGTAGACCTACACAAGGCTGGAATGGGCTACAAGACCATCGCCAAGCAGCTTGATGAGAAGGTGACAACAGCTGGTGCGATTATTCGCAAATGGAAGAAACACAAAAGACCTGTCACTCTCCCTCGGCCTGGGGCTCCATGCAAGATCTCACCTCGTGGAGTTGCAATGATCATGAGAACGGTGAGGAATCAGCCCAGAACTACACAGGAGGATCTTGTCAATGATCTCAAGGCAGCTGGGACACTAGTCACCAAGAAAACAATTGGTAACACACTACGCCGTGAAGGACTGAAATCCTGCAGCGCCCGCAAGGTCCGCCTGCTCAAGGAAGCACATATACATGCCCGTCTGAAGTTTGCCAATGAACATCTGAATGATTCAGAGGAGAACTGGGTGAAAGTGTTGTGGTCAGATGAGACCAAAATCGAGCTCTTTGGCATCAACTCAACTCGCCGTGTTTGGAGGAGGAGGAATGCTGCCTATGACCCCAAGAACACCATCCCCACCGTCAAACATGGAGGTGGAAACATTATGCTTTGGGGGTGTTTTTCTGCTAAGGGGACAGGACAACTTCACCGCATCAAAGGGACGATGGACGGTGCCATGTACTATCAAATCTTGGGTGAGAACCTCCTTCCCTCAGCCAGGGCATTGAAAATGGGTCGTGGATGGGTATTCCAGCATGACAATGACCCAAAACACACGGCCAAGGCAACAAAGGAGTGGCTCAAGAAGAAGCACATTAAGGTCCTGGAGTGGCCTAGCCAGTCTCCAGACCTTAATCCCATAGAAAATCTGTGGAGGGAGCTGAAGGTTCGAGTTGCCAAACGTCAGCCTCGAAACCTTAATGACTTGGAGAAGATCTGCAAAGAGGAGTGGGACAAAATCCCTCCTGAGATGTGTGCAAACCTGGTGGCCAACTACAAGAAACGTCTGACCTCTGTGATTGCTAACAAGTGTTTTGCCACCAAGTACTAAGTCATGTTTTGCAGAGGGGTCAAATACTTATTTCCCTCATTAAAATGCAAATCAATTCATAACATTTTTGACATGCATTTTTCTGGATTTTT
Organism: Coregonus lavaretus; assembly: GCF_964263955.1. Classification (NCBI taxonomy): domain Eukaryota; kingdom Metazoa; phylum Chordata; class Actinopteri; order Salmoniformes; family Salmonidae; genus Coregonus; species Coregonus lavaretus. The sequence goes on from NC_139995.1 coordinate 50,086,018, forward strand.
CTGTTGTTATTCTGTCTCTCACTGTTCAAATAAACCTACCATTAAAATTATAGACTGATCATGTCTTTGTCAGTGGGCAAACGTACAAAATCAGCAGGGGATCAAATACTTTTTTCCCTCACTGTATAATACATGAAGGCACAACTCATAGTCCAAACACTTACACGTGTTTTGAGGAACGGGGGATTGATTAAATTGTGCAGTATTTAGAAATCAGAATAAGAGTCTGGTGAGCAGCAGTTGTGATGTGTGTGTAGCATGAATGTGTGTGTGTGTGTGTGTGTGTGTGTGTTAGCTAAGGTGCAGAGAATCAGAGCAGGTGGTCAGTCCAGTTCCAAGTGTTCAGCAGTCTGATGGCTTGTAGATAAAAACTGTCTCTGAGCCTGTTGGTATCAGACCTCATACTCTGATACCGTCTGCCCGACGGTAAGGGAGAGAACAGCTCATGGCTGGGGTGTGTGGGGTCCTTGATGATGCTGCGGGCCTTCCTCAGGCAGGTTATCTTAGTGTTCTTGGGCATAGGGACTATGGTGGTCTGCTTGAAACATGATGGTATTACAGACTTAGTCAGGGACATGTTGAAAATGTCAGTGAAGACACTTGCCAGTTGGTCAGCGCATGCTCGGAGTACACGTCCTGGTAAATCGTCAGAGCTGGTGTAGTACAATTCAATCTTAGTCCTGCATTGACTCTTTGCCTGTTTGATGGTTCGTCGGAGGGCATAGTGGGATTTCTTATAAGCATCCGGGTTAGAGTCCCGCTCCTTGAAAGCGGCAGCTCTACCCTTTAGCTCAGTGCGGATGTTGCCTGTATTCCATGGCTTCTGGTTGGGGTATGTACGTACGGTCACTGTGGGGACAACGTCATCGATGCACTTATTGATGAAGCCAGTGACTGATGTGGTGTACTCCTCAATGCTATCGGAAGAATCCCGGAACATATTCCAGTCTGTGCTAGCAAAACAGTCCTGTAGCTTAGCACCTGCGTCATCTGACCACTTCCTTATTAACCGAGTCACTGTTGCTTCCTGCTTTAGTTTTTGCTTATAAGCAGGAATCAGGAGGATAGAGTTATGGTCAGATTTGCCAAATGGAGGGTGAGGGAGAGCTTTGTACGTGTCTCTGTGTGGGGAGTAAAGGTGGTCTAGAGGTTTTTTCCCTCTGGTTGCACATTTAACATGCTGGTAGAAATAAGGTAGAACGGATTTAAGACTCCCTGCATTAAAGTCCCCGGCCACTAGGAGCGCTGCCTCTGGATGAGCGTTTTCTTGTTTACTTATGGCCTTATACAGCTCATTCAGTGCAATCTTAATGCCAGCATCGGTTTGTGGTGGTAAATAGGCAGCTATGAAAAATATAGATGAAAATTCTCTTGGTAAATAGTGTGGTCTACAGCTTATCATGAGATACTCTAGCTCAGGCGAGCAAAACCTAGAGACTTCCTTAGTATTAGATTTTATGCACCAGCTGTTGTTTACAAATATACACAGACCGCCACCACTTGTCTTAACGGAGTCAGCCGTTCTATCCTGCCGATGTAGCGTATATATCCTGCCAGCTGTATGTTATCCATGTCTTCGTTCAGCCACGACTCGGTGAAACACAAGATATTACAGTTTTTAATGTCCCATTGGTAGGATAACCTTAATCTTAGGTCGTCCAATTTATTTTCAAACGATTGAACATTGGCTAATAGGATTGATGGAAGAGGCAGTTTACTCGCTCGCCGTTGGATCCTTACAAGGCACCCCGACCTACGTCCACGACATCTCCGTCTCTTTCTCATGCGAATGATGGGGATTTGGTCCTTGTCAGGTGTCTGTAGAATATCCTTCGCGTCCGACTCGTTGAAGAAAAAATATTTGTCCAATACGAGGTGAGTAATCGCTGTCCTGATATCCAGAAGCTCTTTTTGGTCGTGAGACAGAAAGCCAGTGAAAGCTGCGGGTGGGGTATGAAGAAATCAGTATGGCGTAGAAATCTACTGTGCACCATGACAGTGAATCCTGTAACTTTAGAACTGTTTATTACTGTGTCAGTGTGAAAAGTAGGGACTTAGCTATGGAAACTGACAGATCAATAACTTTACATGCCATACTGACTAATAAAAACACACATTACAGTGAAAAAACGTCAGAATATCGGTCTTCAATCATTTGGGTTTGATTCAGGTCTAGTGTGACTGAGGCAAAAAAGAATAGCTAACATTAGCCAACTTTTGGCCAGCTCTCTCTCTAACAGTAAATAAACTGGCAAAAGCTAGCCAAGTTCATTTACTTCTGTTGAAACGGGACAAAACAAAAGCTACAAAATAATTCCATACAAACAACAGCTGTTAGATAGCATATGAGGTGGCTATTATTACTATCTGCCAGATAGGTAGCTAGAGGCTAAAGCTGACCTGGCTGTGGTAGCTACTAGTTAGCGTAGCTAATTCATTCACCTCAGTCTAGAGGGGATTAAAGATTTTGTAACATTACATGTCAGTTACAATACTAGCTCAGCACTGAAAATAAACACTAGTTTCATTTTTTTCTGTTAAGTTAAACAGCAGTTACCTTGCAAGCTACATCAGTCAACTAAAGAGTAGCCAGTTTCTGCTCTGCTTACTTTTACAACTCGGTGAAAGAGTGCAACACATACACACTGAACTATGCTCAACTCTCCTGTGCTGGTCAAATCAAATCAAGCTTTATTTATAGAGCACATTTCAGACATGGAATGCAACGCAATGTGCTTTACAGGAAAAACTAATAAAAAACAATGAATATAAAAGCTGAAATATTTACTACACAACAAACATAAGATAAAAAACAAAAGAATGACACAAACTGAACGACTAAAAAGCCAGCCTTCCAGAAGCTTTGCCTTCACACAGCCCCCTCTGAGGTGTCTACCTGGTCCTAAATCCAGCCAATCGCTTTGAGACGTCCACATGGTCCTAAAACACACGATTTGCACTTTTTGTATCACATTGCAATGATAAAACTGGAGGGGATGACAGAAATGCCATTTCAGAATGTGGGGTGGACATGCCCCCCCCAGTGATAGTTGCGCCCCTGAATTGTAGTGACAGTCAACCACAAAATACCCTAGTCTCCAGATCAACAAGGGTAGTCTGTGTTTCATTGGACTTTTCTCAAATGTTTTTCCTCAACTCCTGTGTCCTCTCTGGACTCCTGTGTCCTCTCTGGAATCGATGAGAGGCTGCGAGGAGAGGGAAAGTGGATGAAAATGCACTTGTATGAAATGACTCTCATCCAATCTCGCGTCATCAGGCAAATTACATTTACAGGGTGGAATCCCAAAATAAATGTATGAAGTGATAAAAACAAATATAGCTACTTGTGCAAGACATTTTATCGATAAAAGTATAAGTAGCATCTAGTTTTTATTAAAAACGTTTTAAATGTTTGCATACTTTTCTCCTTTGAGAAAACATTAGCTGATTGAAAGGGGGTGTGTGACCATCAGTCCGACCGACTGAGGGGTGGAGCATGGCGTCTTCAGCGAAAAGACGAGCAGTTGGAAAGGGAGTAAGTCCCGATGATAGTGAGGATAACAGCTCCGATGAGGGATCGGAAGACGATGGTGATTCAGGAGAGGAGGACAGCGGATCAGAAGAGGAGAGCAATGAAGAGGTCAAGGCCGAGGATAGAATAGACGCAGGAAGGGAAAGGAGGGGGAAAATGGAGTCCTTAGAGAAGGTAAGAAACAGATATAGGTTTGGAGAAACGCAGTATTATCATAAGGAGACGTATACTTGGGTGAATGAGGAGGAATGGAGGGAAAAAGAGAGGCAGAGGAGGTCTAAGAGAGAGATGGAGGAAGATTGTGAGTTTGAGTCAGTTAAAAATGGCGGGGAAAAGGGAGAAGGTTTGTTAAAGAAGAGTGGTAGGAAATGTAAGCAAAGTGAGCTGAAGACAGGAGTAGAAATGGAAGTGAATGAGGGTGATGTATCGGAGGTGGAAGGTGTGGTGAAGTACTCGGAGCCCGAGGATTGCACAGCGGGTCAGGATAAAGATGAGTCTGTGATAGTAGGAGTGAAGTTTGTGGAAAAAATGGATCCTTGCCTTTTGGCTGATCCAATTGTGGTTTCATGATGGGTGAAAAGAGCGTTGGGTAAAGTGGAATCTGTGAGGGTAACCAGAAGTGGTCTAGTGATAATTGTTTGTGTTTCTGTTGGGCAGAGGGAGAAGGCGCTCAGAGTTAAACAAATGGGGGAAAGAATTGTGAATTGTTTCGCTCTTAAGAAAAGGGAGCCATTGAGAGGAGTGATTACTGGAGTAGCAGTGAATGTAAAAGTTGACCAACTGAAGGAGATGATTCCGGTGTGTGTGATGCTCGTCGTTTGGTGCGACGTGAACAGGGTGGCGAGAGTGGGGAAACAGAAGAGTCATTGTCTGTTGTTTTGAGTTTTGAAGTTGAGTCTTTGCCTGAGAACGTGAGGTAGGATATATAAGTTATCCAGTGCGAGCATATGTGCCGAATACCTTAAGATATTACAGGTGTCAAACTTATGGGCATGTTGCAGCAGTGTTGTTAGAAATTGCGTAATTCAAATCTGGTATTGGAATAAGAGAAAACATAATCAAGAGATATTCAATCCAAGCTAAATTTATTATATGCAAAATGTATGTATGATAAGTATGTTGGTTCGTATACGGGCTCACTGAAATACCACACAGGGCAGACAGAGAACTGATCCATTGTTACAGGTTCTTCTTCAAATACTCTGACAGAGATATTTCCCACTCCCTGCTGGCCAATCAGAGTAGAGACTGAGCGTGGTTTAGACTTACTCAGCCTATCCGTTGGCGCACGGGCTGGTCCCAGCCCCTTGGCGCTCCACTGTTGCACACTGTTGCCAGGCATAAGTTGTTATCATAACAACCTGTAGAGTCAGCACCCAAAAGACACTGTTCCACTGTACTGCAAGTACCTACGTTCAAGGACGGTTCACAGACAACAAAGAGGCAGTGTTCGTATCTGTAAGAAATACAAGTCTTATCTCATCCTTCCCCCTAACGTTCCTCACATGAATCACAGCTTGTTATGTGAAACAATTCATATCAGTACAGTACAAACCTTCTATGTTTTAATCACCAATGCATTCCTTCTAAGCTATTCATCCCTCCAGTTATGAGAAAATAGATCCCCACAATCCCCCTTTTCACACCCACTGGGTGTGAACCCAAAATAAGAAAACCCAAAATAAGAAATTTCAGGGAAATTTAGATTCCCCCTTTTGACACCCATTATGGTGTCACTCCAAATAACATAGTTGAACAACACATAAGTAAGCATGAGGATAACAGCATAACAAAAATTGATTCACACTAAAATTTTATTATAAAAGAAAATAAATGTTAAAAACCTTCCATCCTCCCCTACACCTAACATGTACTGAGTTGGCTACCAGCCACCCAGGAATCCTTTACCTTCACATAAGGAAAGACAAACATTCACAATGGTTAACTTGATTAATAAAGCATAAAACACAGGATTAATAGAACACAAAACACAAGATTATTAAAACATAAAACACAAACAGGGAAGTAAATTTTGGCCACCTTTAGACACCCTCTAGAGTGTCACTCCACCAAGCCTGGTAGGTCATATCCTTCATTCCTTAGGTCGGAGTCCGGGATTGGGCCGAATCTCACCATCTGTTGGGAAACCACCTTCTCCATCTCCTTTCTCACCAACCCTCAGACACAGGGAATAAGACAACATCCACAAAGAACAAGTATACCCAGAATAGTTACAACAATAGTTTTCCATTTACCAAATATGTTATCAAACCAACCGTTTAGGGAGCTATCAATACCAGAGTTCTCAGCCAGTTCGTTCGTCAGCGTGGTGAGTCCCTGAAGCGCTTTGGTCACGGACCCGTCCGGTGCTGTATTGTTTGGGGATGAAAATACAGCACATAGATCCAAACAGAACACAAACTCCGCCCCGCTCAGCCAAAAGCATATCTAAAGCTATTCTATTCTGCCATGTCATTAAGCTAGTTGCCGCTGTCTGCTCAGCCAATCCCTTTATTGCATCACGAGTGTGGTTTATAAATCTTTGCTGGTTATAGTAAATATAATTTATCCAATCTATGTTTTTATTAATTGTTGACCACCAAAAAAGACTTGATTCAAACCCAGCTGCGATCTGATTCCTAGTATTGAATTGTTCTGGAACCCCTCGAGGTACTCCTATCCCATCAATATATATCCTTTCATCAAAGGATCCCGGGATGAGGTCCTACTTTCTACGTGACAACTCACCAGTCTCTGACACGTTTGATTGTTTGCGTATGTAGGTGAGTTCACAATCTGTTATCACCACACAACCATCAGATGTCAGCACGGGCCTGGTTTTGGTTCCTAAAATCCTCTGGCTGCAACAAAGAGGAGAGATTAGTCATGGTCTCTTTAGTTGTGACATTCTCCGTGTGGGAGCAGGAGCTAAGTTGCCTACCCTGTATCCTATCTTATTAGTCCTAGAAAAACAATTATAAGAATCCCCTGAGACTTCAAACGGAGGCAACCTAGGTCGGGGTGACTTTGTTATCGGGGGATACAGATAGTGCAAGTTACTACAAGACTCCTTCACCACATTCCCAGGTGGCTTGAACAATTTAATCATGGAGAATAAACCTGACAGAGAGTTAAAGCCTGTCAAGGGGAACAGAGTAGTTGTTAACCTTGGTTTGGCTGTCCCACAGGCATAACAGTCCTCTTTAGACATAGTTCTTGCCGTATACTGAATCCATTCCAACCACAGGTTAAGATTTCCACACCCCGTCTCCACCTGTACTACTTTCTTCAGGTCTATAGTTTGCACTATCTTCACCACAGCCCCGGTCTCACTACCTCCCTCAGAGAGGTTTACTCTATAGGGTGCCCCAGTTGAAGAGGATATCTCACTTGTCAGGTCTGTAACCTGTTTTAGCATAATTCAGACTTTCAGACAGTACCTACCCTTATATGGGTCGCACTGCCATTTCTGGTAATTCCCTACTTTCACAATACTACACCTGTCCTTAAACTGTGTATGGAGATTGACATATCCCAAGTGTTCATTAAGTCCTCATGACATTCATTCTCATAAGAAATCATATATACCCCAAACTCAGCCAAAACCTAAAAAACTCCATAAAATTCACTGTGCGTGCTCCTCTAAGACTTATCACCCTTGACCTGCTGAAAACCCAATTTGAAAAACAACAACCACAAATAGCCAGGCCTCACATAATTTGGTAGCTCACTTTTATGACCTAAATACTGCCTAACTTCACTACTGCTCCCCCTAGCCCTGGGCAACATTCCAATGAGATGAGCTAATCTCTTTCTCCTGGTTATAATCTAAAGATGGTAGTACACACAAAACATGATACAGATATCCCCAGTCTTAACCCATCAATAATTGTTTGTATCAATCTAATTCCTCATAACTAATCCATAAAACCACTCAAAATTCCTCGAGTATACAATGATTATTTAATTAATTACCCTAACTCTGCTACCTGTGATCTCATCTCAAATGATCCATTATCAATTATTTGTTCAACCCCCTAGGAAAATCTGTCTCCCCTTCTATTGTTCCTGTCCCCCCTGTAAATGTGATATTTCAGTTTTTAGCCAATACAATCACGGTTACATCAAAAGTAATGCAATGTCTGTATTAGGGTGTAAGGTAAATTATTCCTGTTTTCTTTTTTCAGCTAAACGTTTTATATCCCTCAATTAATAGTATTTTCTCCCTAATATATCTTCATACTCTTCTGCTTTCGCTAAATTAGATTTAATCCCTTGCCTTTCCTCTACTATCCTTCTATCATTACTGGATCAATGATAATAACTGTAATAACCATTCATAATAATTGTAAAACCTATTACACATTATATTGTGCCTTTTTTCTGATAATGTTATAATTGTAGCCTATTCCATCACTTTAGTTTAAAATATAAGTTTGTTTATAACAAATCCAGAACCCACCACAGGCTGGCGCTATTCCCCCAGCACAACAGCCAATGCCACTTGCATCCCACAGCTCAACCCAACTCGCTTGACTGTCTCTATCTTATTATTTCAGTTCGCTATTCAATTTCTTTAACTGTTCTCTCTGATTAGGCCCTAATTAATAAAACACTGTCTATAATTTACCAACACACCTTTAATTCACATCCCTATCATTTTTGAACTATGTACTGTCTCTCACCCCCCCCCCCCCCCCCGCTCCTTCGGGGAAAGCGCAAGGGGACCTTGTAACATATTTTCATAGACCTTTCTAGAATACTTCTACTTAAGCTATCTAATTCAACCTTTCACATTTCCCAATCCACATAGTAATCTAGGTCTATAGCCCCAATGCGAAAGCTTTACCTACTGTCCCTACCTGTGTTCGAACCAGGAACCCTCTACATACATCGCCAGTCACTCAATACCATCTGCGATTGTCTTAAAGCAACTACTTCCAGTTCATAGAGCAAGTGACGTCACCAAATGAAAATCGCACTAGCTTTCACCTCAGCAAAAAACTCTCTCTCCCTTCACCCATTCCCTATTGAATAAGTGAGTTTTTCTATTTAACCCCAAAACACGCTACAAATAGTCCATTCAACATTACCAAACCAAATACTCAATAGCATCCGGTCACCACCCACACCAGCCGTTGAATTCACTCATACACACAGACTTCACCGAAATGCCACCGAAATGCCAAATAAACCATAATAGTTCAATGGAGCCCCCTATTGGCTCTCCACTATCTATACATTACTTCCATAACCACATTAGTTATGGTCTGCTTACCCATTAAACCTTATCACATGATCAAACAACGGCACAACCTTAAACTCATATGGGGCGGCAGGCAGCTTAGTGACCAATAGCGCCGCGCCAACAACCGAGAGGCCGCCGGTTCCAATCCCCGAGCCGACCAGGCGAAAAATCTGCCGATGTGCCCCTGAGCAAGGCACTCAACCCCAATCGCTCATGCAAGTCGCTCTGTACCAGAGCGTCTGCCAAATTACCAAAAATGCAAATGTAAATATTCTCTACTTTCTCACCCATGATGTACGTCTACGTTTGGGTGAGCAAGTTCATACGTATATATTGTCAGAAACCCACAGGCACCTCTCAAACAATCGCCCCGTGGTGTTCGCAGCCAACTCCCAGTCTTTCCTGGCTCCAAAAGCCACACTTTCGCTGTCTCCAGCCCCTTCCCTCGCAACTCTCTCTTTCCGTGTCCAGTGGGAACAGGCTTTTTGAGGAGCTGTTTTTCGTTTTAGTGTTTCCAATATTCTGCCGTTATTTAAAGTACTTTAGTCTATTTATTTAAATCAAATTATTCCCACCGAATTAGTTAAAGTCGGTGCATATTTATATTTCAACGATAAACCGAATTATTTCAGTCTAATTGTTTAACCAGTATTTTGCAGGGTCAAACATCAAATGTTAAATAAAATAATAAACCAAAAAGCCTCAACCCAAGCACCTAAAACCAGTATTATGCTATGTCAAACATCAAACGCCACAGTTCAATCATATCAGCTCAAACGTTTCAGTTCAGTCACACTAGCCATTCATCACTTTAGCTTTATGTTCCCAATTGTTATTAACGGGTTATACGGTTTAAGCAACCACAAACCCAACAGTTATCCCCAAATTATACAGTTTGGACAGCCACAGACGTCTTTGATTCCCAATTAGTTTTCTATCAAGGTATACAGGTTTATCATTCACACTCTCATGCATACGACAACACTCGCACTGTTTAACTATTTAAAGTACCTCCTATGAGTTTTCAGTCATAGCTCGCACTGTCTAACTATTTAAAGTACCTCCTATGAGTTTTCAATCATAGCTCGCACTGTCTAACTATTTAAAGTACCTCCTATGAGCCTCAGTCATAGCTTGCACTGTCTAATCTATTTTAAAGTACCTCCTATGAGCCTCTAGTCATAGCTCGCACTGTCTAATCTATTTTAAAGTACCTCCTATGAGCCTCTAGTCATAGCTCGCACTCCCATGGGTTTAACCATCACAATTATCAAACATTTGCATAGTATATTATGAAATCGAAGTAGTATACTGTAATCGTTATTTATAGTACAATAGGGTTCACTTACATCAAACAGGTGCTTCACAAAATTAATTTGGATAAAGCCAATGTGCAGAACTTTAGATACATAACAATAGGTGTCTGCTTACCTGTTTTTAGAAGCCCGGGCACTTTGTGAAACACACCGTTCGACGACAGCGATGTCCAATGGGCTGGATGAATTCCAGCGAAGTTCCGCTACCAGATCACAGTCGGAGGTCACCAATTGTTAGAAATTGCGTAATTCAAATCTGGTATTGGAATAAGAGAAAACATAATCAAGAGATATTCAATCCAAGCTAAATTTATTATATGCAAAATGTATGTATGATAAGTATGTTGGTTCGTATACGGGCTCACTGAAATACCACACAGGGCAGACAGAGAACTGATCCATTGTTACAGGTTCTTCTTCAAATACTCTGACAGAGATATTTCCCACTCCCTGCTGGCCAATCAGAGTAGAGACTGAGCGTGGTTTAGACTTACTCAGCCTATCCGTTGGCGCACGGGCTGGTCCCAGCCCCTTGGCGCTCCACTGTTGCACACTGTTGCCAGGCATAAGTTGTTATCATAACAACCTGTAGAGTCAGCACCCAAAAGACACCGTTCCACTGTACTGCAAGTACCTATGTTCAAGGACGGTTCACAGACAACGGTTCACAGACAACAAAGAGGCAGTGTTCGTATCTGTAAGAAATACAAGTCTTATCTCATCCTTCCCCCTAACGTTCCTCACATGAATCACAGCTTGTTATGTGAAACAATTCATATCAGTACAGTACAAACCTTCTATGTTTTAATCACCAATGAATTCCTTCTAAGCTATTCATTCCTCCAGTTATGAGAAAATAGATCCCCACAGTGTGTAGGAGGGAGATTCCAAGGTGTGAGAAGTGTGCAGAAGGGCATGAGACAAAGGAGTGTGAAGCAGTGGGGAAAGTGGTGGTGTGTGCTAATTGTAGGGGTGGCCATGCGGCTGGGGATCAGACATGTCCAGTGCGAGAGAAGCAGGTTGAGGTATCCAGGGTAAGAGTAGAGAAGAAGTTGTCATATGCGGAGACAGTGAAGAAAGTAGAGGAAGATGGGTTAAGGGGGAGGGATCCTGAGAGAAATGTTGTGAGTAGTAGAGATGTACCAGTACAGAGGGATAAACCAAAAAGTGATATATGGTTCAGCAAGATTGGATTTTTAGCGTTTATAGCAATGGTTATTAATTGTACTGCAGGGATGGAACGCAAATTGATGAAAATTGAGGTGGTGGTGGCAGCTGCAGAGAGATATTTGGGTGTGCGAGACTTGACAGCAGAAGAGTTACAGGGAGTGTTAAGTGGTGATGTCCCATCAATTCAGGTCGAGGGCATGAGGTAGGAGTGAGTGTATTTAAACAGTGGAGAAGGGTGGGGTTAATTATTAATTGTAGTGTTGAAGGTGTGAGTGTAGTGTTAGATGGTAGGATATTTATTTGCTTTGGTTTATTTTATTTTTCAAGGAAAGATAAGGGAGTTGAACTCCAGTCTAGTAGGTGGCGGTAATGCAACAAATTGGATGCCAACCGCCGTTAAACCTCATTAAAGAAGAAGACGAACAAGCGTGGCCGATTTCAAAACTCAGGTAGATACGCTTGCAGTTCCTTGCCCAAAGGAGGCTATCGAGGAGGGGAGGACAATATTCTGTTTGCCTACTAACGAAACGAATTGAGGGAGGGACAGCCTAAAAACACGCCACTTCTATACAGCTATGACCGAAAGTGACTTTTTCGTAGCAGGTTAGGAGAATTTACGCAGCAGGTTAAAATAATTAACATACCAGGTTAGGAGAATTTGGTTAAGGTTAAGATTTAACGTATAAGGGAATATCCGTGAACAAATGCCGGGGTCTATGGAGGACTAAAAGTGCCACAATTAAATAAATAAATACACCATTAAATAATTACTTAAATGTGTCATTAATTAATTAAAATTAGAATTAAATACATAAATGTGTAATTAAATGTATCATTAATTAATTCAAATACCGATTCATTTTATGTAAAATACATATATAATTATTTCACTATTTACATTTACATTTCATGGTCCTGCGTTGGAGTGATTCATGAATTACTTAAAACTGTCAAACTGACCCATCAAAAGTTGGTAGGCGGAACCTAACGCCTGATTGGTTACCCTCTGCATCAAGCCAAGACAAATCAATTCCGGATAATGGATTGATGCAGAGCTACTGAACACATTCCAATACACTGGGTGGCGCTATTCACCTCTACGTTGGTTTAGTTACACGGTTAAACAGTACTTTCATTGCAACGGCTAAAAATCAAGAAGACTCGGTCCTGCTAGCCCCAATGTTGAGACGCTGTGTGAGGTGCAGGACAAAATGTCTAAAAGTTGCCCGGAGCTGCTGAGAGAAGCAGCGAATTTGATTGAGGAAGCTCTGAGCAGAAGTCCAACGGCTCCCGCGGCACCGGTGACTCCGGCAGCTCAGTCACAGCAGATACCGGCCGCTCAATCACGTACACCTGTCCAAGGTAAGCTAAGTAATTTCATGTTAGCCAGGTGTGCTACTATTTAATGATTCGGGACACACGTGTAGGTTAAATTAGATCGACTCGAACATGTATTTGCATGCGGTATTATGATGCTTCGTGCGTGACACGTTTATTGTTAATGGGGGGGGGGAAGCATAAACCTAGCTAGTTCGCTAATCGGCTAAATGGTGTTAGCTGGCTTGAGCATCCCAAGATAGAAGTAGAGGCTGTTTTAGCTGACTGGTGACCATTGAGCTGTTACGTTTTTCTGTGTTGCAGCGGAGGTAGCAAGGCTCTTTGCGCCATATAACATTGGAGCCAGAAGGAATATGACGAGACGACCAGCACAAGTCCAAGTTAGCCGAAGAAGCTACACACACACTGTCTGTTGTTTGGCTGACCACAATGCGGATAAAACTCCAAGCGTACTGTTTAAAGCTGAACTTCTTACTTCAGGACTTGGAGAGCAAAAAGTAACATTTTCAGGTCAGTGCCAAACTAGGCATTTACCAAAAGTAAAAAAAAGTTTGTACTGTCTGTGGCTTGTTGAAATTATTTGCATTTCTTTTTATAGTGACTCAAACTTAATTGGTGTTCATAGTGTCAATAATAGTTATCACAGGCTTATTTGCTTAATTTAAGGTGAGGTGAGTTATGATTTTGTTTTGTTTTTTTCTCCAGGGAATGACCACGATCCCATGGTTATAACAAATAAACTGATGGAAGTGTTTCCGAAGCTCCAACAAGGGGGAGGCTTTGAATTTCTAAAACTTGTAGGATCTACTCGCAGTCGAAATCTTGCGTTGCTTCAGTGTCCCAGCACTGGATACACCCTTGCCTATCTGAAAGATCCATCGACGATGATTGGACAGGCTACAATCTACATACGTCCACTTCAACAGGATCTACCCTTAGATTGTGTACATACATTTACAGAGACTTAGTTTAATACATAATCAAAACAAAGATTACTGGTGACTTTTAATCATTAATTAAAAGCCATTTGTTGTTGTTGTTAGGAGAGCTCACGTCCTGCCTCTGGTCCAGTCATCCCCTGCATCACTTGTCAGAAGGAAGTTCCCTTTTCAGAGATGAAGCTGCACAGATTGAGCTGCAATGGGTATGTACTTCTTAAAGCAATGCAAGGGTAGCATAATTTATTTTCTTTGGGAATATGTCTCTCTTATTGTTGTGCACACAAATAAGCGAGTATGACCATCATTTCAATTGTGTTAACTTCAAGGACACCCATGCAGGAATCAGAAAGAGAACAAGAGGGAGGCCAAAGTGAAGAAAATGATAGTGAGACAGCCCTAGTCAGTGACAGTGTTCCAGTGAGGCCTGAAACATCAGCTGAGAGTGCAGTAGTACCGGCAGTGATTGTCAATGAGGAGTTGGATCGCAAAGAAACAGACAGTGGTTTGTGTCATCACAATAGTGTTGCTATAAGATTGTGTGTAACTGAAAAGTTAATAGAAAGATAACACCTGTAGGATATAATTAGATAAGATAATACAGTTACAGACAATTAATAACATGCAACTGGGTTTTTCTATTTTTCTAATATTTAGTTGTAGTTGTTTAGTAGTGCTGTTTTTATGTCAACTCAGCGTTGTGACAGGTTCTGAAGATGTTGGGTCTCACGTTTTGTCAGTGAAATGAACAGAATTTTCCTCCTGTTCTGTAGAGTGAGAGGATATCTGTATATGCAGGTAACATGCCAACTCACAATATGTCTCTCTGTAATAGATAACTTTATTGTTGTTGTTTGTTTAGAATGGAAGCTTATTAAAGAACCCACTCAAGCTGCCAAAGTTTTCAAAGAGAATCTGCTAAGGGAACATGCAACTGGGAAACCACTTAGAATGAAGATGGATGTAAGGGACTCTGAAGAGGACAGGGAACGGGAGCTTCTCTTATTCTATAAACAGCAGCAAGAATGGGCATGTCCACTTCATTGTACTCTGGTTGGTAAGTAATATAACATTTATAATATAAATACATCAGTACAGTTTATACCACTCAAGTAGCTTATATGTAATTGTTAAATGGGAGAATGGAATGCACAAAATTATATAATTGATAAAAATGTTATATGTATGTATGTGAATATTGTGCACAATATAATAATAATAATAATAATAATAATAATATGCCATTTAGCAGACGCTTTTATCCAAAGCGACTTACAGTCATGCGTGCATACATTTTTTTGTGTATGGGTGGTCCCGGGGATCGAACCCACTACCTTGGCGTTTCAAGCGCCGTGCTCTACCAGCTGAGCTACAGAGGACCACTCTGTTATCTGGAATAATCTCTTGTTATCTGGAATAATCAATATTAAGGATGCTATTCTAGAATTACAGCCAATAGAAGTTTTTCTCCCTTTCTTGTTAAATGTTACCAAATCCAGTTACCTGTATTAGGCCGCCACTTTTTTTCCAGTGTTATTATCAGTATTTTATTTCAGGTGATGTTGCTATCGGAGAGGGAGTGATGCGGTACTTTATGACAACAATCATATCCAAACTCCAGTTTGGATTCAGTCTAGATCTTGGTAAGTATCTTACTAATTTTTTGAAGGTTAATCCATCTATAAATTGCAGAAATGTCTGTCTGTAGCGCATGTCTCTCAGTTAGTCTGATGGATTTCAAACTTGACAGGTGTCTTGCTCTGGTCACGAGTAAGTGCAGTGCCAAGTTTGACGACGTTTGGATAAACGCAAAAGATAGCGTTACATATATAGGTAAAAGAAGCACACATTGGCTTTTGCCGCTCTTGCTGCTTGCCATTCTCACACTGCATGCAACGCTGACTGAGCACCTGTTTGTGTCGTGACTCACTCTACACCGCCTCTCTCTATGCGCGCGCACACACACACACGCGTACACGTACGTTCTGGTGGTTGATGAACGCGGATATGTGCTGTTTAGCGGAGGGCCGGTGGGCAATGTTTTGTGTCAGGTAAGTCTGTAGTAGGGTATACAGGGGAATTGAATTTGAAGTGGTTTGGGGTCCTTCTGTAAGTCATTTTGGAGTAGGCTACAATTTGGTTTAAGTGAATTCTACAAGCAGCAATACCACAGGCCAAGTAATCGCCACTAGTATGATGTAATCTATCTATCTATCTATCTATCATACATTTTTATTTAATGTATTTAAGAGGTTAATTGTTGTGACTTTATTCCCTGCTCTCTTGGTACTTTACAGGAGGAATGGGCCAAACACTGCTATTTGAGGGTGAACCTGACCATCTTGTTCCAGCAGCATCAGAGGCACTTATTGAAAGCAACCTCTTCCGGGTTGCAGGAAGGATGTTGGGCCACACCTTTCTGCATGATGGTCCCCATGTCACAGGACTAAGTCCTGCTGTAATTCATGTACTGTTCAATGGGGACCCTGAAATGGCTACCGTTGTTACAGAAGACTGCCCTGATCTGCACATCAGGAGCATCATAGAACTGGTATGTAACCTAAAAGAAACTTTGCCATGTAAAAAATATTGCTTGGGCAGATATAATAACTTGTATGGTCTTAATTCTAGCTTGAACATGAAGATCTTACACCGGAACAGAAGGACACAGTTTCAGATCTTTCCATGTCTTGGGATCTTCCGGCAGTCACCAAAACAAATCGGAGATGGCTACATAACAAACTTCTACTCCATGCAGTGAGTTCCTGCTGGTTAAGTGACAGAATTCATCGCTGTACTTGTTGAAATTATAGAATGTGTTGTGAACCCTGGCTTGTTATGTTAACACGAGAGTTTAAGTACTAGAGTTTTAATGGATTTTTATAAAGCACTTTATTGTGTTTATTAACATTTTTCCTACTGTGCCAACTTTTGTCAAATTTGGGTTAAGGATTTGGGCTGTAATATGGGTCGGTCTGTCTCTTAGGTCGTTGGGAGGACCATGCGCCAAATTAAACAGTTGAGAAAGGGACTGAAAGATGTGATGGTATGGCCCCTGCTGACATCTAGGCCGGATGTTGTACCACTTCTTTTCCCCAAAATGGCTGAAATGCAGTTCACACCCCAGGTAAGTCAGTAATTTAGTTATATTTGTGACTTAACTTGATGAATTTACGTGTATTTTCAATGACTGAGATGGATATTTTTCAATTTTCTAAGATTTTGATCTGCATAGTCCTTCACCAAAATAAGTTCTCCCTTTTTTTAAATTACAATTTTTGTTTTCTTTAAGATGCTCCTAGAAAAAATCACATGGCCAGTTGAGGACAGTGATGATGAAGACTTTGACTTAGACACCACCTGCCGCATCACTGGCTTTCTAAGGATGTTCATTGAAACAGGTATAAACCTTATTTTCTCTCTTTACAAATGCTTCTATGTCTCATGGATAGATATGATCAATTACAGTTGAACTAAATGTCTTTAATCCATTTTATGACTTTTAGCTTCATCAGGTACCCTGGCCCAGCTGCTGACATTCTGGGTTGGCTGGGAGATGCTTCCTCCTGAACTGAGAGTGGAGATTTCTGGGGGAACCCTTCCTACGTCCTCCACATGCTTTGAAACCCTAAAGCTGCCAGCTCATTTCAAACTCTACATGGACTTTGAGAAAGCACTTGTCGCTGCCATAAAAAGTACTGGATTTGGGCTTGTTTAAGTTTTTTCAGACGTCAATTAGGGCTGGGCAATATTTTAATATTATATCTATCGTGATATAAGACTAGATATCGTCTTAAGGTGCTTTTCCATTACCAGTACCTACTTGACTCGCCTCGACTCGCTGTGCGTCCGTTTCCCATTGCAGATTTTAGGACGAGGCGAGTAGGTACCATGTAATGGAAAAGCACCATTAGATTTTGAAGAAGTGTAATATCGTTACATGGTAAGTTTAGTCTTTTCCTGGTTTCAAAGGCTGCATTACAGTAAAGTGATGTCATTTTCTGAACTTACCAGACTGTTCTAGCTGTTCTATTATTTGCCTTTTACCACTTAGTCATTATATCCACAATATGATAGTTATTTATCCGAAATCTAAATGTGGAAGATATTTTGTGAATGCACCAATTGTCAACCTTACAATATCGTTGCAATATCGACATCAAGGTGTTAGGTCAAAAATGTGATATTTGATTTTCTCCATATTGCCCAGCCCTAATGTCAATGCATACACAGTTCAGATGAATTGACACAAGTTCAGTGTCTTTGAAAACATTAACACACTGTGCAGTAGTTGACTTTTTTTTCTTCCATTTACTAAAATCAAACTGTTCTGCACCTTCAGTGCTAACAGTACAGCATTCATGTTAGTCATTCTGTGGACCATAATGAGACAGGAAGCTTCAAAGAAACAGCTTTTTTTCCTTTCTTTTAAAAGGAAAGTAAACTTTCAGTTTTTCCTTGCTTGTTCTAACACAACAAATAAAAACATGGGTTGGACATCAGTCTAAGATTCTTGATAACACTTCCACAGTCTCTACATATAGTCTAAGTGCATCAGTAACAGAAACTCCTGGAGCTGGCAAAATTGCAACCTCTTCATCTGAGAGCTCACGGGCCAGCTGAACCTCGGGGACTGACACAGTGCCTCGATGAAGGCAGTGAGGTCCGTTCCAATCGATCCCATATTCTTCAGGAACCTGAATGGATGACAAGCATAATCAGTCTTGTACTTAAAACTAGTTTGACATGTCCTTACACAAGATTGTTATTTTTGGTCACCAAGGCAGTGAGAAATGAAATGTTACTTATTCAGTTTTTTAAAATAATACAGCTTTGCATAGTATGCACTGTAGAAACTACAGCTCACAGGTTGATGTCTTTCCATAAGCGGGCTTCCTTCACCTTTCAAAGGGGCAGAGCTCCAAATTAAAAATACATTTAAATAATGCCCATATTATTATCTACTCACTTGGAACATGCACACCTCTTGCATTCAGGTGACCACGCATTAGCTTGTAGCCGGTGTTTGGATGACTTCTGTGAATTTCACTTACAATACGGTCTAACTCCTCATCATTCACAGCTGAATAGAGATCTGTCTTTCTGTACAAACAAGAAAAACACAACATCAAGTAATGTTACCTTAAACGTCATATTCTTTCCGAGTGTATGAGAGCAGCAATTCATAAACAGAAAACTCATGAATTTAGTGTAAATACCTTAAACTGTATTGTTGCATGCGCCTCCTGATGGTCCTCTTTGACACACCGAACATCGCTGCAAATTTGAACTGCGGGAACTCCACAAAGAAGTTAATGCTCCAGAACTGCACTCGGTATGTCAAACGCCAAACGCCCCGGTCCCTGTGTGTGTTGGGCCTGAAGTGCCCTGGTACCAGAGAAGCGGTGGACAACTTCTTCTAGATTTGCAATCACTCTGTGGTCGATATCTTCGTCGGAAAGTGCGGAAATGACTCCAACAACTTCAATAAGTTCCTCTGCTTTACTAGCTACATGCTCTGGGTCAGCAGGTCCTGCTTCTACATCCTCTGCTAAGTTTAAAATGTCTCTAACCAACTCCCTGGAAAGTTCACGGAGATCCTCCATTGTTTCTATCCAGGTTGGCCTACTCTACTTCAGACCAAAGCAATGGATCAGACTAGATTCGCGTTAGCCCCGCCCACTGACTTTGATGGGTCAGTTTGACAGTTTTAAGTAATTCATGAATCACTGCAATGCAGGATCATGAAATGTAAATGTAAATAGTGAAATAATTATATATGTATTTTACATAAAATGAATCGGTATTTGAATTAATTAATGATACATTTAATTACACATTTATGTATTTAATTCTAATTTTAATTAATTAATGACACATTTAAGTAATTATTTAATGGTGTATTTATTTATTTAATTGTGGCACTTTTAGTCCTCCATAGGGGTCAAGGCTACGACGGCGCCAGTGCAATGAGTGGAGCATACTCAGGTGTTCAAACGCGCATATCAGACCGAGAGCCTGATACTTCTTAGGTCGTTCTTCATGAGTTTTAGTTTAGGAAACGATCTATCCGCAGAAGCGACAGTTACAGGATGGTAAAAACAGATTGATTGTCGTACCAACGTCAGGGAAATTGGGCAGAAGGGAGTTGTTCTTGAAATACAGCAGTTCTGCAACATCTTTTATTGAATCTCTCATGCTCCTTAATTGGGGGGGTTGATATGTGATTTACTAGTGAACATTTGAAAGTGGAATGTGAACAGTTGAAGATATAAATCATTAATTAAAACAATAATGAAAAGACAGCAAGTGGTCTAATTTACTGTTTAAAGCGCATTCTATGGTTGGGACACTGGGAGTGGGACCTTGATGTACACTTGCTTTCCAGCAGATGGTGCTATGAGCCAAAACATTGGGTCTGAGTAATCGCTTTCTAATTGCAATGGATTATAAGAACCATATATCAAATAATTAATGTAGCCTAAAAAAGTACAGACACAGAGAATTTAAGTTTATAGTCTTTAAGAAAAAAACGTGTAATCCTTATACTGAGTAATACATACATGTGGAAACAGATGCATCGATCGATGCAAATAGAAACATATTTATGCATTTCTTTGTGCTCTCCCCCTCAAGAAAATTGCATGTGGCTATCAAGTATTTTTCTTTGCTATCCGGAATCCTTGGGACGTCCTTGGCTATATCATAAACATTTATGAAAACTAAAATGAGCTTTTTGGTAATTTTAGGTTAGGGTTAGGCATAAGGTTAGCAGTGTGGTTAGGGTTAGGTCAAATATGATCTGTTTTATTGATTGAGGCTTCACCTCTTCTTCTCTGGTTAGATTTAAAATCCGATTTTAAGAAGATAAATTGTTGAAATAGGCGGTTTTGTCTTTTTTTAAAACCTTTGTTTAAGGTTATCTAAAAGGGATACAGCTTTTGTCCAAATGGACTTTACGTAGCAGGGTTAGGATAATTTGGTTAAGGTTAGGAAAACGGTTAGGGTTAGCTAAATTGCCCCCAAAAATATACCTTTGACGTGAAATTACACAAAAGCTGTATTTCATCTAGACATGACCAAAATATTCATCTAGACATGACCAAAATAGGCGGGGTTTAGGACCCTTTGAAAGCTGTCGAATGCAATCTTATAGCTGTCTGAAAATATTGCCTGTTGATCCTCCAACAATTTTATGAATTCGTATTAATATTACATGCATTATCGATATCAGTTTCACTGATTCATCAGTTTTATTTTATAATATGGTTGGATCACATATAAATACATTTATTCAGAAAAAGGTTTAAACAAGTGTTAGTATTCATTCAGGCATGTAAACAGACATCCCGCTGACACACACGGACGCACAGGGTTTTCACTAGTTACCACAGCCACAAAGTCAAAATTGCCTATATCTTAAAAATTAATGAAAAAATATATATATGTTTTTGTCTTAATTTAAGGTTTGCAGTGTGGTTAAGGTTAGGGTTAGGTTTAGGTTTAAAATCAGATTTTATTTTAAGAATTGAAATTGTAGAAATAGGCGGGGTTTAGACATTTGTGGCTGCAGGCAGGCAGGCAGGCAGGCAGGCAGGCAGGCAGGCAGGCAGGCAGGCAGGCAGGCAGGCAGGCAGGCAGGCAGGCAGGCAGGCAGGCAGGCAGGCAGGCAGGCAGGCAGGCAGGACCTAAGATTTACGCAAGACATTTCGCGGTGTTGATGTACTGGGCGGGGTGTTGATGTACTGGGCGGGGTGTTGATGTACTGGGCGGGAGCTGAAACGAAATGAGGACAAAAGTTGTCCCGTTGGAATTGTAGTCCAGAAGCTAGCTAGAGTCTCTTTATCTGTTATTCGCAAGGACAATCAGTTGGAGGGAGTTTCGCTCCTCTCTTCCATTGCTAGACACAAGTTGAAGCTTGCCAAGAGGTAAGGCAGACGGAAATAGTCCGAAAATGCCTCCCATCGACAATGACACCGGGAGGAATCAACTAAAGTCTCGGATACAGGAGCTTATTGATTCTAATCAAGTGTTGGTATTCAGTAAAAGCCACTGTCCATTTTGTGTGAAGGTAAGTCCAACATATGCGTTTACTTTTTGTCTAACTGGCTAGCTAGCTTCTTTTGTCCTACTTATTTCTCCCGCGAGTAAGTTAGGCACATTCTCCCGCAAGTAACGGTAATTGGCTGCATGTAGAGGTCTTCACTGGTCCACCCAATCGGGTCTGGTCTAGACCCGGACCTGTTAGGATACGGGTCGGGCCTAGGGAGGATTGTCCTGGGTCCATAACTAGGTAGATATCTTGGGCTAACGTTAGAAAACTTAACTAACTTTTAGTTGTCTTTACTACTAACTAGTGTTTTAGCTTTCCATGAAAAAATGTATTGACTGAGGCGCCGCTTATCTCCCTGTTACGTTGTTGTGTAACGTTACGCAGAACTAGCTGGATGACTACCACGCTGGCTAGCGAGTTACATCGCTGGTAATAGCCCTATAAATAGATAATACCGCGAAGATAAAACAACGGGGTTCAAGCAGCATACATCTTTTTCTTTCCAGGTGAAGGATCTGTTCAAGGAGCTGAACGTGAACTGCAATGTAGTGGAGTTGGATTTAATTGGTAAGGAGTTGTTCCCAGGACTTGTCAAGCTTCTTTCTTGGAAGACGGGTGTACTCAGCACTGTCTTTTCTCAATTTATGCCAGTCACACCACATTACGTTTACATTTAAGTCATTTAGCAGACGCTCTTATCCAGAGCGACTTACAAATTGTGTAGTTGTCTTTGATCGGTATGATCAAAATTGTACCAACTTGGTCTGTTATTGTGACTGTAATACCGCCACACCGGTAGTCACGACTCATGACTGCAGTTGAGTCACGGTAACTAGGCTTCTCCAACTGCGCTCTGATGCCGCTGATGTACATTAGTAGCCTTCCAAACTTGCCTGGTACTCCGCACTCTATTGTCCCTCCAATCACTCTGACATCAATGCAAATTAAATCGAAAGTGAAATAAGTGTTCCTAGACGTCTATGTTGCGCAACATTTCTATAGGCTATGCAATTGCTTGAGGAAATAGTTTTGATGGCTCTATTAAAAAGAGGAAGAGCCGATCAGCTTTCTATAGGCTAGGCCTGCTATTTTATTTATTTATTTTACCTTTATTTAACTAGGCAAGTCAGTTAAGAACAAATTATTATTTACAATGACGGCCTACACTGGCCAAACCCAGACGACGCTGGGCCAATTGTGGACCATTCGCTATTCCCGTGTAGCTCAGTTGGTAGAGCATGGCGTTTGCAACGCCAGGGTTGTGGGTTCGTTTCCCACGGGGGACCAGTATGAAAAAAAAAAAATTATGCACTCACTAACTGTAAATTGCTCTGGATAAGAGCTTCTGCTAAATGACTAAAATGGATGAACCCCCCCCCCCCTTCTGACAGGTGCATGATATTGGCCCATTCTAAATTCACACATCTTATTTACTATATGTAAATAAAATAAATAAATGAAGAATAGCCGGATGGGTGTGCTATTCAAGTGCATACGGATGAAGTCTCCCCCCCAGCCATTTGATCTCTCACCAGTCACAGCTGTTCTGGTATAAATACACACTGTGCATGGAATAACTATTGCTCTGGCAAATACACTTAGAAAAGATTTCCAGTACTGAATTATGCAATTTATTTAAACACACTGTGTTTGTTTGCAGAACCAAAGTACATTTACATTATAGACTGCACAGGCTGTCAGCACTTAGAATTGAAGTCGATGGTGTATGAATGCATGTCATGTATATGACTCTAGTGTACATGTCAAAGATATGAAAGGAACAGTAGGATTAATGATTAATTTCATATAAATGTAGCTGCTACTCTGCTAACATCTCTTAACGGTTGTGTCTAGAGGATGGATCAAACTATCAAGAACTGCTGCTTGAGATGACCGGACAGAAAACTGTCCCCAATGTCTTCATCAACAAGACACACGTCGGTGGCTGTGACAAAACAATGAAGGTATGGATCGGTGTAGCTGCTTTCATGAACCACAGATCATTCTCAATTCACTCGTGGTTTTGCAAATGCCACCGCTTTTAGAATCTTGGGCTTATCCTGTCTTGAGATTCAAGCATGCATCAAACTTAGGCTAAAATCTCAGGTTGTGGCAATGAAAGATATCTTTGCGTTTGATGTCATAGGTTCCCCTTTCATTTTAGCATGTGGTAAATGATGCCCACCGCAGGCTTTAATTGTGTCGCAATATTACGAAAGAGAGTCTTTGTCCGTTTGCCAGAAACAAGGGTTGAGTGAATCTATTTGGGTCAAGTGTGGTTAAGCCAATTTACATCAAAATGCACTCCATTTGTCTTTTTACATCAAAATGGCTCCTTAAGAACACCCACACCTAGAGTATTCTCTTCCCTCTACACTGAGCTGCAATTAGCTAATGATACACTTTTTTTTGCCTGGTCATGCTTTGCATAATCTAGCACTTTGTCAGCATGACACAATAGCGTATATTTCACTTGAAACACATTCTCCTGATGTATTATAATCCTGACAATATCACCATGTGTTCTGTCTCTTGCCCTTTTCTAGCAAATGCTGGTTAATTTCCATCATGTGGCACGGAGAACATCCCTCCGGCATGAATGGTGTCAGCGTCGCTGTTGAATGTAGAATACCCTTTTTACATTTTAGTCATTTAGCAGGCACTCTTATCCAGAGCGACTTACAGGAGCAATTAGTGCCTTGCTCAAGGGTACATAGACATATTTTTTCCCCCCCGCACTTAATCGGCTCAGGGATTATAACCAGCGACCTTTCGGTTACTGGCCCAACGTTCTTAATTGCTAGGCTACCTGCCGCCTCTCATAGCCATGCACACTTTTCAGTAAGCACCATTTTTGGGATCATAAATTAGCATGCTGGTGTCCTTACTGTATTACACTTGTCTATTTCCCACCAGAAGCAGACCTTTTTTTGTGCCCTTTTAAGACTGCTGGGTTAATATTGTTTTCGCCATGGTATCTGACCACCTGTCGTCATCCTCTTCTCAGGCCCACAAAGATGGTGTCCTGCAGAAACTGCTGTGCGGGGAGAATGAGGTCTACGACTACGACCTCATCGTCATCGGGGGCGGCTCGGGAGGCCTGGCCTGCTCAAAGGTAAGAGCCTCCCAGATAACGCGTTTAAAATCAACCTTGCCTCCAGACCTGCACCTTTCTAGTGTAGTATTGAGGCCCATGAAGGAAGGCTGTAGTCCAGTCTATCATGGGCTCTGTCTGAGAACGTTACTAGCTGTACAATCCTTGCGTCCTCTGTCCTTGTTTCCTCAATTCCTCTCAAAGCGCATTGGAGGAGAGGACCCAAGCTCCCTCTAAAGAGCTTGGAGATGAAGTTAGGATGGGAAAAAGCAAAGACATGACAGCTAGTAACGTTTTCAGACAGCCATGGTGAGTATTTCAGATGGCTCGTCATCGCAGCAATACAACTAAAGCATACAAGCTGAGCTAGTTGACCAGTGGTTGTCTTAATCAAGTTGTCTAAATGGCTGTCTGCCCTCTTGTGCTTCTCCTGGGACAGGAGGCAGCGTTGCTGGGCAAGAAGGTGATGGTGTTGGACTATGTGGTGCCCACGCCGAAAGGGAACACATGGGGTGAGTATGGCTTCACGTGTCACACTCTTCTTCGATGGACATTGATGAGTTGAGTCACGTGCGTCTCCTCGACTGAACTGGTAGTTATTTGTGGTTGTTTCAGACATCCTCTTACAGCACACTGCTGCAGGCCCACCGAAGCACAAATCAAAATAGCTTGCAGAATACTGCTGTTATCAGTAGCAACATGTCTGCATGTGTCAATGTGGATCCAAATGAAATCTCCAAATGTGTGATTCTGTATGTGTCTTTGGCTCGGGACAGGCCTGGGCGGCACATGCGTGAACGTGGGCTGCATCCCCAAGAAGCTGATGCACCAGACGGCCCTGCTAGGGACTTCCATGCAGGACGCCCGCAAGTTTGGGTGGGAGTTGCCCGAGGAGACAGGTAACGTCTGGGTCAGCGGTTTAGGTTCTAATATCCATTTTAGTCACTTGGAATGCATGCCTAACACTAGGAGCGGGCATGAGTACTCGAACGGACATTAAAACTCGATCTCTAACCAGCGATAAACAAAAAACATTTCAAGTACTGTAAAACTATTTGGTGGAGTGTGCTTTGTGGCTTGTCCTGAAAATGATATTGTCTTGAAGACGACGTTAATTTGCTTTGACTCTAGTGTTCCAATTGTACATGTGCATTTGCGGAACACAACAAAAAAGAAACCAAGGCAAGCATCACAGTTCTTCTCCGTTAGGACTGCTCCCTCTACACACGCGTGCAGAGTTTGCACACAATCTCCCATTAGGCCTACAGAAATAATAATAAATGCCTATTAAAAATGGAGGGCATAAAACAAATGCCTCTAACTGGTGGGATACACAAGCTACATTCCTTGCCAAATAACGACAGTTTCCAACAACGAGCTGCAGTTTTGGAATAATTCCAGCCGGTCTATTTTCCACTTAGGCTAATTTGAGAACTGCTAGTGCCATTTAGAATTGGTTAGCCTAGGCTATAACCCCTAAACATAGACAGATTCCACGCTGAAAATATGTAAAATCACAAGTTTGATTAAGAAAGTGTATTTTCATCAGAATCATTAAGCCTAGGCCTACTGACCAAACCGATGATGTGGCCGTAATTCATCACCATACAGTGTTCAATGTGGAGTTATTAATCCATTTAGAACATTCCAAAGAACAGGCAGATTAACTAAATTGTATGTCTGTACGCCTATATCGAAAGGAAGACCAGATTTTGTTTTGTAACCATGAAGAAATTGTCTTTCAACGCACCAAACTAAGCCCCGTTTCAAGTGATCAGTCTTTGAGAATACAGTGAGGGGAAAAAAAGTATTTGATCCCTTGCTGATTTTGTACGTTTGCCCACTGACAAAGAAATTATCAGTCTATAATTTTAATGATAGGTTTATTTGAACAGTGAGAGACAGAATAACAACACAAAATCCAGAAAAACGCATGGGAAAAATGTAATAAATTGATTTGCATTTTAATGAGGAAATAAGTATTTGACCCCCTCTCAATCAGAAAGATTTCTGGCTCCCAGGTGTCTTTTATACAGGTAACGAGCTGAGATTAGGAGCACACTCTTAAAGGGAGTGCTCCTAATCTCAGCTTGTTACCTGTATAAAAGACACCTGTCCACAGAAGCAATCAATCAATCAGATTCAAACTCTCCACCATGGCCAAGACCAAAGAGCTCTCCAAGGATGTCAGGGACAAGATTGTAGACCTACACAAGGCTGGAATGGGCTACAAGACCATCGCCAAGCAGCTTGGTCAGAAGGTGACAACAGTTGGTGCGATTATTCACAAATGGAAGAAACACAAAAGAACTGTCAATCTCCCTCGGCCTGGGGCTCCATGCAAGATCTCACCTCGTGGAGTTGCAATGATCATGAGAACGGTGAGGAATCAGCCCAGAACTACACAGGAGGATCTTGTCAATGATCTCAAGGCAGCTGGGACCATAGTCACTAAGAAAACAATTGGTAACACACTACGCCGTGAAGGACTGAAATCCCTCAGCGCCCGCAAGGTCCCCCTGCTCAAGAAAGCACATATGAAGTTTGCCAATGAACATCTGAATGATTCGGAGGAGAACTGGGTGAAAGTGTTGTGGTCAGATGAGACCAAAATCGAGCTCTTTGGCATCAACTCAACTCGCCGTGTTTGGAGGAGGAGGAATGCTGCCTATGACCCCAAGAACACCATCCCCACCGTCAAACATGGAGGTGGAAACATTATGCTTTGGGGGTGTTTTTCTGCTAAGAGGACAGTACAACTTCACTGCATCAAAGGGACGATGGACGGGGCCATGTACCGTCAAATCTTGGGTGAGAACCTCCTTCTATTCAAGCATGACAATGACCCACAACACACGGCCAAGGCAACAAAGGAGTGGCTCAAGAAGAAGCACATTAAGGTCCTGGAGTGGCCTAGCCAGTCTCCAGACCTTAATCCCATAGAAAATCTGTAGAGGGAGCTGAAGGTTCGAGTTGCCAAACGTCAGCCTCGAAATCTTAATTACTTGGAGAAGATCTGCAAAGAGGAGTGGTGGCCAACTACAAGAAACGTCTAACCTCTGTGATTGCCAACAAGGGTTTTGCCTCCAAGTACTATGTCATGTTTTGCGGAGGGGTCAAATACTTATTTCCCTCATTAAAATGCAAATCAATTTATAACATTTTTTACATGCGTTTTTCAGGATTTTTTGTTGTTATTCTGTTTCTCACTGTTCAAATAAACCTACCATTAAAATTATAGACTGATCATTTCTTTGTTAGTGGGCAAACGTACAAAATCAGCAGGGGATCAAATACTTTTTTCACTCACTGTAACTGTTCTAGACGCGCATCACTTCGCACTGGCAACTTTTTCATTTGGAAAAATATTCAGTACTATTTTATTCTGCTATATTTCATGTTTTTTTCTATTAACAGTGGAGGCTGCTGAGGGGTGGACGGCTCATAATATGGCTGGAACGGCACTAATGGAATGGCATCAAACGCATGGAAACCATGTATTTGATACCATTACGCTCCAGCTATTACAACAAGCCTGTCCTCCCCAATTAACGTGCCACCAACCTCCTGTGTTGCTATGTAATAGGTGTCTTGACTGTGATAAGGGCTTGGAAAATAAGAGTGTCTTGTCTGCTAAATTAACCAAGCAAGGCTATGCCATTGCACAGCCACAGGCTTCTACAAGCAAGCGCCACTGCTGAGGTTACAGCCTTTTGGAAGATTGTGTTCCACAATATAATATAACCAGTTCATATTATGGTTTCAATAAATGAATCTTAAAGGGCACTTGCTTTTTTATGGACTCAATATACAGTATATGAGGCAATTTAGCAATGAAGATGTGTTATAGCTAATGGTTATGATAAATGAGGCATTGTTGTGTACTGTTGGCATATAGATAAATGGCCAAAAGTATTTTCTTCCAGTGCAGGTCTTGCCCTTGTGTTCTAAAGTAGATACTTTTTCTCCCCATTCCGAGTACTCTGAATTTTTTGGGGGTGAGTACTCGAACATTCAAATGCCCATCTCTACCCAACACATGAACTCAACCAAAGTAGTAAGGATATTGGAGCAGAGCCATGGCCAGTGCTAGGAATGAAACATGAGAAGGTATAAGTCACTTTTTGATTTGAAAACATTATTGTTTAAGCCCTCTTCGTGAGCCTGAGGTAACCGAAGGTCATGGAAATGTCAATGTTACATTTCCAGGGGAGTACTTTTGCAGTAATGGTAGTAAACAACTAAAGACTTGTGTGGTCATTGTTGACTTTGTAATTCTCATCTGGTTCTTAGTGAAGCACAACTGGGAGACGATGAAGACGGCGGTGAACAACTACATTGGCTCGTTGAACTGGGGCTACCGGGTGGCGCTGCGCGACAAGAACGTCAACTACGTCAACTCCTATGCTGAGTTCATCGAGTCGCACAAAATCAAGGTCGGTCGGCGCTTCGTGAGTTTACAAGCAGATGTTTGACCACAGTTATTAATGCTTTATAATGAATTGACTGCCTTCCATTTTACCCGTTTAGAAGGCAGTCAATTCGGTGTGAAAATGGATGTGAACTGTTTTAGATGCACAGCACATGATGTATTCTCAAACTGGATAGTAACTAGCTTTGTTAGTTCCTTGGCTTAAACTAATCCCAAAGATATTTAATGGCTCTGTACACTTCACAGCACTTAGTAAAGCAGCTATTGTCTCTCCCATGGGAGGTTCTAAACCGCACACCCTTGACTTGACGCATTGATTCTTGCTAACCACACTCAACAAATGAGATGAGGCTAAGTGTTGGTTTTAATGGAAATTATTTAGTGTGTACGAGAGTAAAATAAATCTGTGAAGAATGTTTGACACCCTACTTACCCCCTCCACCCACCAGGCGACCAACAAGCGAGGGAAGGAGACCTTCCATACGGCCGCAAAGTTTATCCTGGCGACGGGCGAGAGGCCACGTTACCTGGGCATCCCCGGAGACAAAGAGTACTGCATCACCAGGTGAGTCCTTCCCCTCCTCCTTCCCTCCCAGCACACAGCAGGCATTATTTAACCCGCAATCCAATTACACTGCCGTTCAGCCAGGGGAAAGCCCTCGTTATTCAATCACCACAATAGAGACAAACACACTGAAGGGTTGTATTCTGTAGTGCACACCGTGGCGAAACCTTTTGCAACAAATGGAAAAACAAGCATTTCTAATTGGACAAGATCAGGTAATCCCTCCCTGTTTGTCTGTGTCCTTCCATTTGGAGCCTAGTGAATATGACCCAGCTCTACCAAGACTGTACAGATTAAAGCATTTGTCTGTAATGCTGACTCATGTAACATGTGGATGGGTATAAGGGATGTGGAACATTGTAGCTGAGTTTGCGCTCTGACACACACATGCACACACACACACACACACACACACTTTGCAAGTAAGCTCACTTTTCTCATTTCCACCACAGGAAGCCTTGTATCTCAGGGTACTCATTTAGTAAGACTATAATCTCCCACCAGCCTAAACACAGGTTTCCTAGAAGATTACCCCCTGCTGCTGTAGACTGGTGTGTTGTTGTCATAGGAACAGACCCTGGTAGCCATCTCTGTACCATTTGAAGCAGGTTCTATGTCTAATGGTTGTATTGTGACTATGGCTGTCCCTGACTAAAACAAATCTTGGTTGACCAAGAGTCATCTGTTCTTTTGACCAATCGATTGGTCGACATTTTAAAAATGTGTTTTAATCAAATCAACTATCTGCACTGAGCTTGTCTGATGCTATAAGCGAACTGTTTGATGAAATTAAGACACAAATGACTAGGAGTCCGACCGCAATTGATTTGATTGTGCTCAGACTTGCTGTGTTAAAAAAAAAAGACAGCAAGTGACTGTGTGACTAGCACCTGTTTTCTCCCTGTCCTCCCTGCTGCAGCGACCACCACAGAACATTAACAGTTTATTTCGCTGCTCTCTTTACGTGACACGTATGCGTCGCATGCACGTTGTATACACGTGACCAATAGGGCCTGACCTATAGCATATCATAATTACATCAATAAATTGGTTATAACAAACCCTTAACACTAACGCGTGACAGCAAAATGGAGGACGTGACAAATAAACTCAAAACGGGGGAATGTTTACTGGTTGCTCAGGAGGTAAAGGGGAAAGTCAGACGTGTAGAATACATTTGACTAGTTGTGGAAAATACTGGAGATCAAGAAAAATAAGGTGAGTAGCCAGCGCTGCGTGCATATTATGTGTGCCAAACAGGTGCTGTTAGATTACAATAAATGTCTGACCATTTGTTCCAATGTAAACAACTCTAAATTATAAGCGTGCCAGAGAGTTTGTAACACCTTTATTACAGCAAAGACTAAAAACAGTCGCATTAATTAGTGAACGCAATTTCCGAAATGGAACGGTTTAGGCCTATTTATTGTTAATGCTAATTATTAAATGGTCGCTTTGTTATTTTAAAACTAAAATGCTTGATTGCATTTCAAATCATGAATGACTCGTGTGATGACATGAACGAATAAGTGATTGATACAGTAGCCTATATACTGTAAGTATTGAAATATAGGCCTAAGTAAGTTACGGCATTAAGACTAAAGAGGATGCGCTCTTAGGCCTACAGTTCGATGGTGGTTATGCAAGGCTGCTATACTAAGCCTACTAATTACATTACTTATTATGATGAAAACAACGAGATCAAGGAAAAAGGAGGGTTTTTATTAATAATAATAATAATAATAATAATATTATAAATATAATTTTGTAAACAACACAAAATAAATAATAAAGAAGAGACTGGTCTAACGAGGAAAAAAAGTGTAAAGCCTTTATTACAGCATAGCAAAGATTAAAAACAGCTGGATTTGGGAAATAGTTTATCAGATGTGGTTGCGTGAGGCTTGGTGCTCAGGGAATCAGTAGGCTATTAAACAAACACTCAAACAGGCAACAGAAGTAGGATGTGGCTTATTTCTGGAGATGTACCAGTCAAAAGTTTGGACACCTACTCATTCAAGGGTTATTCTTCATTTTCTACATTTGTAGAATAACAGTGAAGACATCAAAACTATGAAATAACACACATGGAATCATGTAGTAACCAAAAAAGTGTTTTATATTTGAGATTCTTCAAATAGCCACCCTTTGCCTTGATGACAGCTTTGGCATTCTCCCAACCAGCTTCTTGAAGGATTCCAACATATGCGGAGCACTAGTTGGCTGCTTTTCCTTCACTCTGCGGTCCAACTCATCCCAAACCATCTCAATTTGGTTGAGGTTGGGTGATTGTGGAGGCCAGGTCATCTGAGTAGGCACTCCATTACTCTCCTTCTTGGTCAAATAGCCCTTACACAGCCTTGAGGCGTGTTGGGTCATTGTCCTGTTGAACAACAAATGATAGTCCCACTAAGCGCAAACCAGATGGAATGGCGTATCGCTGCAGAATGCTGTGGTAGCCATGCTGGTTAAGTGTGCCTTGAATTCTAAATAAATCACAGACAGTGTCACCAGCAAAGCACCATCACACCTCCTCCTCCATGCTTCACGGTGGGAACCACACATGTGGAGATCATCCGTTCACCTACTCTGCGTCTCACAAAGACACAGCGGTTGGAACCAAAAATCTCCAATTTGGACTCATCAGACCAAAGGACAGATTTCCACCGGTCTAATGTCCATTGCTCGTGTTTCTTGGCCCAAGCAAGTCTCTTCTTCATATTGGTTTCTTTGCACCAATTCGACCACCATGAAGGCCTGATTCACGCAGTCTCCTCTGAACAGTTGCTGTTGTCTGTTACTTGAACTCTGTGAAGCATTTATTTGGGCTGCAATATGAGGTGCAGTTAACTCTAATGAACGTATCCTCTGCCACAGAGGTAACTCTGGGTCTTCCTTTCCTGTGGAGGTCCTCATGAGAGCCAGTTTCATCATAGCTCATGATGGTTTTTGCGACTGTTCTTTAAATTTTCCATATTGACTGACCTTCATGTCTTAAAGTAATGATGGACTGTCGTTTCTCTTTGCTTATTTGAGTTTTTCTTGCCATAATCTGGACTTGGTCTTTTACCAAATAGGGCTATCTTCTGTATACCCCCCTACCTTGTCACAACACAACTGATTGGCTCAAATGCATTAGGAAGGAAAGAAATTCCACAAATTAACTTTTAAGAAGGCACACCTGTTAATTGAAATGCATTCCAGGTGACTACCTCATGAAGCTGGTTGAGAAAATGCCAAGTGTGTGCAAAGCTTTCATCAAGGCAAAGGGTGGCTACTTTGAAGAATCTCATTGTTTTAACACTTTTTTTTTTTTTGGTTACTACATGATTCCATATGTGTCATTTCAGAGTTTTGATGTATTCCTCTGTATTGATGCGTGGTCCTCTGTAGCTCAGCTGGTAGAGCACGGCGCTTGTAACGCCAAGGTAGTGGGTTCGATCCCCGGGACCACCCATACACAAAAATGTATGCACGCACGACTGTAAGTCGCTTTGGATAAAAGCGTCTGCTAAATGGCATATTATTATTATTATTATTATTATTATTCTACAATGTAGAAAATAGTACAAATAAAGAAAAACCCTTCAATGAGTAGGTGTGTCCAAACTTTTGACTGGTACTGTATATGGATGATTTATAGTTAGGCTATTGATTATAGACCTAATTAAGTTTGTTTCCTCACTTTTCTTAGACAATTAAGGCAAGTGCCGTTTTCTCGTCTCCCAACTCCGCTGCTGCTTGCTATTATGCACATAGCAACATGGTCTAGGAAATGAGCCAATTTCAGAACCGTGGACAGTGACCACTATCCAACGTGGGAGAAGGCCCATTTGTTATAAAATATATAACTTTTCTTTGTTGCACCATTGTTCTTACATAATATAACCATATATAATTTCAGTCGCACGTCTTAGAGTGATGGACTGTGACATCCCCACGGCCTCCACAATGGATTAGTCCACTCAGACAGGCGCCAATCAGGCAGGTGTCTTGTACACCATTAATTATTTAATTTTTTTGCTACTGCTCGACTAAAGCAGTCTCGGTCGACCAACAGCCTATCAACCAAACAATCGACCAGTTGACTAAATGGGGTCAGCCCTAATTGTGACTGAATAACTAAGTTCTCAGATGACATACTTATCTACTGGTCTCATAAAGTCCCAGGCTCACCAGTCTTTTTGTGTATAGTTTGGGAGATTAACTGTTGACATTTTAAAGATGTAACTTTGTTTAGTGAATCAATCTGACAATCCAAGTATTTCACATGCTAATTACAGAAAGAATGGGTGAATTGTGGCGTTGGTACATTTAAGAGCATTATGTTTTTAACGAAGGTGCATTCTACTCTGGCTGCTATTCCTGTGTGTGTCCCTCCCTTGTACGCAGTGATGACCTGTTCTCTCTGCCCCACTGCCCCGGCAAGACCCTGGTGATCGGGGCATCCTACGTAGCGCTGGAGTGCGGGGGTTTCCTGGCGGGCCTTGGCCTGGACGTGACAGTCATGGTACGCTCCATCCTGCTGAGGGGCTTCGACCAGGACATGGCCAACCGTGCCGGCAAGCACATGGAGGAGCATGGCGTAAAGTTCCTCCGGAAGTACGTCCCTGTCAAGGTGAGCCAATGTGACTTATCTACTACCAGACCTGGGTTAAAATAGTTTTTTGAAATCTTTCGTTTTGCTTTAGCCTGCCTGAAATGTCAGGTGGGTAGTGTGTGCACTGTTGGAACTTTTCTATTGGTTCCATTGCAACAGGTA
This sequence comes from Coregonus lavaretus, assembly GCF_964263955.1. Taxonomy (NCBI): domain Eukaryota; kingdom Metazoa; phylum Chordata; class Actinopteri; order Salmoniformes; family Salmonidae; genus Coregonus; species Coregonus lavaretus. The sequence continues at coordinate 50,120,466 of NC_139995.1, forward strand.
AGCTCAATCAAGCACAGCTAGTATTTTAAATTATTTCAAAAAGTGTTTGTCTACTAGGACCTTGTAGGTTTCCTCAGCTGTTCAGGGCTTTTATGACTCATGGCTTGGAAATGCCTGGTACTAAATCGCTCTGTCATCGGGGAAGTTGTGTAATCTGTTGCTCTCTATCTAAAGAGTCCGGTCATCAGTTTAAGTCTAACCTTGATTGCTGTTCGCCTGTGAAGGCAAACTAAATTAGAAACCACGTGCTCTTTCAGAGAAAAAGATTCCTTCAGTTCACCTGGCCATTATAGCGTTCGACATTTTGTAACTAGATATAAAACTAATTGTATGCAAGATATTTGTATTTGTGTGTGTGTGTGTGTGTGTGTGTGTGTGTGTGTGTGTGTGTCTCAGGTGGAGGAGCTGGAGGCAGGCACTCCTGGGAGGCTGAAGGTGACAGCCAAGAGCACGGAGGGAGACGAGACCATCGAGGGAGAGTACAACACTGTACGTACGCATCACCATCCCCTTAACCCCCAATATCCCATAGCTTAGGCGTCCCAAAGTCAATCTAGCACTTATAAATGAAACCAATAGTTAAGAGTTAAATCCGCAACCATATTGCATTAGGAATTAACTCTGCATGGTTGTCCGTCTTAGAGCATTTGTCATAACTAGAATATGTTTCGTCAGCGAAATGGAGTAATTCCTGCTTTATTTGAATGTTTTAATGACACGCTACAGCTGGAGAAACGTCCTGTTAACCAGGTGACTTCCTTGTCCTCCCTCAGGTGTTGATAGCCGTGGGGCGCGACGCCTGTACAGGAAAGATCGGCCTGGATCAAGCCGGGGTCAAAGTCAACCCCAAGTAAGTTTCCTTCCCTTTTAGTTTCTCTCCCTTATTTCATTCACCCATTCGCGCTTGCAGCCGTCACCAAGGAGACGTAGACGTAGAGGGGGGGGGTTGTGTGTGCCTGTACCTTTTTAAGAATCACCACAGTCATGGTGACCTTTAAGAATCACCACAGTCATGGTGACCTTTAAGAATCACCACAGTCATGGTGATTCAGCACTATTGCCACCCTGAGCTCGGGGTCTGTGTGTGTGATTCATTAGTTTATTTCAATTAGGGGACGGGTGGTAGGGTTAGGGGAAAATAATAAAGGTATGTGTACGTACAGTGCAGTGCATTCTGAAAGTATTCAGACCCCTTGACTTTTTCCACATTTTGTTACATTACAGCCTTATTCTAAAATGGATATATATATATATATTTTTTATTCCTCATCAATCTACACACAACACCCAATAATGACAAAACAAAAACAGGTTTTTATACATTTTTGCAAATGTATTTAAAATAAAACAGATACTTTATTTACATAAGTATTCAGACCCTTTGCTATGAGACTCAATTGAGCTTAGGTGCATCCTGTTTTCATTGATCATCCTTGAGATGTTTCTACAACTTGATTGGAGTCCACCTGTGGAAAATATAAATTGATTGGACATGATTTGGAAAGGCACGCACACACCTGTCTATATAAGGTCCCACAGTTGACAGTGCATGTCAGAGCAAAAACCATGCCATGAGATCAAAGGAATTGTCTGTAGAGCTCCAAGACAGGATTGTATCGAGGCACAGATCTGGGGAAGGGTACCAAAATATTTCTGCAGCGTTGAAGGTCCCCAAAAACACAGTGGCCTCCATCATTCTTAAATGGAAGAAGTTTGGAACAACCAAGACTCTTCCTAGAGCTGGCCACCCAGCCAAACTGAGCAATCGGGGGAGAAGGGCCTTGTCAGGGAGGTGACCAAGAACCCGATGGTCACTCTGACAGAGCCCCAGAGTTCCTCTGTGGAGATGGGAGAACCTTCCAGAAGGACAACCATCTCTGCAGCACTCCACCAATCAGACCTTTATGGTAATGTCCAGACGGAAGACACTCCTCAGTAAAAGGCACATGACAGCCCGCTTGGAGTTTGCCAAAAGGCACCTAAAGACTCTCAGACCATGAGAAACTAGATTTAACTCTTTGGCCTGAATGCCAAGCATCACATCTGGAGGAAACCTGGCACCATCCCTACGGTGAAGCATGATGGTGGCAGCATCATGCTGTGGGGATGTTTTTCAGCGGCAGGGACTGGGAGACTAGTCAGGATCGAGGCAAAGATGAACGGAGCAAAGTACAGAGAGATCCTTGATGAAAACCTGCTCCAGAGTGCTCAGGACCTCAGACTGGGGCGAAGGTTCACCTTCCAACAGGACAACGACCCTAAGCACACAGCCAATACAACGCAGGAGTGGCTTCGGGACAAGTTTCTGAATGTCCTTGAGTGGCCCAGCCAGAGCCCGGACTTGAACCCGATCTAACATCTGAAAATAGCTGTGCAGCGATGCTACCCTTCCAACCTGACAGAGCTTGAGAGGAACTGAAGAGAAGAATGGGAGAAACTCCCCAAATACAGGTGTGCGAAGCTTGTAGCGTCATACCCAAGAAGACTTGAGGCTGTAATCGCTGCCAAAGGTGCTTCAACAAAGTACTGACTAAAGGGTCTGAACACTTATGTAAATGTGATATTTCCGTTTTTTTTTTTTTTTTATAAGTGTGCAAATCTGTCTAAACCCGTTTTTGCGTTCTCATTATGAGGAATTGTGTGTAGATTGATGAGGGGGGGGGGGGGGGGACAATTTCATCCGTTTTTGAATAAGGCTGTAATTTAACAAAATATGGAAAAAGACAAGGGGAATGAATTACATTGAATACTTTCCGAATGCACTGTGTGTGTATATGTGGGGATTGGAAATGACGCAGACAATTACATTGATAGAAGCCACAATCGATATGCAATATTAAAGTTGATCCACCCCCTAAAGAAAAAATAGTTTGAGCTTTGTAAGGAGAGAAACCCCCTTGTGCTGGGGTTGCAAATAGCCTAGAAGTTAAGAATGTTGGGCCAGTAACCGAAAGGTCGCAGGTTGAAATCCCCGAGCCGACTAGGTGAAAAATCTCTGTGCCCATAAACAAGGCACTTACCCCTAATTCCTCCGGTAAATCACTCTGGATAAGAGCGTATGCTAAATGACAAAAATGTAAATATAAAATGCTGTAACATTAGGACCCGCCTGTATCTAAAAACCTTGTGCTTCTTTACAATCATGTAAACTGGATTGAGGACAACGTGTTTTTCATGTTGTTCCTAACATCGTGTTTGGTTATGAATGGGTCAGCCTTACAGAGTGCTTTAGGTCATAGAGATTAAGCAATCGCATGAGTGCGCCTCTGAGTCAGTCATATGACTGGGACCCTATCAGCATTTAACATGGGGCTGACTGACTGACACACGGCTCAAGGTGCACCGGGGTTCCAGGGCCACCACGAGGTTGTAATACATGAGTGTAGGTTACGTGAGGGTAGGAGGGGTTATTGACAAAAGCTAATTGTGTGATGAATAACAGTGAAATTGCTTGTTGTTTTAATGTGACTTGAGAAGTTGTTCATTGTGGCATGACATTCTCTTGTATAGACACACACGCATATTCTCTCCAAACTCTCTAGACCTGGTCGGAATTGTTTTGCATGGTCAGATATCAGATCAGATTATGCAAATGCATACATACTGGTTTTTCTGGGATCAAAATGGGGCTTAGGTGGTTTTTAAAGCTAATTTCATACAATTCTACACATTCGCTGTTATTCATAAGACAATTATATATCTTTATCTGGTTTTGGTCGTTTAAATTGACACTGAAAACATTTTACCATTCCGTAAATTATTTCCAAAAAATATAAATACTTTTGGGACTAAGGAAAAATCACTTAGTCTATGCAGAAAACTCTGGCACAGACGGTCTCATCATTTGCGCTACATGCTATATCATCGTCTGTATACTTTTTCTCCGTATTGGCCATGACAAGATCTTGGCCCCACTCTGTCAGTCATTCAGTCCCATTCTTCATGGCTACGACCTTTGTCTGTCACTGTCAGATAAAACCTAGACATATATGGTATTTTCTTTACTTAAATAATGCATCATAAAAATTGTCCCCCCCCCCAACACATCCTGTTATTGGTTTACCCGTGAAATCATAGAACAGAGTTCTTTGTATAGTGACATTTCTCAAGCCAGGGAACTGCCCCTTTGTGGCTCCATGGGGATCTAAAATTAGTCAGATAATTTCCCCTCGCTAAGCTTCCACTCTCTCATTCTCCGCCTCCCCCAGGAACGGAAAGATCCCGGTAAATGATGAGGAGCAGACTAACGTGCCGCACATCTACGCCATCGGAGACATCCTGGAGGGCAAGTGGGAGCTGACGCCCGTGGCTATCCAGGCTGGCAAGCTGCTGGCACGCCGGCTGTACACGGGCGCCTCGCTCAAGGTAATTGTCGGACATTTTCTATTGGTAGACCATGGCAGTTTGACAGTGTGACCCTTCGGCAGTGTGCCCCCCCCCTTACTATCTCTGTTGTGCCTCTGCTTTGAGGAGATTAGCTTGTTGCTTTCAAATGAAAATATGGATGTTGGTGTTATGTGGTGGGGTCTTTGCTCCCTACCTAAAATGTATAAACTAGGAGAAACCCCTTACAGTATTTCCCTTGCTTCTATCATCGTACTGTAGGATGTTCTGCCTGGCAAACCTCCGATGTGACACCACCTGGTACAGACGGTCAATTGTCACACCCTCTTTGTTGTTATTATTAACTGCGGTTGAATGTTGTCGTGTGCAGTGTGACTACGTGAATGTTCCCACCACGGTGTTCACCCCTCTGGAGTATGGCGCCTGTGGTCTGTCTGAGGAGAAAGCTATCGAGCTGTACGGCCAAGACAACCTGGAGGTACACATGCTCCACTTCCAGCCTAGTGGTAACAGGGCCTAAAATGAACACCCTGCCAAATGTGGGTAGATTTTGGCATTGGCGGGTAAGAATGTCTAATTCACCATCCACATTGGTGGGTGGTCACACTCAGGGTTCTACAGTGCGAGCATTTAATAAAAATAGTCAAAAGTCAAGTATGGCCACGTGAGTTGTGATTTTATAGAAAAATAAATGCTGCAGTAGTAGTTTTTGAAATATTTCTGCCGTTTTGTTTCATATTTGGTAATGCACAAAGAAATAAGAATCCTAACGTTATAGCTATCCCACCTCGCGCAGCAACACTGCCTGTCTGGGGGGCTGTGCACACTTGAAAGATTTTGTTTTTAGAAGCAATGTGCATAAAAGTTGGTCTAACTTGTGTACTAAATTGAGATTTTCCTTGTGTTTCTTGGCTATTTATACTGAACAAAAATATAAGCGCAACATTACATTTACATTTTTGTCATTTAGCAGACACTCTTATCCAGAGCGACTTACAGTTAGTGAGTGCATACATTATTTTTTTTATTTTGTCATACTGGCCCCCCGTGGGAATCGAACCCACAACCCAGGAATTGCAAACGCCATGCTCTACCAACTGAGCTACATCCCTGCTGGCCATTCCCTCCCCTACCCTGGACGACGCTGGGCCAATTGTGCGCCGCCCCATCAACATGCAACAATTTCAAAGATCTTACTGACTTCAAGTTCGGATAAGGAAATCAATCAATTGAAATAAATAAATTAGGCCCTAATCTATGGATTTCACATGACTGGGCAGGGGTGCAGCCACGGGTGGGCCTGGGAGGGCATAGGCCCACCCAATCAGAATTAGTTTTTCCCCACAAAAGGGATTTATTACAGACAGAAATACTCCTCAGTTTCATCAGCTGTCCGGGTGGCTGTTCTGACGATCCTGCAGGTGAAGAAGCAGCATGTGGAGTTCCTGGGCTGGTGTGGTTACACGTGGTTTGCGGTTGTGAGGCCGGTTGGACGTACTGCCAAATCCTATAAAATGATGTTGGAGGCGGCTTATGGTAGAGAAATGAACATTCAATTCTCTGGCACGCTCTCTCAACTTGAGACATCTGTGGCGTTGTGACAAAACTGCACATTTTTTGTGGCCTTTTATTGTCCCCAGCACAAGGTGCACCTGTGTAATGATCATGCTCTTTAATCAGCTTCTTGATATGCCACACCTGTCAGGTGGATGGGTTATCTTGGCAAAGGATACATGCTCACTAGCAGGGATGTAAACAAATTTGTGGCCAAAATTTGAGAGAAACAAGCTTTTTGTGCGTATGGAACATTTGATGGGATCTTTTATTTAATCTCATGAAACATGGGACCAACACTTTTACATGTTGCGTTTTATATTTTTATTCAGTATACGTTGTTATGTTCACAGGCTACATTGCTTTTCAATGTTTTTGGAGTTTGCTTCCACTGCTAGCAAAGAGACATTTTTGGCCTCTACTATTGAGATTCCTCACAGGCACGCCTCGTTACCTAGGTAACCTTAAAGGGGCAGCTGAATTGGTCTTATCTGTGATGTTCTGGTTAAAAGACTCAGGTCACATAATATTAAATTGAGCAATATACCACATTATTTCTTACTAGTAATACATTTCTTGTTTTAGAAAGATTAGTAAGCGTGTTAATTTTTTGTATTATATATTTATTTTGTAATTATGGCAGCAACCAGAAATTGTCTGGTAAAAGAATCTGAGGGACTGGTAGATTTTTTTATTTTTTTTACAACTACCTGCCACAGTGGCTGGTAGCCAAAGTTAGTTTTAGGCCCTGATTGGTACTTCAGCCACATCACACACACTCGCAGCCCACTGGCACTGAAGAATACATATCGGACCGATATCAACTGACATTTTGTCTCTGCTCGCATATGCACTCTAGCTAGCATTCCAGTTGAAATGTGGACACTGGAACAAAGCCTTCGACTCGCCAGCTAAAATGGCCTACTATTATTTGACAGTGGAAAACCATAACTTGTGTGGTTCTGTGTGTTCACTTATGGTTTCTGCTTCTTCTTTCATATTTTCTAACTGATACCTAACAGAAATGTTTTTAGTATTAATAAAATGCATGTTATTCTGCCTTTACGGTATGTGTATTTAATGTCCTTGTTAACTGTGTAGGTGTACCACAGTCTCTTCTGGCCTCTGGAGTTCACCATCCCCAACAGGGACAACAACAAGTGCTACTCCAAGATCATCTGCAATAAACTGGACAATGTAAGAACCCCCCTCTTTTCAAACTTACCTGACTACCTGTTTAATTCATAGGTACAGCAATTATTGTCACCTATTTTGCCATATAGAGTTCAGACCTTCTCACATTGAAAACGGAGAATGTGCGGGAGCCAGAGAAATTACATGGGAACAAAAGGCTTCCACCCTTGTCTCTGGTCAAGAGGCTATGTGAACCCATTGTCACTTTGACACCAAATTCAATAGCCATATTGAAGAAGAATACACGTTCCTACATGCGGGGTCTGGCTAACATAACAAAATGGTAGATTACCGATACACTTGATCTATCAGACCCCGTAACACCGCTCTCTCTCTCTCCCTGCAGGACCGTGTGATCGGGTTCCATTACCTGGGGCCCAACGCGGGAGAGGTGACGCAGGGCTACGGCGTGGCCATGAAGTGTGGCGTGACCAAAGAGCAGCTTGACAACACCATCGGCATACACCCCACCTGCGCTGAGGTAAGACTGATCCCAGACCAGCTGCAGGCCGCATTTCATTTTAGTTGCTCCCTTCTTTTTGCCCCCACTACCATTGGCGTTGGAAGCACCATGCTCTACCTAGGTGGATAGAGGGCGTACGTCCTATCTTTCCCATGAATTGCTTCTGTGACTGCCTCTGATAGACATCCCCCCCCCCCCAAAAAAAAACAACAACATGGTGGCAGGTATAATAAGTCCCTCCACAGTGCAAAAAAAGTGGTTTCATACTCCGAGCACTGTCTGATTGCCTGAGTTGATCTGGCAGTGAGCCACGACAGATTTTTAGACAAATTAGAACTCAAATCAAGAATTGAAGAAGTATTGTCAACTGAAGGCTGAAAAACAAACCACTGTAACAGGTGACCGTTAGTACCATAGGTCAGGGGTTCTCAAATTCATCAGGGATCCCCTCATCAGAACACAACTCGAGTTGGATAGAAAATTGCATACAATACGTTTTATGACTTTGACAGTGCATGGCTGGACAAACCAAGTCTTGGGCCCAGGGAAGGAACCTTTTTTTAAAGGCCCGCCTCTTGGCATCGTAGAGAAAATGTAACAGTTGTCATGCACATTTCCTGCAATTCTACAAAGTATTTCAAGAGGCGGAGAGAAAACGTTGCAGTTTTAAAGCAGAAATTAAAGTTAATTTATGAAGGGGAAAAAAATGGGTAATGGAAGTATTGAGTTGAAATATTGATAATTGGTACTGTGGATACCATAACCCAGTGAGCCTCCAGGCCCATGTTTCCCAGGGTTAAGAACATACACTACAATTTTTTTGTCCATCAAATTGATCAGAAATATGGTGTAGACATTGTTAATGTTGTAAATGGCTATTGTAGCTGGTAACGGCTGATTTTTAACAGAATATCTACATTGGTGTACAGAGGCCTATTTATCAGCAACCATCAGTCCTGTGTTCCAATGGCACGTTGTGTTTGCTAATCCAACTATCATTTTAAAAGGCTAATTGATCATTAGCCTCCTGAGTGGCGCAGTGGTCTAAGGCGCCGCATCGCAGTGCTAACTGTGCCACTAGAGATCCTGGTTCGAATCCAGGCTCTGTCGCAGCCGGCCGCGACCGGGAGACTCATGGGCGGCGCACAATTGGCCCAGCGTCGTCCAGGGTAGGGGAGGGAATGGCCGGCAGGGATGTAGCTCAGTTGATAGAGCATGGCGTTTGCAACGCCAGGGTTGTGGGTTCGATTCCCACGGGGGGCCAGTATTTAAAAAAAAAAAAATTATTCACTAACTGTAAGTCGCTCTGGATAAGAGCGTCTGCTAAATGACTAAAATGTAAAAATGTAAAACCCTTTTGCAATTGTTAGCACAGCTGAAAACTGTTGTGCTGATTAAAGAAGCAATAAAACTGGCCTTCTTGAGACTAGTTGAGTATCTGGAGCTTCAGCAATTGTGGGTTCGATTACAGGCTCAAAATAGCCAGAAACAAATAACTTTCTTCTGAAACTCGTCAGTCTCGTCAGTCTTTGATCTATTTTATTTTAATGGACAAAAAAATTGCTTTTCTTTCGAAAAACAAGGAAATGTATAAGTGACCCCAAACTTTTGAACGGTAGTATACACTGTAGATTAATAATATTACATTGCATTGTGTTACACCCTCAACTTATTTCACAGATTCCTTGGCCAAAATCCATTTAATCTTTTTAGTAATATTTGTAAAGAATAACGAAAATACATATATTTTGAGATTTGGCTGCGGGCCCTCTGCAGTACTTTGTCCGCGGACCCCACTGAGAACCCCTGTCATAGGTAACTACATAATGTTCAAGGCGAATGCCATCAGTCTTTCGTGGCAAGTGCACCCTCTATCCATCTCTATGGTTGGAGCTTTGCTCGCTTGGCTTTGACCATAAAAAATAATATTGCGAACGAGTCATGCCACCTCGCTACGATGCAGAGCTCAACGGGCTTTCTCCTCCCTCTCTTCCAGATCTTCACCACCATGGAGGTGACCAAGAGCTCGGGCGGTGACATCACCCAGACGGGCTGCTGAGGTTAAACCCTGCTCGTTTAACGGGCTGTCCTGTTCTCCATCTTAGATCTCTCGCCTCGTAGCTCTGCGCCAACCTGGCCCCCTCTCAAATTCTACACCCAAGACCAATCGCTTCTCAGGAAAAACCAATAAGTTGATCCGAAACCGGGGGGGGGTCTGAACGGATGAAACCACTCATTTGGGATTAGGGGTGGGTGGGGAAACAGTGGGTCCGTATAATACTGTCTGAAAGATTGAGCCAATAAATGCACTGAGGGGGCCTGTAGGGTGGACATACAAGGCAACATAATGAGGTGAGTTACTATCTATGGGACAGCCTGCTAGATAGCGGGGATACTTGGCTGCTTTCACAAGGCACCCTGTGTGTCTTTCTCAGAGGTGCACCACCCCTCTCTAGGGATGGATGAGTGCTGTTTGACGTCCTGGCCCTTAACCCAGTCACTGTGGTGGGCTAGGACCGATGTCCCTCTGTCCAAAGGCACAAGGGGTGAACCGAACCCTTCGTCCAACTTAAACACCCATATATATATATATACACACACACACACATACAGTGGGGAAAAAAAGTATTTAGTCAGCCACCAATTGTGCAAGTTCTCCCACTTAAAAAGATGAGAGGCCTGTCATTTTCATCATAGGTACACGTCAACTATGACAGACAAAATGAGAAGAAAAAAATCCAGAAAATCACATTGTAGGATTTTTGATTAATTTATTTGCAAATTATGGTGGAAAATAAATAAGTATTTGGTCAATAACAAAAGTTTCTCAATACTTTGTTATATACCCTTTGTTGGCAATGACACAGGTCAAACGTTTTCTGTAAGTCTTCACAAGGTTTTCACACACTGTTGCTGGTATTTTGGCCCATTCCTCCATGCAGATCTCCTCTAGAGCAGTGATGTTTTGGGGCTGTCGCTGGGCAACACGGACTTTCAACTCCCTCCAAAGATTTTCTATGGGGTTGAGATCTGGAGACTGGCTAGGCCACTCCAGGACCTTGAAATGCTTCTTACGAAGCCACTCCTTCGTTGCCCGGGCGGTGTGTTTGGGATCATTGTCATGCTGAAAGACCCAGCCACGTTTCATCTTCAATGCCCTTGCTGATGGAAGGAGGTTTTCACTCAAAATCTCACGATACATGGCCCCATTCATTCTTTCCTTTACACGGATCAGTCGTCCTGGTCCCTTTGCAGAAAAACAGCCCCAAAGCATGATGTTTCCACCCCCATGCTTCACAGTAGGGTATGGTGTTCTTTGGATGCAACTCAGCATTCTTTGTCCTCCAAACATGACAAGTTGAGTTTTTACCAAAAAGTTCTATTTTGGTTTCATCTGACCATATGACATTCTCCCAATCCTCTTCTGGATCATCCAAATGCACTCTAGCAAACTTCAGACGGGCCTGGACATGTACTGGCTTAAGCAGGGGGACACGTCTGGCACTGCAGGATTTGAGTCCCTGGCGGCGTAGTGTGTTACTGATGGTAGGCTTTGTTACTTTGGTCCCAGCTCTCTGCAGGTCATTCACTAGGTCCCCCCGTGTGGTTCTGGGATTTTTGCTCACCGTTCTTGGAATCATTTTGACCCCACGGGGTGAGATCTTGCGTGGAGCCCCAGATCGAGGGAGATTATCAGTGGTCTTGTATGTCTTCCATTTCCTAATAATTGCTCCCACAGTTGATTTCTTCAAACCAAGCTGCTTACCTATTGCAGATTCAGTCTTCCCAGCCTGGTGCAGGTCTACAATTTTGTTTCTGGTGTCCTTTGACAGCTCTTTGGTCTTGGCCATAGTGGAGTTTGGAGTGTGACTGTTTGAGGTTGTGGACAGGTGTCTTTTTATACTGATAACAAGTTCAAACAGGTGCCATTAATACAGGTAACGAGTGGAGGACAGAGGAGCCTCTTAAATAAGTTGTTACAGGTCTGTGAGAGCCAGAAATCTTACTTGTTTGTAGGTGACCAAATACTTATTTTCCACCATAATTTGCAAATAATTTCATTAAAAATCCTACAATGTGATTTTCTGGAGAAAAAAAATTCTAAATTTGTCTGTCATAGTTGACGTGTACCTATGATGAAAATTACAGGCGCCTCTCATCTTTTAAGTGGGAGAACTTGCACAATTGGTGGCTGACTAAATACTTTTTTCCCCCACTGTACATGCATACATACATACATACGAAGACTCCTGTTGTATGTTAACAGCTGGCACACAGCCAGGGTTTGACTGAATATAAATAAATAATTATCTGATCCAATGTGTGGTGGAAACGCCTGGTCATTTTTACTCTGTAGAAGTGAAATATTATGTCCTAAAATATGTTTATTTTGTCTCTTCTCTGGCAAGCCATCAACATTCCAGGCATTTTTTAATAATAATTATTTCTCGTCAGAAGTGTATATTATCCGATATCTCAGATATGGAAAATGAAAAATTGAGTTTGAGGCAATGGATATGTTTTTGTTTTTATCAGTATTTCTCATGGTGTCGTCCTTGCCGTTTCTCCACATCGGGGTCGTCGGCCTCAGATTAAAGACGACTCCCAGTTCCAACTTCTACCAAAGTGTTAACCAAAAAGGTGCATGTTGGAGAAGTCAAAAGAGAGCCTCTGAACCATCATTCAAATATCTGGTATAGCCTGCTTCAGAAAACACTGTTAGTAATTCTAATGAATGAATGAATACATAAAACACAAATTGTACTGAATGTAAAAAATAATATATACTTTCAAAGTTTTCAGTGGATAATTAAATGACTGCTTCTTTGTATCAGTTTGATCTTGCTGTTTCGTTTGCCTCTGCGTTGTGTGTATGTAAAATGTATCCAATCTGGTAGAGGACAGTATTTTAAGAGTTTCTATCTGACTACTGTTGAGCAGTGACACCGGTCAAAATGTATAAATGACTGCTTCACTGCTATCACCACTTTTTTTAGATTACTTTTATTAAAGTCTTGAAAGACAACGTCAACATGAAACTATCGTCTTGACTCGTTTTGTTTGTTGTGTCAAAGTGAAAGATAAGTGACCTGTTCCGTGTGGTTACCTAGTGGGTTTAGTGGTTGATGGGGTAAACTTGTGCATGCAAGAACATAATGTCAGGTTTACAGGAAATATCGGGTGATTGGGCATTCCTTAGCAACCTGCCTCTTAATTTCCTGAGATGAGATCAGAGTTCATAATCAGGAATCGGGTGTGTAAAAAGTCTTATTAGTGTGCCGAGACATTTCCTCTTTACTGGAAAGGACCAGCAATGTGGCTTACACCCAGATCGGTTTGACCTATCTTTCCAAGCGAGACAAGATGGCACAAACAGATCTGGGACTAGACTATCAGCAATTCATGACTTTTATATAAAATGTAATGTAATGTTATATCATAAACCATTAGTAGGTGTATTGGGAGGGGGAAATGTCTATTGTCGCAATTGTTCTTCAACCCGTATTCTTGAACTTGTAAGTTTCAGAAATTATAATTGAACATTTGACAGAACTGAGGTACATTTTTAGGAAAACCAATATTCTGTTTGCTGAGAACTGTCTTTCAGTACAAAGTGGGTGTGCTGTTTCATAGTGATGAGATTATTATTATTGGATTATTTTAATCCTCTTCATTCATCGCCCACATTGGTACATTCGATCAAACCATGTTGAAGTGGGCTTCCATTCATTTCCCCATACATCAGACAAGGACGTTTGAAAAATGTATAATGGGGTATTTCCGTTCAGATTTGTGTATCTATTGCTATGGGTCTATTCAGCCAGTCAGTGGCGGTCATGATCAAAAGAGCCTGGACGGGTGTGAAGCTTCTGTTGGGTTTAGTGGTTCTGTCCTTCGCTTGGGTGTGTAAACGGTGTCACCTGCACATGCTGCCATGACAACACTGGTCTTTGTGATTTTTAATTAACTTTTATAGTCCCTCAGTTGAATTGAAATGCAATCTACCGGAGATGTGATTCAATTATTTTGTCTGTTTATCATTGAGGAGAGCTTTTCAAACAAACACTGAGCTCCATCCCTCTGTTCATAAACCCTTTCCCAGAGTTTGTTCAAGGTGATGAAGTAATTCAAGTCAGAGGTATTAGAAATCTGTGGCAACCTACCGGAATAGTCCAAACGGGTTGAATAAATTTGGAAGTAAACTCTTCCAGTTCTGTTCTATCCTTTTGAGATCAGGGCCCATATTGGTAAAGAACAAGGCCTGTTCCTCTCACTGAGAATGAAGTTGTGTCAAGGATTGCAAACATACTCTACAAAGACCCAAAAACCACTTAACATTTGGTCTCCTATCAATCTTCTCCCATACCTTTGTTATGGTACAGAAGGAAATGTACCCAAGGCTGGCTAGATAAAGTGACCTCGAACTTTGCATGCTCTGTGATTGTGATTGTTATCAGAAAAGAGCTGACAAATGTGATTCACAATGACAAGTGATGTTATTCCTACTTCACCGCAAAATAATGACCCTAACCACCACTGTTGTAATGAAGGAGTCTTGTGTTGAAACATGTAGTTCGACTATAAGAACAGGTTTTATGTAGCCTTTTGTTATTCTTAGAATCAAACAATCATCAGTCGTTAATAACTTGATTACATTCAATGGACATATACAGTATGCTTAGTACTTTGCATTGAAAACTGAACAGGTAATGCAGTTTGGTTTATTACAAGTAGAACTAAATGTTTAAGACTTCCTTGAGCTTCACTGACTCATCCTGCATCAGTGACTCAGGAACAATATCTAGTATGACTGGAATGATCATTTCCTATTTCTGCGTAATGTACCTCCTTCCTCCTATGATTCACTCTATTTGTTCACACAATGGCAGAGTGCGGGGTATGGACTCAAGTGTCCCCTGCAGGTGCTTTGGATGGTCAAACTTGCTGATGAAAAGTCAATCTGCTATGTAGAGTGACGCATTTGATGCATTTATATAGGCCTAATAAAGATCTTACGAAGGCTTCCTTGAGTCTTTATAAGATGCATTTAGACCCTAGTTTAAAGGTGCAATATTCAGAAATCGCTCTGCCATTTCCTGGTTGTTAAAATTCTAATAGTTCGCCTAATTTCAGTTTGACAAAACAAACAATGTATAGTGTAGAGAATCATTGTGCAATCTAAACCGCTGTAACCACAAATATTTTCAGTTGTTTGAAGGTTGTTTACAAAACCGGAAGTAAGAGGCAAAAAAATAGACAGATCTACGTAATACCAGATAAGTACAGATGTAAAATGAGTAACAATTTCAGTTACAAACTTTGAGTTATGAACAAGGAGAATCATGCTTCTGTAGTTTTCTGTAAGACTTCTGTCATCTCAACGTTTCACCGTTTTATCATTGTTGTCCAGTAGGGGACAGCACAGTTTCACTAGTCCCAGGTGTCCACCAAGAGCTAAACAATTCTTTGCATAGAGACCAAAACAGTCCCCATATTTTTAATCCTATTGTGTTTATTGTTTTTATTTACCCATTTTATGTGGAGCCATTCACAAAGAACCATTATCAGCTAATGTCTTGGTCTCTTTCCACCAGAATTCCCTTGAAATGTCTGCAGTTTGCTGTACTGTCTGGGAACATGATGTTCCCCATAAACAAATGGACCCTTCTCCTCTGGACAAAAATGTGTTTGCAATGAATCCTAGGAGCCAATTTAGGAGTTTAGAGGAGGAGGAGGGATGGCTAGATGGGATCCAGCTTTTGTCAAAAATAAATCTATTTTTACATTTTAGCTAACCCTAACCTTGACCTAATTCTCCTAACCTACTATGTTAATTATCCTAATCTGCTATGGAAAGTCAAATGTGAAGTTAATTTGACAAAAGCTGGATCCCTTCTAGCCATGACCGAAGAGGAGGATGAGGTGGTGAGGGAACAAGGAAGGGGAGTAAGTGAGCTCTTCCACTTCTCTGACAGGCCTGCTCTCCCTCCGCTTCCACTTCTCTGACAGGCCTGCTCTCCCCCCGCTTCCACTTCTCTGACAGGCCTGCTCTCCCCCCGCTTCCACTTCTCTGACAGGCCTGCTCTCCCCCCCGCTTCCACATCTCTGACAGGCCTGCTCTCCCCCCACTTCCACTTCTCTGACAAGCCTGCTCTCCCCCCGCTTCCACTTCTCTGACAGGCCTGCTCTCCCCCCCGCTTCCACATCTCTGACAGGCCTGCTCTCCCCCCACTTCCACTTCTCTGACAAGCCTGCTCTCCCCCCGCTTCCACTTCTCTGACAGGCCTGCTCTCCCCCCGCTTCCACATCTCTGACAGGCCTGCTCTCCCCCCGCTTCCACATCTCTGACAGGCCTGCTCTCCCCCCGACTTCCACTTCTCTGACAGGCCTGCTCTCCCCCCGCTTCCACTTCTCTGACAGGCCTGCTCTCCCCCCGCTTCCACTTCTCTGACAGGCCTGCTCTCCCCCCGCTTCCACTTCTCTGACAGGCCTGCTCTCCCCCCCGCTTCCACATCTCTGACAGGCCTGCTCTCCCCCCACTTCCACTTCTCTGACAGGCCTGCTCTCCCCCCGCTTCCACTTCTCTGACAAGCCTGCTCTCCCCCCGCTTCCACTTCTCTGACAAGCCTGCTCTCCCCCCGCTTCCACTTCTCTGACAGGCCTGCTCTCCCCCCGCTTCCACATCTCTGACAGGCCTGCTCTCCCCCCGCTTCCACATCTCTGACAAGGCTGCTCTCCCCCCGCTTCCACTTCTCTGACAAGCCTGCTCTCCCCCCGCTTCCACTTCTCTGACAGGCCTACTCTCCCCCCGCTTCCACATCTCTGACAGGCCTGCTCTCCCCCCGCTTCCACATCTCTGACAGGCCTGCTCTCCCCCCCTTCCACTTCTCTGACAGGTTACCAGATGTGGTGTGACACAGCAGAATGAATCACTGACAATAAGTATTATGGTGGAATGCAGACTGCCCTGGCTTGCTAGTCTATCATGCCAATAACCAAAACAATGTTGGAGATTTACATTCTCAAGAACAAAAATGTCAAATATCAAAGCCGCTTATCTTTTTCGTGTGTCTCTTTTGTGTTATGTAACAGGTCGACTTTGGAGGCAGGGCAAAGGTAAAGATATGTTAGAAACGTTTGTGTGTCCCAACTTTGTGATGTTTATTTAAGTGTCTATAACAGTCAAATCATTGAGACTCTGGGAGGGGAAGCTACGTGAAGGGTAGTCCAAATGAACAAGCGCGTGACTTTTTAAAGCACATACGGTATGGTATGGTTTTGCTTTTATTTCCTAAGTCTTTTTTTTTGTTTTGAATAGCCAAACAGATTATTGGTTGTGGATCAAGAACATTTCAACACCTTTCCTAAAGGCCTTGTTCGCTCCATTTATACACGGTAACAGGCTATCTTCACACCATCTCGCTACGAGGGCCCTCGTTTGATCACTCACTTGGTTCCTAACCCACACTGGCTCCTACCAGGACCTTCTGCCCTGAGACCCAGGGGGAAGCGGACATGCCAAATGTCTGGATGGTCATTTGATCACCAAACACAGATTATTCAGTCTGTCTAACAACCACATGTCCACGTAATGTGTGTCCCTAATATATGTCCATAGACTGGTATGCTGTAACTACAAGTAGATTGTTGCCTATATATCCACGCCTTTCGTAAGAGGGTTACATATATACACATTCTGCAGGTATGTGAGACGTAAGTACGCTAATATCCATGTCTACACTGTAATGACATTCTACTTGCTTATGTAGCTTACATGTAATAAGTGCCACATCATTCTCTTCCTTCATTACTGATGTTTAGTCAGCTACTAGAGGTATCTGTAGAAAAATAAAACCCATGCCAAATATTGATACATTTCTAAAAGGCCTATACAAATATCACTGTAGTCATGAATGGTGGTGTGTGGCCCAGAACTGATTGTTATCTGGGTATATGTAACACTGTCTATACTGTAATTACCCTACTTGCTTATGAAGCTTACGTGCAATAGGTGCTAGATCATTATCATCTAGTTGCAGAAAAAATAAACCCATGCCAAATATTTATTAGTTTCTAAAAGGCCTATATAAATATCACTGTAGTCATTCATTTTATACCAGGCATTAATTTGAATTGATATCAGACTGCAGGACAACACATTGGTTCACTGAATACGCATCATATGTCTTTCCCAATTTCCCCAACTAAACTCTTGTTGTGTGTGTATGTATACTGAACAAAAATATAAACGCAACATGCAACAATTTCAAAGATTTTACTGAGTTACAGATCATATAAGGAAATCAGTCAATTTAATTAAATTCATTAGGCCCTAATCTATGGATTTCACGACTGGGCAGGGGTGCAGCCATGGGTGGGCCTTGGAGGGCATAGGCCCACCCACTTGGCAGCCAGGCTCACCCACTGGGGAGCCACAAAATGGCTTTATTACAGACAGAAATCCTCCTCAGCACCCCACCTCAGACAATCCCGCAGGTGAAGAAGCCGGATGTGGAAGTCCTGGGCTGGCGCCACGTCTGCGGTTGTGAGGCCAGTTGGACGTACTGTCAAATTCTCTAAAACGACATTGGATGCGGCTTATGGGAAAGAAATGAACATTCAACTCTCTGGCAACAGTTCAGGTGGTCATTCCTGTAGTCAGCATGCCAATTGCACGCTCCCTCAAAACTTGAGACATCTGTGGCATTGTGTTGTGTGACAAAACTGCACATTTTAGAGTGGCCTTTTATTGTCCCCAGCACAAGGTGCACCTGTGTAATGATGATGTTGTTTAATCAGCTTCTTGATATGCCATACCTGTCAGGTGGATGGATTATCTTGGCTAAGGAGAAATGCTCAGTAACAGGGATATAAACAAATCTATACACAAAATTTGAGAGAAATAATTTTTTTGTGTATGGAACATTTCTGAGATGTTTTATTTCTGCTCATTAAACATGGGACCAACCTTTAAAATGTTGCTATATTTTTGTTCAGTATAGCATATGCGTCACCCCGTGCCAGCCATGTTTCTGGAAAGTAAAGAGTTAACAACAAAGCAAACGTTTGGAAAGAGGCTTCTACCGGCATATAAACCCCTTCATCATAAAAGTAAATTGTTGTTTTTCCCCTGGCCAGTTGTGTCTACAACTAATTATTTGCTGGCTTCACATACCGGTAACTGTCGCTCATTTTGTGGTTGAACTGTTGCAACTATTCAACGGCGCAGGACATGCGTGGATGTACAGCAAAATGACGAATTGCACAAGTAACAACCAGCAATTTTACTTGAAGAAGAGGCTGTTCTATATGTACCCGGGTAATGTTCTCGAATGTCCAAATCCCTAACATTACTTGAGCGTCGAACGGTCTTTATTTTTTCGCATGAACTACAAACGGATTTGGGTCGGCTTTGTCGTTCCTAAAGATTCAGGATGAGAAAACCCAAAGTTAATCGGATGGTTCTTGTGATGTGCTTGGGGTGTTTTATAATGGTTATATTCTATTTTCAGAGCAACCTGAAACCAGGTGAGTCGAATACCCTGCACGAGCTTTTTATACTTCGACGTGAATATACGTTCATAGTTTCACCATGTGTTTAGCATACAGAGTAACTTTGGAACATACAGTATGTATATTTAAAGCTCTCAAATGGCATGACTTCCTTGGGAAATATATTTTTTTTTTCGTGTTAATAATTTTCCAAATTGTACAGTAATAAGCACTCAATATTTACCAACAGCAATTCATTCCTGTCATCCGTGTCTCCTGTGTTCTCAGTGTTGCTGAATGGTCCAGTCTCAGCCCTGACATCAATCAGCTTAAAAAACAGAGACAATGTTTGAATATTGCTGTTCATGAATGATTCCCAACCAAATGTAATGAGCTTGAGCAATGTTTACTAAAACAATAGATATAGGTTGCCCTAAGAAAAGAAAGTGTAGGTTGGTAGAATCGTATTCAAAATGATTCACAGCTGTCTGTAATGGCTGCCAAAGGTGCTTCCACCAAGTATTTAGCAGGCAGCTCAACCAGCCTAATTTTGACAACCAATTTTAAATGAAATTACACATATTATCTCAACTAATGCCATTTGGTAAAATTATCATGCGGTTTTCATTATTGGACTATTTTTTGAAATTCAAAGATGGTTCAAAACCAGTAAGTGAACATGAGCAAAACATAACCTCATTTACCACATATGTTTTTGTACTAATTGTGTATAAAATGGGGAAAATACAACGTTGTAAAATGTTGTTGCCCTCTAAAACATCATTTAAGAATGATTTAATTACTTAATATGTTTTACAATTTTAGGAACTTTTGAAAAATATGCTCTACCAGGCGGTTGAGTTGGCCATTTAAAGGAATGCTATTAAAGGTGCACTATGCAGAAATCACTCCACCATTTCCTGGTTGCTAAAATTCTAATAGTTAGCCTAATTTCAGTTTGTGACAAAACAAGTAAATATAGTGTAGGGGATCATTGTACCATCTAAACCGTTGTGAAATATATTTTCCATAACCAAAAATATAGTTTTTTCAGCTGTTTGAAGCTGGTGTACAAAACCGTAAGTAAAAGACCTTAAAAACGAAACATAAGAACGGGAAGCATAGAAATGGCGCACATAGACCAGATCTACAGTGTCTTAGACTTGCTTTCAATGAGAGTGACAGATCTATAACTAATATTTCTATGAATTTGATCGGGTCGCCCAAAACGTACATATTGCAGCTTTAAGTCAAATCTAGTGATAATGGAGAAATATTGTAATTAGATTTTGTTTGTGCAAATACAAAAATCCTTTCAAATCCATGTCATTATTAATTGTCTGCCTGTTATCTTCAATATGTTTCACAATATCGTTCAGTACATGTCATTTTATTGGTATTCTAAGCATATAAACTGTAAACGCATTAATTGACATGCGTTCTAATATTCATATTTTGACACAAATGTATCATATTTTGTTATTTGAAATCTGTCCTATATTCCATAATAAGTAAATGAAGCAGACATACTGTATATTAATGTATCATATTTGAGATGATTTAAAGCAAATTCCAATGCAAAATTAGTTTACTCTAATTGGGCAACTCAACCGGCTGGTTGAGATGTTTGCGATGCATTATTTATCAAAGTTTAAGTCACGCAGACAAAAAGTATTCATTTATGACCTATACTGATATTTATTTATTGTTGTGCCAGTTAAAGGGTTAATTCTGGGGTGTAAAGACATATGCAATCAATGCATCCTCATTTTGTATTTCTTAGTAATTTAGAAAATGTTCTATCATTTTTCTTTCACTTTGAAAATGTGAGGTAGGTTGTGTCGATCGATAGGAAAAAACATATAATTTAATCCCTTTTTAGATGTAATTTTAAGGCAGCAAAATGTGAAGACTGCAAGGGTTTTGTATACTTTCAATAGTGACTGTATGCCCATGTACTTAGTAATTTGACTTAAGTGAGAAAGTTTGTCGTTTTGCAGACTTGGCCAAGTTGGCCAGACTTACACCACACTACAGATATAAACGCATCTCCAATGACTTGCAGTCAGTGAGTAAACCACAGAGACGGTGTCTTTACAGTGTGTGTTATTGTTGTATTGGGTCTCCACCCCACTCTCAACAGCTTTCACTAATGTTTTACCTCCTGGCCCAACCTCTGTCTCCGTTTCCCTTTGGTATGTGATCTAGAATGGAGGAAAACTTTAATTAGCAGCCTGATTGGTTCACTGTTTCCTCTGCTATGTGGAATAACGTGGTGAGAGTTTGCAGCTGTTGCTGGATTTATTTTACTGCGAGGCCTTCTCCTCTATCCCACTTCTGTCCCTCTTTGCCAATACAAAAGCCATATTCAGATATGCCCAGGCATACTGAGACCAAGTAGGCCTAAAAGAGAACATTTATGGGCTTTTTATAAAACGTTTGAAAATAATAGTCACCTTTTGTGGACCTCTGCTTGTTGCTCTACTTGTTATAACATTGTTTTTAAGAACTTTTTCCGTTGATCAAATCAAAGTCCAAAACGTAAAATTCTGTTGAAGTTACTTGGTTTTATTCTTTCAGTTCCTATCAAGCATAATGCCATGAAAGGTTTTGCTCGAGCTAAAGCCGATCAATGTGGGTTTGTCACTAGTACATTGATAACCAAAATGCATCTTACGGGTATATTGTTGGTCTTCACCACGATATAAGCACAAATGTATGCATGGATTTCTGTAACATGAAATGCCTGCTCTGAGCATTCGGAAGTCAATAGGTATAAATGAAAGCAGGGGCGCAACTTTCACTGGGGACAGGGGGGACATGTCCCCCCCACATTCTGAAATTGCATCTTTGTCCCTCCCAGTTTTATCATTGGAATGTGATACAAAACGAGGCAACGGTGTGCTTTAGGACCATGCGGACGCCTCAGAGCGGTCGGGTAGGCTGTTTGGAGCATTTATTCTACTTCTAAAACCAAAGTTGCGCTCTTCATACCGATGCACAGGTCTGGGGAACAGAATCTGCACACTTTGCTAAATTCATTTAGATAAGCTATAAGAGAGAGAGCGTATCAGATGGTAAACAGTTGTATCACACTGCACAGTTGAGACTGGTAACATTTACATTTCTAAGTCTGTATGGTCAGACCCCAGTCTGTGAAGAAATACAAGGTTTTTCTATGTTAACACAAAGCTATAAGAGAAAGTGTCATGCCACACTCCACAGCATTGTAACTTACAGTAGATGGTGTCATTTGCTCCCACTTGCTGAATGGGATTCCTGTGTGCAGTGTCATCACTGTCAAAGCTCAAGAAAGATAATTATATAGGCTGCACCAGATGCTGCCTATAGCATCTGATTCCCTGACCCAGGGGACACAAAGGACATTTTTGTGGTGGCCACACTAAAGTTGTTGTGTATTTAACCCAAGATGCCCTATGTGGTTTGCAGCGAAAGCCAGTGGTGGACTTTGAAGTTGTGACAAAAGCCTTGCTAAAACAACACAACTACACAATCTGCTATAACACAGACACTGTCAGTATCCTCCCACCTAGCGACGACCCGTCATTCAGGGCAGGTGGGGCACTAAAACATATTTTTTTGTTCACTGTTTTGCATGTTATTTCGGCATTAATACGTGTCACATATCAGTTTGCAAACAATGTTTAAAAAAAAGATATAATAATAATAATTGAGTTAATAAAGTCGCATATAAACATGGTCTCTGTTTTGCTTTCTTGAGTAAGGCAGCTCCAAAATGCAGGTGTTTCAGCCTAGCTCAGTGCTTTCTGTGGTGGTGGGGCAGCCAGCGGAAAATACAGAGCGTAGGGGTTGGTAATGTTCTCTAGTTGCGCCATGATTGGCTCAGTGTTCTGTCACTCATGGGGACACTACGTCACCGCAAAATCTACGGGAAGAGCTCGAAAATTCAAGCCCCTTGGGTGCTGCCATAGATTTACATTAGAACTGCCCATCCCAAGAAGGCTCAAGGTCATTGGCCACAGATAAAATGATGTCAAATCACGTTATATCTACCGTAGCTTTGATTGGACTGATCATGTCAACATCATACTTTCACAATATTAGCTAGCAAGCTAGACAAGCAGTTATCATCATGAATCAAGTCGACAATCAGAAATTATAGATAAAATGTATCGGTGCTCATCGGCCATTGGACATAAACATTATACAACAAGTTGGAAATCGCAAATTCACATATGATTGGTTTGGAAGGAATCAGTGACTAACTGCAAGCATTGCAAAGCAATCACTAGCCTGCTATTCAGTGGAGAGGGTGTGTGGTCCAAGTCTGGGTTTAAGGGTCTCTATTCCAAGCTTAAAAGGATAAACATTCCCATGCAACACCATGGGCCAGGAAAATTGCACTCCAGACAGAGATTGACCCATAGTGCTGGTCTGAGCCCAACCATAATCATTATGGGTGATAAATGAAACCTGTCTGTGGAGCAGTGCTTCGGCGAACTATCAGGTTACACTATGAAGCTGGTCCCCACCTCATACCTGCCTTGCCTGGGCTTGACTCAAGGGCATTCGGGTTATATAAGATGTACCTGCTCGACACGCGAGTGTCAAGAACAACTGCAGCACCCCAGACTAATACAAACCCCCTTAGGCACAAATCTGTACATTCTGTTTCCTGTCAGAGTAGGAGCACAGTCTTGAAATATGTTCTCGGGGAATGTTCCAGTTTCTCGTTTTTGAAGTGTTTGGCATTGTTGTTTGACTTCAGTCTAGAATTTAGTGTCCCAGAAGCGATAACTACTGACTGTCTCTCATTAAGTAGATCTCGATGGCACTCCGTCCCAGGTGAAATCAGTTCTGCCTGGGATTTCCGTCAGATCTGTAGCCATCTTGGGATATTGATGAGAGCTTGATTTGGCTCTGCTGTTCTTTCCCCCCTGCCGGCTGCATATTCATGATGACCAAGCATTACAGGATTAGATTATTTTGTGATTCCGGAACACTGATTTCTTCGCTCACTGAGTTTGGTTCATAATTGGCCTACATTACTTCCAGCTGCTCTCACCAAGGCACAAACCCCACGTAGGATCTTCTCACACACAGAGGACTACTGGGAATGCCAATGGTAATTCTCTCCAGATTTTGTCTTGCATAATTTGTATGTACTTCGTAAGCCTTTTATTTTGATCTACGTTCAGTCTAGCACTGTCACCCAAATGTTAGTTTTGGCGTTAAAGCTGTTCCAAGATCTCTGCTAGACTGCCCATGCTGTCACACTCTGGCTCCAGGACTTGTGTATTTGAGCCAGGGTGTATGTTGTTTGTTGGGTTTTGGGTGTAATTTTATGTTTGCATGTCTGTCACGTTTATTTCTAGGTGAGGAGTTCTGTTGTGTCTATTTCTAGGTTGGTGTTGTGTTTCCTTGTTTGTATTCATTGACTCCCAATCGGAGGTAACGAGTGTCAGCTGTCGGCTCGTTATCTCTGATTGGGAGCCATATTTAAGATGTAGGTTTTCTTGTGTTAGTTGTGGGTTATTGTTCCATGTTCCAGTGTCTCTGTTTATTGGACTTCACGCATCGTCTTTGTTTGTTTTGTTTTCGTGAGTACGTTCATTAATAAATCATGTTCACTCGCAACGCTGCGCTTTGGTCCGCTTCTTCATATGTAGACGATCGTGACAGAATAACCCACCAAAAGAGGACCAAGCAGCGTAACAAGCGGCAACAGGACCTACCTCCAACGGATTCATGGACATGGGAGGAGATACGGGCTGGAAAGGGTCCTTGGCCACAAATGGAGGAATATCACCGCCCTCGTGAAGAGCTGGAGGCGGCTGCAGCCGAGAGGAGGTGGTACGAGGAGGCAGCGCGGAGTCGAGGCTGGAAGCCCGTGGTTACTCCCCAAAAATTTTTTGGGGGGGGGCACATGGCTTGGGCGCCTGGGCAGCAGGAGGCTGCCACAGGTAGAGCTGGAGAGAAGGCATTCGGATTACGGGAGCCATTGGCGAGTGGAAAGGGGGAAGTTGTTGTGGCACGGCATGAGAGACTGAAGTGTGTTCCCAGTCTGGTCCGGTCCGTTCTTGATCCCCAGTTAAGGCCAGTGGTGGGTGTTCCCGGTACGGGCCGGTCTGTTCCTACTCCACGCACCAGGTCCACGATGTGCGTCGCCAGCCGGCCAGAGTCTGCCGTCTGTCCTAGGGCGTCTGAACTGCCCGTCTGCCAAGCGCTGCATAAGCCGCCCGTCTGTACTGAGCCTGCAAAGCCGTCCGTCTGCCATGAGCCTGCAGAGCCGTCCGCCAGACAGAATCAGACACCTGCTATGGAATCAGCAGGAGCCGACGCAGCCCATACTAGACTGGAAGCTCAGGTTCGGAACCAGAAAGAGCAGATCCTGCAGATGGGAGCCGCCCTGCTGGAGGTGATGACTGCTATCCGAGGCTGGGGTCCGCCTCCACCGCCAGCCTCCCAGCCAGCACCATCAGCCAGCCATGAGCAGCCAGATCCGTCAGTCAGCCATGAGCAGCCAGATCTGTCAGCCAGCCATGAGCAGCCAGACCCGTCAGCCAGCCATGAGCAGCCAGATCCGTCAGCCAGCCATGAGCAGCCAGACCCGTCAGCCAGCCATGAGCAGCCAGACCCGTCAGCCAGCCATGAGCAGCCAGATCCGTCAGCCAGCCATGAGCAGCCAGATCCGTCAGCCAGCCATGAGCAGCCAGATCCGTCAGTCAGCCATGAGCAGCCAGATCCGTCAGCCAGCCATGAGCAGCCAGATCCGTCAGCCAGCCAGGATCAGCCAGAGCCGGCCAGCCAGGATCCGCCAGAGCCGTCCAGCCAGGATCAGCCAGAGCCGGCCAGCCAGGATCCGCCAGAGCCGGTCAGCCCGGATCCGCCAGAGCCGTCCCGCCAGGATCCGCCAGAGCCGTCCCGCCTGGATCCGCCAGAGCCGTCCAGCCTGGATCCGCCAGAGCCGTCCAGCCAGGATCAGCCAGAGCCGGCCAGCCAGGATCCGCCAGAGCCGGTCAGCCCGGATCCGCCAGAGCCGTCCCGCCAGGATCCGCCAGAGCCGTCCAGCCAGGATCAGCCAGAGCCGGCCAGCCAGGATCCGCCAGAGCCGGTCAGCCCGGATCCGCCAGAGCCGTCCCGCCAGGATCCGCCAGAGCCGTCCAGCCTGGATCCGCCAGAGCCGTCCAGCCTGGATCCGCCAGAGCCGTCCCGCCAGGATCCGCCAGAGTCGTCCAGCCTGGATCCGCCAGAGCCGTCCCGCCAGGATCCGCCAGAGTCGTCCCGCCAGGATCCGCCAGAGCCGTCCCGCCAGGATCCGCCAGAGCCAGCCAGCCAGGATCCGCCATCTAGTCAGGTACTGCCCCTTAGCCCGGTGCTGCCCCTTAGTCCTGTACTGCCCTTCAGCCCGGTGCTGCCCCTTAGTCCGGTGCTGCCCCTGAGTCCGGTGCCGCCCCTTAGCCCGGTGCTGACCCGTAGTCCGGTACTGCCTCTTAGCCCGGTGCTGCCCTTTAGTCCGGTGCTGCCCCGTAGTCCGGTACTGCCCCTTAGCCCGGTGCTGCCCCTTAGTCCTGTACTGCCCTTTAGTCCGGTGCTGCCCCTTGTCCCGGTGCTGCCCCTTATCCCGGTGCTGCCCCTTAGTCCGGTGCTGCCCCTTAGTCCGGTACTGTCCCGTAGTCAGGTGCCGCCCCTGAGTCCGGTGCCGCCCCTTAATCCAGTGGGGTTGAGTTGGGGGGTGGTCATGAGGAAGGGAGGACGGAAGCGGAGAGTGACTAAGGTGGGATGGGGACCACGACCAGAAGCA